>NW_027526385.1:104320678-104920678 GCF_048455015.1 Haemaphysalis longicornis
ACTATGTGCCGCATAGTTTCTGTTTCTTTTCCGCAGACCACGCATACCCCATCATTTTGTGAATACTCCCCCACAAAACTCTTAGTTCGCAGGCAACCTGCTCTAGCCTCAAAAAGCAAAGCACTGCCCAAAGAATTACCGTAGAAATTTTCCTTTCTGATGTTCAATTTCTCAGCCCTGTACATCTCTAACGACGTTTTAGCTTACATTTTTCCCCTGTATTGATTCGTTTGAATCTGCCTTGCCTCTTTTTTGGTTACCTTGGCTGCTTTGGGTTCTCAACTGTTCTTTCCGTATTTCATCGTTAGCCTTCTAGTCTTTCTTACCAATGCGTGTCCACGCTTTTCAAGTATAGGTAACTGAAAACCTTAGCTGCCCAACTTCGTTGATCCATTGCCCTCAACGTCATTTCAAAACAAATTTTACTCTGAGCTTGTCTACCTTCAAACGACGCCCAACCCTTATCTCCCTGACTGCTTCGTTAGTTGTTTTTCCATGCGCGCATAAGGCCAAACGTCCTACCGTTCTTTGGTTTACTTTTACTTCAAGGCCTGATAGAATGTCTGATTTTAAGCAGAGTACAGCATTCGCAAACGTGAGACCCGGAACCATTACTTCTTTCCACATCCCTCTTACTACTTCATATTGGTTATACCCCCACAGAGCTCTATGCTTCATTATAGCTGCGTTTCACTTTCCCTTAACCTTAAGTTGCTCCTCGTGAGTTCTCAAGTAGTTATTTCCTTCGTTTATCCACCCCCAAATATTTTTATTCCTTCGCTGAAGGTAATTCGCCTTGCTGGATAGACACTACGTCAGTGGTAGCGTCATTGAAAACCATTATTCCTGATTTTTCTGCACTGAAATTTAACCCGACTTCGGTGGCTTCCTGGCCGCTAATATTTATTAGCCGCTGCATATCGGTTTGGTTATCAGCTAAAAGAGCAGTGTCGTCTGTGTATAACTTTCCCAGAGTATGCTGTTGTACCACTTCGCCTTGCAGCATATAGGTTAGGCTAAACCCTACGTGACTTTCTTCCAGTTTCTTTTCTAACCCTGCCGTGTTAAGCATGAACAGTATTGGGCTCAAAGGGCATCCCACTTTCAGTCCCCGATGGATGTCGACCTGCTGGGCGCATTGCTGTCCTTCCAAAGTAAGGTGCACTCTATTGTCTTTATAGATTGCTATGAGGAACTGTACTAACTCGTTATCTAATCCCTGAAGGGGTGTCTTAAGTACTAAAGGTGGCTTCCCCGCAATAAGACCCAGTGTGCAGGGGTGCACCCTTTACAGGCCGCTTGCTTCGTTTAACTGGCGTAACTTCCGTGACGGATATGACGTCATTGAAATCTTGGTGCATCAGAAAATAAAACATTTCAGTTTTAAAACAATTCACCGTGCCACACATTTTATGTCAAGTCGCCATGCGTCACAGCGCATTCTCCCAAATCTTTCCCCTGGAGGGACGCCTTGAAAACATCCCACAATTTCGGTGTTGTCATAAAAAATGGTCGTCCTGTCATGGCGCTAGGTTAGCGCCCAATGATCAACTCGAAACAATAAAGCCTAGAAGCCGCAAGCCACCTCTGTTGGTGCGCCATAGAATCCGGCGACATATTCGAGCGCCGGGAATGAATATCGCTCCTATGTGTCACGGCGAACCAAACAGGTCGACATACGCGGAAACAAAAGCCCGAATTGCACAAAACAAATAAGCAGAAACAACGCAATCTCGCGGTATTGAGCGGCTTCTGAGTGCCCCGTATTCTATATAGATGGGTCCAGTGTCAGAGCATTTGATGTGCGTCCCGCTGTTGTGTATGTCGTGTGCAGCCGACACAATTTCCTCTGTGAAGTCTGCCGCGACGTCGCCATAAAACCAGATGAAGCACAGCTCCCATACCCTAGGGCTCGACGCAAAGGCGGAAAGAAAGGAAAATAGGAGGAAGGATGGATGAAATAGGAATGCCGTCACCGTTTACGGTCGCTCAAAAGACCGACAGAATTTTATGAGTGGTTGGAGGTATGCATTTATTTCCCCTTCATTGGAGAGGAGCCCAGAAAAAAAACATTTGTGGGAAAGAAAATATTAAAACTGTATTGCAAGAGCAAAGAAGAAAAATGGCGTTTTCACTGAGCATCTATCCATCAGAGGAAATTACAACTGTGCACAAGGGTAAATGTTCTTTTGTGCAAGCGACACTTGCTACCCAAATCCGAAAAGAATTTGGTGCGTATACAAAGCATAACTTAACAAAAATTTGCACAAGTACAACAACTAAGGACCAGGCTACAGTCCTGTGTGCGCGCAATGCATATATAAGTACAGCATCATTACCACCATTGTAATCATTCTATTAATGGCTTGCTGCCATACGAAGGCCCCTCCAATCGAACTCCAATTGCTACTGCCTTGCGCTGCGCTATATGAGTTTATTCGTGGCAGAATAATTCTAATATTTGTCTGCGCAAAATATCACAGACGTTACACTGACAACAACAGACACCAAAAACACAAGGTCGAAATATCTCAACAAATGAAATTATAATGCAAACAACACACAAATGACATTTGTGCACTGACATAAATTACCTTGACTGGTTGTTTTTTCTTCAGTTTCTGTTTGGATCTCCCCGGAGACCCTACATCACGTTACGAGTTATTTTGTGGCTTCTAAAAGTTTATTTATTGCACCTTGCACAGCTAGAACAAAATAATTCTTCTTTCTGCATCCAGTAAACCAATTAAATAAAATGGCTTTGGAGTCCCTTCCCTGTCAAAATCTAATGAAGGTGCCTACAACCTATCAACTTTATTTTATACTGGGCCTTTTAGCAAAGAGGCCGGACAGTGAGAAACCTAACACATTTTCCTTACAGATCCCTTCCAGTGCACGATATTTTGCATTGCCACGGAATGATTACGAATGATAAGCATGAAGCTATACACAATGCAACCTCTTGTTTCTTATAGAAAAAAACGAACCGGCATTCAGGGCTTCGATTAAACACCCCGTACTGAAGCATTCGCATGAAATAAGTGTAAAAAAATCTTAAAATACAACCCCTTAAGTGACGTAGTTCGGAAGGAATAAATATCGAAGAGGTGGAAATAAATATTTGGAGGGAGACAAAGCTGTATAAAAAAGGGGGGAAAGGGGAAATAAAATACGGGAGCAATACCTGAAGAGGTGTCTATGTGTAAAAAACTGGAACGTAAACTAGGAAAGCAAGAGAAACTAGGCTATTACATTCGGAGCTGGAGGAGGTGGGTCATAGTGGTTGGGGAAAGGTATTTGCAATTCAATGCCTAATGCTGTATTACATATCAATAAGGCAAACATTGAAAGATTCCTCTCGAAGCGTGATTCCAGAAGTTTCCAGGGAGCTGGAAATTCGTGAATAACTAACATTCGCGGTATTTCGGTCATGAGGAGCAAAGTTTGGCTAAAGTACATGCAACTTAAGGTCATCAAAATTGTCGCCTGATTGGTTTAAATGCTGCGCTACAGCTATAGATGCCTTGTTAAGAGCATCTTCCCAATGAAAGTTCAAACGTAAGCTTATAGTTTGCTCGTTTGCCCTATATACTTTCCTGATACAAAGAGCATTCCAACATATACCCAATGTTCGATGAAGTGCACGTAAACCTGGAATTAATCTTTTGAACATTATTGCTGGCGGCTCTTTCTACAATGGAGTCTTTCGGCAGGTGCCTCCATGTCATGCATCTGGGACAGAAGCAGCCGGGTATGACTGGTTCTTTTGAAGGTTGTTTTGAAGGTTGTTTTGAAGTTGCGCGCACTAAAATGTCTCTTAGATTCTGGCAACGTCTTTTTAAGTCGGTCGTCACTGGCTAAACTGGGGTAGTATTTCTGCAGGATATTGTTTACGTTAGGGAGGGCGTTTGAGAACTTCGTTACTAGGGCAGGCTGTTTGGCACTTTCGTTATGACGTTATTTGATGAGCACCACGTCCCTTTTGAGAATAGAAGCAAGTTGGTACGCCTGATCGAATGAGGTTTTGGGTGGTTTCTGTTTATAATGGTGGAATTCAGATCGTCTAGACGGTTTACGTAGTCACTGTCATCACTGCACAGTCATCTAAGTCTTGTGGCTTGTCCTACAATGATCCCTTATTTGCATTGTCTCGTGTGATGGCTTTCGTAGTCTACATACTGTTGCCTGTCCATTGGTTTCCTAAAAAGTGTGGTTTTAAGTTTACCTTCGTTTAAAATGATGGTAGTATGTAGGAAGTTCACGTCTATTTTACAATGCTGGCATGGCAGATTGAGATGAGATGTAAACGTTTATTTTGCAGAATAAATATGCAGAAAAATAAAGTAATGATCAATAACCTCGGGACAGCGCAGTGGTTTGAGATAGGTGGCAAGGCAGGGGAATTAGTAAGCGAATATATATACTTAGGCCAAGTTGCAACCACGGATCCCTACCATGAGGCAGATATAATCAGAAGGATAAGAATGGGGTGGAGTGCATTCGGCAGGCATTCTCAGATAATGAATGGCAGCCTACCATTCTCCCTGAAGAAGAAAGTGTGTGACAGCTCCATCTTACCGGTACTCACCTACGGGGCAGAAACTTGGAGGCTCACTAAGAGTTAAACTAAATCGAGGACGACGCAGCGAGTAATGGAACGGAAAATGATAGCTGTAACATTAAGGGACAAGAAGAGAGCGGAGTGGGTTAGGGAACGAACGCGTGTTATGGACATATTAGTAGAAATGAAGAAGAAGAAATGGACTTGGGCAGGGCATGTAATGCGAAGGCAAGATAACCGTTGGTCATTAGGGGAACAGAGTGGATCTCTGGAGAAGGCAAGCGTGGCAGGGAGCGTCAGAAAGATAGATTGGCAGATGTGATCAAGAAGTTGTTTGCGGAAACAAATTATTCGCAGTTAGCACAGGACCGGGATAATTGGACAATAATGGCAGAGGCTTTTGCCCTGCAGTGGGCGTAGTTCACTGGTGATGATGATGATGATGATGATGATGATGATGATGATAAACTTTCTAGAGACGCGCCTCCTTGTTCCCACATCATAAAGATGTCGTCTATGCAAGGGAGATAAACCCGAGGTTTATTCAGAAAAGTGTTAAACAGGGTCGCTTAAATTTGCGCCTTGAAAATACTGGCTTAGGTCGGCGCGAAAGGAGTACCTATGCTCGTTCTAAAAACTTGCAAGAAGGGAAATGAGCCCCATTAAAATAATTGAGAATAACACTATTTTTAAGGAAGTTATGTATACTTCTGGTGCATGTTGGTGCGAGTTCTCTGATAAATTTCTTGAATGGCTTTCATCTTTGCGATGACGAGGATGTTTGTGTACAAGGTGGCAACTTCAAGAGTATCTAAGAGGATGTCACTGGGTTAGTGGACCACCCAAGATAGTTGACCACCCAAGTAGTTCACCATTGCAGCCAGTTTTCTTTCTCAAATTCTGGGACCACGACGCGTTTAATTGCGCCAAGTAGAGTGGGCATAAGCCCGTTCTTTTAAACAACCTTGAAGAATTCCCTCCCTTTAGCCCCTTATTTTTCAGAAACCATGAATGTTCATCAAGGGGAACGGCAGAAAAGAGGGCGAGGGGATTTTATAAAGGTTCAAGCAAAACTGAATGATAACGAATCGAAGTGCAAAATAAAATGATAACAAAACGATGTGATAAAGTACTGATAGCAAAACGAAGCACCCAAGAGTCGTTCCACACCTAACTCGCGAAAACAGTTTCTCACGTACAGTACAAGAAAAAACATGTACTGTGAAGCACACACTGGTGGCTTAACGCTGTCATAGTTTTTATTTTTCCTCCTTTTAAGGCAATAGTGAAACAGGCATATTTTCGATCCTTCTGGGCGAAATATAGTACACAGCTTTGTTTGATTATGCAGCCAAGTTTTATACGACAATTTCTCTAGCACAGATGCTACCTAAAACCTTTTATACTCGCTGAGTTCCCTCACGTCCTTCGTTTATTTTAATTCTATTTATTTGCTTGGCGTTTCAAGCGTAGAAATGGTAATATAAAACCAAGGCAAAAGCAGCCGAAAATATATACAGCGGTAGCAAAAATCTTGAATTTATGATGACGTGACGTAATCGGTGCAGTGTTTGAAATAGAAGTCCAGTAAAAGTACATTATTGGAACAAAAATATGGTTCTATAAAGGACCACAACCAGTAGTTGGTGGTAATTGCCAGAATGTCCGTGAGAGGGCTTTAAACTATTGCACCGTTGCGAACTTACCTACTGGTAGAAGTTTAATTGAAAATAATAAGCGCTAAATCTCATCGAGGAAAAGAACTAAAATGTTTATTAAATAAATAATAATATTTTGTTAGCTTTTTTATTTCTTTCACACTGGCGGTCTCCGGCTACTTGATTAGTACGAATATAGCCCCCTGAATTGACACTCGTTGGAGTTTTAGACAAGGATGTTAGTTCAAGCAAACCCAACCAATTAGCGATTTATACTGGACGAATAATTTCTAACTCATTATGTTTCTGCTTGTGTAAGAAAAAATGTTTTTAGCCAGCAAGGCTTCCTGGCGGTGGGCCCGTTAGAAATTTGGAGGACATGTGCTTCAAAAGGAACGTTACTGGTAATACCTATTCCGGGGTGTATGTACAGATTACCTTATTAAAATAACATCAACTTCTCATAGGGTACTTTATTTCCATCTATTAAGAATCATTTATAATGCCTTATAGGTTACACCTCCTTCCTCAGGCTGGTTGGCTAATTTTTATAATCGCTACAATTTTCCCCCTCATAAACAGAAACTATAAGTTTTCCCATCGGCGCTGTATGCTTATTCACAGGCCATTTTCTTTAAAGAAGGGTAAAGGCTCCGATATTGCCCTTCACCATAGGATGCAAATGTTCTTAAAGATATAACCTCGATATATCTGGAAGCATTTTTTTTTCGCAAGTGTTGATGGTTAGTTTTCCGGAGCCCGGGCAGCTATAAATTCAATGTGCAGGAGTGGTGATGACCACCGAAAAAATCGCCACGACGTCAGCCAGTGCGAAACATCATGTGATGTTGCTTACCAGCACGGTGAATGAATACGGAAACGTAAAAATCCACGTGAACCAACAGATGGAGAGATACGAGGCCCCTAAGAAAGTCCGGCCAAATAAGTGGAATACAGAGTAAAAAAGAGAACAAAAAAGGGAAACGGCGCAGCAATGAAATAGGTGATTACGAACGAGCATCTGCAAGAGAAATCTTTGGAGTAACGCTGCAGCCAGACGTGTCGAGAAAACCTAAAGCAGGTCAAAGGCGCTCTCCAACGAAAGAAAGTAGAGGGCTTCGCGTAGGAAAACAAACCCCGCGACTGGACCACGAAAGAGGGGTGTGTGAGAGGGATGTGGTCTTATTCGCGCTGTTCAAGTTGCCTCCTTGCGTCGCTTTTCATCAGGTTCCGAGATATGATGAGTGAATCGAGATAGCTAGAACAGGCAGAGTGACAAAATGTTTATTTACGAATTTAGTTGGAGCCACACAGCTGCACGGAATTGTTGCTAAATACAGAGAACACAAAAACTGTTCTTCCTGGTATGATTAGTGCAGACAATGGGGATGCCGCGAAATGGGTGCCGGACCACTAAGAGGAGGTAGTTGAGCAGCATTAGAGTCATGCATGCTTTGTAGAAATCTCGCTAATTGATTGCTGTGTTGGAGGCTTTTTTAGTTTTATGAATAATACCAACCGGAAATCTCGGGGAAAGCATTGGCCATGGCACCTTTATTCCCATTTTGTGAAAATAATTTCGAAATACGCTCCCTCGACCATGTGTGCTCTGATACATGCAAGGCATCATAAATAAAAATCTGGTCCAATTAGTGTAGCCCATTATTGCACGTTTCAAGGAAAAGAAAGAAAGAAAGAAAGCTTATTTCATTCTTTCCATACAATACAATTTTACCATCAGGGCCCTCAGCCAACTGGCTAGTACACGGGCCCATGCAGTAAAGGCTTCAGAATATTGTACGTGGGTCATGAACACATATCGGTGGAAAATCACTTTACACACACCAAGAGAAGACAACACTGTAAACAACAGCCACTTTGCTACAGAGGTGATGCAGACTTTCCATCACGAAATAACTCTTTCACACTTCTCCAAAAATTGGCGTTAGTTTTAATATCAAAGACAGAGTATACAAGATTACAGCTCCGGAAAACATCAGACTACGTTTACCATAATTATTGTGGATAAGAGGGAGGTTGAAAGGAAGGTTCGTTTGATTGCGTGTTTTCGATTTGGCTATTTAAAAATGGAATGACATAACGGAATAATATTTTCTATTATATTCTTCACCATACAAGCTAGCATGTGGTCTCTAGCACTTGTAAGTGGCCTAGTTGTTAAATCTTTACTATCATCATCGCGGGAACAATTAAATTATCATCATCGGTGCCCGTCATTACTCGTGAGCAGCCCTCCCTGCAGCTGCTTTGTCTTCCTCTAATCGTCATCTTGTAAGATATAACACCACCGTATCACCGAGGAGTCTCGGCCCATGGTCTTTTCTCCTATTTGTAATAATGTTTAAGACAGAAAAAAAAGGGAAGCGGAAATGTCGTTTACCCTACTAAACGTTATAATGCAGAGCGCACTATTTTGTAACAGATAAGTCGGTTTATGCAGAAGTATGTGACCCCCGATGTCTCAAAACAGTAAGTTGTATGGCAATGACATATAGTGTAGTATATAATTTGGAGAATATGTAATGCAAAGTAATCCATAACTATAACTAGAACCAAACAAGATAGCATTAATTGTTGCACATGTATGTTATATGCTGCTTAAAACTGAGCACAGAATATAGAGTCAAGCCTAAATATTTGTGCGCATCAATTTGTTTGATCAAACTGTCATCCATCTTGTTTACTTGGTAGGATTGAGTTTTATTGGGACTGGAGAATAGAAAGTTTTTCGCTTTGGATACGTTCAAGAAATTAATTGTTTCTTAACCAACGTGGCACTTTAGTGAGATCAGCATTGGTTTGCCTTTCAAGACACTTGAGTTCCTCACCAGAAAACAAAAAAACAGTATCATCTCCTCACGTAATTGCGTTGCATGCTCTAGTACCAGTGGTAGATCAGTTATAGATAAAGAAATATTATTGGACTCAGCACCCAGCCTTGATTAACTTCACAAGTAATGCACGCAACACTAGAGGTAGGTCACCAAATTTGGACAAACTGTGTTATACCGTTTAAGTAGCTTTGAAGACATTCCTTAAAAAAATCCCCTAAAACCACACCGCTGGATCTTTGTTAACTATTTCCATGGTTGATCATACGAAATGCTTTCTTGATATCAATAAATAGCGTAACATTTAGCGTTAAAGCTTTATTTACTGTCTTGCTCAAACTTCTCACTCCAGTAGCTCCGGACGTGTGCACGCGGAAGCCATGTTGACTTTCAAGTAGTGCTTGATGCTTACGTAAAAACCGAATGACAAGCTTTGCTAGGTATTTTTCAAAGATTGCATTATTAAGGGTTAGGGTTGGGACTCGCGTCTAATTATAGTAATTGTTTACATCTCCCCCTTTGTAAATGGGAAAACCCTAGCCGTTTTCAGGGCGTCGGGATATATCGCTGCATATACTGACGGATTAAAATTTGTTGCAAAATGTCAACTAAGTTCCTGAAAGTGATGTTTAAGAATAGTGATAGATATGTTGCTTGTCCCAGCACTTTTCTCTGCTGACATGGCCGGAACTGTACGAATGATTTCTTCCGAGTGTATTTCTTCAAAAGCAAATGGGTTAAGTACAGACGGCGGAAGGCTGGGCATAGTAGTCTGTGATCTGAATTGTGTGGAGAGGGACAGTTTTCTTTTACAAAATTGTTCGTTTAAGTTACATGCCACGTCTTCTGTAGTGTTACTTGGTGGCGCAACCTCAAGTAATGTTTGTTTGGCATCACTTTTTCAACTACTGAATAATCACTTTCTACGTATTTTTCGATGATCGGTGGTTATGTTCGATAAGAGTACAGTAGTACGTAGTTTTGGTTGTTCGGCTCAACGCTAAGGTCTTATTTCGGATAGATTTTTATTGGTTCTTGTGATATTTATTCGGACAGAACTTTTTATGCTTTGTGAACCACTTATCCTTTGGGCAACAAGTACTTATTTAGTTGCCCACAAACAGATAGGGTTTGGGAAATATATTTTACAATTAGCAATCGTTTCTGTAATACACGAAGAAATAGTGCCAACAAGGCGGTTATATTGGGAATGGATGTCAGAGGCATCATTCATATGAAACTGTACGTTCCCAATTCGTGTTGATCGACATTGTGGTCGACCTTGGTAATTGCGCGCTTGGCCAACCTATGTTTAAGAAGGCTCGCGTAAGAATTAAAACCAGAAGTATGTATGTAATATCGACATGAAGAAAACCTGATGCGGTGCAAGGCGGTTCAATGTTGCATATGATGCGATCTAGTAGTGTAGATGACGAATACTACACTCTAGTGGGATGGTTGATTTGATACACGGATTCATATGGTTAAATCAGGTTTTTAAAGGGATAACTGCTATCTTTCAGGGTATCAGTAATAACATCGCCACATATTACTGCTCGCCAATTGCGGGAAGATATGTATTCTAGACCAGGCATTATTTAAGAAACTACTCTAGACCAGACCATTATTTAAGAAACTACTAACTTGGGAGCTTGTAGCGTGGTAGACGACGCCAACGACTAGCTTGGATTCAAGCTGAATGAACAGGACATTGTGAGAATCGGTTTCCTGGTTAATTGAATAAGATATTTTTGAACTTTAATATTATTGTTTACATACAAAGCCACATCCCCTTCTCGAAAACGTCCTGAAAGTGGCAGAGACACAAGCGTACAAAATGGGGCGTAATGAATTCTTCATGCTGTAACCAAGTTTCGCTCAGTGCGATTACATGATATGAAAATAGTGGAGTTCTCACAGTAGCAGAAGGGACTCGCTATTTTTGGTTTTGTTGCGCCCATTACAATGAAGTAGTTTAGAATTCAAAGCGCCTTTGTATGGTGGATTCATCTCTGTGACCAAGAACATCTTGGTAAAATATTTTTGCACAATGCGCCTAAACAACCGTTCAACATGAGCAGCGAGTGACTAAGTTCAGCCAGACATGAAAAAGCGTACATTACGCACCTGTAAAACAGTACCAAACGCTTAGAAGCAGCCTTCGATCCGCACAATCCTGAGTCGCCCGCTGCTCTGTCAGCAAACCTTAGCTGCAAAACCAGCAGAAATAGTAACACGAATGAAGCGTGCACGAAGAGTAAACCAATCTCCAATTGGTGAAAAATCTTGAAAATTGCTTGGAAAGCGGCATGGAATGGCCGGATTGGAAGCACGCGAGAAACATTCTGCCGCATACCACCGTTCACCATGCCACGTTGTGCAACAACCTTCCAAAGAAATAGTAATTTTATTACACTTCTCTAAACTGAACTTTCAAACTTGAACACAACTGTGATAACTACACTCGCAACAACAACAAAAAATACAAGTGAACTGTGTTTTGCAACCCAACGTCAAAATGTATTGCGTGTGTCGCTGTGTAAGCGCTGGCGATGAATCTTAGCCAGTTTTCTGGGGTGTCATTGTAAACGTTGGGTCAAGTTTTAAGATTTTTGGAATTAGCAAACAATCGCGAATGTGGCCTGTGAAGTCTTCACTAGGTCACCATAAATGCCCGATGTGACTACACAGTTAATTCCGTAGCAAAACGATATATTAGGAAAAGTATTCCTGTATATGAAAGGTGACCCCCTTTCCGCACTATGTGAAATAAAATCGACTAAATACGAGCAAATATACGTTTACAATGAGTTCTGCCAATCTAATCAGTAGGGTAAGCTACAAACAAAATTCATTTGTTAAACTCTATGCCAGACCTATTTTTAGAGTACTCTAGTACCACGTCCATTTGTTTTTCTTAAAAAATCATTCCTCAGCAAATACACTCCCTTCCAATCACTGTCAAACGTGGGAGCAATTTTTACCAGCATTGTGTTTCTTGGTTAGTCATGTCCTTGATGTATGGACCGACATATTTCTCTTTGTCCTCTTCGCTGCAGCTCTTATCATCTCAGAAGCAGCAAGCGGCCGTGATGTCTTCATAGATAAAGTGACATAAATCCAGGACCTTCTTTTCAGTGTAAACACAGTACATAGGTAATGTGAGCGTTCGTGTTTTGTCGAAATTTTCAGTCACGGTGGTTCTGGTTTTCTGTCAAGAAATGGCATGCTTGGAAACGTGCACAACACTGACATTTTTACAAGCGCAAAGCATCCCTTAAAGACAACGCATACCATAGTAGGTGGAAAGGCTAGACACGCTCACATGTGACCCCGTTCTAACAGCGTTGCACATGACAACTCAGCTATATGTCTCTTACTCTTACCAGAAGCAGTGCTGTACTCTTTGCTCAATGCCCATTCAAACGCCCACACAAGTGATGCTGCACTTTTCCCGTCTTTTCAGACGTGACCTCGTTAGCAGCAGACGAGCGCGTTGTTTTGAACGGCTCAGGAGACGACCGCTGCATGCTTAGTAGCACAAAAGCGATGCTTCTCAAGTGAGAGCAGCGGATAAGGAAGAACTCAATGTAAATGTATGCTTGGGCATGTACCCTTCCCATGGTTACGTCGGAGACGTTGCCAGGACCAAAAAAAATATCACGTCCGAATTTCGTTTCTAGTTCCACGGCAGAGTGTATGCGCAAGCCAGGCTTTGTTTGGTCTGCTCGGAGCAAAATCCCAGGCACGTGGCCATTAAACAAATGATGTGCTGGTACTGCATACGAGCCGTTGTACTTTCATTTGCTTCGATACGTTTTCATGGCGGCCGCCATAACAAAAAACAGGAGTGGCTTAGCTCGGATATGCCCGGTTTTGTGTAGCGTGAGCTATGGTTCAACTCGTAATTCTTAGCTTCGCTGTTTGTCTAGGATTAGCTTCATTATGATGCTTACTGCTGCTTTAACGACACACACGCGGTATACGAATTATGTGACACGTGCATATTTCTCAAGCGGCTCTGGTGCAGCGTCACCAATCGCCCCAGAGCTTAGCTGGTCCCACAGGCGCACGCCGGTGTTGCTGCGACGCACGAGACCCCTCGCATGATCATCAAGTGAACCGGGCTGCCACGCGAGGAACGAAGGTCGGCGAAGACGCTGGGTGCGTGGGTGTGAAAGAGACGCCGGACAGCGGGCAACGTTCTGTGCGCCGTCTGACGTCATTGCTCCTCGCGCATGCGTAGCATGGCTTTCCAGGAGCCTCACGAAACTGCTCAACCTAGGCCAGTGTAGCTCACGCTACATTAGCTAGGAAAAATACAAATAGGTTTCTACGCGACAGAGCGGGCACTGTAAATTTTCAACCTGCGTTAGACAAAATTATTCGGGGATATGCCATTCTTTGTAGCAATCACGAAATAAACCATAGCATGCAATTTTATGTTTGTTTCCCGTGGCCATAGATTGTACGCTTGTAGTCAAGTGTGTAATAACACTGAACGTGAATGAATTCAAGACACGTCTCTTCAAGGCTTGTAATTAACGTCAAAGGAGTTCGACCGTTTTATGTGCATTAACACCGCACTTGCTATCACAGCGTAATATTAGCAACATCATTTCGAATACTCAGCCAGAACATTCTTCTTAACCACCGGCAGAGGCTCTACCTTTCTCTTAAGCAGCAAAACGAAGCCTCATTATGTTTATATCCAAGTGTTTTTAATTGCACAGAGTGTGTCATTCGAAATCTAGATGTGTATTTATTTGATAGCCTTCGGGAATTCCTAGTAACGTTTCGAAAAGTACCGCTGAAAATGCAGCCTTCCTTTAAAGTGTGAGTGCAATCAATGAAGCCAGCCGTTTCTACAGCGCACTTCTAAAAGAGCATAAATTGTTGCCACAGCCCAAAATGTCGATCGCGTGGATATGTGAGCATGGGGTTGAATAAGTATTATAAGCTCGTACTTTTAATATGTTACATGGCAGTGGATCTGCTTCACTTCACGGTCGCAGCTTATCTATTTAAAAGTGTACCAAGCGTAAAATTAGGTCTTTGGGAGATTGTTTTTGAATTGACTGGAGTAAATAATCAGGAATCCTATGCTTACAGAAATTTTCTGCTGAGAACGATTGCTAGAGCGCTGTACCCAAATACAATTTCCCTTGATGATCACCCGTGCGCGCTAACTGCTGCCAAGAGAATTGTATTCCTCACTGCTGTGTACAGAAGTAACGATGGAACAACGTACTTCTTAACAACGCAACAGCCGGCAAGGAGGATGGGAAATTACAAATAATGTCACAAACTTTTCTTATATGTTGTGTAATATTTATTTAAACATTTGCGTTATGTTTGTGCTTATCAGTAGCGAAAGACGCTGTAGAAATTTTAGGCACGTGGCAAATAAAATATGGTACGCCCAAAAAATACTGGGACGAGGAGGACCCAAATAGATCAACGCAATAATTTGTTGGAAATAGCTGTGTAAGTAAATCATATCACGGCCTGCGAACGTTACGTTGCATTTTTCACCGTTCCGCATTAAGTTGTGGGGCACGGCGAAGTGCGTCTGAAGTGACGCACCCTTGACACTTTTTGCCTAGTTATAAGTACTGTTATTATTGATACTTTGCAAATAAAAAGTTGCAAAGCACGTTGAAAGAAAAAGGAAACAGAAAAACGTCTTCTTGGCGTATCGTCGTTTTTAAAGTTTTTTTTGCCTTTTATATATTTCTAATTTCATTTGCATTCCATTGCTTTGTCACTTGCACGACCGCGCCCCTATTTGCAGTGAGGCCATTCAGACTATGTTCCTTCTCGCTTCTTTTGGAGTTGTCCAGATATTCTTTTCCTAATGTGGAGTTTTTTTGACGGACACTCCCTTTGGGCAGTGGAACACTATTTAAGGCTTTTTTTAATGCAGAGCCTTTCTTTAACTCACGATGTTATGCGTCCGTAATTCGGCGTCCGCAGCCAGCCAGCACCTGCGCCCCTCCCCCGCTCCACCTCGCTCTCAACAACAGGTGCGGGCGCGCATGCGCGTGCTCCGGCACAGAAAGAGGCGTTGCAGCAGCAGGTGCTACCCCCTCTCCCTCTACTGCACGCGCTACGAATATACTCGTTGCCCGAGCGAAGGATCCGCGGCCCGACGTTGACGTTTGGCCGCGGCTTCTCGTGCACGAAGTTCGGCGTGGCAGCGCGCTTCAGACGCTTGCGTTCGGCGTCGGCAGCGTGCCGTCTCGCCGCCTTGTCTTCTGCCGCAGTCGATGCAGATGATGGCACGATGTCTTGAACTGGTACTGCAACGCTGACGTTGGCTCGCGTCGCGGTACTGGTTGAAGGTGTTGCTTCCATCGCTTATGAACTTCGACGATGGCGCACTGCCCTCCCGAGAGGGATAATAAGAAAGAAAAGAAAAGAAAGAAAATAATAATAATAAAGATCCAACCGATTGCCCCGCAGAGAGGGTAGGGTGCAAACGATGGCAATAAATAACACGTTACGTACTTACGTCTCTCGTCTCTCTCTCTCTCTCTCTCTCGTCTCGCAATCCAACTACCCAACCCCTACGACAACAACAACCACAACTACCACCGCCAACTACCACAACCTACGCAACGTGAACACCACCAATGCTCTGCATTTACTCGTGTCCCTCGCGCGGTGGCATGCGACGGAGAATTTTTTTTTTAGATAGTTGCGGCTTTTCTAATATTTTCAGCACGGTCATTTTTATAGAAGAGAGTAAGTGGGCCGACCAAACGCCATGCGCAGAGTGAATTAGAGAAAATCAGAAGCATAACAGAGTTACCGATATTTATTTCCAATTATACACCCTTCGCACGTCGTGGAGAAAATTTTAGAAAATTACTTCTTTACTTATCGTATATTTCTTGAGTCAACATGAGGCGCACGAATACAGCAAGAACTGCCTTTCTTCGTGTAATTTCCATGCACGTTGCTGTATTACCTGCTCTTGCTTGTATTCCTCATGAGCGTGGTTAGATAGACCTAAATGCACGAACACATGACGATATTAGAATGCATTGACCCACCGCTCCTAATTAAAAGTGCTTGCGTTGTTCCCTGACATAGCGGACTTTGGTCTTGTTTTCGGAGCTATCTCTTCTATATTTTTACTTCGCCGAAAACTATGAGTGCTGCTAGGAAAGCACGGTTAACAGTTTTAGTTGTGTGGTGTCCTAAATGTATGTAACCATGATTGTATGTATATGTAGAAAATCTTGTGTACGTTGGCCCATCTCTATGCGTGTAGGTATGTATGTATGTATGTATGTATGTATGTATGTATGTATGTATGTATGTATGTATGTATGTATGTATGTATGTATGTATGTATGTATGTATGTAGGTATGTATGTATGTATGTATGTTTGTATGTATGCATGCATGCATGCATGCATGCATGCATGCATGCATGCATGCATGTATGTATGTATGTATGTATGCATGCATGTATGTATGTATGCATGAATGTATGCAGGTATGTATGTATGTAGGTATGTATGTATGTATGTATGTATGTATGTATGTATGTATGTATGTATGTATGTATGTATGTTTGAAAAACCTCTCCTGAAAGTGAAAAACCTCTCTTACTAACTTACGGTGACCACACAAAGTTTCATAACTGCTGATACTAATAACAATTTTATAATCCCCATGTTCATCGTTACGAACACCAAACAAGGTTGTATTTTTTAATTACTTTCTTATCGTCAGTTGGCTGCTCCGCCAGATTATGTAGCTTTCTGGAATCAGGCTCAATACTTTGTTTACATTTGTCGGTTAATTATCGTTTTATTTTGAAGAATTTGTGCATGCGTGCGCTTGTGACATGCTGTTTATAAATATTTCACTGCGGACCGAGAGACTGAATTGTCCTCTGCGGTCTCAGAACTAGAGCTCGTCTCAAGCACCGACAAGAGCGTACACAATAGAGATATACAAGATCGAACTGCTAAGAGCGAGTCAAGGGTAAATTTCCAGCAGGCTGGGTGACCATGCAAACCAGGCGACAGACGATCAGAAAGCATGTAACCAAACATAGGGTGTATTTGCATTGGCAAAAATAAATATAGAATTTCTTATTGTAATTGATATGAGATCTTGTGTGAATGTTTGCCACCATCACAAATTACTGACCAGAAAGGTTTTCCGACCTTCTGCCACCTCATTTGGCTCGCTCCTACCGTGAACCTCTAACGTGCTTTTCGTTATTTTTACTGCAGTCGAAGACGCCGCTTTAAATTCGCCATAAACGTCCAAAATGGCCACCACTGTGCCATAGGCAACGTTTGCTTTTATTTTTTGGTCTATAAGATCTATTGCCAGACTTGCGACGCAGCCTATATTGGTTAAACCGGAAACTTCAAGAGGCGCCTAAAGGAGCACAAAAACGACGTTGCTAACGGCCGCACACAGCTAAACGCCTTTGCAGAACGCCATAATGCAACCGGTCATGTCATCGCCTGGGACTCGTCCAGAATCATTGCCACAGAGAAAATATTATCAACGAGCCTACTCAGAGAATCATTCCATATCCAATCAACCCCGTACGCTCTTAATCGGACACGTGGGCCCATGCCTACGACATACGCATGCGCTTTGCAACGTTCCACGCATGTATAATTACGGCCGAGCCGCTTTTCGTTTCATTGTGAACAAGGGACCCGTACGGGCCCGGAAACGTCATTGTTTTTACCTATTGTTTTTACTTTTTGGCGAGTGTCAGTTTGTTCCCGGAAATGTTATTTCCTCGCCAGACGAGTTTTCGCCGAACTTTGGACTACATTCGCTTTTATTTATTTTCTGAATGAGTAGGTAGCTGCCACCTCCTTTCTAGGGCTTAAGGGCTTATGAAAATTAAAAATATTGAACGATTTTTATCTAAAGTTTGAGCGCAAATGGAGAAGTGGTTTGTTCAATGGTAATTATTAAAACGTGGATTTATCGATATAACACCGTGTATGTGAATATTTACGTGCGTTATATGTATGTATGATTGTATATATAAATATATACCCGCCGCGGTGGCTCACTGGGTAAGGCATTGTGCTGCTGAGCACAAGGGCGGGGGTTCGATTTTCTGATGGAGGCGAAAAGCAATAGCGCCCATGTGTACAAGATTTCGGCGCACGATAAAGATTCCGTGGTGGTCAAAATTATTCCGGAACCCTCCACTACGCCGCCCCTCATCGCCTTCTTTGCTACGGCGCTTTAAACCCTATAAACAAACAGTTTGAACATACAGTCAAACCCGTTTATAGCGAACTGCAATATGCACCGCGATTAGTTCGATATATCCAATAGTTCGATATAGCCGAATCCGCCTATAACAAGCTGATTGTTACGAGTTCGCATTCCGCGGGAGCCCCCCCGCCCTCCCCCCCCCCCCCCCTCACCAACTCCGCCATCCGCGTATGCAGAAACGAACACAATGCAGTAGCCATTACCATACTAAAATAATTCATTTATTGCAAGTAATAAAGCTACTTTCTGCCTTAACTGCCCAGGTTACAAAAAAAAACCGGTGATTTTTGTTTTCACTTTCGTTTTGGTGGCTTCAACTAGCATAGCACTCCCTACACGAAACATTGTTTGCACCAGTTCGAGTCCGCATCCTCAAAAATCTAAGAAGCATTGGCGGAGCACATTAACTGCCGAAAGCGCTTCATTATAAGCCTCGGATGGATTTCACTCGTGACATCATCGGGAACGCTAGCGAGCTCTTCCCACAGTTCACCGATGCTGCTGTCTTGATCCGGACTCGCTGACAGGGCGGGTTCCGTCGCGAGTCCCGCACTTCGCAAACAGTTAAGGAAAGTATTGGGCGTCACGTCGCTCCGTGCGAGGCGCAATGTATTAGTCGCGGCTCTTGCTTCGTGATCGCGGCCAATCCACATCTGAATCGCCGCTCCGAGATTATGCATTTCGGCGGCTATTCTAGGCGCCCAGAGTTCAATATATCGGATGTGAACTTCGTTATAAGGAATATGTGTCGCATGTATTTCCGTAACTGAAATATTTTTGTTCGATATATACCATATTTCGCTCTATCCGGGTTCGTTATAGCCGGGTTTGACTGTATATGCGCACATACGCATGCATGTATGGACGTATGCATGTTTAGTAGGCCAAACCTTAAGCTAGTGCGTGGGAGCGGTGACTTCTTCGTCTTATGGCGCTCTTAAGAAGGAACACCCTAACAGACGATGGGCCCAGCTGAGCGCGGTTTTTGAGCATGTACTTAACCTCGACCTGTTTGCAACTTGACTTCCGTCATACGGCGCTGACGCATGAAAACGCGCTACCTGCACACGCTAGTTAAAGATTTGGCTGACTTTACGCGTGTATGTTTGTAAGTATGTAGTTATGTATCTATTTTGTAAGTATGATGGCCTATAAGTATGTTGGTATTTACGTACATACGGCCTACTTCTGTATTTATATGTGCATGTATGTCTGCAAGCATGCATGCATTTGTATATATCAGGGACGCTTGCGCTCTAATTTTGCAGCTTTAAATCCCCCGTTACTTTGACAGGAGCCCTGAATACTGCAAACCGAATTGATGGCTGTGTTTGAGGCGTTGCACTTCTAAGTTCAAGGATGCGGGTTCGACCCCGGTTGCTAAGGCTGCTGTTCAGAGGGCCGCCAAAAGCAAAAAGCCCTTTTGCAGATTTCGGCACAAGTTAAAAATCCCCGAGTGGTCCAAATTAACCCCTAGTCCCCGACTTCCGCGCGCCTCAAAGTACAAGTGTTTCTTCGGCGCGTAAAACCCCGTAGTCAATACCGAACTGTCGAAAAGCGCCGTATATCAGTTGCTTCGCGCTGTCAGTCAGTCGGAATTGCACAGGCAGCGTACATACATGTGCACTGACCAGCGAGGGAAACGGTAACAGGAAAATGCTAGTCTTTACTTAGGAAGGTCAATTTAATATTATTGTGTTCTTATAAAGGGCAGTAAGAGCATACTTGGCAGGAATAAAACAGAATTTGTTTGTCGTAGATAAGTAACTTGGTCATACCACATTTCAAAAAAAAAATCAACACATTGAGGTGGTGTGAGTTCATAGTAAGTGTTTCACCTGGAAGTCCTCGATCTAGGTCGCAGATAAACTGTAGCACCCCTTAAGGATTTTCATTTCGAGTTATTTTAGCTTCCAATTTATAGAACGATCCAGGGTCATTGGCATCCCATATTGCACATAGATCTGCGAAACCCCAATTTAGCTGCTATGTCCGGAAATTTCTCATTTCGAGTTTTTATACGTACAATAAAAGTCCGGTGGTCCACTGAACCTCCAATGTTACAGAAATATGTTACAGAAAATATTTTACAGAAAAGGGACAGATGTTACAGAAAAGAAATAGTTTACAGAAAAGTTTTGCCGTGCGCTTTGTGATTGCGCGCCAAAAAAGAAATGCCAGAACTTTCTTTGCGTTTGCGTTAGGGGCAGAGCTGAGAAGAGCGTAGCAGTTTTATACTAAATGCAATACTATTCTTACTGGAAATCTAAAACCTCCAAGACGAAGCTCTACAGATCGACTGGGCCGTTAAAAGCAGAGGCCGCCTTTTATGGTTCTATAGGAAGTCGCTGTTATGTCACGGAGAGCTGCTTTGGTTTCTTTTTCACATTTAATAACGCAGCAATATTCTTTCTGACGAGCGCAAATGCAACGCTTGGACACGTTTCCCCGACCGACCTTGACCACTAACAAATCAAGCACCGCACTAAGGAACCAAAGTTTCAGTTAATGTATGCGTCTTGAGCTAATGAGCGCATAATGGAGGCTCTTAGGGACTACAGCGAACCTCTGGGAAGCAAGGCTAATGCTGATTATATCCAAAACTTAAAATTTGTTCTAAACTGGCTCAAGAGCCGCTTTGTGTATAAACAGAGGAGATGCAGCATCTATGCACGCGTGATGACCCTAAGAAATCCAGGGCTAACACTATAAACTAATTAGGTATCGTGAAATTTAAGCAGTTGCAGCCTCCTGAAATGCCGCAACATTTTCTCTTTGGCGACTTGTAGAGTTGATTGTTTAGAAAACTGGTAGTCTCTAAAGGGATTACACACTTACATCTTTTATAGTCCAAGTTGACTTTAAATTTATTTTTGTTTTGCTAATAAAACAAATATTTACGAAGGAAATTTCGGCTTCCATGGGGAGAGCGTTCCACTTTTAACCAGCATCTTCACAGAGTGCCTCGTGCTCCTCCTAATTCAGCGGCGCTCTTAACGCAGTCTAAACCGTGCCTATTTGCAATTCAAATTTTCAAAAGAGATGTGACGTTATAGGTGTTCCAAACTTGAAAGTGGAATAACAAGCTCCTTAGAAACCTTAATTCTGTGTTCTGGGATTGCTTAATGTGAAACATTTAAGTAGAGAATTCCATGTAATATTTAATTCGCAAACCTTGTTACGCAAAAGCAACATTTACGGTGCACTGCCTATTGTAAAACGTTGTACCACTGAGTCCCTCGTGAAGCTTTTAATGGGTGCGACCAGCAATAAGACCTTTCAGAAAATGGAAACGTATAATTTGCAACTTTTGATTCAAATATTTTTTGCATATGAAAGAAAAAGCTTCCACGAAGGCCAAACTATAACCTAAAGCAAAGTTTACACCTTTTAATGAACATCAATAAGCACCCTTAAAATGCCCATAAATAAGGCAACACTCTGCAAGCTATGCTTCTAGGTTTACTCACTCCATACCTGCAACCTTTAAACAAGTTCCGATGTACAACCGGTATGTACCACTCAAGAAACATTTTCACGCGATTTTGGCTTTCTGAAACCCACTCATTTATATCAAGCTTTAAAACGGCATGCGTTCTGAGATTGAAATGCACAAAGCGTTCACACTAGAAAAAAACTTTTGATCTAACAATCACAAGCGCTCAAAACTATTCCTCACTTTTTCGTGAGTGTTGTACCTTTGTGAACAATTGGCCCAAGAATACAGTGTAAACAGTGCAAAAGAAGCACAAAACAGATAATCTGAATAATTAAGGTGTCATATAAGCAAGAGAAAGGACCAAAATAGAATTGTCGGTATTTCACAATTTAAAATTTTGGTTTTATTAACCCTAATAAAAAAGAAAAGAAAACAGTTTTATTTTCGCTTAAAAACTGGTGCTCTTTTTTCTATGTCGTTTCTAATGATGTTGAAATCGCCTAAGAGTGGCCCTCCTAATATTGTGATGATAAATAAAACTGCCCGTATATGTTAAATTTGGAGGCGTTAAGGTAAGTCTTAACGCAATTGAGCAGTCACTACATCTGTCTCCACGACATATTTTTTTTAAGGATAATCGAATAAATGGCAAGTTACAGCAATTTTGTAACAGCTTTACTCCCGAGAAAGCAACCCTCTTGATCGCGGGTTTGATGTATTTTTTCTTGAGAATTCCACGGGGAACTAACAAATGACCGGAGATAAATCAAGACGCTTACAATATTACAGCATTTTGAGAGGTAAGTTTTTTTAGTTTGTTTCTTTGTAGTTCAAAGTGAAGAGGCGCTAATCTGTTTCCTTTAGCCCTACTGCTCCTGCAGACACCTGTGTATTTATAGCAGGGAGTCAATTAAAAGTCTTGCCCCTTCCAGGGTTAAAAAATTTAGGCAAGCAAACACCAACAACAAACGCCATTTCAATGTTAAATAAGAAAAGGGGGGCTTTTTAGGTCTGAGCACATTATTTGAAAGCTAGAGCAATATGGCAATTGGACTTTGTTAATGAGCGGGAATCTTTGAACCCGGAAATCCTATTCACTGACCCACCCAATTAGTGCCGGTGGGGCTATTGTGGGTGGCGATGTTGTGGTAGCAGCCAAGTAGGAATTTATGAGTCAACCCTGAACTCCAATGACTGCCGTCATCATTATAAAACAATCTCCTTGATTGGGCATGCGACCGGTTCGAAAATCTGGCCATACGTTCCGCAAAGGCAGGACACTGCATACTGGTATCTTGATAGACGCAGTAAAACACACATGCGGTGTAGGACGAACACAGGTCGGTAGAGAAAATTGTAGGGCAACAAGTAATACACTTGGCAATCAACGCAAGTCCCTGGGTTGAACCCTGTTCATTTCTTGTTTGTTTTTTTAGAGGAATGCGATCGAACTTTAGGAGGCATTCGCCGCTTTGAGCACCAGGTGATTCGCACTAGGAGGCGCCCAAAGCTTTTTCGTTGTTAAAACACTCGGAATTTGTCAAAAACTCACCCGTGCTGCTGGATAATTTAGGATTGTGCAATTGTTCTCATCATGTTTTATTTTCTCGAACGTTCACTTCTATTGATTCCCATTTTTCTTATTCTCGAGATGGTACACGTTTTTATTGAACCGGCAGAAACACGTGGCCGAGACATTGCGTACGTCCTGTCGCCCCGACTATAGTGGTCGAGTTGTGACCAAGTTTCCGATCTTTTTCACAACTCTGCACTTTTAGAGACGATAGTCTTTCTGGCATAGTTGAACTCTAAAATTTTTGTTTGCTTGTCTATTAGTATATCTATCTATTCAGACACCGTGCCAAATTGAAACGGATGCTGATCAACAGGATTATATACCCACGGCAACATTTAAGCGTCTACATCCGGCGGGAATGTTCTTACTTGTCAATACTGTCGAGCCAAAACAAAGTATTACGCTTGATTGACGGAAGACATCAATACCCAAGTGGTAGTCGCAGTGTTTTCTTGATTAAACATACACAGTTGGTTGATTTATTGGGAAATATGTTTAAAAAATACAAAAGCGCTGACCCGGGGTTTCTCTAGCGGCCTTCCAAGAAATCAGGCGGAAACAGTAACGAAGCATTCCACCAGATAGTTTTCACGTTCCGCCTGGAACGCACGTACAGTTCGGTGCAGCGATTAAACGAATGACTGCGACATAAGGCAGTGCTTGCACCGAGGCATTCGAAGTGGAGCTGTGAAACGCGGTAAATATAAATTGACTTGAATGAACCGCGAGCGTGTTCATCTTGGGAGGAGCGAGACGTACGAGGAACAGCATGGGAGGTGAGCGGGAAAGTGAAGGCAGGCCTAAACTTGGCAGGGGCGCCAAGCGACAATCGTCTTTTGTCGACATTTGTGACCAAGTGAGCAAATATGCGACCAATTTATTTGTCAGGCTAACTTACGACCGTCCGTCTTAGATATACAGTCAAACCCGCACATAACGAACTCGAAAGTTGCGCGAAAAGTGGTCGTTATATTAGTAGTTCGTTGTATATAGACTCGCCCTTTAAAACGCGTCAACTTAGCGCACACGTCGAACAGTTCCTTTGGTCGCAAGTTAAACCTTTTAGCTTGGCGAAGGGATGCCCGCTGGTTGCCTAAGAAAGAACTAAACTGTGTTAGTGTCGAACCTGCCGCTACCAGCACAATGCCTGCGAAAAAACTATTTCGTATGTCTTCAACATCTCCACTCGCCGTAATGGTTTTGATACCTATCAGCCGCAAAGGGTTGAGCGTACCGGAAGCTGTGCCGCTTCGGCCGGAAAAGTTCGAAGCTCGAAAGTATGAAAGTCGCCACGATTGGTTTTTGGCAACTGTGTAAACGAGGTTTCGGCGGACCGCGATGTCTAGATGACAGCAAAGTAACCAGCGGTGTGTTTTGTAGCGTGCGATGCGGCGTTCGCGTCAATTCAGGCGGTGTTATGCCCCTCATTTTTTTTCTTCCTCACTGCCATTCTGCCTCTGAAGAAATGCCTGGAAAACGAGCGACCTTGGTCGCGGCGTCCGAAATCTTCGGGCGGTGCTGGCCGCTCTGGGATATCTTCGTCGCGATAAAAGTGAAGAGGTGAACGCAGCAGGATGCGGCTTCTTTAGTTCTTTGAGCGCTGTTTTGACCTGTTGTTCACTTTGTATGCGCCATATTTTTATTGTAGCCGTGTCGAAAGTGTTGTTTGTAATAGTAGGACGCTTAGAAAAACACTCGGTATATCTATACGCAGTTTCAACACGTAGCACAGAAAAGATGTAAGTGCACCGAAATATGGCTGTTATATCCGATAGATCGTTATATGTGGGGTCGTTCGAAGTGTGTTTGACTGTAGTTTGACTTAACAGGTTATGCGCTTTGCTGAAACAATGAAGAATATGGAGCAAGAGAATCTCTTGGAATTGTTCTGCTTACCACAATCACGATTTTAGGCGATCGTTTTTAAGCCATGTAGTTTCTCATCCTCGGCACCATTGTGATCCTGTAACACGAACTATCGCCATTTATAAGACTGAATCTTGTTTTATGCAGCCTAACTTTGCTCTGGGTGTCTATAGCCTTCGCTGAAAATTTTGAACTTTTACTCGTGGAATGTACATGTGGGCTTTTCACGCGCCCGAGCAAATGGCGGTGTGATTATTTACACTTCCGTAAAAATTGACATTCTCCGAATTTCCGACACGGAGACGTTTGTGGTTATTTGTTCGGCGAGAAGGTGGAACTAGTGGTCGGAATCCAACCGGCGGCTTTGGCCTCAGCCGTACAGTGTTTTGGCACCTGAGATAGACCAACACATATTCTTGTTTTTGATAGCTCAGAAACTACGGCCGGTACAAAAGGCAGGCTAGCCCCTTTCTTGCCTAATTTTTACACTGGGCACTCTCGGGCACTCGTTTTTTATTTTAGTAGCACGTATAATGACACATCAGACACTACATTCTGCCATGAGTAGCACACATTATTATGGACTTCTAGCACCTCTTTCTGATTTTAATTATACATAAAAACGGACACCTTCAAGCACCACTTTGTGAATTGACTAGCCTATATCTTCTGGGACATCCTCAAATACCACTTTCTCATTTGAATAGCCCATGTCAAATGAGACACGCACAGGCAGCACTTTGTCTTGAGTAGAACGTATCATACGGGATACCCTCAAGAACCGCTTGCGCCTTATATACCAGGTTTTATATGAAATACCGTCGTGTTCAACTGTCTAAATTACGCAGCACATATAAATGGCACAAACATTTTGTCTCAACCCTTAGCAACGCCTATATGCAAACTACGAAAAGCATTAGGGTAACATGCGCCTAATAGGTCTAGGTGTGTGTGCAAATCATACAAAAAGAGAGAACCTCTAGCCATGTTGGTTAACGCAGAGTGTTGCCATTTTAATTACAACTACGTCAGACCTAGCATCTTAAACACATTATTCGAGAATTTTATTAGGTGCACGATTGATATTGCACTACTACCGATTTTGATTGCCCTTACATGCAAGAGAAACTAGAACGGCACCACTCGTGCGTCCACAAGAGGCAAGGCTAAATTTTGTAGCGTCTTTATCACGGTGAGCCGTGCTCCTGAGTAATGTTCGGCACACATGCTACCAACACCACTATAGGGAACCCCAGTACCTACATTTTTATTGCCAAACGGTGCGACCATACTTAAGCCTGGCGAAATCTGAGCACACCCAGATTGCATCTCACACAACCACACTAAAAAGTTCATCCACGTGTTCGGACGTCGTTTCCGGCGTAGCCTCAAAAAGAACAAAAAATTGTCTACGTACCTGAAGACGTTTGGATGAACTTTTAGTTTTTTTTGGCCACCCTCAAGCCCCTGGAGCCAACCACGGAAGTTGCCGAAGCAGGCTGTATGCATTTTCTTCGCTTACTGCTATTGTTCCAACTTTTTCACGTATTCTGGAGGTACGCCCCTAGAAGCAAAAAAGGGATGCTGCCATTTTCCTCGGCAAATTTCAGGCTTAGAAAGCGTGGAATTCCCCTCCTCACTGTTGAACGCTGTGGTTCGGTCGTGTCTTCACGGAATGGAGTGCAGGCTGGACACTCAAGTGGAGCGGTTGCGGTCAGCAGGCTACCCACAGGCCGTGGTCCTCGTCCTTGGCGAGGCACTCCTGAAGAAATTCCGCTCGACCCACGATACCCAAGAAGACAAACGGAAAAAGCCCCTAAGCGTCATACCATACATCCACAAGGTATCCCACCGGATCGAAAAGGTCGCTGAGAAAGCACGTGTGCGGACCACGTTCTCGGCCCCGAAGAAACCACAGCTCCGGCTTCCCCGAGTTTTGCTAAAACTGGGGCCTTTTGAAATAGCACCCCCATAGTTGTCCATTGTAACCGACTGGAAGTCAGTTCACACAACACTAATTTCTGCTTGAGATGGCCCCAAGAGATCATCTCTGGGCTTAGGAACGTGTGGAATAAAGAAATGTTTAATGTAAGTATCTATAGGTGTTCGGAAGACATTTACTGGTCAGCCCTCGAGTGAGGTTCCTAATGGGTCTTCAGTTGCTCGGAAACCCAGCCCCGAAACATTTCCCTGGAAAGTAAGAGCGAAAGAAGCATTTTCCGGCTGAACCTTCGTTGCTCAATTGGTCTCCAGACGCGAAAACGTCGGCGTGAACACCGCGAGAAGCTATTCGAGGAACGGTATATTAGCCCCTTGGGAGCCTAGACACGCGAAGAGAACTTCCAGTCGCCTGCTAGGTTTGATTTCAGGCTGCGTAATGTTTACCGATAAACAACAAATATATTTTCTTTTCAAGAACTTCGTTGCATGGAACAGCCATAATTGAAAGGGAAACTACTTACTTTGGAAGCCGCGCTTTGGTTGTATCGACATCAGCCATTTTCACCTCGAATCTCGGTTGGCTCAAAAATGGTCCTAGATTTCGAACCGCAAGTTCAGATACTAGCGCTTAAATTATTTCCCCAGAAAAAGGGCTGCTTGGAGCCTTCTCCTAAAAACAAGTCGCCAGAAAGGGGCAATGCCGGTGATACCTCAGACAGCAAACGATTAAGTGCGGCGTGAATTTATTTAGACTGACAGGCTTCTGCCCAAATCCTCCGCAAGTTTGCTTATGTGATGTGTATAAATATTTTCGGAACTCCGCCCTGTCGACAATTAGATATTGTATTCATCCATTAATTTAAGAGTTTAGACCCGCCGTGGTAGCTAAGTGGATAAGGCGTTGTGCTGCTGAGCCCAATGACGCGGGTTGAATTTCCGGCCGCAGCGGCGGCTTCTCTTATGGAGGCGAAGAGCAAAAACGCCCGTGTGTTCGAGATTTCGGCGCACGTTAAATATCCGAGGCAGTCACAATTAATCCGGAGCCGTCTACTACGACGCGCGTCATCGCCTGCGAAGCGTCGGTGCGTTAAACCTCTATAATAAAAATCACAAACCCAAAGCCACTAATCTCACTGATGACACAGCTTAGTTATTTGTATGAATTCGTTGTTAATTGTTATATTGACAACGCGGTGGAAAATACGGCAAGGTGAGCAAGCGGGATTTCTTGAGGGAGCCGGTTATGTTGAGTCATTTGGGTGCTTTACATTGGGACGCTCTTAGACCCACACATTGCGCCGTAGAAAAGCGTGTTTCATACATATGGTCGGAATGTATCCGTGATGTACGTTACGAAGGAAGGCCAGTGTTATTGAGGGGTCGCATGTTTTGATGCTTACGCCACTAGTTCTGATGAGTAGTGCGAATTTCGTGAAATCCATTCCAGCCTATGCTGTAATAAAATTTTTGCATTATGAAAGTGTTGAAATGAAATATGTGTTAACGGAGTAACCTTATAAATATCTGAAAAATGATCGGGTGGCCTTGCGAAACCTGCACCCGACATTTGCCTGCAAGAAAATTACGGAATGTAATGAATTAACTCATCCATCCATCATTACAAACGTACATACATACAAACGCACATACAAACATACATACATCCATCCATACATACATACATACTTACATACATACATAAAAAAGTACACCATATTCCCGTAGGGGAACCCTCAGTAGTATGCAAAGCAGTCATGGGGTCGATTCAAGTGCCAATTAGTTTTCAGTTCATCGTTTACGTTAGGTTAAGGTACGTAGCTACCATTATATTTAAAGTTTGGTTTCCATGGTAACTACCACACTTTTCACTTACCGGAACTACGAAATGGGAAATTGCGTTGAGCCCATGGCTGTTTCGCATTCTACTCAGGGTTCCCTTACGGGAAGGTAGTGTAATTTTATTATATGCGACGGGGCTATGTCCCTCCCTTTTCGTTGTTGCGCCGTCCACACCCCCACTGCGCACGCTCGGCTTGCTTAACGCCCGGTCGTGTCTTACCCTTCAATGGCTCCTGGAGCGACAGTGTTACCGGTGTCTTCCTGGGCCAGCCCGAGATGAGCCGAGCATGCGCAGTGGGGGTGTGGACGGCGCCGCTACAAGGGAAGGCCATACCCCGACCATGAGATGCTGGAGCGACAGTGTTGCCAGTGTCTTCCTGAGCCTGTACGAGATGAGCACGCTTACCCTTAAAGGGCTCCTGGAGAGGCGGCGTCCGGTGTCTTCCTGGGCCGGTGGATGGACGGAAGACGGACGACGGAGAACGGAGTTGAGAGCAAGAGATGCTTTGCATCTAAAAAGTAGGTGACCACGTTCACTTGATCTCTGACTGACAATGGTGCAGAACCAATGGTATCTTTAAAACCTCATTGGAACGAGCATATCAAAATTTCGGCCGCAGTGGAAGTGACTGAGGCCATAACCTGAACATCACTCGTGTGGTAAGGCCAACTGCAACAAACGTTTCTACCCCTAAATGCACATTTATGAAGTAGTAATCATTTTGAGGCCCAAATATGCGTCGCCACATTATAAATGAAGGTCACATATGTTCTTTTGAAAACCGCAAACAAAATAGGGCGGTACAGACTGTGGTGACGTCCCACTCAGTAATCGAGTGAGCGCAGCCGAAGATTATCCCACGGGTGCCTGAGACAAGTCGGCGCGCAGATTATGTGCTTCGGTTCCTCTTTTTCTTCAAAAACTAAAAAAAAATTGCAAAAGTGGATTAAGAAGTTCAAACAACCATTGTTGAATCAAGGTGAATGGACGGGACGCGCCTATAGTCGTCTGACAAAGGCTAAAAATGGGCATCCCAAGGCGTCGTGCTGCAGGTAGGAGCTAAGAAATAGGTACACAAAACGTAGTGTTGAGCACTAAATGGGCACCGACACAGGGCATATTGGCTGTGCTAATCGAACCAAACTGCGTAAAAGAGAGCAGAAAACAAACTGCCGCGGGAGGAAAGTGCCGAAACATGCCGGGCAGGGTGTAAGAAATTTGTTTCAGCGCAAAATATTAAAGTTCAGGTCCACAAATTTATTAGTAATGTTTTCACGGTCACTTTTGTTCCTGTTAGCAGGGTGCCCCCACCAAATCCTTGAATAATGATGGCTGCCTATATAAAAAGCCTTGCGGCGAAGAAAGCCCTGCGTTGCCTCCGCTGGCGTCATGAAATAGTCACCTCACTCGAAAATCGCTGCGGCCTTTGTTCTGTGCGGCCCCCTCTCTTATCTTTATTTCTTAATGGGAGAGCGAAATGTTCCCAACAAGGCTGTTATTTTTAATTTGTTTTGAAGAGATGTTTGAACTCAATCGATACCATGCAGTGCACAGCGTGCGGCACTTGTTCGCGCCGAGACTAGTAACAACAGCGTATCCCCTCGGGACGGCCGCACTCACACCACGAGAGCCCTCGATTGGTCGACCGGCCGCGATCGTGCAGTGAAACGCACAGCTAGCTGCCGTACTCGTTCACACGCAGACAGCGCGCGTTAACAGCGAATCACCTCACGTTGGCCGTTCTCGCGTATTGCGCACTCGTAGAAGCAGCAGGCCCCGATGTTGTAGTGGGCGGCACAGCTGTCGTGCTAGTTCGCGCACCCGACTCACCAACCAGCCGTGCCGAGAGCGTATCGTGTCGCGTAGGCCGTACTCACGTCTCGCGTTCTCGTAGAAGCGGCCCCGACATTCTTAGAGTTTGCTCTTTTCGTCTCGGTAACCCAGAGCTTCTTGTTTTCGTATTACGGAATTGCGTGAAAGCAATTATTCATGCAAGATGCACAATCTACGCTCCGCAATCGGGTGAGACCACACGTAACAGGGATACTTAGGAGAGACGACGGCAGAACGGGGGTCCTCACTATAACATCACACCCGGAAGTGAGCCGCAATGGCAACCAGTTATGATGGCACTCCACTAAGTGCTGCATCGGCAGAAGGGGCGTGTTTTCGATCGGCTATAATAAAATTATGCCGTGTGTGTAAAGATTACAATTAGGTCAAAAGACACTTTAGTTCTCTATGCAACAGGTTGATACCGAATTTAGGCAGGTTATTTTTGTTGCAGTTGGCCTTTAACGGCTCACCACCAAACTTGCACGACGCCAGTGATGGGACTATAATTAAGGGAGCACCGCCTTACTACAATTGACTGGTGTTCATCAAAAAGCAGTTGATTCGGGCGCAATAACCGAACGCATTTCGCAACAAAAAGCATGAAGTACATTGTAGCATCTCAGACTACTGAATGACAATACTACTTTCTCCAAGTACGTGAAAAACCAAAATATAATATTCACATATATCAAACAATACTTCTTTAAAATTGTAGGGCTTGATGCTACGAACAGAAACAGTGCTTTATCGTGTTTTTTATTATATCCGCAAGCATTACACACAGTGCTCAAAAAGTGTCAATTGAGCATATATGGACTTTTAAAATGTTGCAACATCAACATCCCCGGGCTCAGGGTAAGGGGGCAACGTCTCAAAGAAATCTAATTTCGGTTTTTCTTGCTTGAGTGATTGAGTGGACGTCTCATTTACCGGAACGGAGGCACACCTCGGCTATGAGGCGCACAGTTGTGTAGGGCTCCGGAATAATAATGACCTCCCCGGAATCTTCAATATATTACGAAATCGCGACACACCTGCGTTTGCGCCTTGCGGCTACAAGTACCAAGCAGCCACTGGCGCCAGGTGGTTGCTTTGCATTTGCTCGGCTTCGCCTTATAAATAAAGCCTGGCGACCGTGGCAGGGAAGGCAAGGAGAGTTTACAATCCGCGTGCTTACGGCAATCAAAAGAAGCCGTCTGCCTGTTAATTTTAACGGTCCTTTGTTATTGTCGTTCTCCAAGTTTCGTGTTACTTCTGGAATAGAAAGAATTACAAAACTTCTTCGAAGACACAACTTGCCGTGTTACACCCGACGGAAGCAAAAAAAAATATTAGCAGTGGCTTAAAAGGACGTTGAATGGGGCTAGTTGGTGATGCTTCAAACTGAATTGTGCTAAGTATACAGACAAATAGGGTGCTAACAGGACTGGGACGAGGCGCGTCGTCCTAGTCCTGTTAGCGTCCTATTCGTCTGGATACTTAACGCAATTCAGTACGAAGCAGTGGCTTAGCTCGACTATGCCAGGATATAGATAGCGTGATCTAAGGATCAGTTCTTTATTCTGAGGTTTCCTGGTTGTCTAGGATTAGCTCGTTATGATGCTTACTGCTGCTAAAACGATTTCCAATGCAATGCATTGCAATCAAATCCAATCCAATCCAGTCGGAGCGGCAGGGGCTCCGGCGGCCCAGCTGTGTGCAGTGATACGTCACTGCTCCTCGACCTCGGGCATGTGCAGCATGGCTCCCCACTAGCAACGCTAACCTGCTTAACCTCGGCCAGTGTAGCTCTTGCTACAAAAGTGCACATGAAAAAAGCAGCTGGCAGACAAAGCACACTTCTTTACCTCATCTGTTGGGAATGATTTTTCGCAACGTATGCCGCAATTTCGGATTTGGTTACAAGTCACCTATTTTATTCTCTCTCTGGAATGCCTGTAGTAAACGACCTTATTACTCAAAGCATAACAATTTTCAAAGATTCAAGGATTTTTATTTCCTCAGAAGTACAAGGAGGGAGGCTGGGACTAAAGGCTACAAAGCCTGACAGAGGCCCCAGCGCCCTTTGGTACGGTTCAATGATGAGGCAGAATCAAACAAGCTAGTAATTCTAATGTGAGGTACAAAAATACAAACAACATGTAGAGCACAAGACATTACAGAACAATATGGGAAATGTACAGTAACGTACATTGGAGTACAATAGCGTAAAGTAAAACAAAGTACAAGTGGACATCTAGAGTAGAAGTATGATTGAGTTTTAAAGATAGACACGACTACAAAACCTGCACATAAACAGGCCGAGACGACATCCACAGCTCGAGCCATTGAAGCAGATATTCTGATTTAAGAGGTATTCTTTCGCCTGTGTTATAATATGTTTCTAATGCATTTGAAGTCAATGTGGTCTCAAACTTTGTTGAGTATGTCGGTGCGTTGAAACAGAATACTGCCGGCCGTAGTTTGTTCGCAGTTTCGGTGTATGTATTTGGCACACCTAAGAGGGTATATACTGCTATTGTCGTTATGTTTTCCATGGAGATTTTCTTTGTGTATAGCTTGTAAAATGTTCATAAAATATATTTGGTCAGCCTTAAGCATACTATACTGAACAAATATCGGACCCGTTTTCAAGTCGGCATAGTTCCCGTGAAAATTGACAAATAGACGGAGAACACTTTTCTGTAAGACGATCAGCCGTTTGTAATATGTTTTGTTTGTTGTTCCCCACGCTAATATCTCGTAGCAAAGCCTAGGATAGGCAAGAGTGTTATAAAGCTGTGTTTTCAACCAAAGCGGTATTCAGCCTCTTAATCTGTAGAGAACGCCAATATTTTTTGAAAATTTATTGCCTAAGTGTTCCATGACTTCATTCTGCTTTCATCAAAATTGCAGGAGGTTGCACCGGGTAATCGAACGTTGGTCAACTGATGCCCAAATAAATCAAAAGACATAAGATGTGCCTTACGCATTCTTACTGCAGTGCATCGCTGCAGATGAAACCTTTATTCTTCCACAATGCCTTCGAATCCTATTCAAATTGCGCTGACGGAATATTTTATGTGAACTCATTCCCATTCTACCTTCAAAGGTCAAAGTGGACTTTCCCTGCTTTATAGGAGAAAAGGCTCATTAAAACTGCTCCGACATTGCACAAGAGATGCCAACCTAAACTTCTCAGAATTGCGCGCACATTTATATAACGTACAATGCTCTAGAAAGATCAAAGATCTGTGCAGTTGATCTCAGCAGTTGAAGGCTCAGGGAAACGCTTCCATGCGTTTCCCTAATCCTTGCAAGGCCAAAAGTTTTGTGGGAAATCCGGGGCTTAACCAGGTAGGCAAGCATCATTCATTATGCAATCTAAGTAAGTCGGATTGTCTGAGACCACCGTTTCGTGTCGAGCCATACATAATAAATGCGACCGCTTCATATAAAATGCAATATATAGGGCAGCACAGGGGGCCTAAGCAGTATATTTGTCCTGGATTCCGGGCACCATTTCTTCCGGAAAATAGGAGGCGACACGTGTATTATACCGAAAGAACGCCATTATCTTAGCCAAAACCTATTTCGTGCTATATCTATACGGTATTCAAGGGTCGCGAAAACCGATATTTGTAAACGGCTTCTATAGTTTTAGCTGAAACAAACAAATTTGTTTTTCAGAGTGATACACAAAAACAAGCATGACAGTTCGAGAAATGGTTGAAATGCATGACGGAAATGTTGAAAGCTGTCATTACTGGTGCCCAACTCAATACGCCCAAGATGATTATCCATAAATGCTCAAACATTTGTACCCCTTGTGTGGGTTGCCGACATCCTTTACTTACTTTCTCCCTAGGTATGCGTCTTGTGTGCTTATGCAGGAATATGCACAAAACAAGTCTCACACAAGGCGAGCATACAGATCAACGTACTCTTAACGTGAATACTCGTCCGTTGCTAACTATTCCACTAAGGTTCATACATATTGATGAATTTATGCTATTGGCCTAGTGCAATTACTGTTCTATCAAAGGAGGAATCCACAAATCTACTGGCACTTTTTTTCTTTTTATGATATGAAGTTCATTTTTTGAGAATATTTGAACCCTTCATCAAATACGTTTCCCCCAGTTACACCTGAAAGGACCCAGAAACGTGTGAGGAAATCTCGTCCATATTTTCTTAGCAGCCATAAATTCTGTAACCGGTGGTCATGACTCTAAATTTGTAAACAGAGCTTCCTTTTTCTGTTCCGCGAACTAACGTAGTGTAAAATTCATTTGATATTTTTTGTGATAGTTTGTCCTGCACCAAGAAATACATGCCACACGAAAGGCTTGAATATATTTAATTTACTGGCAGATGCACGCGACCGTTAAAGGTGAAATAAAAGTTTATTTTAGGACATTGGATTAGCACGTGCCCCCATAAGTTGCATTGTTTCAATTGCGTGATAAAACAAATAAACGCAAAACAAGAACAACACACGGTAACCTACGGGCACTCAACACAAATACAAAAGTGGGAGCACTCTATGCATATTAACTTTGTGCCAGAGAGCCTTCAAGGAAGACCTAGGGCTCCTTCACAAAACGTTCATCGTTTCATTTGGGCATTCACTGAAGCAGGTGCTTGCGGTTATATATATTCAAACTAAATTCGCTGAAACCGCTAAAAGTTATTGCAAAACGTCTGCGTGTGAACTCAAAAGAGCGCAAAAAGGGTAGGGAGAAGACCATTCTCTTGTGTGTCATTTCAATCTTCAAGAGTTGCATGTACCCCGACAAATAAAATCACCGAGGTCACTGATATATTCTGTGAACATATATGGTATTACAGTCGACGCACACACACACACACAGACACACGCACCACACACACACACACACACACAGACGCACAAGTACACTTGTGCACACACACACTAAAATATAAGTACGCACGCACGCACGAACACCCACACGCACGACCAAGCACACACGCACACATGCACACACGAGCACACACATGTCCGCGCACGTCTACGCACGCGGAGACACACGCCCACATGCACGAAGTCACGGACGTACAAAAACATACATGCACACACGTACACACAAATAGGGACGCACAAACAACCGCACTCCCACGACGACCTCACGCTCCCACAGGCACACACCAACACACAAGAACACACGCCTCTCACACGCACACACCTACATTATTATTTCTTAATATTTTCTACGTTTCTTCATGGGAAGCATCTGACAGGGCCTTAACAATTTTAAGTATTTCTTTCTATGCTTCTTAGGTATATAAAAACCTCCCGTAACGAGAGCCTTAACCAAAGTGACGAGCTACTATTTGTCGGTGACCAATAGGAGATTAGTGACGGGGGCTAACTGTACCCGCAGAATTTTTTGTTTTGCCTGGTTTGGCGTCCGATGAAACCAGTTAAGTGTTGCATACAATTTATGTGGTCCTAAACGGCTCTCATTTGCATAGTTTAACATAGAACGCATTATATTTTGTTGTATGCGACTGGAAACCCAAAATTTTAGTATATATAATGTGCAGCTCGGAAAAAAAAGTTTGAATGAAGCGGACGAGTCCAGGAACTCATTGTATCTATAATTGGACGAGCAAATTCGAAAGCAAGACTTGTATCGCAAACATGAGTATACAGCCGGTAGATTGGTGGGACAATAATTTATCCTACGTTAGGCGCAATAGCGTTTCCAACGGGATTTCCATTTTTATCAGTTAGGTAAAAGTGCCGGTAATACGTGTTCAATTATTATTTCATTACTTGTGTTGCCATATTTGTTTCTTGTCATGTCTGCACAATAAAACGAACTGCCTAGGCACGTTCACTCACAGCTAGGAAAACGTAGTCTAACCAGGGTAAGTATAGATTCAAACAACGTTCTTTATATAATTGTGTTTATGTGCATATTGGCCATTCGTGATAAAACGTGTCGCGGGATACCATGAGTACCATTATAAAAAGAGCGTGTGCGGATCAGAATATCGATACGTGCACAACAATGCCTATGTTCGCGTTTGTGTTAGAAAAATGCAGACACGAGCTCGTAAAGGAAACGCAGGAGCAGAGTGCTATAGTTCAAAGGGGTATCTATAAAAAGTCAGTAATCTGAAGCAACGCTAACTGCTCTGTCCGGAATCGATCCCAATAAATTTGTTTTGTCAGTCATACAGTCCAAAAAAATAACGGTGATGATAAAACGGGTCCAAAGCTCTGCAGAGAGAGACGAAACACGAAATATTTCGACAGACATTTTTTTGGTCGGTAAAATATTTTGGGAATTGAGCTGGCTGGGTAAATGCAGACCTTGCATTAACTTGTGACGCATGAGTTGGTTTCATCGCGAGAGTGCGCAAAGGCAAAATTTGGGAACGCGAATAGGATCCGCGGATTCCAAGGCAAATCATCGAATTCAAGCTCCCGTAAGCCTATATGTCGCTCAATATTTCTATTCACCTGAAACTCTACATTTATGAATTTGGTTTTTTTTCCTCTTTTGTGCTTATACTGCAAACCTTATGCAAGATTTTGTTTTGTATATTCTTGGGCCCAAATTTAATCTGTAACCATGATAATAAATTGCAATGGTTTATGCGTGGTAACTCCAAACGTGAAGAAGAATGGCAGTTCGAGGTGAAGAATAAAAACGAATAAGGCTCCCTCGTACAATTTAAAAACATCCTATTTTCATCATAACGACCTCAGGACGAGTGAAACTACCGAGCAGAGAACCACCACAATTCTTGCATAAATTCAATTTCTGTACACACAGTCAATGCGTGCGCTCCCAGTTACACGCCTGGTTACTTATAACAAAAAAAACAAGTGGTTGTTTACAGAACCCTTTAGAAATGACGACACCAATTTCGTGTGTGTCTGCCACAATATTTTGTACCGTCCGTATAGGTGGTATTCAGTGAACAATTTAGCGGGTGATTTCTTCGCTGGGCAACACTGAAAATCGCCATATCTGTGGTCACTATGCCGGGGCATGCTCTTTGCGCCCACGTCTCGCAGAAAAAAAAACACCAGCGTCCATCGTTTGATACGCTGCCACCCGATTACAAGTAGTTACGTCAAGAAATATATTATTAATCACACTGAAATTATGTGGTGGTGCTGTAAGTTCCCTTGATTACGTCACAACAACGGAGGATGAACCCGTGGCTGAGAACGGCGCGCTAAAGTTTGACGCTGCAGTTGGCTGCTGCCGCGGATGTTGACGCAGGTGCACCCGCACCGTATCCACGACTTTATATCTGGTAAGTGCCCTCTAATACGTTATTGAGTACAGAAACCAAATAATTTATCCGACGAAATGTTTCACGCGTACGGCAAGGTAGCGCTGGCTTTCTTGTGCGCTGAATGTTTCGCACTCAGCACAACAACTTACCTCCGACAGAGCGTGGCTGCTGGCAATCGGCTGATCCGCGACGGTGACTTCATACGTGTCTGGCGATAGGTATATCGCACTGTGCTGCACTAAACATTTCTTGGCGGGGAGGTATTACTTTGTGTTCTGTGGGCAACAGTTTGAAAATGATTCAGTTTCTGCTTGCCAATGGACCAATCCGCTCCGCTCCGGCCACCTTTGGACAGCTGTAGTCATCCAGCTATGGTCGTCCAGCGGTACAGCTGATGTCCCGCCCTTTGGAGCCAGTTCTTTTAAATTCCCGTTGGAGCCGATTTGCGTTTACGCTGCCTATTAGTTTGTTAAGAGGACTTTTAGGGATAAATGGAGGTCATAATGATAATTTATTACTATTTTGCTAATTTTGAGCATTAAACAAAGTTATCGGCGCTTGTTACGAAAAAGACACAAGATTGTCGGTTTTATAGTCGCATATTGCTTTCGCACTATTATCAGAACAGGGAAATCACAAGCCCGCTAAAGCACACCCCCACATAAAAAAACACACACGGACGCACGCAGACAGGCGCCCGCACACACGCACACACACATACGCACGCACGCACGCCCACACGTACAGACGCACGCAAGTACGCACGCACACGCAAGCACGCCGCACGCACACATACGCACGCACACACACATGCTCATGCACACGCACACACGCACACGCACCCACAACACGCACACATGAAGAGACAGACAGACAGACACGCGCATAAACACGCGCAGGCACGGCGCACGTACACGCATGCGCACGCGCACGCACACACGGCCACACGCACAGGCACATGCACAGGAACACCTAGATTTTCAGGCATATTTAACTTCTACGAAGGAAAGTTTCACATCCACCTCAATGCACCGTACGGATACAAATGAGAGCTGTACAGCTTTCTCAGAATCTTCGCCAGAAATCCCCCTAGGAGATTTCCCCTATATCTGGTCGCGTAATATTTACCTTAATCCCCGGAATATCAGTTAGATGGCAACCGAAAGATATCTCATTTCATTAGAAGGGACCGAGGAACATTTGTAAGTAAACGCGGCTTAAGTCAGTGAACTTCTTTTCAAACAATTTTTTAAATGCATTTGTGTGATGAGTAAACATAGATTCTTGCGAGTACAAAGTTGGTTGGCATGTTTGTACAGAATTGAGATGGGGCAAAATAAAAGTTACAATTTCTTCGCCCACATGGAATAATTATTCACCAAATCTTTTTGTTATAGGTCCCAGTTTTCTCAATCAAAAACCGAGTAGAGTGGCGTCCCCAGAAAGTTATCAGTTATGTGCTTGCATAGTGAGCGTGCCTGTAAAATGATGCTCATGTAATTTCCACACCAGCACTTTTAATTCATGGAACATGAGTCCGACATACCCACATTAGCCGTACTGTTAAATTCGCATCATTTTTTCTCTACAACCGTATAATTTGTTTTAAAGTGACAACAGGACACCTAGCTTGCGTGATCTCCGATTTTGTTCTGAGTTTGCAAGGAAGAGACGTAGCTCATCCTTGCCTCAGCACGGATAAACTAGGCTGCTATATAAATGTGGGCGCACGGCTTGGTGAGGTATTAGAGAAACAGTCAGAGACAACGCTTTTCATTAGAGGAAAGAAGTAAAAAAAAAATGTTACCATATCTACCTAAACAATGTTGGGAGAGGCGTGAAACCTTTCTGACGTCAAAACTACGTCATATGTGCATCAAACCTTTCACTAAAAGTGCATGCAATTGTCTCTAAATCTGCGTCCAATCGAGCGTCCAACCTTAAAACACCCCAATTACAAACAAACAGGGAATCTATGCCATAATATGTTTGCACTTGCTAGACGCATCTATAAAGATGTAAATGCATACCGATACCTGGTATATTTGATAGACGTACTATTGAACTCTTTTTCACGATCGATGCCTGTGTGCTTTACCCTGAACCGTTCCCTTTAGCGAATGTAATGTACCCGTTTGACCCAATAGACACAACGTTTGATGCACGCGCCGTGTCTCCAGAAATCTAATCAGAGGTTTTCTCTCAGCCAACCTATCTATGGGTAAATACATAAGGTTTCTGAGAGGACGCCATTGGCAACACGTAGAAAGCTTTCGCGTTGAAAAGCAGTTAACATGTAACGTTGAGTCAGTAACTTGAGGCCCGGTTGGTGTGACAGGGTGAGCATGTGGTCCTAAATAGAATCAGCAGCACCAATCTCATGCAGGAAATAAAACAATACGGCTAGAACATTCAGCTGAGATGAAGAGAACAGCCATTGTCCGAGTAGGGCTTCTTCAGTTATTATCTCCTGAACCGAGAAGTTGAGACTGGTGGAATATGTTTTTTGTAATTCGGGGTTCTGATTTACCGAGCGGCGTTTGTCATATCTTTACATTCCAACGGAAGCATGTAACCTCAGCTGTATTGTTTTGGCACGAAGCACTATGACCCTTAGATGCGTTCGTTGTTTCTAAAAGATTGCTAGTAGTAAAAATTGGGCTGGCGTACAATTTTGTTTTAAATTCAATAAAAACTTCACATTTCCTAAAGACGTGTCCCAGTTGCCTGTCCTGCCGAAATTAAGATATGCATAATAAGGCAAACAAATAAATTACCGGGCAAAATATTGACAAAACAGCACTCTCATTCTGCCGAATGTAAAAAAAAACACATTGGGTTCTTTTCCCCTGCAAAACGCAGGCTACGGAGTTCGTTACACGTGAGAGGCACCGAATTAAGGAACTCCAAACAGAAATTATTGATACAATCAAAATAAGGCTAAAAAGAAATATGTCCTCATTATCTTCTCTGGGTTACGTGTGGTATTCAAAATAACGCGCTATGATGGAAGCCTTCCGTAGTACGACAGGCGTGTTGTTGCCTTTATGAGGTAGTTTCGCCTTATTTACCGACAGCTACGTCATATCTTGTTTATGCTACCGACATTTTGAAAACAAATTCCGCGTTTTTTTTAAATCACTGATTAGGATTTATGCCGCTAGTTGCTGACGACATGCACTCCGTTTAGGGGTTGAGAAAGGTCTGATCTGGAAGGTTTTAAAGTGTCTAGAGACATAAAAATGTAGTAGATGCATCAAGGCAAAACGTTCAGATCCCAAAGGACCTGTGTCATTTGCGAAAGGCTTGTGGTGGTACCTTAGCCTCCATTAGAGAGAACAGCTTTCCGTGTTCTGCCAAAGTTTTATGGCTCCATGCATAGAACAAAACATTTTTTTACAAATCAAATTTCTCGCGAAACTTTCCATCAGATAGCATAAACTCTAGTTTAGATTGGCTCCACGGCATCCATTCCGACATCCTTTGGTTTATATTTTTACCACACTGTGCTGTCATGCAAATATTTGAATACACGCTATGCATACCACTTTGCAAAAAACTTTTAGTAGTGTTGCTTGTATCTATGCAAAATTTGTTAGCTATATTTTTCTTTTAAAACAGCAGTAGACAGCCTAAATAAAAACAACTTATCTAAGCAAACTAGTCTAAGGGTTGTGAAAAGGGTCATAGCTGCATCATGACTTTATATTTGGCATCCTTAAAAACCATTCAGGAAAGAATATTCTTTCCTCCATGTTAAAAACAGATCATCCATTTATTACATATAAACAACCCTGAGATTTTGTAGAAAAACCAGATAATATTCAATGCTTGCAACTCCCTTTGTGGAAACTGAGGGATGTTAATCGTGCATTGTACCACAGCCCGTTGGCTCAACAGTATCCTCTCTTCTTGTTTTATGCGTCCGAAGTGTTTCCCCTAATGAGTGCCTACATCATATCCTTGCACCAATTCACATCATTGCGCACAAAAAGGTCTCAGCTAATCTTACCGTAGCAAGACGTGACAGTGTAGTGTTGTGGTACGTTCAGCTGGTACATGCAGGTTAACTTGAGTGACCACAAACCTCTAGCGAGTGGTGTAAATGTTGAACCCTGTCCATACTAAGTGATTGGAGGGATGACAGTCGTACACCTCTCTCGGCCATTTTTCGAAAGCGCTGTCGATTACCATGCCCGGCGCAGCAATGAGAAGTTGGAAAAGGGAAAATTTATGTTTGCTATTTTTCGCACAAATTTCAAGAAATTACACCCGTACTGTCACGCTTTGTATAGTGTCACGGGACAGGTAAACTATGCCCTATTGTACCTTCGCCAACCATCACCGACGACGAGGGAGTGGCTGCAGTACATCCTACGTGGGCGTTCTCATGGTCGAATTGAAAGTTATATTGATTCCACATCCTGCTCCACTCACCCTCTTGTCAACTTTATCCTGTCGGCAAGTAAACTATTTAATTGGGCGTGCGGTATCTTCACCCTCCTGACCAGAGCTTCGCAACACATCGGTGGGCAGGCAGTCGTCGCGGATACGCGGAAAACTCAACCCTGGCGCGGAGCGTATTCGACGATGTCCCCAGCACCGTGTCTACAGACCGTGCATCATCGATAATGTCAAGCTAAGAGCAGCTGATCATGCCGTTCCCCCGACGTTTCGTCACATGTGCCTCCAGAACATCCAACGCTTCGCCGCGACTTCAGACGTTGCTGTACGTGGCCAGGCTATACAAAGGCTATCGTCTTTATTCCTGGCAGAAAATGGCGTTCAACTCTATATTTTCATCCCGTTGCTTATCCCCAACGCAGTGCCGGTCTTGCCTTGGCCTCAAGCGGCACGGTCTCCCCCCACCAAGGTAAATGATGTCATGGCGCATTGGTGGCCAATGCCTCATGGCGCCATGGCCCAGCATCGATGGCTGGGAGGGAGTGGCTGCGAATTCAAATGTATCACCCATCATAGAAAATCGTGCATTGTGTAGCCTAGTTTGTTTGCCGTCACGTAACAAAGTTTTCAAGAACAACTGACATTGTTTGCGTTCAATGAGAAACAAGCCAGTCTTTGCTAGCCCCTATGCATGAAAGTGTCCCAATTTCGGCAAACGAGCACTGCGCAAGGCCCTTTGAATCATTACAAAACCATTATCGCAACGGTTTGGACAAAATGAAGCTATTCGGGCGCACATATATTTATGCGAAATAATGTTATCGTTTTTCTGGTTTTTGTAATTTCTGCAGCTTCAGAGGTAATGCAGTTCTGCACAATAATGAAGCTCCTCAATCGTACCATTGAAGAATTCGTTGCTCATGCGGGATTTATGCAGCTCCAGACACACATCATTAGCTCGTTTCGTTACTTCAGTGGTGAACTTCTTAGCACAGGAGAGTTTGGTTATCTGGCGCTTCTGTGGATGGTTTTTTAATGCTTCGGGTGTTGAAAGCTTCGGGTTGTCTGTCAAAAAATATGTTATCAATGTGAGGACAAAGCCTTTCCTAGTTCTCTTATCAGTAATACGCTCGAAATATTCCAAAGCAAGAGACCATGTGGCAAAAACCTGTATACTGTCTTAACGGGTAGTGTAGGTAAAACTAAATTGAATACATGTTTGTGCGCGTAGAGCAAAACTGGTTCATTCATGTCAAGTTTAGATAATTTATTGCGGCCAGCAGAAGCAAACTAATATCAAGCTATTTCTTCCGCACTAACTTTATTTCGGCCGACCCAACGAATGCACGAAGACAAGAAAAGTAATGATTCCAGGTTCTCAATGCCAAGTGATTTCATTCTTGAGAACTATGCTTAAACTGCAACTCTTCATAAAGACGCTTGTAAGGAATAACGTCGTTACATAAAAGCCTGATTGAAACTTTTTCAGTTATCGAGCAAAGACACTCTGCTATGCTCGCTTTAGCCTTAAATACGCTTTTTATTTCTACCCACAAAATCTCGATAATAATATTACAGCGCAATGTTCTAATTTTGTTTCTAGCATTCTTCTTCAGCCAAGATTGGGAAGTTTTGAGTTAACTGTTGCCATTGTTTTTCTTCTCGTCTATTTTGGTTTCTGTACCACCTTTGCCAGACTTTCCCAATCTTTTTTTTGTTTTTTTTTTTTGCATTGCACCTGCTCCGACTACTTAATGTTTCAAATTACTACGCGCGGAGGTAAATCAAACGAGTTGTTTCGAACCGACGTTTCAAGCTGCTACTCAGACTTCAAGTGAGGAGACAAGGAGTAACGCTCCAATCCAAAGCTAGAATTCCACTTTAGAAGACGTCATTCTCTGCGTATTGAAGGCTTCTTTCAAAAAGTAATTCATAGTTTCATAGGTCGTATTTTGAAGTCGCTTTCTGTGGTAACCTAATTTTATTTTCACGTCCTTGTGTTCGTCAAATATGAGGCTTTCTGTTTCAAATCAAATTTCTACTGCTATTCATGCTTTCCGAGGATTTGGTTGCATCGCGCACATGGTAGATCACGCAGGCCTAATCTACGCAGGGACACAACACTCGCTTCCAGAGACAAATTCTTATGATACGCTTAAGCACCAGCAGCACTATAATATTGTTGGCTAACCATATATATCATAAATTCATACTATTATAATTATCACTAGGAACAACTTCATTGTTTATTTGGACCCTTTGATTCTTCGTTGAGCGTCTCTTTAGTTTTCTCGGACGAGTGAAGGAAAAAAAAAATTCCCCATCTTCTTTTGGGGGAACCCTGAGTGGATGATGGCGAGGGTGCGGAGTACGGGGACTCGAAATGACGTCCAAGTTGCGCACCGATTGACATCCAATTTGAACCCCGACCGTCCTTCGATTTCATCCGTGAATTGCACCTTGATTATTCCCTAAATAAAACTGCAACTCTCGGCTCAAATCTAATTTCGCTTGATTTTCGCTTGATGGTGGTGTGCGCACGGATGGACGCGGGCGGATATTGGGAGGTCTTAAGGTACTCTACATCATTACAGGCGAGGGAGTAGGCCGTTTGACTCTGCGGTACTGACTCGCGGTCGTAGCCCAGTGAAGAAAAAAAAAACGGTCGTAGCCCGATGGGTAAAAGGACTGACCCTAACTCTGTCTGGTCTACCAGACAGACGCTCGAATCCTACCGGTGCCTGTTTGATTTTTTGCGATTGTAAATGCTATGCGCACGGATGCGGATGGCTTTTGTGCGATCCTAAGGTACTCCGCACATAAAAGGACTAGTTCATCAAAAGTAAACAAATATTACTCGCACCAAGCCCTGCGATGTTTTTAACGTAGCCAAAGGTTATTTTGTATAGCCGGGTATAGTGACGCCATACAAAAATTCGGAGCTGAAAGTGAGGTGTAAATGGGAGAGCTCAATTTCTGCTGCTCGATAAGGCTACAAATGTACCTTTGTTGTGGAGGGTAATCACAGAGATATAGAATAGAGAGGGTATAGGCGTTGAGCAATAATAAAGGATAAAAAATGGGTTAGCTCTATAGCATGATCATCGTCATCCAGTATGTCTTTTTGATCGTCTAACGCTCTAAACATTCCTTGAGACACCTCGTGAGTCAAAAACAACAATCCAACGACGGCGAACCTAGTTTATCTTCAAGTAATCTTTTCGTCGATGTCGAAGTAATGGTCTGCCTTTTTTGTCCAGAGAGATGATGGTTAAGAAACGCAATGATGTGACCCGTGATAATAAACTGACCAACTCAATAGCTAGAAAAGCACAATACTTGGTTTGAACAAAACAACTCAACAAAGGCCATCCTTTTGGGAACACAAGATTGTGGACATGTCCACGCTGCTCGGCAAGATCGTTTCTTTTCGAATAAGGCTCAGTGCTCTGTAATAAAAGACGAGCTTGACGACCGCATTCCCACGTAAAAGTACTTCGCTGAATTGGCTCCGCAGCGGAATGCAATGATCAGGCCATCAGCACAATGGCGGAAATGCCCTCTAAGAACGCCACCTGCGGACCAGCCCTGCCATACGGCCCTAAGCGATGTTAGTCAGTAAACTATTCCGACACAGGCAAGAAAGCCTGCCGATATTTGGTGGGCCATAACTCCCGAACGACCCCAAACGACATTTCCGATAAATCCCCAGCCTGTATTCACTGGAAGTTCCGGTTGAGTTCCTGTGGAATCCCTTCGCCATGCACTTAGACGTTCCAAACAGCATCTGGGCAAGTTTAACTACAGAACTGCAATCGAAAACTTGAACATTGCTTTGCATTGCAAGCGTTTCTACATGTGTAGAGTACCGTGCTGTAATGAACATTAGGAAGACGGCTGATGGACTTGGTTTCCATGCGTTAATGAGAACAGTTTCAGCCACTTCAATAAAATGAGCACACATTTTCAATAATGCGTCTCTGTAGTGCAAATTGGTTTTACGTGCGTTTTAACTGCATCATGTACATATCCAAAGCAACCTTCGTTGAAGGTTTTGATATCTAGGAAGGATGAGACTCTGTAACGAATGATGCTGCTATTCACTTTTGCACCGGACAGAGTGATGGATGGTATTATAATAGCATTGACCAATATTACTCAACCGCCTAATTTCATTTCATTTAATTTATTCAACCTTAAGGGGGCGAAGGCATTACATAAGGGGGGACGTACATCGAGGTTGGAAGTTTTTAAGCAATGTAACAATATTAAGGCACACACTGATTACAAGAAATAAACAAATAAAGAACACAAACAAAAAACCACGCATAACAAAACAAAAAATATGACAGCGATAAATAAATTCTGTGAGTACAGTAAAAACACAACTACAAACGCAAGAGGTAAATATGCTGTTAGGACGTATCATGTGGATTTTGGAAGCGAGTTTGTTTTTCAGGAAATGTTTTGCGGTTCCTGCAAGAAGCAATAATATCTTATTATCTGGCAGCGCATTCCAGAGTGCTACGGCATGGGAGAAAAATAAGCACGTTATGAGCGGGGAATTATTTTCAAAAACGGAACGCGAACATTCACAGTTGTATCACCAAGCTGTCACCTGATATTTTGCCTCTGTTAGGTCTACCTGGAATCTGTATTTCTTGAAATGGCTAGGATATTTTTTAACAAACTCCGAACCCTGCAACGTTAAGTGAACTGGTCTGCTTCTATTCTAGCAAGTATGGGTATGTAAGTGCACTGTTTGCAGGTTTAGAAACCAACATCACTTATAACAAAACTTTTTTTTGCACAACCTCGAACCATTTTTCTTGTCCTGCATTAGTACTTTTCTCACTACGGAAAACTGTTCTCCGTCCGAAATACTGCTATATTCAAAATCTCTCCCGCCCCGTCCAGTGTTCCTGAGGGAGCAGTACTTGGTCTCCAACTTTTGCTGATTTACACCAACGATCTTCTACGCTGTATTACTAACAATGTAAGAACATTCGCCGATGATCGGGTTCTTTACGCCACAATCACTAGTCATGCAGATCAAATAGCTTAACAAGCAGATCTCACAGCCGTTCAAAACTGGTGGCAGAAGTGGCATATGATTTTAAACATGTTTAAATGAGAATGTGTGTGTTTTCGCAGGCGTACTAATCCGTTTTCGTACAACTACACCCACGAGGACAGTTTTCTACAATCAAATATGTAATTGTTTTAAATACCTTTGCACACGTATATCAAGGGACCTTTCTTGACCGTCTACATCAACCACGTCATTTCAGCAGCTAGTACATTTTTAGGTTATGTTTAACAAACTTTAAAGTGTGGTACAAGCCAATTAAAAATATGAGCCTTCACCACAATAATACGCCCCAATCTGGAGTACTCCACGGCAGTTTGATACACACACCATAATTATCTCATGCAAAACATAGAAGCCATGGATCCGCAACAGCGCTCCCCGATTCGCGTTTTCCGATTACTCACAATTCACCAGACCCGCCGCGGTGGCTCATTAGATAAGGTGTTTTGCTGCTGAGCACGAGGTCGCGCGTTCGATTTCCGGCCGCGGCGGCCGCTTTTCTGATGGAGGCGAAAAGCATGAACGCCCGTCTGTACGAGATTTCGGCGCACGTTAAAGATCCCCAGGTTGTCAAAATTATTCCGTAGCCCTCCACTACGGCGCGCCTCATCGCCTGAGTGGCGGAGGCGCGTTAAACCCGACAATCAATCAATCAATCAATCAATCAATCAATCAATCAATCAATCAATCAATCAATCAATCAATCAATCAATCAATCAATCAATCAATCAATCAATCAATCAATTAATCAATCAATCAATCAATCAAGCAATCAATCAATCAATCAATCAATCAATCATATTTCACCAGTGTAACAGACCTAAATATACATGCAGCGCCCATTCCTCTTAGTCAGCGCGTAATAGCTGCGAGACTCGTTAATCCACATTTCCTATCACGCATTACAACTGAGCATTTACGTCTCCGAACCCCTTCTTTTTCTTATCCTTGTTTAAATACTATGCAGGTACCCCACCCTCACCCCAAACCTGCCCATTGCCAAAACGATTTTTATTCGAACCGCTAAAAAATGAAAGCCCCTACCAGATAAAATTGCTAGCATTAAGTATGCAGAAACCTTTAAAAAAATAAGTGACACCAACATTGAACCAAAAAAATTGCAAGGAAGCTTTTGAACGTACTTAACCTTTTTTTTTCTCGTTACAACACATACTATATATTCTATATTGGTTCCAAATGTTTTGCTCGTACGGCGTGTAATTTTCAATAATACCTACTTGACAATATTTTGTACCTCTGAAGATGTGTGTTTTACATTCAGAAAATTATTTCGGTTACCATGCTCAAAAGGCTGTACCTTTTCGCCCCACCCCTCTTTCATTCTTTTTTGTTTCTTCCGTTTCATTGATCTCCTAAAATGTTGATGGTATCGTTGTGTGGCGCATCCTAATTTGCCTTTGGCCACCAGTATACCCACCCCTCATATATTATTTTTTTCTGTTAGGAACCCTTGAAGAAAAATAAATAAATGAACTGAATCCTGCTGAAAAACACGCATTAAAATTATACCCGGCTATGGCAAAAAATACCGCAAATTTCGAAAGATTCATATTAGTTTGCATAACTATTGTCTCTTTAAAGATAGGAGCGCAGTTCACAGTGATATCATGGAACGCCAAAAGGCAAAAAAGCCAATTTTGCGGTTCTTTCCGGCGACGTTTTCCATCACGAAATCGTCTGTATTATTAGGGGAATGGAGAAGCACAGCGAAGAAATATGACTATTTAAAGGAACCGGTTCAAAGTTTTGATTCCCAGTCTGCTTACCACAATACTCTTCCACTAGCTTGGTTAGTGTTAAGCCACGTTATATGTGATATAATGTCTTTTTCGTTAAAGGGCACAGGTGAGAAGAACTTGCAAAAATAATTTAAAGTCGGTTTGAACGGAATAGTTTTCCAATCAAACATGCAGCTTTTTGCTGAGGGATATATTTGCAAGGTGCAGTGCCATCGCGGCCTGGATGTTTCCGTTATCACTAATACAGCGCTAGCGTAAAGCGCGAAAACTGTGAGGTATTTAAAAGAAGAATAGCCGCATCAAAAGTTTGCTTTGCGAATAACACCAAGACTGTTCTATCTACTCGGTTTAAAAAAAGTGAGAACGATTTTTATTCAGAGGCTTCTTTGCTAACGTAACGATCATTATGTTCATAAATAATTCATCCTCTTTAGCATGTCAAAAAATTGAAAGACGAAACATTTGTTTTGGTTTGCGTGGGATAGCGCTTAGAAATACCCATGGTCTATTTCGATGGTAAATTTTATCTAAAAATACTGCAACGGCCACCAGTATTTCTAAAAGCCATACCTTTGTTTTCATTACATGTTGCAGGTTTTTCGTCCACATTTTCACCTGTTTGTCACAGAAGGTGCCGAAAAACAAAACCGGTTCTTAGAAATGACGCTTCTGGGGTAGAAACTCTTTTACCACAGAAAATCACACTCGAACGACATCAAAGTCGCAGGCACAAAGACCGAGGCGTGTGATGGGATGAAAACAAAGTTGTGGCAGAAAGACACATTACATTTAAGCCACATTAAATACCATTTCCACACATACATTGCCTGTTGCCAGGTTACTTGAATGTGCGTAAAATATAGATTCATAGCATAAATATCTCACCCAATCAGTGGGCGAGACAAAATATCTCCATCAAAAAATATTGGTGGCAACAAAAGCCAAAAATGAGTTCGTGGCAGCAAAGGAAAGGCCTAGCTTTGATCTACTCACTCTCAACGTTCCAGGGCAATTTTGTCTTGTTCATGCACGGATAAAAATCTTTATTCTCGTTTTTCTCAACGCGTAATTTCTCGCGGTTTTTTTTCTGTGCGAACACTTGTAACTTCAAAAAGAACAAGTGTTTTTCAATGAAAATTTGCAGCCCAGTTTTTTTTACCATAATGTGCAATCAACCAAGAGTTTTACAAATCGGGCGGTACGTTTTGATGTAATTATTTATTCCAAAGAATGAAGAGAAAAACGACGCATTTTTAGATAAGGAGCACCTTCTGCTCGGGGCTGTGTCCCTCCCTCTCTTGTTGTCGGGTTTGTCCGCCATCCGCACTCTACTGCGCATGCACGTTTCTTCAGCCCCGTCGGTGTTTGGCCTGATGCCAGCGCCGTACACTATAAACAGAAACAGTTAGGTGGCGCCCGGGTTCGATCCCACGACTCTCTGGTACTGCGGTGCCAAGATACCATCACCACTTCCCGTCAGATAACAGTTCCACAATGGCAATATGATCATATTTGTTCGCTGGACCACTATGCAGCAGGTTTTTACGATTTTAATTGGTCGCTTCCTAAGAATATGGATGGAAGTTCAGTAAGTGGTAGTGTTGTAGCGAATTTCTACTCTATCAAAACTACCGGCCCAGCATGTCGTCTGCCTGTTAACAACCAGTCCGTGGTGTCTTTTTGTAACAAAACAATTTAAAACGTGACCACTAATTTCAGCAGCAAAAGGTTTTACTTGGCGGTCCTAAGGCATGTTCAACGTTTCATAATGAGTGAGGGGTGATCTATGTAGCAACGTAGCATAAATTGGGTTTCTACAAGCCTGTTCATGTTGTCTGCAAATTTCAATTATGAGGATCTGCAAGTCGAACAAGGAAAAAAATGAAAAAGAAACAGATACCATGAATTTTTATACCAGCTTATATGATGCAGGGAAGTATATTGTCTAACCATGAAGGTTTTTCACTGGCAGGTGCCAGCCGTAGTTATTCAACATGCCGCGATTCCTGCGCTGGTTGTCATGCCAGTTAGGAGAAAGTGCCGCCTTCGTTTTCCAAGCGGACGTTTGCTCCCTCCTACATTAGAGGCCCTCAATCTAGACGCTACCCAAAAGCCATCTGTTGTGTGTTGAAACAAGCATCCCTCACGAGCCATACACTTTCTGTAATCTTTTCGCGTGGTTGGCTTGTAGGCAGCATCTGGTGCTTAAAATAACACGCAGAACAAAGCGGCACTGAAGCATGGCTAAAATAATTTTATTTTACAGAAGTGCATAATTTTTTTCATCGAACTCTTCATAAGAGTCCAAAAAAACCGAATGACTTCTCTGCGGCAGTGAATGCGAAAGCACGAATGTCCAGGCGAACGCCTGCCACGCCTTGTTCTGCTCCCGTTATCGAAGAGCTTTGGGACCTTGCGGCTGGAGACACTTTGCTTGGCGATTTCTCTTGACGGTTTTGAAGGCGTTCGATCAGTTTCATACGCTTTGATTCGCTTATCGTCTTCTCATTCGTTATTGAAGAAACCATAAAAGCGCATTGAATCTTCTACATGAAGTAGAGGTAATGGTTCTCATGTCCCAGTAAAAACTTACCTGGAATATATCCCTCGACCCCGCGGACGCTTCCACGGCTATGATACTAATGAGAAACAAATTTTTGTTTTCTCTCATCACAAAGAATTTAAAATCAATAAAAAACCACATATAATATCTCAATGATCTGCCTGGCCCTTCAATGTTTTCTCGCGCAAGGTGGGCGGAAATTATGCAGCTCTGCTACACAGCCCCTGTGGAATCGCGCAGCAGAAACTGGGCCTTCGTTTAAGGTTTTCAAAAACAATATTCCTGAACAAAATTTTAGTGAGGTAGGGAGCAGCGTATTTGCACATTCCTTAACCCGAAGTTTTATTGCTCTGAATTTGTCGTTATCCGACATTGTATTACTAAAATGCCCCAAAGGCACGTCGCTCGAGTGCAGTCAGCGGAATCCACCCAATTCGTTCTTCCTCAATGGGCATGGTCCGGTATATTTCTCCGTCACCACATACCAGGCGCCACAACCTACAGTTACTTACTGACATTATACAGACTGCCGAAGATTTAGGTGAACGACATTAGATTTTCTTTTCTCGTTCAACGCTCGAAACGCGTAGTACGTGTTCCTGCTTACGGCCTCGCTATTCTGTAAGCTCTCAGGGCGCTGGGGCGTCCAATAATATGGCTGTTCAAAACACTTCATTCGTAATTTTTTTGTTATTGTTCAGACTTGCGACTACAAATGAATTCAGGGCAGGCAGGGTATCTGCAAAACAGCAACGCAAAACAGCGATAACGTAAATTAGACACATAAACTTAGCATGCGTGCACAACCGTACCATCTTCTGGATGAGTAAATATTATCACTTAGTGTGTTTTAAGACAAGAACACCAACCGCACTGCTGCCCAAATTCAGAGGCCACGTCGGTATGCACTAAAACTGAGAGCCACTGATGTTTTGTCAACTTTTACTTTTTTTTAGCTACCGAAGTAGTTTTTCACCTCTTTCTCTAGCCCCGAATGCCAGTGCCAGCAGCGTGTGACCTACTGAGGTGTTTGCATTGAAATACTTATCGAATGATATACGTGGCGCATGGTCTATTGAACCAGGTACGGGTACACCACAAGAGTAACTAGTTACTTCCTGAGCATGACGGAGGATTTGTGGCTGAGGATTCATGAAGATGAATATGTGTTTCAACGCCTGTAACAACTGAATGGTGTCAACGTTAGTTACGCATTTCACTCCAGATTTTGTCCTGCACGCAATGAAAGCGTTGAATAAAGTGTTCCCCTTTTAGGTGTTTAAAGCGTTGGAGAGTGATTATGTTACTTCAACGCCTAGTTCAGCCGGCTGCACATTCAAAGTGAGGGGGTAGCGAACAACACAACTAAAAATACCTCTTCGTCTTGTCCAGCGAAAGCATACCAAAATGTAACCACTTGTCGCCCAGATACTTCAAATGATTTATCGAGGATGCCTCATCTTTTTCATGCTGGGAAATTTATTTTTATGAAACCGTCGTGCGCATTTAAAATTTGTCTAGCGTATGGATTGATATTAATCATTGAAACATACACTAATTATGCGAGTAAAAAGAACCCGATTTTACCCTAATAACCTTTTTCGGAGTAAATGTGCTGGTGCAGAAAGGTCAAAAGTTGTACAAATGGCATCAGCACCACATTTATTTTACACGATAATCTTAATTTACAACAATGCCGCAAAATGGCAAAGTTGCTTTGAAATTCAATATTGAAGGGCCTAAAGCTTCAGGTGTAATGGTTTTGTTTGATAGGAACAATGTGTCGGTAGAATTACTTGACATGCTGCAATGAACCCATTCTTGCAAGCATATGCTTACCGTACTCGTGCACCGAATGCCGTATATGCGAACGGCATGCCATGGATCACGTATTTGGGCAATAAAATGTGTTTTCGGATCATCTGGCTACGACTAGTTTGTATTATCAGGTATATTAGGGGACACTGCACTTAAACTTTGGTTGACCCTTAGCTGCGTAGATACTGGAGACCCATGAAGGCCAAGTTCATTTTACAATTCTCTGGTACACTCGATCAATCTACGTCCTCAACCAGAGCACTGGCGTCCATATGGCACTATTTCAGCCGGCCTATTGGGAGGTCTCTTTTTTTCTAACTCCTGCACATGCTTAGTTGTTTGTCTATTATTACTGCAATATATTTTTTAGTGTAATTTTCTTATTCGACAAGTGAATACAGAACTACCACGGAAATTGTGTTTTAACACATTTCTATATAAATATTACCAGGACTAATACCAAAATAGCGTTATGTGAAACATTACGCAATAATCGTTATTCCGCCGAACGTATGACAATAAATAGAGCAGCAAAGGAAAATACTAATCCCGTGCTCTCCTATGCTCAGGTTAAGGCACGGGGCAAAGCATCCCAGGAGGTCCCACAGGGATCTTCCTCGTGTGTAACAACCACATGCATTAGGCATTACACGTCTGTCCTCATCAAGTCCCCCCACGCGAGCAAATAACATCCGGTCCTTACGTATGCGTGAGCCTCCGTTTATCTGTCATCCCCGGCGTCTGGCGCTGCTTGCACTTATTTCGGAGAGTGTGCCGACTGAGGATGACTGCCATCGCTAGCACAAACAAGGGCGTTGTGTAACAGGCACGGCTTTGCCATTGTTGGAGGGTCCGGTTTCGTGAATGCATAAACAATGTTTCCGCTATACGCCCTCTTCGCTTGACGACGCGAACGTCGGTATCTGTCGGGTCTTTGTGAGTGAAAGACGGATAAGCAGACAGAAAACGAAAAAGATCACCAAAATATTAAGAGAACAATTTCGTCTCCAAGAAACTGATTTAAACGCAGTAAACGAGTAAACACGGCAAACACGCAAGAAGAAACATGTACCGTACTACCGTACGTGTCTTAATCTGGCCTTCAGCAAAATTTCGGATTCGGATTTCTTGTAAAAAGCAGTGTTTTCCTATTTTAATTATCTAATAATGTCAATACCATTGTGGTCACGACTCACATGGCCTGCAATTATATGCCTGACGTTCTGCCATGTGCAATGGACAAATAGTAGCAGAAGTGTAGTGACCGACCTACTGATTGAGTGGATGACATACCGCAAAATTGATTGATTGATTGAATAATTGATTGATTGATTGATGCATTGATTGGTTGGTTGATTGATGGATGCATTGATTGATTGGTGCATTGATTGGTTGTTGATTGATTGATTGATTGATTGATTGATTGATTGATTGATTGATTGATTGATTGATTGATTGTGGAGTTTAATGCGGCGAAACTACACATGGTATGAAGGGCACCGTAGTGGAGGGCTCTCGATTAATTTTGACCACCTGGGGATCTTTAACGTGCCCTGCAATCTCCATCACACCAGCGTGTTTGCTTTTCGCCTCCATCGGAAAAGCGACCGCTGAAGCCGGCAATATTAACCGCGTCCTTGGGCTCCGCAGGGCAACGCCTTAGCCACGGAGCCACCGCGGCAGGCAACGCAAGAATGGATAAATTAGTGTAGGATAATCAATGACAAAATTAAGCTTTGGGGCGAGGCCATTTTCCAAGGGTTGGGATGTTCTGCACAAGGCAGTAAAAGAACATCTTTTTTTTTAAATGTGGCTAGCACGCGTGCTGATTCATTTTCAATGATTGTTGCTGCAGTTTTCCGATGACAGCCTGATCTGGAAAGTATATATGCAGCAGTTTGCTACTTCGAACGTAAAAAAATAAATAATTTGAAGCACTATATCCGCCGACGCTACATCTGGCTCATAAGGTGCGGCGTTGTGGAAGGCCAAAGAATATTTTGACCACCTAGTGATCTTTAACATGGGATAAAATTTCGGCACTGTTTTTCGCTTTTCACCTCAGTCTATAAAGGAGACACGGTGGCCCTGATCACACCCTTGTTCTTGCGATCCGCAGCAGAACGCCTTACCTACTATGGCACAGCCGCTGCTTGGGAATGCCAGATATTGGGCAAGCACGCTGTCTGATATCGCAGAGGATTCGATTGGGTCAGGAGGCATTAGAGGGCGCGGCAGGGTGGTAGCGGATGGAGGTCAGTGGATGACTTCGTCCCGGGGTGGATATAAATAGACTGTTGTTGTTGTCACGAAGAAGATATTTAACGGCTTGAGCAAATTTTCATCTGGCGAGAACGGTTTCCGGCTGTTTTTGATTGATAAAAGGTCTATAGAATTTCGTGCAATGTAATGGACAAGATAAATATCCTAAAGAAGTTCATGCAAGCATAAGCATCATATTCATCCCAGTCACGATCATCTCGTTAATCAAGGTTGGTTTTCGTAGACTAACCCTTCCAGTCGCATTAGGAACTCCCTCCCTCCCTCCCTCCCTCCCTTTTGTCACCATCCTTCTCTCTCTCTCTTTTTAGTATGTTCCGATGGGCCTAAGTACTGGCGTAACATTTTGCCCCGAAGTATTATGAAGTCAACTGTTATTATGCAACCTAAAGTAGGTTGAGTAAAATTCGTGTTTTTAGCGGGTACCAATTGATGGCGTCACAACTCCAGGCGTGCCTTTTGGTCATTTGGCTAAAGTTAGGCCAAACGTTTGGTAAATGGGAGTGGCGCGGTTCATATACGCTAGAGAAAAACAAAGGCACAAAACACAGATATACACAGAGTGTGCCAACTACGAACACATAATTAACGGCACTTATCACGGCTAGACGCCTGATTTAGAGTGAAAAACACAGCAAAAACACCTTATTAAAATGTTACTTAGGTGTAAACCCAAAAAGCAAACACTTATAACCAGTGTTGAGCATGAAATACCTGCAGAAAAATTTACAGTCCAAGCAAATCGTAAGCACATGAAAATAAAGCAATATTTTTTAAAAGCGAAGATTTCGATGCCTTACCCACGGTGGTGTCATAAAAAATGCATTGCTGAAAAGCCAACTTTAGCCAGTGGGTTTCCCGTAGGGCACGTGGTGATAATGGTAATGCCAATGACACGCGAGGCTTTTCCTGGTTCATAACAACGCACTGCAGGGAAGCCGACTTTCCTCAATGGGCTTCCACAAAAGTCACATGATTATGATGATAACGACGACGGTGATGATGAAAATGAGCCGCGAATTTTGTTCCCATAAAAATGTGAAGTTCAAATCAGTTGAAATCAGTTCAACTAAAGTTCAAATCAGTGACATTGATGAGCAAATCGAATCAGCGCGTTCAAATGACCCAATCACAAACTAATATAACGAAAGTAATAGTATCATCTGGTAAGGCCACCATTGTCGTAGATTTAGACTTTGGCTGATTGGATTGTGAATTTTGAAGCGAAGCTTTCTCTAAATCAAACGCAAAGATCTTTGTTTTAATGAGGCAACACATTTTTAATAAGGACTGATACACTTTGCTTCCTTTCCAATAATGTCTTTGAATCCAAGTATAGATACCATGTGACAACTCATCTTTTTGTATCCAAGCAGTTCCAATTTCGTGCACTATAACTTCCTTGCGCTATTGTTCGGAAAAGCACGGCTGTCAATGTAACATTTCTTCCACGAGCGTTAGGAAATTCTTTCTAGCTGGCGCCATAAAAACGCAATAAAGCATTCGATCACCCCAAAATAAAACGGCTGTCACCCTGTGACTCCCATTTAAAAGACATCGCTGGTGCGCAGTGTCTTGATCGATGAAGAAATTGCCTGTCAGACGGCTCAGAACAAAAAAATTCTCATATTTTTAAAGCAAAAAGGAAACAGTGCAAAGGAGGAGCATAAAAGCGCAAGTAAAATAATAACTTTCTGTGTCGGTGTTTGTAGCGCGCTTTATCACACACTACTAAAAGCCGGCACAAATATTTTCTCGATACATTTTCTTTCAGCCGGCTGGAGCGCCATTCATTTTTAGCAAGATTTATAAAAGAAAGATTGAGTGTTTAGCAATGAAATTGTCATACGTATATGCCCAGTGGACGTGGCCCCGGGAAGTGCTGCCAAGGACATAGACGAACGAGGTAATACATCGTAACGGATGAAGAACTGTGTTATAACACCGAAGTTTGAGACGTTCTCTTATCGAATGGCTGAGTCGCTGCTTTGTATGCACCTGTGTGGAGCTCACTGGAGACGGATATTCATTCTGTACTTCTTTTCTTTTTGTGCACATCCGCCACACCCAACCGTAATGAAGATCTTCAATTGGTCCTTTTCCATGATTCAATTCGATCCGATACGCAGCGGTAACTTCCTTCCTCTTGCGCGAACCGCTTGGCTGTGGCCATCATGACGAGACGGGTATTCGAAGAACCTGTCCACCTATACATACCCCATGCTCTCCTCTTTCTCGAGTCGTATTAGGAGAATTGTAGAAAAAGGGCCCATCTCCCCGTGAGTGGGACTCGAGTAAATGCATCGCATAGCGGGTGGTTGTATTGCGTAATGTTTAGTGTTTGGGGAGTTCGTGGTAGTGAATGCGTTGTATCAGCAGCTTCTTGACGTAGTTTGAATGAGTCAAGGATATAAGGCGCGTTCGTAGCCTTTCATTCTGTGTCGGTTTTGTGGCGCAGTGGGAAGAGCACCATGTACCTCGCGTTCCCCCCACAGGTAGTGAATGCGTTGTATCAGCAGCTTCTTGACGTAGTTTGAAGAGAGAAGGATATATGGCGCGTTGGTAGTCTTCCATTCTGTGTCGGCTTTGTGGCGCAGTGGGGTAGAGTACCATGTACCTTGCGTTCCGCTCGCAGGGTCGTGGTATCGAAACCACGCGCCGGTAAGTATTATATTTTATAAAGTGTAGGGGGAGGGGTGCGGACCTGTTGTTGAGAGCGAGGAGGGTAGCGTGATGCGGGAGAGGAGGAGTGGGGTAGATGGCGCACCTGGAACGGCTGTTGCGGACGCCGAGGCACGCCAACGCCGACAACGCCGGCTGACATCGTGATTTAAAGAAATGCTCTGCATTTAAAAATAGCCACGTTGTCGGTGGCAGACGAAACGGATCTATGTGAATATAAATAGTTTAAGATAGTCGCTTTGGATGGTTCAGTGTGCTATGATCGCAAGCTTGGGGCCATTGGGCATGCGTTACGCGCTTGCCCGAGCGGCATTGGGTGCTGCCGCAGCGGTTGTGCTGAGCGAGCCGCCGGGAACGGAAAGAACCGAAAAACGATCAGCTGAAGCAGATCCTTATTTTGATAAAAATGGATAAAGTTTTGCTAAGAGAACATGATGCTATGAAGGTATTGCTCCTTTTTTGGAAAGGACAAATTAGAACCACTGGGGCTCGAGCCCATGCTGTTTGCGTGAAAACCCGCAACTGTACCACTAGGCTACAATGCCTAATAAAACAATGCATAATAAAAACCACGCCTGATAAAATAGTGTTCCCGTAGCCTCGTGGGCAGTGATTAAAGTAGAAATGACAAAACAAGACCTGATATTTGTTCAACTACATAAGAGCTCTCGTAACGACGGTATGCAGTTCACCAAAAAAAGTCTGAACGCGCCCTTATGTCTCAAAAAAATTAGAAACCTTACTGGTGAGCGTTTCTCCTCCTCGACGACGGAAAAAAGCACTTGATCTATTCACTTCTACATTGTCTGAAACACTTATAAGATGATGTAGTACTATCAAGTGCAATAAAGGTAACCTTTTGAATTGCCTTTAAAATAAATCATTGTTTTATAACAAAAATAAAAAAGCACTAAGTGACTTACGTCTTGCAGCTCGCAACAAAAAATATTCCATGATATAATGCAAGCTGCATAAAGACGCTAAAAAACATACTAAGAGAGCGAAATTTATCGTGCGGGAAATGACATGAGAAAGCAACGGGAAGTTATCAACTCCTCCCTCAGTAAGACTTCGATGAATCCTTTCATAACAAAAAACACTTCAGTAAACAGTACACTGTGCATTCTCTGAGACATCGCAAATGCTTTTCTTGGTTCTTTCACGGGCCGAAACAGCCGGTTCCGCGTCAGTCGCTTAACTAAACCTATCAACGTTTGCCTCAACGTTTGCCTCAAAGTTTTTTTCGTTTGGAAACTTCGCCAGGAGAACTCTACACGGTTATTTAAAACGTCAATGACACTGGCCCGGGATTAGCCCGTTTTAAGCCTTCATATATCAACTTGATAATGCATTTAGTTTTTGGAACATAAGACCACATTAGGAATCCCATTTGTAAGACTGCTGTATAACCACCCGTTTTAAAAAACGCCAAGCTAACACGTATTTTTAAAAAGGAGACAGACTTCACATATAAAACTACTGCCCCATAGCTGTATTGTCTTTCTTTAGCAAAATTATTGAAAAGCAACTTGTTTTGCAACCTACCAGTTCTATAGCAAAATTTAACATGCTCTTGCCGAATCAGTTTTGGTTCATGACAGGGTATTCCACTGCACCGTCCTTAACATTTCTAACTGAGAAAGTTAGACAAGCCATAGATGCTGTAATCTGGTTGGTACCCTGCTTCTTGAACTGTGTGAGGCTTTCGACTGTCTTAACGATAAAATATTGTTTAAAAAAGTTAGATGCGATTGGAGTTACTGGCCCTGATCTAACACTAATAAAAGACAATTTATGCGACAGGAAAGAAACTCAGTGCTTCTCTGGTACTTACTTTGAGATCAAAATACCTAATATAGGTGTACCACAGGGATGGCTTATTGTCCATCTTTAATTTCTTATCTTTACTAGTGATCTTCCACAGTACCTAAATGTTTCAAAGAGTGCACTTTGTGCGCATGATACAATTATATTTACAACCGATAAAAAAGTTGATGTGCGAATTGTGAAGTTTAAAAAACAGTGGAATAAGTTAGCTACGTGGTGTAGGGGCACCATGGTAACCATTAACGCAGCAAAGTATTGATTTAGTATTGTTAAACCTCAACACAAAATAATTCCGGGAAACACTTCTATTTGCCGAAATGGGACTCAACTTTTCTCGGATTACGGCACATCTTTAGGCGGTGAGCTTGGTAGACATCTTAACATAAAAACACATCTTTTTACAACGTGTGAGTTCAAGCTAGTTTGTAATACTTAGTGCAAATTTACAGCGCGAAAAATTTCGACAAAAGACAAAAGAGACAAGGACAAGCGCTTGTCCTTGTCTCGTTCGTCTTCTGTCTAACTTTCTTGCGCTTTAAATTTGCACATGTCTTTGTTGACTAAAAAAGTAGCATGCGCAGTACGAATATTAACTAATGTTCGTACTTACTTTAGCTTGAAGTCTAATTTTCTTGTATTATGCTTTCCTTCACAGTCACATTAGTTGTTGCATATCCTTTGGGGCAATACACACACAACGCATCTGGCCCCCTTGCAAGATGTCCAGAATCAAGCCATACAGATCATTACTTATAGTTACTTCCGTTGGGCACTGCTTTGTGCACGTAATATTGTGTCTGTATCTAATTTGGTGAATGATCGTCTCTGCATCCTTGTAATAAAATTCTACAGCACAAGTCTTCCTTTCGTAATTATTACTGCCAACCAGCTTCCAATTCAGAGATGGACTCGTCTTGCCGTACATAGCAATGTGAACACTTTTCAGCTCAAAAGAAATATGCTAAACGAACTGTGCAATTTTTATGCTGATTACAAGTGGAAATGTTTGCCTCACTTGAGGAAAGGTGCTTAGTATATTTATTGCTTCAAGAACAGCTTACACAAATATATTCAGTCTATTTGAGTTCATTTCATTGGTTTTCCCGTTTTTCGTTTGATTTAACAGCAATTCTGCAATCTCAGTTTTGTAATATCTCCGTTTGCCTGTTTTGGCGTGATGGGGTAACCACTGTTTCTTAAAACGTTTCCTTTTTGTTGCTTGTATTATAGTTTATGTTTTTATATTATAGTCTGCAGTCTATGACCTAAGGAATCCTCTTGTTTATAAACCCCGTATGTTGTATGTTTTAACAGAAAATAAACCACAGTCGAATCGCCTCGACTCGAAACAGCTTCGCTCTTAACCAAAGACAACAACCCAATGCGGTTTTTGGCATCGTCTTTTTTTCCCTTATCCTTTTCGATAGTACGGGCTTCCCAGTACCATTACCGCCTATAGTTTTCTGTGGCCCGTCTACTGCAATCGATGAAAGGGCAAGCAAACTTCATTTATACAGATAAGGTCATTAAATTCTTCGCCCAGGGGAAACTGTTGTAGGGGTTACAATGGGTAACTTATTAGGCGAGGAAATACAATGCTCCATTTTGCAATGAGGAAGAACGATACAACCAGCATTTCTATAAAAACGAGAAAAAAACATGAAAGAAGGTGACGTTAGCGGGATTTAACGGGTCGAAGCTACACTTGGGAAGTGTGGCACGCCGTTTTGGAGCCTCCGAAATAATTTTTACCTCCTAGAGATTGTTAATATGCACCGATATCTTGACAGATTTACGTCTCTGCTCTTCACCTGCATCAACAAAATCACCGTAGCCGGCGAAATCGAACCAGCGTCTTCGGGCTGTTTTTGGAGGTCACTATCGCTACCAGGAACAGTATATAGATGAACTAAAAAACAAGAAGGAAGAAGAAAAAGGAAGGAAGGAAGACAAAATGCAAAAAAATTCATATCAAAGACCCCATGGCAGTCATAAAGAGGCATCGCAGGCACACCACTGCAATGTACACGCACTACGTATAACTTCACTGTACCGTGAATTTATGTACTCTCTTCGTTTAGCCACCATCCCAGCCAATCTTTTCGCAACCTTTTGCACAACCCTGGAAAGTATAAACCCTTTCCTTTCTCTGAATCGCAGTACCTGCGATTATTGAGGGCTCATTCCATCACTGCATACCTGGAGCACGATAAACAAGCCCACATTGCTGGCCGTTCGCAATCAAATGTTTCTAACCAACCTTTTCCAAAAACGGCGTTAAGCGCATGCACATATTTATTTTTACTAATTCACATGTAGCAATTGTTGAAGTAGATGCAAGCTAACTGGAGCGAACTAAGCACTGCTTGGGGTTGGGTTAACGCTCAGGATAATAATTAAATTGCTGCCGTTCATGTGGAAAACGCTAGAACAACCTCCAGCATAGAAAGCGTTTTCCATCAGCAAAGCAAGGTAAAAACGGGCCCACAGAAGAACGTTTCTCTGTGCCACTTATGGGAAATCACGTCCTCGTGTGTCTGCAAGCGGGGGTAATGCATTTTCGGGGAACAAAGTCCGAGGTAGGCGCGTCGTAATGATATCGTGAAGGGTGTGTTATTTTTGTCGCCCCTGTCTCGGCTGCTGAAGAGGGGGATATTAAGTGTACAGTGTGAAAGATTAAGTGAAACAGGTAAAGCCTTGACGGGAAAGGTCATCAGAGCATGGCCTTGCGGCAACATGCGTTTTTAAACCGCATGGTGCTGAAAACCCGTTAGCAGCTTATACTGATGGCTTTGAACATTTTGGCATTATTTTGACACACTGAAAACTTCTGTGGCTGTAAGATACAGTCCCACATTTCTTATGTAACGACTTGCGTAGGACCCTCCGCACTACCCCCCTCTCGTGTTTGTTTTTTGGTCAATTGCTTGTTATGTAATAATCTCATAGATCAAAGCGCTGTGTTGTTTCGCAAATAAAACGAGTGTGGTAGTTTTCGATTGCTTTAGGCGCAGTGTACAGGAAAACGCTGTACTTAGTGATACTTTTAACCACGCAGGACGCCCGGTACTTTACTGTTGACGAAAGCGAATGTCGCCTCCTGAAGTTCACTTTTTTACTATTTTCAAGTGTTCAGCCACAAAAGCGGCTAAATCATAGGTGCAGCACAGCCAAACTGGTCAATAGTACAAAAAAATAAAACTGGAATCTAGAAGTGATGGACAACGAATGCAAATTTTTATATCAGAAAGGCCGGGCTCCAAAGCACTTGACAATGCCTTCCACTTCAGTACATCGCCTGGGTGGGATAAAATTTCGAGAAGTAATAAAAAAGAAACGGAAGGATCATTTTTGCAGAACTTAAAACAAGGACAGAAAGAAATGCAAAGGTGCATACTATAAAAAAGCCCTTTTCTACGAAAAGGACCAGCTCTAAGACCGTCAACGGGGCCCAAATGTGCTTTCCAAGAGCAAGATACGAAGGCGTCTCACCACAAGAACGGACGAGCTTACCAGCTCAGTTGACTGTTCAAATAAAAAAAAATATTCTAGGAATATATTGAAGTGACGATTGCGTTACCATCAGCAAGCCGTCCGACCCGTAACTACGCCGGGCTTGTGAGGGTTAGAAGGCTCTGCCGGACACTGCGCTCGACGGTCTCGAAGCAAGAGCTGCATCTTGGTTGTAGTCGTAGGATGACAATATTTGACCAATATGCCATCATATGCCGTCAACACATGCCGAATACCTGAGTTTTATTATAGCGGGAACGTAGGCCATTTCAGATGCCGTATAGCGGTACCCACTTCGCACGGGGATTTTAAAGGTTAACGGGCCAGCCATGCTTTCTCAACGTTTTCGGTTTTGGCAACACAACTGCAGCCGAGTTTTTCGCTTTTATGAAGTAATGTGCGCAAGCTGATTGTTTAACAGTTTTGTATGGGTACGGTATACTCCCTACAAATAATTATAGCAATAAATTATGACACAAGTGGTCAGCCTCTCGATGGTGAAACAATTTACGTCGTAAAAAATCCTAGGCAGGACAGCTGTTCTTGCCCTAGGTTCCGAGCGCATCCCTTAGTCTAATCAAGTGTGTAGCATAGAGATCAGAATTGGTGTAAAGAAACCACAAAATGAAGCATCAAAACTACATGATGGCTGATGAGGCACCGGTTTACGAGGGAACCCCCCCCCCCTCTACTCATCCACGCCCCCCCCCCCTTCTTGCATGCTTTATGGTAAACGTAAAACTAGAATCGCAGCTGTCGAAAAGGGAGGAGAGTTCACGTCGTTCCAGGACTAACGCACGTGTCGTTGCTACGTAGGACCTAGCAGTACTCACCCAAGAGGTCGAGCGCATGCATCAGGACCCAGCATTTGCCGCAAAAGAAGGCGAGCGCAAGCGACAACCCCGCTTAGACAACAAGGACCATTACACACCCTCCCCCGTCAGCATGTGTAATTATTTACAACATGTGCGCATGTCCTTGCCAAAATGAACGTCGTCATCATTAGTGTCATCACATTTATAACTTATCGCTGGCTACAAGGCAAATTAGAGCGCGTCATTGTCATTGTATTTTATGATAATGCGGAGATCAGCATAAATATCCTAATCTTTCTCATCATGTTTGCTGGGGGAAGAATGGAGGTTACAACTTTTATCTAACAGGCATAATGACATCAGTAACTAATCAGACAATGAATATGTTAGTCCAATAATCAGGTTTCGTCAATAAATATCTGTTACGGTATATTGTCTAGCTAGCGCAGGATTCTCGGCACGCGAATGTGATTGTTGCTTAATTTTTACCTTTTTATTCCCCCTGTAAAACACACAAAATTGCTTAAGCGGCCACTTCGTTGTTTGTCATCGTATATTTAACAACCCTTTGCGCTATTTATGAAATTGGAGGTAATATTTTGCTTCAAAAACGGGATGCAGTGACCAGGGGGAATGCTGGCGTTGCATTTTTTAAAATGCCCCAACTGAGACCTTGATACAACCACAGATGAAAAACTTAAATGAGCCTAAAAAAATTCCTCCACAATAACGATAGCAAGGTTTTTGTCTAATGCAGATCCAGGCTGAATTAACAATGCTAATCTAAAAACTTAAAGTCACTTCGTAGTGAGAACGACGGTTAAAACGCGAAGGTATCTCCAATGCAACTTCTGTTATAATGAAAGTCAAAAATCCGAACTTCGAGCGTGTCGCAATGGCACAATCGGATGGACGCCTGCTTCATAACAAGAATGACGCAGCGTAGACATCGACCAAGGAGAACGTTTGTTTTTGTAAAACGCTTCTTTGTTTTTCTCTTATCATAACCATCCTCTTGTGAAAGCCACTGAGTAAAGTTGGCTTTTCCGCAGTCTGTTTTTGTGAGACCTCTGACGGTATTAGTGAGGCGTACGAAGTTTTGTGTTAAAAGCGTGTGAAACATGCATGATTCGTGTTATCAAGAAATTTAAATTTGTCTTAGGACCCGGTTATACATCACATACTGGAATTTCGCATACGCCAAAAACAATACGCTTAGAATTCTCTACTTCCACATAATATAAAAAAGGCATACTGCCCACCGGCCGTGTGCGGTGGTTTCAAAAATGTGCGTTACTCCGCTTGCTTAGTTCCTGGATTGACGATCACCTGGCATTCACAGTGACTTTATTATCATCGCTCGTGATCTTATCCCAGTTTTCGGAGGGTCTTATTTGATCTCGTAAAACGAGCCAAGATGATACCCAACGTAGGTACCGACGGCGTATTCCCAAACCATATCCCGTAAGCGCCCAGGCCAAACGCAACCCCTTCAAACGGCGACGTCACAGCCTGATGTCACTTTCTCTTCGTGTGCGACTTCACGCGATAGGGATTTTTTTCTCTCGTTTTGGGCGGTGGCCGATAGTTTCGCTCCGTGCGCGAGGCTGAGGCTGCGGCACTGGGGAGCTAACGCACATATAGTAGAAGTTAATGGCTGCAGCGTACTTTCGGCGTTTTCTCACGTGGCGACGCGAGCTGACGCGCGAGCAACGCCGATGTCTACGCTTGCCAGAGAGCGGCAGAAAGCTGGCAGCAGCGGTCGGGTTTCACGTACTTCTCGTGCTTTGGGGTCATTCCTTTCAGCAGAAGAGAATCAATTTCGTTTTAACTTGCTGTTATCGGCTGCCTTGAGACAGATTGCAAGCTATTTCTGCTCGAAAGCGCTCATTCATTTGTGGTTTGTTTGGTTTTCATCGGGAAGATCGGGTATTCGCGATAGTTTTTTTTTAGTTTAATAAGGGAGCTCTGGCTACGTCGCTTTTAGTATTAGCATAATGGGGCTTGGCTGCAAGATTGGTGCGTGACAACGAAGCCTTATCAACACCAGAATGCTAGCGGCGCATGCCATTCCATTCGTTGCTACCGTGGCTTGCGTAGGGGGGACCGATGTTTTGCGATAGCTTTTCTTGACTGAAATACACGCAGCAAGAATATATAGGAGAGGAAACGCGCATTGGGGCCGGCGCGATCGAGCGACCAGATAATGTCACAATGAAATTGCTCGGCCTGTAACTTCGGCCGAATAAAGGTCTTTTCTCTCTCTCTCTACCTACAGCGACCTACGGAGCTCCGCAGCTGTGGCGGCGAACAATTTGACAGCGGCACCTGGTTGAATGTATTAAAAGCAATGCTTGTGTTCAGCATTCGCCACAAGGCGTGAATCGCTACGCGCTCGAGCTGCTGCGTGACGCGGGGTCGGAACGCGCGTTTATCTCGGACGTAGCGCGCACGGGCGCGTGCGCGCGTCATCGTCCTGCAACGTCGGTGATGCTGGAACTTTTTTTCAGTGCAATGTCGCATAACCAATTAATTGGCCGGTGCACTCAACTCACTTCGAACGCATCGCATGCGAGATAAGGCCGTGCGTTTACAGGTGTTACAACATTTTTGCGTTTACAGGTTTGTATTTTGGGCTTGCTGCTCGCGCAAGATTGCTTACGCATTAAAAAATACCCCTTTTATTCGCTCGTACCGGCCAGTTTTAATTTGACCTAAAAAAAACTGCGAAAGCGGGCTCTTCAGCTAACGGGAGCGCAGAAGAGCGCACACACCCCGCTACGGCCACGAAATGTTTCGGTGGCCCGTAGAAATACCCACGCGATGCCGCTGACGGGTTTGTCTGGGCGGGCGCGAACAGAACGCGCGCCGGCCGTGGTGATGAACGCGCACTTCCTTCGCTTGCCGCCAGATGCCGTAAACTTGACGATCGCCAAGTGCTTTTGACGTTATCACGCTGCCCCAGGAAGCTCAGTTTCCCCTCCTATTTTATTCTTGCTCCGTGCTCAAATAAGGGGGCTGTGGTTACATTGCTTGTAGTAATAGCACAACTGCCCTCGGTATCCAGATGGGTGCGTAAGAAACAAGCGTTATCACGGCTCAAATCTCTCAAACACGACCAAAGCAAATCACTCGACAATATTCGTTGGCAGCCTCTGCTAGGGTACCAAATTCTTGGCGCTCGCGTCTTCTCCTAAAAAAGGACATTTACATCACCCCATACACCATTCGCTTCTTGCCATTTGAGGACATTCATCGGTTGCCATATGACGTTTTTGTGCTTCTAGGTTTGTTTAGCTTGTGGAAGTGCCGCATTACTGATCGGCGTGCTAAACCCCCTAGGCCGATCAAGTGCATTTTTCAGGAACAGGCGGCGTTGGTACGGAGCGTTTATGTTGCGCAGTGTGATCCACCAGAGTGGCTGCATCTTTTGGATGCGTGCGTTTGCTTGTCTGAGTTTTGAATTGGTGGCGACCTTTGTTAAGCTGACGTGCTTACCCTTTGCTGTCTGTTAGTGTTTATATTGTGTGTCAATTGTCTTGGCTCACTTCTCTCTAAAATTTCCATGCATTAAAAAAAAAAACTCCTGGCGTGGTCGAGTGGTTGCGTGCTTGTGTGCTGGCATTTTGTTTTGAAAGTCCATGGTTCGAATCTTAGCAAAACCCCGTTTTTTTTTTGCAATGAGGATTTCACCGGCTTTTTTTTCAAGGCAAACAATGGGGGCCAGCGTGCCTTGCCGTTTAACGTACAAGTGATGTTTGACGATACCCTCAGTATCAAGGCAACCCCGAAATTTGCTTTGCTCACACTTTGAATTCATGAAGCTGCAGTCGGTACATAGCATCAACGTTAAATCAACTAGCAGGTAACGTTGTGCTAAATGCGTCTTAGTTCATCATCCTATCTTATTGTGTTCAGATTTTACGGTAATGACACAATTATCAACACGCTCGCTGATGTTAACAGCAGATGAGCGACCGACGTGCGCGTGTGCTTTCGACCGATTGGGGCCAAACGTTCCGCGATTCGGTACGGCAGAACGCCAAATGAATTGCAAGTTAACATAACTATTACTTTCAGATCCCGAAAAGAGAAAAAAGATATTAACACTCTGTAGAATAGCAATAGGACACGAACGCAACCTGGAATTATTCCAAAGACGAATATTTTAAGAACAAGCATCCTACGAGAAACATTTTAGTTCTAGCGCACCCCGGGTAGCAACTACTGAATTATAATAGGCGTTAAAATACCGCTTCTAAATGGGGCTGCAGGCTTCTCAAGTCTATGGAATAAGCCACAATCAAATATAAACTTCGCCGTCGAAGAAAAGAGGTTTAATCATCGTCAGCGGTTTTTGTGTCATGAATATCTATGAATACTTATGTGTGTATGAGGCTACATCGCTGATGCAAGTTTTCACTATTAACAGCTAACGGACATTTCATTTTTCTTTCGGTGCACATTCACTTCACTCTGCAAACAAATTGTTGGTAGAGACGGAGAAAACGCAAATGTAGTCCGAACAGCCTTAATTCTCTGTGGACGTATATACTGAACTGTCACCAGACGTTTACGAGAATGAAGTCGTTATTGCAATGTCTTGCCGTTAGTTATTACGGCCTCTACCGCGATTTACTGCGATTCAAGTAAAGTATTTGTCAGTTTTTATTTCCTTGTGTGGTAAGTACTGTGCTCATCGCGTATTTTAAGGGTATATGCAACTTATGTACAGTTTGCACGGGACGGAGATGAACAGAAATTTTGTGCAGCCACCAAAAGGAAGCCCCCCGTTCAATCGTGAGCTCCTGTCCTCTTCGAGGGACAGTGCCTCGACTGTTCATTCGGCTTTCGAGTTGGGACATCGATTGCTCATGATTTGGCCACGAGAGTAGCGAAATAAGTCTCGAGTGGGAGCTCTGTAGGAACGAACAAAAGATTTCCCGGCGCAGGTGTGCCATTGAGTTGCATCCGCTAGTGTTCTTCACAAAGCAGAGCTTGAACAGAAACCTGAGCCATGTGAGCGCCAAGCGAGAACAGTCGTCCCACTGTGCTATTGTCTTCGCGAACCGCCGAAGACGCGACGATTCAATCACGTATCCCCAGCCTGTTTCTAAACATGCTTTGTCGACGGTCCATCGAGCCAAGTAAGAAAGAATCTTGTGTATCAGTACAGGCCACACGGTATAGGTGGCACTCCAGGAAAACCAATTCGGATGGAACAAGCTTACGGGGTGCGGACGTGAATCCTTGAGTGTTATCCAGTTTCTCCGAGTAACGGCCACACTTTGGACAGGACAAACATCCATCTCGTCCCTATGCACATGGAAAGATATTGTTGCTGTCCCATGAACCAGTTCAACTAGCATTAGTCTCGTTAGTTCGGACAGCCTATCTCAAAGGCAACGGACATCTTTTGTAAATTGTCATACCTGCGTGAGGCTAATGGAAAACCAAGAATGCGGTCACGCTGGGGTCAGGCGAAAACAGTTAAACGTTACCACTTCTGCCTCTTCGCAGTCGCTACCGTGTTGGCTTTTCAGGGAACGCGGGTCCCGTCTAATACACCAAGTGGTGACGTTCCCGCAGGGGGACAATAAAGCGTTGTTCTTCAAGGCTTGTGTTTGTGTACAGTTGAGGGCGCCCAACCTGTGCCTCCAGCACTTTTTCACCTTTGCAGTTTGAAAACAGAAAAAAAACACTTGTGGGAACAAAGGCGCCTGAAACCTTTCCAGGTCGTAAAAAACGCGCACCGCCCTGAAGAATTGTTTCTCGTTCGTCCACTGCTTCGGGACAGGAGACGAACGTCGGAAAATCAGCGGGCCAGCGTTCGGCTCCTCTATTGGTTTATTTTGAACGTCAGCTGAACGATCGGTGCTCTTACTCTGCAAATAATGGGCGCGATGTGTTAAACTCCTTCGCAAGACAGCGAGCACCATAATTGGCCGCAGATATCCAAACCAGCCAGCTTACGCGATAGGTGCACCTAAAACGTCGCGGTCTAGGGCGTACCTGTGGAAAGTCGATCACAAAAAAAGCCTTGCTAGAGTGTACTGAGTTCAACCGAACGCTAAGATAGTAAAGCTTTGTAACTTCTTTTTGTAAAAAAAGTTCTAAACCATTTTAAAGGAGCCCTGCAACACTCTTTTCAACTTTTTTTGAAATCTTAAGCGCTTCCGGAGCGTAGACAACAACAAAACCAGTGCTTACATTAGGGGGTCGCAAAGTGCCTCAGCCAAAAATTACTGCTCTATGCCCATCAGATAACTTGGAAACTCGCTCAAAAGATTTTTCTCCCTTTTCTGGTCTTGATGTTCTTCTGCGGCCCAAATTACACCACGGAGGCCATGTAGCGGTTGTTGGCCCATTTTACTTCAGTTGCAGCAGTGAACGCCTTCCGATAGCAACTTTAAAAATAAAGCACGAAAACAAAGCAGAAACGGAAGGCGCACCTGGTGCGATAAGCAAATCACGCAGTGACACTCCATGCTGGCGATTACTGTAGCTTTCGCAGTCCTTCAAGACGCGAAATGTCAGTCATGATAAAAACTTCCATCCTTTGATTCGTCCTAATTCAGTGGCTTCACAGAGTTGTAAGTTTTTTAAAACGTTTTCTTCCGCACAGCTGGAATTTGGATGCACGATTCCTTCACGCGTTTTAGTTGAAACAAATTGGCGTCAGTTGCACTAATAGTGCAAGGCTGTAGAAGCAGCAGACCTGGCGGCCTTTCTACCTTCACCGGAGACCCTGCTGCTGCACCTCACACGGATTTCTGAACTTTCCGCAGAAAGCTCTTCATGAGTGGCAGGCCGAGATCTCTTTGTCCGCTGTCTTTCACATCTCTCCCAAAGTGGACCGCGTAAGAACGCTGTACAACCATCGGCAACCAGATTCGCGAACTCCGCGTTTGTGCTCCCCTCATCAGGTGCGAACGCACGCGAACTCGCCAGTAGAAAGGCACGCGAGAGATCAGACCATTAAAGCTGGGCAGGGTGTTCTCGAAAGTCTAGCAGGCCGACGCGGGGCGCTCCTCACGAGCCACACGCTCACGTGCACTCGGTATTTTTCTTTGTGAGCTTCTCACGTGGCGCAAGCCTACACGCAAGCCTGGCCATTTCTGGGCACTCCTCATGTGGCGCCGCTCACGTGCGCTCGGTCTGTTTTTTAAATATTTTTTTAGGAACCCTGCCCGGCTAAAGAGCCGCGCTGTTCTGGCGATATTCTGTCGCCGCTCTGCCACTGTTCTGTTCTGCCTCTGTTCTTCAGGCAGAACAGCGCACCGTAAACAGCCGCGCTGAATAAAACGTGTTGCTGCAGAACTGAAGGAACTTCTGTGAGTTATAGTATGGGCATCTTTTGCGCACAAAAAATGTTTGGAAGAGCCTGACGTGAAATAGCAAATTGTTTTTATGACGACATTTAAGAGCGGACACGACGCACTTAGATGTACGGTGTATTGGGGGCTTGTTGGTGCAGGCCTAGTTTGATAACAGCTCTAAGACAGAACAACGTGGAGGCGACACGAGGCTGGGCGCTGACAGCGAGGCGGCGCCCAGTCTCGGGTCGCCTCCAATTTGTTCAGTCCGAGAGCTGTTATTAAAATATTTAGTTATGCTTTTTGTAACTCTTTTGTGTACTTTTCTTCAGACTGCGAAAAGCTTCACAAACGTGTAAAACACCTCAAGTGTTTCATTAGGGAAAGCACCATCAAACCTTCCAAACGTACATTAATAACCAACCTCCGCAAACATGTACAGAGCTCAGCGGGAAGTGACATAGCCTTGCCTTACGCCTTTTATATCTTGACGTACGCACTTCGTATCGCAAAAAAATGTTCTCTTTGTAAACTCCACACAAGCAAAAATAGATGGCAGAGTCCAGGAAAAATTCGAAGAAGAGCTTGTATATTTAACAATTATTAGGCACGGTCACAGCGCCAACTGTTTTACGTGGCTTCTGCCTTCAAGTTTCGCCTGATGTCAAACGTGATGTCTTGAAAATGTCAGAGCCCACAGGGGAGTCCGCCCGTTTAATTAAACAAAATATAACATCAAAAGGTAGGCCGCCAAGCTTTTTAAGTCCCGCCATTAGGTGACGCTTTACCCAGAATGTAGAGGCGACAGCACATCACTGCTGCTGTTCCGCAACTACCAGTAGTCGACCGGGTTATACGCGGCCATACCTTTGACAGCCCTGGTTGCCCCGCACAAAAGTATACACCGTAGCTGGACTCGATGCGGGCCGGCTTTGACAGCGCGATGAAAATAAATGCGGAATAAAAATTCAAGAAGGGGTCGAAATTATTGTCGATTTACTATTTTCTTTCCACTTGGATGTTTCGTATTCGTCAAAGGTTATTTGTATTTCTATTAGGCTTTTTAAATTTTGCAATGCCCGTCTTTTTATCGTACAACCCGGCACGGCAGTGGATATTGTTCTTGCTTAGAAAAAACCATTCTTCTTTGCTTTCTCAGAAAGACATGAAGACTATATACGCAGGCGGATGCTGCCCGTTTTTGTGCGCTTTTGCAAAGAATTTTATGGCTTGCTCGACAGGAGTTCTAGAATTTTCATTTTTTAAAGTGTGAATGTGATTTCGCAAAAAACACAGCAGGAGCAATACTTTTAATTAAACGCAGTAAACTAGGGTGTGAAATTAATTGGTTTTGAAGACACAAGCTTTCAAGGACCCGGAGAAAATCGTCGTAGCCTTCGTTTATATTTCCAGAGGTTATGTATTTTATGCCATATTCTTGAATCCGCAACATGATTAGCGTGAACCGTGTCTCGTTTGCTTTTTTGTAATCCTCCATGGAATATCTGAGCCAGACTTTTGAAATCATAGGCCTGCATTCGGATTCACACTTGTAAACAGTAGAGAACAGTAATGTAAAAAGCTTAAGCCATGTTCGTGTAGTTAGCGACAGATTCATTATCATCGTCACGAAGTGCACGAAGTTCACCCAACCCCTCTTTCCTGGTGCCCTTCTTCTGGACCGTTTATCACCGTAAAAATGTGCTTTGAGCGGCAAAACGCGCTTTTTATGTTCACAGAAGTCATGCCTGCTTAATTCTTAACTTCATCAGGGTGATTACCTGCTATCTTTGAGCCAGAACGTCGACTGCCAACTAATAGGGCGAATTACTCCATCCTCCAAGTTTACAACAAATGCTTAGCTCGTAGCGTGGGTAAGCTTCTTTTCAATATTCCTTTTTGGCCCACTCAAATAGTTTTCTAGGCGGTTCTTTATGTCAGGTATTATAGCATACTTCTGTTTCAAAACGGTCGACATCTATAGTGCGCTGAAAACGCTTGGGTAACAGTTTGTGACTATTCGGCAATTCTAATCTGTTTAGGCGCCACACCCTTTATCTAAATGTTTTCCTGTTTTTTTTTGTTCCTTGCGGTATCAAATTCTTAGGCACTATAAAACTTTAGTGTACCTAGTCCCGTATCTTGTCACTAGCAAACACCACAACCTGGCTAAACACCAGTGTGTACGCTGTCTAAGAATTTATAGCCTGCATGGAGAAGTACTTTTAGATGCAACTGCATCTCATTCACCCGACTTGTCCATGCAGCGTCGTCGGCGTTGTTGTCATCCGCCCCTCCCCCATTCTTCTTGCCGCGCGAGCTGCGCTCTCGGCCACTCAACCCTCTCCTCTCCGATGCCCCTCTCTCGCGATGGGCATTGGAATGGATTCTAATGGATTGGCATGGCTTGGATTGGATTGGATTGGATTGGTTTGGATTAAAGTGGATTGTGTTGGATTGTGTTGCGTCATAGCCCGGGAAGACACACTGGCGCCGGCGCATGTGCACTACTCTCTCTTCTGCGGTCTCCTCTCCTTCGGGCGCGCTGCTGATAGAACCGGTGTGCCGGTTCTATCGGTGTGCCGGTTCTATCGACGGTTGCTCTCCACTTGAACCCCCCTCAGCGTGGCATCACACCAGGGTTCGGGCGAGGGTAGGTGGGCGTAATTTTTTTTTTTGCATTGAACAGCATTCCTTAACAAGAAGCTCTCTATCGGGCGGCAATTATTTGCACGAAGTTTCTCTAACATTTAAAAACTGAACATGTTTATCCTGCTAAGTCGGTCTCAACTTACACATTTGAAAGATTAAAAACAGGCATTGTTTCGCCTTTTCCTTTATTGCCAGAAAAAGGGGACAGGAAAGGTTAAGTATTCATGGCTTTTTTGCGTAATGTCCCCATAAAACTGTAGTTCGTGCCTTTTGCATTGGTAAAAACATTCTGACTCCATTTGTTGCTGACGAAGATTTTAGCCACGCCCATCTAGCCTATGTTAAAAATTACGACACCAGCCCCCTTTATCAAAATACACTATGCCACTCCGCCATGCATCTCCACTCTCTTAACATTACTTGAAACTCAATATACTTTATTCACTCATCTCCTTAACGCTATTCCTGAGCCAGCGGGATATAGATAGCTATTGTACAAACGGCTCAACAAAAACGGCTCAAAGAAACGGCTCACTTAAACGAAAAGTAAACGAAACGTTGTAATGGCACACCCATGCTGGCTGTTTTCTAAGGCTCAGAGAGTGAGTTTTACCCGGTGTTTTTGTGTCTCTAATCTCTTTAAATAATGAGTATTAGTTCTCCGTGTCAATCGCACCTCCTATTTTTGGTTACAGAATACCACCAGCTACTTGTGTGTGTGTGTGCGTGCGTGTGTGAGTGTGCGTGAGTGTGTGTGCGTGTGTGCGTGTGCGTGTGCGTGTGTGTGCATGTGCGTGCGTGTGTGCATGTGTGCATGTGTTTCTGTGTGCGTGTGTGTGCGTGAGTGTGTGTCCGTGCGTGTGTGAGTGTGCGTGAGTGTGTGTGCGTGAGTGTGTGTGTCTGCGTGTGTGTGTGTGTGCGTGAGTGTGTGAGGGGGTGTGGGTGCGCATGTGCATGTGTGTGTGTGCGTGTAAGAGAGAGAGTGTGTCTGTGTGTTGTGTGTGCGCGCGCGTGTGTGCGTGTGTGCGTGCGTGCGTGTTCGCGGATGTGCGTGTCGTGTGTGTGCGTGTTTGCTTGTGTGCGTGCATGTGCGAGTGTGTGTGTGTGCGTGTGAATGTGTCTGTTTGTGAGTGTGTGAGGGTGTGTGTGCGTGTGTGCTTGAGTGTGTTTGCGTGTGTGTATATGCGTGTGAGAGTGTCTGTGCGTGTGAGTATGTGTACGCGTGTGTGTGTGTGCGTGAGTGTGTCAGAGTGTGCGTGTATGTGCGTATGCATGTGTGCGTGTGTTTGCGTGTGCGTGAGTGTGTGCGTGTGTGCGTGCGCGTGTGTGTTTGCGTGCGCGCGCGTGTGCGTGAATGTGTGTGTGTGTGCGTGATTGTGTGCGTGACTCTGTGCGTGAGTGTGTGTGCGTTTGTGTGTGCATGTGCGCATGTGTGGCCATGTGTGCGCGTGTGTGCGTGAGTGTGTGTGCATGTGTGTGTGCGTGTGTTTGCGGGGTGTGCGCGTGTGTGCGTGTGTGAGTGTGTGTGCGTGTGAGTGTGTGAGTGTGTGTGTGAGTGTGTGTGCGTGTGAGTGTGTGTGTGAGTGTGTGTGCGTGAGTGTGTGTGCGTGTGTACGGGTGTGTGTGTGTGTGTGTGTTTGTGTGTGTCTGGGTGTGTGTGTGTTTGTTTGTGTGTGTGCGTGTTTCTGTGTGCGTGAGTATGTGGGTGGGTGAGTGGGTGGGTGCGTGCGCCTGCGCGTGCGCGTGCGTGTGCGTAAGTGTGCGGGTGCGTCAATGCCAGTGCGAGTATGTTCTCGCTTGTAGTGTGCTTGAGGGCATGTTCGCGTGCGTGAGTGCCGGTGCTCGTGTGAGAAATGTTTAAAGGAGGCAAAAATGCTTATCTGTAGCCCAACGGTATCAGAGCCTGTGGTTTCAGTTATAAGAACTAAGTATGTACTTCTTACTTTCCATTAACACTCCTTCCGCATGGTACCTACATACAAAATGCTCTCATTTATATGCGTCTCTCTTCATACTGTTGTCGATCGCGGAGGCGACGGATGTGGTGTTTTTGTATATCTCATTATAAAACACGTCGCCACTGAGTGGAGGACTTGGAAACCACAGCGCTAGTTGTCCAGATTCATTCTTGATTCAACTTTTTGCGGTGGCGAAATTTCCCGTTTCTCGCCAGCGGCGCCTTAACTGCATTTATGCATCCAGTCTAAACTGCATCACTGTCAGGGGCTGACACGTGCATGGGGCGCTGCTGTTCACTTAATTCAATTACCAGCCCTGACTTGCGCGACAACTACGGGGTAAGCATTAACATTTGCAAGCAGATGGCGCTAGAGAACGTCCTGCCGCAACTTTCAGAAGACAACACTCTTCCTAAACGAGTTTGCTGTTGAATTGCGAGGGCGCGAGATGGTTCTTCCTATTTTTTTACTTGTCTCGGTAGCACGACTCCCTTCTATTGTCATGGTTAGTTGACGAAGACACCGTCTGCATACAATTGAGAGTTTTTCCAGTGAGGATAAAGAATTGGTTAAAACTGTCGTATTTTCACAACCCACACAGGATAACAGTTGTTATGCCTTAATATTAAACCGGACACTTTTTTTGACACAATTTGAAAGTAATCCCCTCTTTTTATTGTTTAAGTTCTGTGAAACCTCCGTACATAGGAATTGTATATATGACTTTCAAAGTTAAAAAGTTGCTAATTTGCGGGCTGAGGGTATGGGGATGATTGTTTGTTGAGTAGGTATTCTTTATCTATGCATCCTTTGGTTTTGTTTGTCTTTAGGGAAGGTTATGTAATTAACCGTACACTGTAAACGATTTATATGTTTCACGCGTGGCCATATCGCCACAATACCCATGTGTCTCGTAAGCTAGATTATCGGTGCTATAATTGCCGCCGCCAGATAGCTTATAATTGCGAAAGGCACGGCTTTAGTATCTGCACTTTGTGTCCCTTTCTATATTCGCGTTTCCAAAATTTCTGGGAGGAGGCCAAGCGCCATCCTTCTATTAAAGGAGTGGCGGCAGAGGCTACTAATACTAGAACGCGTGTTACCACAATAACCAGTGTCTTGTTAGCTAGCCGGCCACCCTCATCTGTTTCGGCGCTCCCGCTGCCTCCAGTAGAGCTATTGGGAACCCGACAGGTAGATGTTTTTATGCCTGAGGCTTTCATGCACCCATTCTTGCCTTTCTGTCAAGGCCGAAGTGAAGCAATGCAGTCGCTTTCAAAACCACCTTGTGTTAGTCGGTCATATCCGTTGACGGAGGGCTGCCTCCTCAAGTGAGAGGAAGTGACGGCCTAATCAGACTCGAACGTACGTCTGAAAAAGTGGCCGGTGCAAATCTTATTCAGTATAACACGGTCTGGTTTTAGAGTTACAGAAGAGCAGAAAACCAGCCCCGGTACGGTGGGCCACCACTATTCCGCATACGCACAACCAGTTCTCCCGCCTAAGCGAATGTACAGTGGTGCCGGTGGCCTGCCGTGTACTGTGCAAAGGACCCGTTCTCCGCTATGCTCTCACCCTCTATTGTGTCTCGCGAGCGGGAACGTTCCGCCACTGAGATAATTCAAGGTTTATTTTCTATTTTTATTTTTCGCAGAAGAGCAGAGAATGGCTAGAAACTGAACTTTAATTACTGCCGCTACGTTTTTGATGACCCTGTACCGACGACATTCGGCTTTTAACAACCATACACAGCGGTGGCGACACGCCCACGCTTTTCCTTTGTAGAATGCTACACCTCGCTGATGAATAGAGTAGCGCAAGCACCCTCTGCCAAGTATTTAGGGTAAGAGACATTCCCGCCGCGCTCTTTGTGTCAGTTCACTTTGTGCGCGGACACCACTCTCTGCTGTGCCTTATTTCCCCGCTCTTACTTCTTACTCACGTGCGGAAACCGCTGATAATCTTTAAAATATACAGCCAAAGGGTCAGCAGGTTTTCTCGTTAGGACACAACGTCACACAAACGGTAACAAGCACCGTCAGCGATTTTAAAAGGCCGATTTGGAGCAGATTTAGTATACAGATACACGCTGCACGTTTTCCTTTTCAGGCTCCCCAAAATATCCCCAGGTATGGAGAGCTGGCTGGTCCAGAAGTAAGCAACATTTAAATACCTGAGAGGGTAAACAAGATAGGGGAAACCGTGGTAGAAAAGCTTTAAAGGAGAGAAAGGGCAAGCCCACTTAAGAGAAGAATTTGCACACCTTGGATAGAAGTTTTCCGCCCGCTCCCATAATTGACCAACCATGCTCTAAAGCCCCAGTCCCCTGCCGCTGTATAGAACATGGCCACGGCTGCGCTGATTCTAGAGATACAGCAGATGGTGCTAAGAAACACTTCGCCCAGACAGGCGGGCTCTGGAACTGGAACTTCGCAATTTTTAACGGGCGAACGTTGTCCGGTGTCTTTCACTATTTGCTTAGCTACACTAACAGAGGAGCTTCCGTAGATTAACTGGAATATCAGAAACTGAAAAAGATTGGAAGAACAGGAGAAACATTCAGGAAGTTAAGTAGCCGGCCCATTGTATGCTAATGGGGCTACTGAAAAGACAGAGCGTAGGGTGGGTTTTCTAATCCACCGGGAAATGTCGTGTTACGTGGAGGAGTTCTCCAGTATTAACGAAACAGTCGCAGTCGTGGTCAAGATAAACAAGTGTTGCAGGTAAAAAATAGTACACATAAATGTACCGCCAGATAGCTATGATAACGAGGCCGTAGGTAGCGTTTACATGGGCATCGAATCAGCAATGAAGAAAGGAACAAAGCAGTTCACTATTGTTATTGGAGCCTTTAACGCAGAGGTCGGTGAGAAGCAAATATGAGTAAAGTTAGGAGGGAACTTAGGAATAGGCAGTCGCCACAGTTCAGGTGACACACTGGTTGGATTCGAGGAAAGAAATTACTATAGCTAATTAACAGTATTTTTGACAAATAAATGAACAGAAAATAGACATCAACGTCCAAGCGACCTAACAAATAATATAGTTCAATATATTTCACTGACAACCCACGTAATGTTTATGATGTTTAATATAAGACGAGATTCTAAACAGCAATTATACGATGGTTAGGTGCAAAATGATGCTGAATCTATGAGGTGAAACAAGAAAACTCGTGAAAGGTAAGAAACCCAGCTCACAGTCAGTCAGAGCGAGTACGCCGAAATATAAAATAACAAAACAAACACATTCGCCTTTTAAACGGATGGAACAAGGACAGTCTGGATACGCTAAGTGGCAACCTAACAAGTGCAATCAAGGAGTCAGCAGCAGCTGTCAGAAAAAAAGCATATCGGAGGCAGCCTGGCAAACAATTTCAGAAAATGAAGAAACCCTTTGCGAACTGTAAGGACATAAAACTGTTCATTACGGTGGAACAAACTGCATCGTCGGAGCTTCGCAAGTTAACAGAACTTAACGAACTACATCGGCGCGTTCAATATGGATGTGATCGAGGATACGCAGGAGGAGAAAAGTAGCCTAAAATCAAACAACAATAAGAACAAGCGACTTTTTCATAAATACAGGACTGTTTGACCTCGGCGGAGACGAGAATAGTAATAGTACTCGCAACCTGAACTATGTAATAAAATTAAGTTAACATTTCTTCACTGGACATTACGTCAGTGACATTACTCTAGAAGAAACTAGTGAGCCTAGAAGTTTACTAGCGATGTCTCACTAGTAACTGAAGAGAAATTCCAGAGTGCCCTCAAATAATGAAAACACGAAAAGGTTTTTGTGAAGACTGCATTACGGTGCATCTTCAAAGTAGGCAGGAGACATATAAATACAAATGCTTGCTGACTTTTTTTCAATTAAGAAGAAGTTCCCGTAGACTGAAAAATGGCAACGCAATTCTGATTTACAAGAGGAGAGATAGGAAAGATTATAAGAATTGCATATCCATCAGACTACACTCAGTTGTATACGACCTCTTTACCAAGGCGGTGGTGAACCACATCAGTCGCAGCATAGATCTGCTACAACACCGCACACGAAGCAGAGGATATCCTGAATGGGAGTTTTTTTTTTGCTACATTACGGCTTTAAAACTCCTCACCGCAAGCAGCTTACTCCTACATTCTGTAATATATAGCGGAGAAATTACCACTGTACTCCGATTGGCAATGGCTGTCATAGGTAGGCGCAGCTACCACGGTTTTGCCGTGCTCCAAAACGAAGTACCTGGGTTTGAATACTACTATGGTCCTGATGGGAGTGTAAAAATAACCCACGTGTTCTCCTTCTTCTTCTCCTCTTCCTCCAACGCTCCATCCACTACGCCTCCTTACAAATCGGCTGTCAGTTGGAGTCCTTTTTCGTGGGAGCTACAGCGTTAGAGAGAGAGAGAGAGAGACTCACAGCACCGCTTTTGTCATAACATCTGTGAACAAAAGGTAAGAGCAAAATAAAATGTTCACGAAAGGTTAGAGAGAGAGAGAGCTCCGGGAGATTTATACTACCATGAAAGAGGAGCATTATATTGGATTGAATTAGATTGCAGTGAAATTGGATTGGATTTCACTGGATTGGATTTAACTGGGTTGGATCATGTTGAATTGAGTTGGATTGGATTGGAAATCGTTTGAGCAGCAGTAAGCACTCGTACAGGAGATTTAGGGTAAGAACGATCCCCAGTATTTCGCCCACTCGTCGTGATTCACTTCGAGGAGAGAGAGAAAAAGAGAGGGAGGAAAAACGTTTATTAAAACAACAGGGACCCGAGAGATCAAGGTGTCCTGGTCTTCGAGCTGGCAGCTCTGCAACACGCATTCCCACTGCTCAAAGGTAGGGGATCTGGGCAGTGGAGAGATGGTGGGGCACGTCCAGACGAGATGAGCTGTGGTGTTAGGCTCATCGCATTGAGGGCAGTTAACTGGGTAGTTAGTAGGAGATATGTGGTGGAGATGGTGGTGATTGTAATATTGTTGGTTTGAAGCCGGCGCGAAATACGGGCGTCAGCGGTAGAAACGGAAGAGTGGGGAGGGGGGTAGGTGCGTCGGGTTGCTTTGTATGGGTAGAGGATGTCAGTGTAGGTTTGGTAGAGGGGCATAACGGAGTATGCAATACTGGATGCGTTGTTTGCCTCTGATAGGAATGCCCGGTGAAGGAGGGCTCGGGTGGTGGCGTGTGCCACGTCGTTTTGAGGGAAGGGAGTGTGGCTGGGTCAATATGCGGGCATGGGGGAGGTGGGGCATTGATAAAAGATGGCCAGGGTAAGAGCCGAGACTCGTCCGAGTGCAAAACGATGGCAGGGAGCTTGTGAGTCAAACAGAATTGCTTTTTTGGGACTCATGGTTTGAGTTATTGCGATGGCAATGGCTGCTTTTTTGGCCCTAGTAGTAGAGGCTGTGCAGATGCGTGAATTTTTTTTGTCGATGTGAACTTGCGGCCGCACGAATGGATGCGAGGTGCTTCCCGCCAACCGATGCTTGTTGGAAACATCGTGGAATATGTGCGGACTCATCATCCTCATCATCATCATCATCAGCCGCCTATCTACGCCCACTGCAGGGCAAAGGCCTCTCCCATTATTCTCCAACTACCTCGGTCCTGTGCCAACTGTGACCAATTTATCCCCGCAAACTTCTTAATCTCATCTGCCCATCCAACTTTCTGCCGGCCCCTGCAACGCTTACCTTCTCTAGGGATTCACTCTGTTAACCTTAATGACCGGCGGTTATCTTGCCTTCGCATTACATGCCCTGCCCACGTCCATTTCTTCTTCTTAATCTCTACTAATATATCCTTAACACGTGTTTGTTCCCTGACCAACTCCGCTCTCTTCTTGTCCCTTAATGTTACACCTATCATATTACGCTCCATTGCCCGTTGAGTCGTTCTCAATTTAAGCTGAACCCTCTTAGAGAGCCTCCAAGTTTCTGCCCCGTAGGTGAGTACCGGAAAGATGCAGCTGTCATACACTTCCTTCTTCAGCGACAATAGGCTGCTATTCATTATCTGAGAATGCCTGCCATATGCCCCCCACCCCATTCTGATCCTTCTAATTATCTCTGCCTCATGGTTAGGATCTGGGGTCACAACATCGCCGAAGTAGATATATTCGCTTGCCACTTCCACTGCCTCGCCACCTATCTCAAACCGCTGTGCTGTCCCGAGGTGATTGATCATTACTTTAGTTTTTTGCATATTAATTTTCAGGCCCACGGTTCTACTCTGTTCGTCTAGTGCGGAAAGCATGCTTTGCGATTCGTCCCCCGAGTTACTTAGCAAGGCAACCTTATCAGCAAATCTGAGGTTACTGAGGTATTCTCCATTAACCCTTACTCCCACCTGTTCCCAATCCAACGTTCTCAATACTTCTTGTAAGCATGCTGTGAATAACATTGGAAAGATTGTGTCTCCTTGTCTGACACCCTTCGTTATAGGTATTTTACTGCTCTCCCTATGGAGGATGATGGTAGCTGTGGACCCCTTGTAGATATCCTCTAGTATTCTTACATAATGCTCATCTACCCCCTGGTTCCGTAATGCCTGTATGAATGCTAGGGTTTTGACCGAGTTAAATGCTTTCTCTTAATCTATGAAGGCTATATCAAGGGGTTCAGTATACTCAGCGCACTCCTCTATCACCTGATTGACCGTGTGAATATGGCACATTGTTGAATAACCTTTACGGAACCCTGCTTCTTCTTTAGGTTGACTGAAATCTAAGGTTGCAGAAATTCTGTTAGCGATTACCTTGGTAAGTACCTTGTAGACGACTGACAGTAAGCTGATCGGCCTGTAATTTTTCAAGTGCTTCATGTCGCCTTTTTTATGGATTAGGATGATGCCCGCGTTCTTCCAAGATTCCGGTACCATTGGGGTCATTAGGCATTGCGTATACAGGTTTGCCAGTAATTTAAGTACAATTTCTCCGCCAGTGCGGACTAGTGTTCGACAAACTGCATCGTCCCCACCGAGTCAATGACCGTTTAGCCGGCGGAGTACAGCATCGTTCCAACGCGAGGCCTAAATGCAGTGACCTTAAACGGGGAGTGGCTCGTTGAAAACACTTCGGTTGCCCCTCTGCGAGCCAATTCAAGGTAAGCATTGCCCGTATTTTATTGTAACCAATATTTAGGCCGAACTGTGGCCCTTGTACTTCCCGGTGTATTTCCCAGTGTATTTCCCGCGCCCATGTGCCGGCGACACTCCAGAGGTAGAGACGAGCGTTGTATGTGAGAGGGCTCAATGACTGGAACATCATTGGAAAGTCCCAACGGTGTAAAATGATTGCGTATATCGCCAGTGTCAGCTGCAGTTTTTTGTGGGGGGTCGCGAGAAGAATGAAAAGTCCGAAGTGTCAACAGCGATCGAGAAAGTAAGGTAGCAAGGCTGGTTAGGAAGGTATTTTTGGTTTGCTGTTTGCGTGGCTCGTCATTTGCAGGAGAAGCTGAAGTTCGGCGAGCGAGCGCCGCAGAGCCGATTTTCTTGACAAGTACGCGTGGAGCCCGAAGCACCTGGTACGTCATGGATGACCACCGTGTGCAGCATGGGTTTCGGTGGGGATGAAGAGGGTAGGGACTCGGCGTGGGGAGGTCGACAAAGGGAGCCCTCCTTGTGCTAGTGGGTACAAATTGAACCGGCAGGTGCCATTTGCGTGAGAATTATTGCGGGGTCTACGGACGTCAGTTTGTTCAGGGTACGCATCACAACAACGGGAATGTTTTCGTAACTATCAGAAAAGAGAGAGATGGTGAAGTGCAGGGGGTAAATCCTACGCCTTCAACAAAACACTACAAAAAGGGTTAGAGGGATACAGGGAATTATTTTGAGAAGTTGGTCGCAACCACACGTCGGCAAAACTAGGCGCCACAAACTCACACCCTCATAGCAAAACATATTTTTTCTCACGCACTCGCTCACACTCACGCTACCAGTTGCCCTCACTCGCGCTCACGCACCCCACTCGCTATCAGCACTCGCACTCACTCCCACTCACCATTCGCCGTCACCACTCACAGCACTCACTCACGCTCGCGCTCACCACTCGTCGTCTCCTGTCGCATGCGAGTGTGTGGAGCAGACCCTCCATGAATCACAAAACTGAACAGTATTAGTGGATTAACGCGTCGGAAGGCCATCCAAATCATATTTATAAACAAACACGCCACGAGTGAACTAATTCTAGGATGCCTGATAGCAGGAGCTCAGTGAAGATATTTTCCCGAAGCTAAAAGCAATCCAATCATTAACAAACATCAGAGCGAGCGGCTGCTGCGACGGACAGCCAACCGCGAGTACAAGCACAATAGTGGCGCTCACCGTGGTAAGCCCCGTAAATGGCGCGAGTAGTACGTGGTAGCGGGGCTTACGGCAAGTGGCCCTCTCATTTGCGATGGGTGAGCGGGGCGCATTGCGAGTTGCTCTCGCACTCGCGAGCGGTGAGACAGGGCTCGCCGCGAGTGGCGCAAGCACTCGCGAGTGGTGAGCGGACTTTCCTGCGCGTGGGGCTCGCACTCACTGGCACTCACACTCGCCAGTCCAGAACAAATGCGAGGCTTATCCACCATTCACTCAGGCGTTGAAAGGGGAGCAGGAGGTGATGGGTGTGTGCACTCGTGATCCTGCCGACCTATGGCCACTACAAGTGTCGCATTTTCTTCCTATAAGCCGTTCGTCTTGACCAGCTAGTAAGGGGAGGTGTCTCGAACGAATTTGTAACTTTGCATAGCCTTAACAAAAAAATTCTGACATAAAGAAACGTGATCAGGGTGAAACATTGCGCGTCATTAAGATGATTTATCGTTTTTTCTTCGGGTCGGCTGTTCAACAACGGCCTGTATTTGTTGCAGTACATTTAAAGAGCTCTGTAATCCCTGTTTCCCGCTCCTTGAATGGCCTCGGGGCAACATTCGAGAAGGGTGCCGTAAAGACATTTGGGAAGCAACTGCAAGTGAACAGTGCAAATATCACTGTCCGGCTTACTTAATTGTTTGTAAGTGGCTTACATTTTTGTTTTCGCTGAGGAGAGTGGCAAAAGGGAAATGTCTTACCAGGATATCCTTTATTATTGATGTACGTGTTGATTGAGCGTTGCTATAGTGTGCTGTTATTCATGTCTTCAGAAGAATTTGTGAACAAATGAAATCACCATGCGATACATTGTCTGGGTGCAGAAAACAAACCTATCACGTTTTGGCATTAGTATTGCCACTGACTTTGGTCAGCTTCCCGAGAAACACACACGGAGCATACTCGGTTAAAGGTGCAAACCCAGTCCAGCGAGAACTCGGACTTCGTCTACCTTCTCTTGATTCCGTTGGTCATCTGCCAGCGTATTTCCACCGGAGCACATACCCAGATAGGGAGAGATTGGCCACATGGATATGCGGGTATGCTCCGTGAAAGTTTCTCGGGAAGCTGGCCAAAGTCTGTGACAATATAGTAATAACAACAACTGGAAAAATACGCCCAATAAGGCTTCTCGACACTTCTAAAAAAACATACAAGCTATAAGTCTAAAAACAACTCCTAAATGCAGTCATAAATTCCACCACAACGCTCCCATAAACCAGCAATTAAACAGAAAAAAATACCCTCAATACAGCTGAACAGTACTAGCACTCTGAATGCGCCTCCTTAAAGCGCTTAGTAGGAGAAAATAATGCACTCCTAATGGTCCCCGCGAAACGCTCATTTTGGTGGCTCTAAAACTCTACTCGTATCTAACACTAAATAATTGCGGAAATACTGTATGCAAGGGGATACTCCGACTGGGAGGAGTATAGTATGCTCTGACTTGGGATAGATTTATTCGACAGGCCATTTACTCCCATTTCGGCTCATTTGTGTTCTTGTACGCGAACAGGCCGTGTTTAGAAAATGATACTTAACAACAGATTGTTTCCATTTCATCATTCCAAAAGTATAAAACTCCGCGGAAAAGATAATAAGTCGAAAAGTTCTCTCCAGGCGGAAGAAAGTGCTGGGCGTAACCGTCCGTCCACACGGAATACAAATGAGAGCTTAGCGTTCCGTTCAGACCGAACGAAAGCTGCGAGTGTAGAGTTCATCCAAACTGAATGAAAACCACTCAATTAGACGCCATTTCTCATCTTGGTACTTGATGTTGAGGCAACGCCGCCTTGTTAAGGCATTGCCTTTGCTCGCGGTCATTAGAGCCGCTGGTTCCATTCTCCGCGGTTTGCACTTTTATTTATTTATTTTGCTTTGGTGGCGGCGCGTACCGTTTTGTAATAGCTGTACTTCACGCGCGCTTTACAATTCGCGTGGCGAGGGCAGTCGGTCTTGATTTTTACTCCACCGGCCGAACCGCTACCGCTCACTGAAGCCAAGGTCGACATAGCCATCTGGAGAGTTGCGTCCGCTCATCTGTAATTATTGACAGTGATTAATAATTATAACTGACTTGGGCTAGTCAGTGAGCGGAAGTGGTTCTGACGGTTGAGTAAAAATTGAGGTTTGCAGACACCAATGTTTAGCTAAGGGACTAGGCAGAGCTCATGCAAAACAATGTAGCTATCAAGAGAAGGGTGAAGAAGGAAGCGAAGGCCATTTATTGGATGGAAGTTGGAAATAAGCCAACGTCGGCGCAAGGAATGGACTCGGGCAGCCAAGGACCTGCGAAGGGGACGTCAGTGGGAGAGGCCATCGCACGACAGTGGATCTAACGTGGCTGCTGCTGCTGCTGCTGATTATTGCAACGACGACGACGACCGCGACGATGGTGGTCATGATGATGATGATGATTATGATGATGATGATAATGATGATGACACTGAAGAGTACGTTTCACAGGGTCGGCCAATAATTCCACAATAATGGAGATTTTCGACTCCACAATACTGTGGAATAAAACTAGATTTGCTCTTTTTAGGGCATTGGTATCTTTATTTCCTGAAGCGGAAAGGAGTTCATTCAATAGTTCCTTGAGAACTATGTCTTCTACAAATTTTATGAAGGGGTGTTCTTAAGATTAATTTGCTATGGCATCAAAAAGGCTACCTCCTTATCCTTAGTTGTCAGTTAGCGCCGGTCTGATGTACTGTGTTCCTTCCCCCCGTCTTTTGCGTTATTGTTTCTTCCGTACGTTTTGCCTACTCGCCAAAATCAAGCTCGTGCTTTTTATGCAAATCTTTTCTCTGCCAAATAGTATGTAATTTCAAACGTAAAAATTGCCCGTGTTATAGGGTATCAAAAAGCACCTTTGGTCGTAGAATTGGACATACACATATATTTTTGGGCAACTTCGTCAACGTGAGAAGAAAGTTAACAAAAGGGGCATGTGAGATTTTTTGTACATACTGGAATGAAAAAAAGAACGAGTAGCGGGCCAGATGTTGCAATAGAAGAACAACGATGAAATGAGCCTCGCTCAATGTTCAATCTTTCCCTGAATAAAACGACAGGAAACATTTTTGTTTTACGAGAATGGGCTACTTTTATGAACACCCTTATTTGCAAAATGGCAAACTCTCCAAACAGAAAGAACTCTTATTAAGCAGCACGAATGTACTTCAGGCAATTTCACGGGTCGCAGAAGTCTGGGTCGGGTTCAGCAGCTGGCATTCAAAGCTCGTATGAATTTTTTTCTAGCTCAGTCAACCTAGCCTCTAAGTGCACTGCTTTTGCGTCTCTACAGAAGGGGAGTCGAACTACTGACTGTTTAGCAAAGGAACCTACTTTTTTGATGGTTTTTGGATGGAAATTTAAGCTTTGAAGGGGCCTCATGAAAAGCACTATGTTGTTTTGTAATTAAAGGGGTGGTGCCCTCTGAGGTGCCTTTTCTCAAAACAAGAAGTCACGCTGAAAAACCCTGCAAATAATTTCTGCAGTGAGTATTTCGCATTGACAAACTAGTCCCTACGGCTTCAAACATTACCGCTGAGTGATAGAAAGGATAAAGTATAGGTCATTGACCAAGTAAAAAAAAAATGACGCTTCGAGCGCGCACGGTTCCCTTGTTCACAATAAAGGATTCACTCTAAGACATTGCCTAAAATAGCCCCCATTGATCTTTTTGGAGGTTTCGGGTAAACTGGATGCATGCCGCCGTACGTCGTGTTGATTGTGGGCGGGGTTGTTTCAATAATAGAGGACTCTAGATTAAGGCGTGGCGATATGTCGCGTCTCCCATCTGTACCATGGCGTCACCCTATTTTATCGCATGTGCAGACGTTTGCACTTCTTCGAAAATATTGTAGTAGGCCCCGTTTTCTCTCCGAACATAGTGGTCTTGCTTTTGAAGTTTCAAATGTTCCCGTTTCAACAATGTATACTACTCGGCCGTTGGCAGAAGGGAACGGTAAATAATACCAGGTTATTTTAAACGCGGAAGATTGTATTTACATTACCCAACTCGCCGTGCCACTTGCTTGTAGACAAGTGCGAAAGTTGCAGGTTGTGCTTGCGGATAACAGGAGCGAGGCATAGAACTAATCCCTGCTACTAACGGAACCACGAGGCGTTTTGCACAAGTTGGTCACACTTTCTTCCAAGTGAGGGCGCTCCGGGAACAAGTTTTCTTGCATTTTTCTCACAAATTGAGCTGGGTAGCCGTCCTTCTGAGGTATTTTTCAATTTTCTCTATCTATTTCTGGGGATAAACGTCTTCGGAGCAGTTTCGTCTGACACGATTTCATACCACCGTGACCAGGGACCGCTTGTGACTAATAGGGTGTACACAAGTCGAGGTACCTTTTAGAATAGCTTGGTATGGGGTAAACCAAAAAACTTAGAGCTTATGGTCTACCAGTGTCGACGACGCCTATGACTTTCGTACTCTATAACAATAAAAGTAAACAATTGTTTCACGCCGTTGAGGTGCTCCAAGAGTGGGTGAACGTGAGTCCTGTTCAGGACGCAGAAGCAGTCAGCTTGGCAAAGCAGAAACTGTTTTGTTTGTTAATGGTGGCCAATATTACTTGTTTGACACAAGATCTATATTGTCGTGTTTATTGGAAACCAATTTATTCCGGAGGATACCTGGGTAATTTATGTCGGGTTAAACAAACAAAGATGGACGGATGAAGTAAGCGATCGCTTTTCCCACAAAAATCGCACAATGGGCTGTTGTAACCTTAATTCCGGTCTGTGTCATGGAAGTATCATCGTTCTCATTGTCCGAAATGCCCACAGTAGTCTACTCTCCATCAAAAAGGTATTTGTGTTTACGTTTTCCTCAGCATGTTCAAAGAATGAAAAAATCCAAAAATGAATGAGTACGCTTAGCGTCCTTTAATAACCAGCAATAAAACCCCAACGACAAGGGAGTATTTCTCAGGGCGAACGGCTTTTTTCGGTGCATTAGGGCGTACCCGTCTTTCTTGGCTCTCTTGTTTCAACAAAGGCCAAGTGGCGCGCACCACATAAACGACAAGGGGGAGGACGGCCGACAAAATGTCAGGTGATGAGTAGTCAACGTTCCTTGATGTGAGGGCGGGACGACCTCCCATAACAGATGAGGGTTCCCTGTTATGTGTACAAAAGAAGATATAGACGGCTATGTTTTGACGACCAGCATCGTGTTTTTATAAACAAGTGTTTGTGTAGTGACTTTTCAAACCGCGGTAGACTCAATTGAATTTCCAAAAAAGAGATCCAGATGGTCAGGGCAGTGTCAAGGTTATGAGAATTTTGGCATTTCGCTCGGCTGAAAATCCAGAGTAAATAGCAATATTCCGCATAAGAGGAGGTAAAGTTTTGAGTTTTGTCTTGTAGGAGGTAAAGTTTTGAGTTTTTTCTTTGTAGGTAGAGTTTCCCCGCAATACTCGTGAAGCAAACCACCCCTTGAAAGTTCGCCACTTGGATAATTTATTTGTGTAATTTATTGAAATGTCCACTCCCTTCTAAACCTGTTCACGTCATTCATGGCAGAGCGGGGGTACGTACATAATAGCCGAATAAAATTTGGTATAAGCTACCTGGAAACATTTTAACCCTAAAGTGCGTGATGCCGGGGTCCACCAAGATCTGACTGTCTTCATAACTGTCACGGAAATTACATCGCTAGAGCAACTTTGATTGACTCGGCTTCACAAGGATTCAAACCACGACTTCTTACGAAACTGCGCTATGAGAGGGCACGTAAACAGGACTACAAACGCGTCTGATATCCTTCCCTCCAGATGGTGCTGCCGTCTAGAAGAGACGAAGGGAAGTAGTGAACCATGACTCTAATGAGCGCCGACAGTTAGCGCCTCGATGCCAGCGCCTACGTGTTCGTGGGACTCGCAGCGTAACAACCGGAGACGCCTATAAGGCAACGATCACAGAGTAAGATCGATGCCGACTTAAGAATGTCGCACTCGAGGCACGGTCCACTGCTCTTTTCGCTGCAGGGGACCATTTTGAACGAACGATTCGCTGACAACCGGTTTGATTTCCTTCGAACAGACGGTTTGGAAGCGCCTGTGGTTTCAGTCGTATTTACGCGATGTTCCGGTGCGTGCAATCCAGTGTCTAAAGTTGATGCGTATAACGGTGCCATACCAACGAAATATAAATAGCGATGTGCAAGTTCATATCGACGCACAATAAGCATTCAACAGCTTCTGTGAAGGCACATTTTACAGTCGTGTTTACCGGTACCCATGGAAGAAGGATCAGCCACATGTTTTTATCACTTTTAAGCAAAGCATACTCTGCGTGACTCTATGAATGGGTTCAAACTTGTTTTCTAATAGTCAAAAAAGCTAGAGAAACTGCCTATGCTAAATAAAAATCACTTAAAACAAAAATTCGCAGAAACGTTTGTTTCCAAACTACTATCTTATACAACCGAAGGAGGAAACGGTAATCATCATCTTCATCATCATCATCATCAGGCTGTCTACAGCCACTGCAGGGCAGATGTTTCCAATAGATCACCAATTATCCCGGTCCTGCGACCAATTTGTCCCTGCAAACATCTTGATCTCATCTGCCCACCTAACTTTTTGTCGCCCTCTGCAACGCTTGCCTTCTCCAGGGATTCACTCTGCTACTCTTATTGATCAGCGGTTATCTTGCCTTCGCATTACCTGCCGTGCCCACACCCATTCCTTTTTATGAATTTCTACTAAAATGTCCTTAACACGCGTTTGTTTCCTGACCCACTCCGCTCTTTTCTTGTCCCGTAATGTTACGCCTATCATCTTCCGTTCCATTGCTCGCTGAATCCTCCTCATTTTAAGTAGAACCCTTTTAGCGAGCCTCCATGCTTATACACCGTAGGGTAGGTGAGTACGCTTAAGGTGGAGCTGCTATGCACTTTCGTCTACACGGACAATGGTAAGCTCCCACTCATTATCTGAGAATTCCTGCCAACGCAGTAGTAAACGTTGGTATAAGAGCTGTTCTAGTGCAGTGGGGGTAACACAGCGTCTTCCTTCGGTGGCGCTATACCCGGACCACCGTTAGTGTCCTTCACAAAATAAACAAATTATCGCTTCCACGCTGACCGGAAGGAATATATATTTAATACCGTCTACCAGTGAGAAAAAAAAATCCGCCCATTACTGCATTGATAAGAAGCGTACATCGTACTCGAGGAGCCCCGTTTCGTATCATTTGCTGCTGCTTTGCGAGCGCCGCTCCTCCCCGTGAAAGCCTTGTGATAAATGATGTGAGAAGGTCTACCGACAACGCCATGCACCGTTTTCGCTTGTCCAGGCTGAGGGAGAAGCTGTGTGCAAACCCTTAATTTCGTACGTCCTGCGTGGATGACGGGTTCCAGGCCACTGCATTTCGTTTGTTATTCGTAAGGCTGCTGACTAGCAACTACGTGGGTTTCCGACCACCGCTATAGATGCTTGTAGCGTATTTATGCTGGTGCCTACGCGGTATTCTGATAACAGTGTGAGTTCTTCGACTCGCGAAACGTATAAATAAAGCAATTGCGCGTCACTGTCCACGTACCCGGGTTTTACTTATTAGTCGGCCTGGAACATTTGCGATGCATACGGAAACCTCCCCAATAAAAAAAAACTCCCCTGCTTAATGTCATTCGCGTGATGCTATGAATCACCGCAAAAAGAAAGCCACTTTTTCGGGTCCCATAGATGTTACAATGGTGAACTCAAAGAATGGCTGATACAACTGCAACTCGCAACATGGGTTTGTAATAAATACAAATAACCCTGCCGGCTATTTTATGATTGCTAGGCACGCCAGCAACGTCCATAGAGTATGTGGTCCTCAACGTACATTAAACCCTGCAGCGTTTTCTATGACATCTCCACAAACGCGTACCCGCCGCGGTGGCCCAGTGGCTAAGGCGTTGCGCTGCTGAGCACGAGGTCGCGGGCTCGATTTCCGGCCGCGGCGGCCGCTTTTCTGATGGAGGCGAAAAGCAAAAACGCCCATGTGTACGAGATTTCGGCGCACGATAAAGATCCCAGGTGGTCAAAATTAATCCGGAGCCCTCCACTACGGCGCGCCTCATCGCCTGCGTTGCGTCGGCCCGTTAAACCCTAAAATCAATCAATCAATCAATCAATCCACAAACGCGTAACAAGCGTCAGTTGCAATTTTCTTGTGCGCTGCGGTAGAAGCGGCTAATTTTAACATAGTTTGCTGCAGAATTCGTTCGGTAATCAAGAGGTATACCTATTTCCTTTTATATATATATTTCTTCTTGAAATGTACAGGTATGAGAGCAGATTGGCATTCTTTACCTCGCAACAGCCACTTTAACACGGTATTCTGACAAAAAATGAAACTCGGCGCAATGGTGTACAGTTGTTTTCCTGGCCCAGGGTATCCTGTTTTGGGGGGACAGTTCTTTGATGCTACAGATACACCCCCTTTCTGTACAGCATTCGCGATAAAGCTGTTTGGGCTGGAAGCCGTTCTTTCCGCAATACGAATGTAAGCCACCCGGAATACTTCTAAAGGAAACACATGGACTCGATGCGTACAGGAACTAAGCACACAAACGTGGGGTCAGGCGTAGCCTACCTTGTAGCTTTGAGTCCATTGGCGCAGTTTATGGTCGCTTTTACGTATTGAAGTTCGGTCATTGCTTCTTATTCGTTCTTTATCATTTCTCTCCGGTCTGTCACAACTGTGCCTGCGATTTCATCCCAAATAAAGGGAAAGAAATCGCGCCAGACCTTATTTTTTTATCCTGAGTTTAAGATTTACATTCAGTTGTCATACCATTCTCATTTACGCTTCGCAGTTTATGTTGTTCCAATTGTGAATTTCTTCATATGTAGGTGGTGCTCAACGCAGCGTAGAGGGTTGCCATCCTTGACTACCTTTTGAGTTGTTAACCTTACGTGTTCCATACTGCTCCGTACCTCAGTTCACTTGGAAATACAACATTGCCTCTGTGTAAAGTTCACGGGTAGAGATCTCCAGTACGCTCTGGACGTTCGCAAAGGGCGATTAAATATTTACGTCCCAGCACGGTTGATTTCAGAACCGTGATGTTGAGACTGACGACCTAACCTTTTCTTGCAAAATGGCACAGGAGCAATGTATGTGATAGGTCAGATATTTCCAGCGGGTATAGCAGAAGAAGATTGCGGTTTGTCTTAAGTGGTTCTTAACCTTTCTTTGCAAGCAGGTGCGTGGGTGTCCAGGCGGGAAGGGGTGCTTCTTGAGGCTCCTGATCAAGAACAAAACTAGGCCTATCGAAGGAGTCAGGCGTCTGTACAACGGTGTATCTGCTCACCAACTTCGCGATTCTCTCTCTTGACCCCAGTGGTTCGCGCACACAGAGCGCTATAAAAGATATAAAGGGCGATTGCGTATACAAAACTACGATAATCACGCGCAGTAAATGGTGTGTTGCTGTAAGGTAATGCTAACAACAAACTTTGCTTCTTTTATTGGGGGCGCGTGGTGAAGTAAAATTGTTAATAAAGTGAGCGAGTAAGCGAGCGACTGAGTGAGTGAGTGAGTGAGTGAGTGAGTGAGTGAGTGAGTGAGTGAGTGAGTGAGTGAGTGAGTGAGTGAGTGAGTGAGTGAGTGAGTGAGTGAGTGAGTGAGTGAGTGAGTAAGCGAGCGACTGAGTGAGTGAGTGAGTGAGTGAGTGAGTGAGTGAGTGAGTGAGTGAGTGAGTGAGTGAGTGAGTGAGTGAGTGAGTGAGTGAGTGAGTGAGTGAGTGAGTGAGTGAGTGAGTGAGTGAGTGAGTGAGTGAGTGAGTGAGTGAGTGAGCAGCGGTTAGTTAACCGACGGATGTAGCATTCCGATACGTGTCGGCAATAGGAAAAGCAGCGCAAACGCTCACGGGTTAGTCATTTGGTTCCGTCAGTTACGGTTCGAGAGCCATTCCTTCCTCCGTCTGCCAGCGGCTAGACATGCGTGTGCGTGCTGTTTATCCGTTTCCGCCGAAAGAAACCGCTCATGCATCGAGCATTCAACAAATAACCACGATGGATCCTACCAGAGAAATGTGTGGACTTCTTTCAAAGGTAAACAGCCCGTGTCAGATAAACAACGGGCAACCGAGCCCCTCATTTCCCATTTTCTGATTCGCTATATACTTAGTGAGGGCCTCTGTTCTGGCAGTCTTGGTGCCAAAGGTAGCTCAAGAGGGTTCAACGCTGCTCGTACACTCTCGACATGTTGTAGACACTCGAGTCGCGGCCCGGGCGTTAAAAAGAAGGTTCCCTTCACCCCAAGTAGTCCGAGTGGCGCTGGCTATCACCCCCAAGTGCAGGAAACAAAAAATATATTAACATAAATACCCGAGAAAGTGGTGGGGAAACAGCTCCGCCGGTAGGGTAGTGGTTATCGCACCAGACAGGTATTGTGGAGGTCGTGGGTTCGTATCCCGCCCGGTGGGAATATCTTCACCACTTTCTTTCTGACTCAAAAAATGTATCATCTGTTTCTATGACCCACCACGACTTCCCCTTTGCTTTCCGAGGTTTTCTTGGCTGCCAAGCCTTATTTTCTGTCTTTCATACATACATACATACATACATACATACATACATACATACATACATACATACATACATACATACATACATACATACATACATACATACATACATACATGCATGCAACATACATATTTGAGTGAATGCCAAAGACGGTCGTGAAAAAGATAGTTTAACGCATCGACCAGTTAATCATAAAACTGCGTAAACTGCAGGGCGACTCCTTGCCTAAGTTTATTTTATTAGTAATCCCTTCGGATAAGTTTGTGCCAGCCGCCATTTTCCTGAACAAAACCCATGAATGCAGAACATAAATCCAGCATAACCCGCGGTCACTTTCAGAACGAAACTGAGCACGCTAAACTCTCATTACACTAGTTCCTAGCTACTGCCACTCCAATTGGCGCGGTTATGATTAGCTTACTGTAGCTGTAAACTGAACGAACATAAAACTCAGTGATGCTAGTTTCTCTGATATTTTTTTTATTTTGTAGTTTGAACAGCCTGATAACAAAATACTTCAAATTTGGCGACTTATTTCTCAAGTCATTCGTTTTCTTTTGTTGATTTGCTTATGGGCAAGTGTTAAGCTGAAATAACACTTTTACGCATTCTAGTTGGCTGCTCTACACGAATATTGGGACACAAAACAACGCAGTAATTATGTATCTAATTTGTCCAATTTGTCTTCTTAGTTTGTACGCAACTTCTGAAGAATTCTTGTTTACTCAAATATCCCTACTTGAAGCCAGATTTGGAAATCTAACACAACGCACTTCCCGGCGATCGGCATGGTTGACTTTCTGCATATCCCCACAGCGTTACTCCAATTCCCTCCTTGCGGAGACTCTGAAATTCTTCCGATACACACTTACACTCTTTCTTTCACATAGGGAAGCATTGTGATCGCTATAGTCATCGCCAGCAGGGCTTGCAAGAGGCCGATTTACTGCAATTTGTTTGTCGTTGCAGATTCACCTTTCGTTTGTGCTTCGATTTTTCAGCCATTTCAAAGGGTCTCTGCAAGACTTCCGATAAACGCGTACGCTCCTTTCTTTGGGTCTAGAAGCATTGTCAATGCTGCAGTTATCAACAGCACGTAGCGGCACTGCATGATTTGCTCATCGCAGTGAAACTATCCGCCTTGCGTTTCTGCTTTGCTTAGTGGCTTTTTTTTTCTAGTCGCTATTGAATGCGTTCATTGGTGCAACACAAAGAAAACAGCCAGTAGTAGCTACATTACTGTATTGACGTAATCGAGTGCTTAAACAATGCCAAAACTTGGGAAGGAAAAAATTTTCTTGAACACGTTTCCAATTTGTCTGATGTGGTTAGAGCAGTAATTTTTGGCTGAGCTGCTCGTTACACCCTATTCTACGTGCTCGTTGAGTTTGCTGATTACGTTCTACAAGCATGTAAGATTTAGAATGAAGTGAAACAAGTGTTTCTTGGTCCCGTGAATATTGAATGCCTTTAATACTGGGTTTGAAAGGAAGAACAGAAACAACCGCTACATTGATCTCATGGCGTAATTTCAGCGCTAAAAGAAAGCCAAAGAGAGGGAAACTGTTTTGAGCAACTTTCGAATTTATCTCATTGGCATACACCAGCAATTTTTGGCTGCGGTACTTTGTGACCCCTTGTTCTAAGAACTGAATATGTTTGTTAACTGTGTTCTGATAACACTTAATATGGACAAGAACGTTGATAAAGGAACCTCTAAATATATAGAAGTTACAAACTTTGGGGGTACTTCTTTCTGATGACCGCGTTTTATGCGGTTGGTTATCCCAGCGCATAAACCAGGTCGCCTTCACTCTGCGCGTAATTTCCATGCTTCTTTGTCTTTGAAACAAAGGGACGAGTGAGCAACAAAGAACAAGTTGCACTTCCACGCTCGCGTGCTCGCCATCATTAATAAATACAATCTAAGCAAGGCCAGCATTCCGTAGCGCATCGAACGTTCGCCGAGGTGGCTTAGACCAGATCCCCCTAGATGGGGTTTTCTCCGTCGGGAGTTGCCGCGCAGCTAATGAAACCTGTCGCGTGTCAAGTTCGGGCGGGAACTTCCACATAGTTTCCGCACGCTACATCAGTGCGGTGTTCGAGCAGCAATAAACGGGTGTCGCCATCGGGCAGAGCGAAGCGAAGAAAAATATCCGCTCCACAGTATCCACGGCACCTGAACTGATTAAACATTTCCCGGCTTACATTAGTTTAATACTTGGCTGCCAAACTGTGCCTTCATTTTTATCTCCCGAGATTTGCAGGTAGTACAGAGAGAAACTACATTAAACTTCTTTTAACTCAATGACCTTAAGACCGCGGATCTCCTGGATTTTTGTTTCACCGGAATGTTCCGTTTGTACAATATATGTAATATTCGCTTTTTTGTGGCAAGAATAATAATAGTAGTTCCAATGGGCATGCTTGGAAAGGTTCTTTTATAAATCTTGCTGGTCCAACTACGTTTTTGAAATGAATTTTCTTGCGGGTGAAATTAACATCAACGATGAGATCACATAAGGTTGTACCAGTTATGCTGCCTGTTCTGACGCCTATACATTATTATGCATATCCGTTTACCTGCCTCGTTTGAGAACATTCCAAATTGTTCGACACGATCTATTGATGAATGACCCATGACAGCTAGGTTATGACGGCCTAAGGCAAGGTGTACTACCTGGTGATCTTTAAAGTGCCCGTAAATCTCGGCACGCGGGCGTTTTTTCTCTTTTTGCGTCCCTCAGAAACGCAGCCGCTGACACGGAATTGAACCTGCTTCCTTAGGCTCAGCAGCCCACACCTTAGACACTGAGCCACCACCACAGCGGGTGGCAAGGCTTTACTGATGAGGTCCTTGCAATGTTGATTAAGTGAGTAAATTGCTAAAAGTTACTCTGCGTGCTTATGAGTCGTGTAAAAATATCGCTCAGAAATGAGCACATTTCTGTGACCTTGTTTTCCTTGGTTTTACTTCCGACAACCCTTTTTTGTGTCGCTGTATCGGTTCAACTTTATATCCCAATGAGATAACAATTTGGCGCTGTCAGTAAGATTTCAGTCGTGGTGATTGATCTGAACAGAAAAGAAAAAAAGAGGCGCAAAACAATAAACTTTCAAATTGCATCGCTCGTGCACTCTCTGTATCTTTTTTTCCTTCTGTGCACTTAAGGTGTGCTTCTTTTATGACGACATTATAGGTAAAAAGAATCCCGTAGTGAAGGATTTCCCTGTTGAATTTTATGCGTCTTTTGATCAGCCACACAAGACAAATATCAGCTAAACTGTACTTCATAACGTCTGCGCCTCCTGTGGTTAACTTTATGCGGCCTTGTCTTGAGCATAGTATGACGCACAGTTCATGACATCTTCGCCATGCTCGCCCTAGCACGAATATTTGCAGTTTGTGCAGCCAATAAGTGCACTCAAACCATATAAAAACCGACAGCCCTTAATCGTTTGTTGTGCAGGATAGGGGGCGTCAAGTTTCTGTAAAAAACAGCTCCAAGAATGTGTTCTACAACGCGCTAAAACAAACCAGTGTCCATGTTGGGCCCCTTCTGAAGCTTCTGAAGCGTTCTACAGCAGGTGACCTTCCATCCGAGGTACTTTAGCTGTCGAGTTTCAAAAGATGTTCATCCACGCCAAACCACAGCTAACGGAGACAGCGGAAAACCGGCCGACTGAATAGACAAACACACAAATTGGAAATCGTCGCCAGTGCACCTAAGCAACAACGGCTGAAACGAGCAGTGGTTCCGTGCCTAGGACACAGATCGAAGCCATTTGAAGCAGTTGGGTGTATCGCAATGCAAAGTCTGAAAAGGAAAGATTAGAAAGCCCTCTAACAACCTGACGCCAGGTTCAGACTGTTGTCACAAGTGCAGTAATTTCCTCATATAATGACTTCATTTAACGTCTGAACACACCGAACTAGATGAAACGCCGTTTTTTACGTCCATAGCTCACGGTAAGGCTGCTGCCTCGGTAGTGTGAGCATAGCATAAAGCGGACGCACGGAGTCTCAGGCGTTTGAATGGACTTTCGATCATTCGGATTCACAACCCAAGAGATAGAGAGAGAAGTGAGGTGGCGTCGAGACAAGTGCAGCCCAGCTCGGAAGCAGCCTCGCCCGGTGTCTCGGAGGTGCGACGATTGGAAGCAGTGATGTCTGGGTCATTGAGGGCGCAGCCTCGGACCCTCCGTCGGCTGCCATCGCTCGTGAAGTCGACATGCCATCGTTTACTCCACGCTGTTTCCGACACCAATACGGCGCTGCCGCCAAGCGGGGCCTGTTTTCTGCACCAGATAGGCGCAGTCTCTGGACGCCTGAATTCCCCGACATTGTCGAGAAACCATTCCGCAATTATGTCGTCGAGGCACGGGCAGAGTATCGGAACGTCAGTCCGAAATTACGACGACGTGCCCGCACTCGCAGCAGGTGGGACGTGCCGTGGTGGGCAGTGGCCCAGCTTCGGCGTGGCTGGGCCCAGCCATAGCTGCTCCAAGGGGGTGAATGTCCGCCGAGAAGACACCAGATGTGGGTGTTGTGCGCTCTCAACATATCCAACACACAGACGCCAGTGCCCAAATGGCGCAGTCTGACGAAAGCGCAGGGCTCAAGCTCCAAGGACTCAGATGCACCAGGAAGACGACGGACTACCCATAACAAGCTCTCAACCCAAAGAAAGTGGTTTGGTGCCTTTGGAATTGTTCTGGTTCGCTCCAATCTTGCACCTTTCAGTATAAATGCAGCCTGGATTACCGCCTCGGTGTGGCTCGCACGTGGCTCGCAATTATCTCGCACGTAGCAGACCAGCCCGCATTGAACATCTGCGTGAAGCCCAGATAAAGCGTTAATAGGTGGCAGGGGCGGCGGTAGCGATGGCGGAGCAGCGTCAACGTGGCAATGGGAAACACCGGCCGCACGTCACTTTGACACGGCAAGCGGGAAGGCCACGAGTCATACGTACTTCCGAAAGGCATGCAGCAAAAAGCAGCAACGGCGGGAGCAGCAAAGGGAAGGAAAGGAAATACCAAAATGGCGCAACGTACAATGACATAGAATAACAAACCATTTCAGCAATAGCACAAGTGTAAACACCGACCGAACGTTCCATCATCGCTGGCTGACCACCTGTACGGTGGAAACAGGCATGTTTTCTCCTTAGATTAGGCCACGGTGCAATGGCAGTCTGGAACGCAGCCGCAATAGGATGCCCACTGGTTATTCATACAACATACTAGTGCATGCCTTTCTTCGACAGCGCCGCGCGGTGAAAAAAAGAGCGGTGTTACTAGCTGCAGTTACCCACGAGAGAGCCACTTCTAACTCTTCTGGAAGTATGCGGGTGAGACTATCGAAGCATTATTTATAATTCCACTGCCAAATTAAGGCAATTGAAATGGGAGTTTGGGACAACTCGGCGTCTCACTCTTCCACTTATGCATGCATACCTTAAAATCAAGCTGTCTAACGCTGCAGCGCCCAGAAGTTTTTTGGTCAGCCGAGCAACAACTACCAAAAAGAAGCCCTCAATCGGATGACAGCACAGCTTGTGCTTTACCCGAAATTTTTTTTTTCATTTAAGTCACTGTAAATTCGAAGAGGGTACTTTATTTAACGAGGAAATGGTATCGAGAACAAAATGCTGCGTTTCTCACATAAATAAGGAGATAGGACCACAAAGTGGACAAAGCAACTCAGCGGCCAACTTTTTCTCCTTATTGAACCACGGTCTCACGTTTTGAGACCAATGCATCTTCTTTTTTATTAAGGGGGGGGGGGGGCGTGTACTAAACGCTTATTTTAGGTTAATATTTAAAACTTTACTATATAGACGAGTGAGCGACTACTACCTAAGATATGCCAATATTAATGTACACGTAGTAGGCTACACACATAATAATTTTTGGCTTCAAGCGAATACGGGTGATTGTAATGGTGTTCGAACTGTGCTGTCAAATGAGTTCGTGGAGCAAAACAGACTTCTTTGAAATTAGCGATGGAAGAAACCTAAAGTAATTAACGATGAAATATTCGAAGAGCTAGAGGTTTGTTCTAGCGGACAAGCATGGGACTGTCTTTTTTCTCTACTAACACGGCACGTATTGACACCCGCAAGAAATTACATAATTACAACTTCGCCCCGCACTACGCATCTTTGAAAGTACATAAAACTGCCTAAAGCGACACACGTGTTTGCCGAAAAAGCGTATATCATAACGTAAAACTTCCTCAACATAATTTGAGCTTTTTCTATAATATAAATGCAAAAACAAGAATTCCAGTCGTTTTCGGTTACCACGTATAGCCTTTCAGTATAGATCCATGTATTGACAGCAGAAGGAACTTCTGCATTGTTTACAACTTCTCTATGGACTATTTGTAACAAGCAAATTAAGCTCGTTGAAGTATTACAGTCATCCCAACAGCCAATTGCATTGTAATTTTTTCACGTTACCTACATTACATTCAGAGGTTCAATGCTATTGGCACTAGCTCTATAGCAAGCCTGTGGGCCGTGAGTACGGGTGCGAATTATTGTCGAAGTTACTTCAATTTATGCGCGCTATAAGAAAGAAACCGCGTAAAGTACTACTTTGCCGCAAAATTCAATTTGCGAGTTTTCAATAAAAGTTCGGTGAAAGCCTTTAAAATTGTTATGCCGATTAAAACGGCATCGCAATATTCTTCGAAGGCCTAAATTAAACCATACGGAAGCTGTGGTGCTCCGTACAGCTTTATCGGTGGTTTATTTCACTTGGGTGCCACCTCCGCATCACGTGGCTACCTCTGCCGCTAGTGTCTTAATTTGTGTGAAAAATATAGGCTGCAGTTTCGTGAACATTCATGTCAACTCAAGGTGGGCAATTCGTAGTGTGGAACAGGGCAAGACATTAAATTTGCCATCGTGCTAACTCTTGTAACCTTATGGTTTTGTGGTATCATCCCCCTTTGCACTCGCTTCCTTAATCTTTTCGCAGTACTTCACATCTACAAACTTTGTTTCCTTTAACAATTTCTCCGCGATTGCTACCGCGTACACGAAAGAAATGCTAGTTACTGTTCTCGCGAATTACATTTCAGACATAATATAAACGTATAAATGGGGGCCAGTGAATGTATCGATCACGATATCAAGATGCGGAAAGTGAAGAATGAGGGCGAGTGGGCTCAATGTCCAAAACATAATAAGGACACCGGAAAAGCACCTTGCTCTTGCCATTTACCCGAAAGACACCTTTGCCTTACAACAAAGCTGATAGAAGCACGCTGAGAAGTCCAGTGCGACACACCTGGAACCGAACTGTGACTAAGATGCTACAAAGAGTTATTTTGCATATGTTGTAGCCTTGCATTTTCGCTTTCAACATGTCCCAAGTTCTTGTAACCAGGTTTAATAAATCCGTTAATGAGAGCTTTGCAGATTCCAAATCTTCAAAAACGTATTCGAAATTTTTCAGTAGTGGTATTCGATTAGAAACCGAAACAATTATCCCGTCATCCGATTCAATATTCGTCATTTCGAATACTCGCACACCGCCAATGAATGCGTATGTTCAGCTTAGTGCCACTTTGAGCCCTTGCATGTTCGTTCAAAGCCAACCGAAGCTTACGACGATAGTTGTAAGCAATATTGCACATTAAAGCGCAGCAACATGTTTATAATTCTACGCAATCTCTTCGCAGATGTCAGCTGTATGTGTTGCGTATTTCGTCGAATATATATGGAATATTCAAGATTTAATGCCGAACAAAATTATCAGAAGTCGCTAATATTCACAGGCTCTCACGCACGTTTTATTTGAAATTTCTCATCAATTTTTTCCACCACACTACATGAGTTGAATTTCCCGAGGAAATGTGCCATAAGTCTATCTTTCTTTTCAAAAGCTTGTTCTCCGCAATCAGATGTCGAAAGAGCCTAATCCCCACATTTAAAATTAAGGGCTTCCGCGAGTACCTCATTTATATGTTTTCCAAAGTATTTGGTCGAAAAACTATGACTGAGTGCAAGGTACGTTTTATTTTGTGACTTCAACTTTTAACACATGGGGGGACATTTTCTGAACGTTTAATAGACATGCATGTGCCTAAAGTACTCGGTTAACTTCGAGTCAGCGGTTTAACATATTATAAGAAACTTCCGGTAAAATATTTTTCCAAATATCTGAACGGGAAATCGTTGAAGGGCAAAGAAAAAAACACGCATGTCATCATAAAAGCGAGGCATTAAAATAATATTTTTTAATTTCGTTCCCGAGATTTGCACCTGTACCTATTTATTAAAATTCGCCTTATTTGGTAGTATAATCTTGGTGTGTGAATATTTCCACACAAGAAAGTTTGCCAGTAGCATAGCGTTTTGCTTTTTTATGCGGTAGTTATTATACTTCTTTGAGGCACACGTTGCGGCAGGTGGTTCGTTTCTTAAAGCAATGTACAATGGTTTTTGTGAATTGCTTACCCATAACCTTGCATTTTACGGAATTGGTACCAGTGATTGTTCGATAAAGATTTCTACATTGGATCAGTTCCCAGATTATTGAAATCCTTAGGGGACCCCTGTAACGCTTATTGACAAGTAGTTTTCAGGTCCTACATCGGTTCTTTGTGTCGTTCAGATAGAGACGCAAGAAGCATTATCAGGATCGGTCGCGAAATATAGTTATTCAATATTTACGTCTACAAATACAAGCCAATGCAGCACTGCGTACGTCACGCCCGAAGCCTCCGGATATGACGAGGCACCACGCGTACCCTACACATTCTGCGATTGGCTGAGCTTGCAATATTTTTTATATCATTGTATCGACCAAACGAGCCTTAAAATGATTTAGTTCTTGTTTCTTTCCTGAAACGGCGCATAGAATGGCACTGAGTATGGTAAAAAGGGTCTACACTACTGCCCGCTTCGAGCGCTCGTGTGCCCTTTCAAGCCATGTTACGATGAGCCGGTTTCTATGCTCTCAGCATCGCTCAACGTCTGGCATCTGCGCGCTTTGCTAAAATGCAAGAGGAATCGTCTGTCTGCGTTCCATACGATGATGTCTATGCTCGGCAAATGTCAGCGTCGGCGCGAGATTGGGCGCAGTCGCGAGTATCGCAAATGGACGGCAGATTCCGTGGTTTCAGTCTGGCTCGAGCATCGGGACGTTCGGGGATGTGCTTTCGCACTGGAAAGTGCCATTCCGTCCGCCGAAAAACAACCACATATATTTTTGCTTCACTAGCAATCGCCTGCCACGGCATAAATTCAGCCAAGGTATTTTTGTCGAAAAACTGTTATCAAGGACAGCTCCTTGGCCTGCGCCGGGAGTTCTGTTACAGTGCGATACCTTTTCGAGTTGAACGATGGCGCCATGACTGAATTTCTTGTAGTATTAGCACGACAGGGCTCATCTCTAAGATCTGTACGTGATAAACAAACCTTATCGCTGCCAGATTATCTGAAAACCGACAAACACTACACACACATAGCTACTCGTTGATGCCCAGGCATTGTACGCCAAGTTCTCACCCCTTCCCTGCAACTAAAATTACGAGTGGTTAACGCATCGTACTGTGCTTTTAGGTTCGGTAGTTCGACCCTGCGAAGGCCTAAATTTTCATTTTGTGTGATCACCTCAACTTTGTTTTCTTAGAGAACCAGTATATGCGACTGTTTCTCACCCTTCTGTGAATCCACAAGTTGACTTCAAGCCTTAGTAGCAGGGTAGCAAGGTAAGGTAAGTTTTGTTATGAACAGCCTCGCTGTTAACCACAAATAACTTGAAGAATAATATACTTCAGGAAAGTAAGCCAAGCAATATACATCAACGCAGCGACGGCCAGGCGGCTTCCGGTGTCTCCGCTTTCACTCGTCGGCAGTGTATCTCCGCGGGCGGAGCGGTTGTCGCTGTGCCGCCGAACGACGCCGTCAAGATGCGCGAAGAGGAGCTTCCCAGGACAGGCAACAGTGGCCTTAAAACTTTAGGAAAAAGCGTTTTTCGCTGCCCTCATTACTCATTAGTACCGCAATGAGTAGTCATCAGGGAGAGCGGGACGCAATGAGCAGGCGTCCTGTTTTCCAGTGAAAGAGCACGCTTCTATTTCCTTGTATTTTTAAATTTAAAAGTGAAATAACTAACATTTCTGCACGGATCTTGATAATTCTTTTTGAGTGTAGCTCTGCAGGACACGAAGTACAGGTGAAAAGCGTCAAAAGTACATAAAAAAAGAGCTGGAGGGGTGTTTAAATGACACTTTTAGCAATGACGCGGATTCCGGAGTCCGTTGTAGATAACGGATCATTCAGTGATGAGATTGCGTGCTCTAAACCAGGCGTCTTAGTAACTGCGGTGTTGGTATCTGTTGTGTTGGTACCTGCTCTGTTTTTCATTCTACCTACGCGCTGTTGCTGTGCGCGTGGTAAGCGGCTCATTACTTACCGGCTTCTTTTATTTCGAGCAGCACGCAGAAAGCTCTGAGTGATGCACCGGAAAGGGTGATGGTGTTATCGCGTGAAAGCGATATATTCCACAAGGCGTTCCACGGCGCAAGTTTACATGAAAAAACAGGGGCATCTCCACTAACCCGAAACCGGGGGAGGGGCAAAGCATGCAGTGTATTTATTGATTGTAAATCTCTCGGTCTTGCCCCACCGCGCGCTGATATGTGCGACATCCCCATTCCAAAGACGGAGGACAAGTGAAATACGAATTCGAAAGCTGCAAATTTTAAAGTTACAACCAGTAGGGTACGAAATAGAAGCAACCAAGCAAGCGCGAACGAAAAACGATCTCGGTGTGTCTTTTTATACGAGTCTTCGCCCACGTAGATGAAACGCTTCATCGGGAGGCGTTGAAAAGAAGTGTCCCGGTGTGTGCTATTGCATGCATTGCGTCCTAGCGCAAGGAGCTGGAAAATGAGTGTCCCGGTGGTTTAGTACCATGGATGCATGAGTATACAACGGCATGAGACGACGACGTCATGAGTCGCCGACAGCCCGAGCCCTTAAGGTGTTTCACCCTTGAAGGCCTTCGTCTGGTGTTACCGCTATAACAATAAACGCACCTTATTGAGGCGTTTTTCTGCGCACGGTTAAACTCGACAGTAGTGAGAGGTGATTGTCACCTCCAGTCTACCGCAAATTCGAGGGGAAGAACAAGTAGCCAAGATCGCTATTGCCTTCCACCCTCCCATTTTATGCAGATAGAAGCCAGAAGACAGATAAAAGCCATTTACAAGCGCTATGGAAGATTTTGTGGCAAAGTGTCTGGAGCGACCACATTGGAAACCCTTTAGAAAATGTAATGCTAAACAATGTGTCTGAAGCGTTAAGCAAGACAGTCATACATACGCCGTCAAAAGACCTAAGAAGTACCTGGGTGTCGTTGTATTTTTTACTAATTTTCCTGTAATCTTGAATAGAAAACACGCAAACCATTGAAGTCAAAATTAAGCCCTGTTAAGAAGATGACTCGCTTTTACATCCTAAGCGACGCTGCCACCCCGTGAGAGGTTCGTTTCTGGTTTTTTGAGATCGAGACATTTACGAAGATCCTGAAGTGTATTGGAAGCTTTCAATACGTGTGTTCAGAATCCTATCGCTGAATCGATGTTACAAAGCAGAAATGCAACCATGGAGTTGACTATTGTTACTATTGGTTGTGTTTATTATTGCTATTTCTGCATATGAAGAAGCCGGCTCAAGACACTACGATTACTTAAAATCTTCTTACATCGGCTGAAGCAAAAGGACAATATCGCAGATATTTTTTCAACAAGCAAGATGGGAATTCATATAGAGTCAGGTGTCACGCTTTAAGGAAGTTGTAAACCATGCGTTGAAAATGTTAAATCTTGTGCACTTTCTCCGATATTGCTAGGGTTTCATCGCAGGGTACTTTGAAGTACTTTCGGGTGCGATAACCCACTTTTTTAGTAATTTCAAAAACATCAGGCTTTAACCACGCGCAAATGGCGTACGTTAAGCTTGGACATGGCTTAGCATGCCTGGAATCACAGCATCGATTGGAGCGGTTTTGGACGGTAATGCAGCATCACCCAGGCCATTCGGCTTACCCTCAGCCACAAGAGGATAGAAAATTCCCGCGTAATGCGTTTCCGCGTGGCACTAATTGGGAAACACTGTCCGAGAGCACCTATAGATGACCTCTATTGCATTCCCGACGAACGTCGGCGGTATGCACCATTCTTACCGAGTGAGATCGGGAGTTGTCAAGACGAGTGTAACCGTTTTCAGAGTCGTGTGGTTCGATGGCTAGATCTAAGTTATCTACTCAAAAAGTGGGTAATCTCTGTATGACTTTAAAAATCATCGTACACATTATGTGTGATCTTAATTATTAAGTTTTCGTGGGCGACCATTAACGGAAGGCCGAAATGTGAACACACAACAGAAAAATAAACTAACCACGGCACATAACGAAAAGAAATGCACATGATAAGTGAATTTGGGAAATACGTTGGTGCGTCATAACTACTATTGTAGCGTATGCCTTCATTAGTATTTCTATTACACATTCCTTGGGAACTCTTTAAAACGCATGCTCACGGGCTGTTTTGCAATGTAAATCATGCAAACCAGTTTACTCATATCAACCTAGTAGCCCTGCACGTCTTCATTCTTTCTTTATTCAGATTTAACAGCCATAGACGGCAAAAAGTTTACTATCCACACCACACACTACTCCAATACATGGTACACCTACCCAGCCCTTGAAACATCATTATCCAAAAAGATTTGCTGCCGCTTATGAATTTTCTTCTCTATTGGCAGTTGGGGGAATGTAAGCGACAAAAAATAAAGAAACATTGTATTATAATAAAATGTATAAAAAAACAATTTAGTAAACAAATAAATAACAGCAATCGTGTAAATCCGTTATGTGTTAGACTGAGAAAAATATATTTGGTATAAACCAAATATTGCAAGACGCTATCAGTTTTTGATCGCGGTTGAGCATTGTCACCTAATACTAATAATCACAATCGCTCTCTTTTGCGACGATATACAATAACGGCATACTCTAAAATGCTGACATATACTTGTATAATGCTCCAACGATCACCAAGCCCAGATATCTCGTTGCGACCTCCCTGCGGTAAAACGTCAAGGCAAACCCTATTCTTATTACGGGTGTACGACGAAAAGCAAGATGATCGGCTCTGCACTATGACCCACCTAACCGTGGCACAAGGTCCACACCCAAAGCACGTTTTTGTGGAAATAACCCGCCTCAGCCATAACTGCTCCACGAGCAAAGGAAAGATAAGCATTTCGCCGAAATACACGAATGACCAACTGATGTCCTGCCTTTACAACCAGCTGGTCGAGATATTAGACGTCAAAAGGCTGGGACGCAGCAACAAGGCGCAGATCCCAATGAATTCCGCGAAAACCCACCGCAGCGTGAGATATCGGTACGAGATCCTTCCCGTGCCCCAATAGAACCCCAAAACACTGGTATGTTTGAAATGTCATAAGGAAGGGCATATGGTGCGCCACTGGCCTAACACAGAACTATGTCAGTCATGCGGCATAGTGCATGCCTTGAAAGAGAATGAGATCTGAAAAACCGCTTGCTACTGCTATGTATGCAAAGAAACAGTCCACCGGCCCAAACGCTTCCCAAACCGCAGAAAGCAGAAAACATCAAAACAACCATCCGACCGACGCGGTAACAGAGCCAGGTGCAGCTCGCGTTCCGGGTCGCGTTCGCGATCCCGAAGCAAGACCCGGAAGGATACAGCAAACACTGCTAAGAACGCGTGAGACATGGACATAAATGCCTCCAAAAATTGGCCCGACATCGTCTCTGACAAGCAGCCAGATACATCGTGACTACGCGACAAGGAAAGACACTTCCAAGAGCTTACTCGTATGATTAACATCCTGAAAAAGACATTAGAAACTGCGAGGCAGAACATGACATCACTCACGATGAAAATTAACCCTGAACGCAACCGCCAGGTGTGAATAATCTCCCCACCAGTATATCGGAGTGAAAACTCAAAACAGCGTTCCCACACACACTCGTCAGCGCCAACTAAACAGTTAACCTCAGCTACAAAATCGGATCTCCTTCAAATTACAGCGCAAGTTCTCCACGAAACGTCGAAGAAAACTCACAGAAAATGCGATAGCTGAACGCGAAACTCGACAAAAATGCGCAGATCAACCGCACTGAAACGGAAGCCTAACAAACAAGAATAAACAGAATCGAACCAAACGCTAATCACATCGCTCGAGCAATCGGCAACCTCAACACCAGGATCACGGCCCTGCAGGAGATAATAGAATCGCTAGTATCTTTGCATCAAACGCCGAGTCAAGGAAAGGCCCCTTCCACTCATCACGCTCTAAATCCATCCGCTCCATACCTACCCGGGAATGGGACGTAATTAACTTACCATTTTGCAATGGAATTGCCATAGCCTCATATCAAACGGCACAGACTTGAAAACTCGTCGACTCACGAAACATTATCCGATGCAAAACACCCCATGCCCATTCTTCTGAAGAAGACTCGAACAGCCAACTTTCACATCTCTGGATGCATCAGCCACTTTCTTCCCACGATAACACATAAGGAAACCGAAAAGCCTGCGGGACAGAACAGAATGTTCATTCGCTCCCGCCAAGTATACACCCTCATTGACACCAGCAAATACTGCACCTGCGTGCCGGTGATCATCGCAACACGCATACAGCTGGCCACCGGCTCAAGAAAATTTAAGACGTACCTCTTGGTATCGGCGTTCTACCGCCCATAAACCAGCAAAAGCGCAAAGGGGTCCCTAGAGTGGGTAGGAGAGTTGCGCATGCTCTACCCAACAGACCAGATCATCACAAGTGGGGATTTTAACACCAGCCACACCACATGGAACTACACCACAAACTCCCTCTGAGGCAACCATTTGCAGGCTACCATGGAAGCGTATGATTTCTACCTACAGAATATTATTGTTAGCCCAACCAGAATCTGTTTGATTGTGAAACAAAAGGACACTAATCCAGATTTGACTTGGGCAGAGGGCACCCTCGTCCTTGCCTGGCACGTTGCCCGTGACCCTTGGGGTATTGATCACTACCCCATATGGTTTGGACTAAAACGGTCTCAACTCCGACAGGACACACGGCGAGTTACCACCACCAACTGGGAAGCTTATAAATCCTGGTTCATCGGCCCAACTAAAGCGCACGACATAACTAGCCTACGTAACTACATACAGCGTGCTTATCAAGCAAGCTCTCAGTGTTCCACAGTGGAAGAAGACTGTCTTTGACCTGACAGGCCCTTGCTAAACCTATGGGATTCCTACGACTTGATGATGATGGTTGGGTTTTTATGGCGCAAGGCCGACTAAGGGCAAAGAGCGCCAGAGAAAAGTTTCTTTAATGAAGTGAAGTGGTTACCGCAAAAAGGTACGTAAAAAAACATGTCAACCGGACATGGTAAAATCAGTTAAAGATAATGGTGATGGCTGGTGTATAGGGCCAGATTTGATTATGCGTGATAGGAAATGAGGTTTAAAAACTTAACGTCTGGCAAATATTCAAACACACGTTTCACAGAAACAATGGCATCGTCACCTAGAAACAGCGATGGATGTAGTGGGATATGTTGTCTGTAGAGTTCTCTGAAGTGTTTGTGTCGTGTTGTGTGAAGTGCCTTGCCCGTGATTAGTATGTGCACTACGGATAGGGCCTCTCCGCACCTGCTGCACAGAGGTCTTGGAGATCCAGTGAGCAGGTGCGAGTGCGTTGCATGTGTGTGCCCTATCCGTAATCTGGCCAAGGCGACTTCAGAGTATCTATTGCGTGTGTCGGTGGTGTACGGTCCCAAGTGAGGTTTTATTACCTGTAACTTGTTTGTTTGTTCACTCCAGTGTGTTTGCCATGTTTTGCGAAGTTGTCGTCTGATGTGTGGTTTCACGTCGGTGTAGGGTATTGTGGTTATGTCTACGGCATTCAAGAGTGTAGCAGCAGCAGCCATTCGGACCGCTGCTTCGTTCCCGGCTATACCACTGTGGCCGGGGACCCAGCAAAGAACCAGTTCAAATTTGCGTACATACACCGACATAATATCCTTGATGATCAGATTGACAATGTGGTTTTTCGAAGGCATTGTTGACGACAGTGCCCGCGCAACACTGAGGGAATCTGTATAGATAATGGATTGTGGGATGTGGCTTTGAAGTATATGATTGACAACAAGAAGTACACCGTAAGCCTCTGCCGTAAAGATACTAGTATGACTATTCAGAGTTCTAGTGACACTAAGGCCGGGCCCATGCGCCGCGCAGGACACAGAGGTGGAAGTCTTAGAGGCATCCGTATAAAATTCAGAATAATGATACTTCTTCTGCAATACGAGAAGTGCTGCTGAATTGCACATGTGGGAGCTCGGTTTTTATCAACATGTGTGAAAGATGTGTCGCATGACACAGGGCGGAGATGCCATGGTGCTATGAAATCTGTTACAGAACTTTGGATGGTGTCTAAAAAGAAGACAGCAAGCTCTGACGCTTCTTCTCTAACTCTGTAAGAGAAGGGCGCAGAGAACGATGGTCGATTTAAAAGGAGTTCAGCCATGGATGTATCATGAAAAACTGATTTAAAAGGATGGTGTGGCATGGATGAAATTTTAAAAGCATAAAGGAGGTCTGTGTATGCTCGCTGACGTTGTAGGTTCCATTTGTTGCACTCTACATACAGGCTTTTTACTGGACTAGTTCGGAAGGCACCACACGACAAGCGGAGCCCTAGATGAAGCACAGGGTCCAGCAATCTGAGGGAAGTTTTAGTGGCTGACCCATAGACAACGCTACCATAGTCCAGTCGTGAACCTATTAGGCTGGTAAAAACACGTACAAGAAGTTGTTTGTCAGCACCAAAAGAGATATGCGACAGAACCTTCACGATATTCATTGTTTTTAAGCATTTATGCTTTAGTTATTTTATGTGTGGGATGAATGTGAGCTTTTCGTCAAAGATTATACCTAAAAACTTCTGTTCCTTTTTGACAGGAATAGAGGCACCGTGGAATCGAATGTCTGGATCCGGGCGAATGCCACGCCTCTTAGAAAACAGAACACAAGTGCACTTTCCTGGTTTAATTTAAAACCGTTGCGATCTGCCCAGACGGCTAGCTTGTTCACACCAAGCTGCACTTGGCGCTCGCAGATAGACAAGTTACACGATTTGAAGGAGAGTTGAACATCGTCTACATAGATTGAACAGGAGATCGATGGTGGCAGTGCCTTCTGAAGAGAATTCATTTTTACAATAAACAAAGTGCAACTCAAAACACCACCTTGCGGCACGCCGTTTTCCTGCACATGAACCCTAGAGAGTGCAGCTCCAACTCGTACGCGAAACGTTCTTTCAGACAGGTAACTAACAAGCGTATTCATCATGTTACCCGACATGCCAAAGGACTTCAAATCGCTGAGGATGCCATACCATCAAGCAGTGTCGTACGCCTTTTCAAGATCAAAGAATACTGTCATACAGTACTGCTTATGCAGGAAAGCATCTTTAATATATGACTCTAACGCAACGAGTTGATCGTTCGTAGATCGCCCCGCCCTAAAGCCCGCCTGGCAGCTCTCGACAAGACCGTTGTACTCTAAGAAGTACACGAGTCTCCTGTTTATCATCTTCTCGAGGAGCTTACACAGGCAGCTTGTGAGGGCGATGGGCCGGTAGCTAGCGGGAGAGGAAGGGTCCTTTCCTTCCTTCAGGAAAGCCACAACTATGGCCTCCCTCCAAGAGCGAGGAATGTGCCCCGAAAGCCATATCTTGTTGTATAGATGTAGGAGTGTTTCAAGAGTGTCTGGGTGTAGGTGTTGTATCATGGTGTATGTGATTTTGTCTGCACCTGGAGCTGAAGGCTTACATGTGCTCAGAGCAACCTTCAGCTCATGAATTGAAAAAGGAGAATTGTAAGAAGTGTGCGACTTGTTGTTATCACGCAAGGACTTCTTTTGTACAGATGTTTTGTGTTTCATGAAAGTGTTTGTGTAGTTTGCTGAACTGGACACGTGTTCGAAGTGTTGTGCAAGTGTGTTAGCCTAGTCTTCCAGTGTGTCCACTGTTGCACTAACCAGGGGCAGGCTGTGTGTCTGTTGTCCTTTTAGTTTTCGTATTCGTGTCCAGACTTTGTGTGTGTCAGTGTATGAGTTGATGGAAGTGAGGAAGGGGCGCCAACTCTCCCTTTTCGCCTCACGACGCACTCGCTTCCCAAAAGCCTTTGCCCGTTTAAAAGAAATGAGGTTATCTGACGTGGGGTACCGGCGGACACCCCACGCCTTGTTCTGGGCCTCTCGCGCCCGGCTGCAGTCCTCGTTCCACCAGGGCCTCCTTGGGGTGCGGGACCCACTGGAGGCCTGGGGAATGGACTTTTCGGCGGCGTCGAGGATGTGCGCCGTGACGATTTGGGCGGCTTCCTCCACGTGTAGGTGTTTTATGGATGTGTGGTGTAGTTGAGATGTTTGTGTGAATGTGCTCCACTTTGCTTTTTATTCATTAAACCTTTTATGGGAAGATGGACTGCTCGGGCCTACACCTATATACGTTAATGAATTGGGGAAATGGTCACTACCTAATGGGTCCGTGCCCACACCCCACTCAAGACATGGAAAGAGAACTGCGGAACCAATAGCCAAGTCAAGATGAGAGTATGTATTGTGTCCTAAGTTATGGTATGTAGGCTGTTTTTTGTTGAAAAGGCATGCTCCGGAGGATGTAAGAAACTTCTCTATCAGGCGACCTCGGGCATCCGTTCTGGAGGAGCCCCAAAGAGAGTTGTGCGCATTAAGGTCGCCTGTTAGTATGTATGGTTTTGCAGCTGGCCAACCAGCGCCTCGAAATCAGAGCTCAGAAGTGCAAAATCAGGAGAGATGTAAATGGAGCATACCGTTATCAACCTACTAAATATTATCGTACGGATTGCTACAGCCTCAAGGACAGTGTTCAGAGTGACAGGGTGGCAGGCTAAGGATTTCCGGGCGACAATTGCCACACCTCCTGAAGAGTGTGTGAGCCAACCCTGTCCTTTCTGAATACCATGTAACTATTTAAGAAATTGGTCTGTTTAGAATTGAGGTGGGTTTCCTGGAGACACATGATACTTGGCTGACTGGCATGCAGAATCTCATACACATCGTCAAGATTTTTAAGGAGGCCTCTGCAGTTCCATTGGATGATGTTTTGGGTTCCCATTATTTAAATTTAAGAATGACTGGAGTGTGTGTGTTCATGTGTTATCTTTCGGGGCCGTTACTCTTGAATTAGGCTTTTTAGGCCTTTCTACTGGCTTGGCCGTCGGAGGCCGCTCCTTGCGCTGCGTTGCAGGCCGGAACGGCGCGACGTCCATTTCGTCATCAGATGTCCTGGGGGTGCCCGTCGAACCGGGCCCCCCGGACTTGGTTCCCCTTCGGGAGACCTTCATTTGAGCCACCACCGCCGCGGGCGTCGGGGACGCCAGAAGTGGCACGAGCGGTGCGGTGACGGTGGGAGCCGATGCGGGGCCCCCGATGTCCATCCCCTCGACACCCTCCAACGCACTGGAGGACTGGGAGGAAGCGGCGGGAGCGGCACCGGTCCCAACGGAAGAGGTTGGCACCACAACCGCTGCTGCCTCAGGAAGCGGCGTGGTGGCAGGTTGTGCTGCCTGAGGCAACCCAGGGGGGGGGGGGGAGGGGGCGGGGCACGGACTAGGTCAGACTCGCTGAACTGGGTCCCTGTGGAAACCAGACGCCACTCCGCCCCCCGGCGAGCTGCGTCGGTGTACCTCCCCAGGGGGAAAGAAGCAAACCTCCTCCGCGCCTCTGGGAAGGTGATGTTCTCAGTTACCTTGATGTTGATTATCTTTTTTTCAGTTTGAAATTTTTCGCACTTGCGGGAGTAGGCTGCATGCGCCCCCCCGCAGTTCACACAAGAGAGGGTGTCGGATGAACATTTGTCGCTCGGATGGTCATGCGACGCACATTTTGCACATGTCGTTCGGCCACGGCAAGAGTTTGTACCATGCCCGAACCGCTGGCACTTAAAACAGTGCCGCGGGTTCGGGATGTAGGGACGGATGGAGCAACGGATAAAACCTGCATTTATGTGTTGTGGAAGAACTGCGCGGTCAAACGTCAAGATAATGTGCTTGGTGGGAATCTCCTTGTTGTCTCTGCGGATAGTGATGCGTCTCACGGCAGTGACGCCCTGATCCTTCAAGCCGGCAAGGAGATTCGCATCCGTTTCGTTCAAGAGATCCGTCTTCGATATCACACCTTACGAGCTGTTGAGGCTCCGATGGGGTGTGACCCTGATGTCTAGATCAGCCAGTCTAGTCTGAGCTAGAAGCTTCGTGGACTGCTGTTTGTCATTTACCTCGATTAGTAGTTCACCAGACCTTTGTTTTTTTGCACCTATATGATTTTCCTATTATGGCTTCAAGAGATTTTGCAATCAAGAAGACTGACTGCGATACAAGAGGTTGGGTTGGATTGAGCGATTCCATCACAAGAAATCGAGAAAAATTATCCGGTTCAGGAAATGTTAAAGATGGCAATGAAGGAAAAGATACTTCGGTGCGGCCCCTTTTCAGGGACCGGTCACGTTTGGGGGGGGGGTTGTAAGTACCATAGGGCATACTATAAAAGCAGGGAGACTGGGGTACTTTCTTCTTTGACCTTACCCTGGTAGTCAAAGAGGTCCCGGAGCTCCTTGCCTGGTAGACAGGCAAGGAGCCCATCGGCCGGAGCGTGACCAAGGCTCCGACGGCCACCGTTTACGGCTTATACCCTTCACCTTTAAACACCTCGCCACGGTTGGACACGGCTTATGTTGGGAGCTCGGGGTCCGCGGTGTCGCTGCTCACCGTCACCATGAATACTCAAGGTGCCCCGTGCGGGGGATTCCTACGACTTACTGGTGAACCCCTACGAATGTAATGACAGACAATTTTTAGACCGGAAGTGAGCCCGGCTCAAACACAAAGAAATTAAGCGATATAAAAAACAGCTGTCTTTCTTGCATTGGAAGGAATACTGCGATAGCTTCAACAAAGACACCTCTGATAAAAGGCTGTGACACACATTTCGATTCCTTAACGGCAAGAAAAAGACTGGTAACTGCATTGCCAAAATTGCTCTAAACATTGAGTCTTCTATCAAAACAAATGAACAAGAGGCGACTTAAAACTTCTTCCCCAAAGTCACCCTTACGCTTGTGCACATCCCCACCTTTGCGTAACTGGTACGGACGAAGACAATAAAGAATTCCTGTTCGGTATGGAAGAAATGGAGACTGCCCTCCACCGGATTAACAGGCGCAACGCTCATGGTAAAGACGGTAGCACGTGGACTATGCTACAGAATTTTACTGAACAAAACAAAAACTCCTTTTCCATCTCCTCAATTATGTTTGGAAATCTGGCTCTAGCCATGCCTCCATTAAACATCCTGTTATACAACCGATCCCAAAACAAAGGAAACCAACAAACCACGTTCGTAACCTCCGACCAGTTGCTCTAATATCTACGATAGGTAAACTTCTCAAAAGGATGGCTGCTAAGCGCCTCACTTACCAATTGCAACAAATGACCAACCACTTTCACCCTGGCCAGACTGGCTTCCGCCCAAACATGGAAACTTATGAAAGTCTGTTTCTTCTCAGACGGCTTATCAACTCAGCTCGACCAGGCCCGTCATCAGGACAACCACACATTCTGGTGGCAGTTAATCTGCAGAAGGCCTTCGACACGTGTCGCACGAAGCCATACTGGGCGAAATCTAGATCCATTATCCGGTCAAGTGGATGTACCATTACGTTGTCACTTTCCATAAAATGGAACATTCGAGATCCGAACGGGAAATGACCATCCGAAGTCCTACAACAATGACCGGGGGGGTCCAACAAGCCTCCATAATATCACCCCTCCTCTTCAATTTGGTGATTAGAAAGGTGATAATTGGCGTACAAAAGGCCAGCGGTGCGTGGTTCACCGTCTATTCGCATATGATCAAGCTGTGAACGGAGTGATACGATTATCCTGCCAACGGGGAGGCGTGCATAGACCTTCAAGCAGCCCTTTCTGCGCTAGAAAACGCCATCCCGGCAGCAGGAATGTACCCCTCACTGGAAAAGTTCACTCTACTGCTTTTGAGCGGTTAAGAACAGAAAAGGCAAATAGTCCATATTTACCTTGAAAATTAAGAGATTCCGCTATCCTCGCAAGGTTGGATCCGCCTTCTCCACATTCCTATCAGTCATAAAGGCAACGCCACAGAATGGCTAAGGGCTGGGATGCTACACGCCGCCTTTTTCACAGAATCGGCATAAAAGTCAGTGGAGCAGGCACCGCCCTCATCCGGAACATGGGCAGAGCCATTCTAACTTCCAGACTAACATAAGGTGGGACCTGCTTCAAGCTGACGCAAACCAGACTAAACAAAGTTCGAACTTTACATCACAAACTCCTCCAAATTATCACCAGAGTCCCTCGGCACACCAAGCTAAATGACTTGTTTACTTTTGCATCGCGGCCACCGATTAAAGTGACACTAGAAGCAACGCGCGATAACCATTCTGACCGTCGCGAAGTTACCGTTCAGGGCTTTCATCGCATCGCGCACGATGAGAGACAATCTTTCACACTGGGCCTGTCAGCAGACCTTTCTTTGTCCCGAAACCCACTTTGAAAATAGACACAACCGGTAAATCACAAACCAAGGTCTACAAAGCAGCGCAAAAGGCACAAGCATAAAAAAACACCCTATCTCCCTTCTAACACGTATTAGAACCAGACACATATGCCCTTTACACTTACGCCTCATTAGCACCTGATCGATCTACGTGCGGCATATACCACGTCAACAATCCGAGCTTCACAGAGTACATGATGTTGTCTACAGGATCACAGTTTGATCCATTCTACTGGCCACCACCCTGCTAAAGAGAGATCTCCTGTCCGTCAAGAGAAAATACAATCCCTCTAAAGTCGTCATATATACTGACAATGCAGAGGCAATTAGCACAATGCACTCTCCAGATCCTCATGACTACATCTCCAATGCAGTTAGACGAACCATCGACAACCTCGGCGAAATAAATGACACCGCATGTCTTATAGAATGGACCCCCGGCCACCAGTCCAACCCAGGGACGAGACGGCCCATCGCATGGCATCTGTGTGACTTCGTACCTCCGAGAACGCTCATGCGACGCCCGCCCGCTTCCCGAACCTGCCTTCAACAACAAAGTAGCTAAGCGCCGTATCCGAAACATACGGCGACGCCGTCACCTCAAGGAAACCACCCCAAGGCCAGACCCACACGTGCGCGAGGACATCCCGCTAGACCTCCAGGTCCTTCTACACAAGGCCCGCTCCGACACAGCGGTCACTCCTGAGGTCCGTGACCGATGGACCTGGCACCGACGTTTAGGTAGAAAGAGACCAGATGGCTCCACACCTGTCTCCCCTCCTACCCTTCCCTGCCCCCTGTGCAATGCTGACCGACTCACCATACACCACCTTCTATGGGACTGTGCCGGACTCTCCGAGGAACGCCGTAGGTGTCTACCTCCTTACATCACGTCCCTTCAAGAATGAATAACGGCTTCGAGCGATGTGAAAACACTTTAATGACCTAGTGGACATTCGCTGGACGTTGACGTCTTCCGCAAATGACCAAAATCAACTAGCCCGTCTGCGGGGCGGACAGACGTTGTGATTGAACCCCATATTCCCGCTGGTTTATTTGCCCTCTACTTCCTGCGCTTCCCCCGCACGAGGCGTTCGAACTCTGCCTTCTAAATTGTTTATTTCATTCATTCGTTCCTCTCCCTACCTTTTTACTCGTCTCACGCATCTTATGAGCACCGCTGCTCAACCTTGAATTACATCTATGCCTGCCGTCACTCAAAACGTGTCGCAATAAGTGGAGAGGAAGAATATGCTAGACCGAGAAGTGTGAAGGAAAATGCCGCGGAGGCAAAACGCCGACCAGCAGGTGTGGCGATTGTGAACCCCATAGAACAGGCGCTTTCCATGGTCGGAATCAAACCTTGGTTCCTAGCATTAAGAAACCGGCGTCTATTTGAGTTCGCTGTCATCGCATTCGATGCGCTCGGCATTTCGTTTGGGTTGGTAGCGCGGGCCTTGGCTTTCGACTACAGTTGATTTGAAACAAACCAATGCTCGGGTGGTAAGGCGCGTATCGGGGATTGGCTGCGCCTAGTGATGACCTAAACTCTGACGTGCAGGTGTTATCCTAGTAGAGAGAAACGGTGAGCGCCCGGCCGCACCAGTGTCCAATTATAGATAGATGGGCAGACCTGAAAAATATTTAAAGCTCGTCCAGACCACCAGTTCCGTTCTTTCCCCAAATTGGCCCCCCCAATTGCGAAGGTGGCCGAATTTTTTGCTTCTCTCCACTCTACGCCTCTATGCTTCTTTCTACTCTACTTCCACGTGCTACACATAACTGTGCCTCTCTCCTGCCAATCCTCTCAAATACCACCTATTTTCTTTCTGTGTTTCCTGTCCCTCCTATCCTTTAATTTCAATCATACTCCTCCCGTCTACAATTTTCCTGTGATATTTTCAGGCCGGCACATAATCGAACACGGAAATGCGCCAGCCCGACTTGCCCATTAGCTTCGAGGAAACATGTGGCTCTGCAGCAACTGCTTTGTAGTAGCTAAGTGTGCACCCGAAATGTTGACGGCGACGTCTAAATCGGGGGCATAGTAATGCGCCGCCCTGATGCTAGGGAAAGAACCACTTACCGTTGTACCTTGAAGAATTCACTTCCTGCCATAATGGAAATCATATATTTTTTTCGGAGTTTTTTCTTTGCTTTCTTTCGGTGTTTCAAAATTTTTATGTGTTTCAATAACCTACCACGTCCTCCCCTTTGCTTTCCGAGGTTTTCTTGACTGCCAATCCTTATTCTATCTTATTTCAACGAGCCCCTCATTTCCTATTCTGATTCGCTACATGTATAGCCAGAGCCTCTGTTCTGGCAGTCTTGGTGCCATAGGGAGCTTAAGAGGGTTCAACGCTGGTCGACCACTCTCGACATGTCGTAGACACTCGAATCACGGCCCGGCGGTTATAAAGAAGGTCCCCTTCACACCTAGAAATGAGAGCAGCGCTGGCTACCACCCCCAAGAACAGGAAAAAATTACATTGACATCAATACCCCAGAAAGCGGGGGGGAAAATCACCCCGCCGGTAGCGTAGTGGTTATCGCACCAGACCGGTATTCTGGAGGTCGTGGGTTCGGATCCCACCTGGAGGCATTTTTTCCCCACTTCCTTCTGTCTTTCCAAATTCTTTATCTATTTCAATAACCTACCAGAGACTCCCCGTTCCTTTCCGAGGTTTTCTTGACTGGCAATCCGCATTTCTGCCTTATTTCAACGAGACCTCAATTCCTATTCTTATTCAATTCCTTTTATGATGCATGGAACTCTAATTGCCCAGAAAGTATCCATAGAGCAGCACCATTAAACCACATGGTGTGAACTAGGTGCCACAAAAACACCGAGTACGTTCCGTTCAAGCGTATTCCCACCTTGCTCTAATCTCTTCGCGTATCGCTGAGGCATCTTCTCTCTGTCTCAGACATTGCCTCTTCGAGCTACTAGGGCCATTTCTTTGTAGGTAATGACTCACGGGTATTCAACCGACGCCTTCGTAAGCTTTTTGCACGAGCCTTGTTATAATAGGACATCCATGTCGCTCCTTCTGAACTATAAGGGCCCCAAATATTAGGGCACGAAAACAACGTTTTCACCTCGAAGCTTTGGGCACCTCTTTTCAGAACATACAAAAATTTGCGCGCATAGAAAATACCCGCAAAATTTTACTTGCGCTTACATTCTAGTCATGGCTGAGGTTTTAATAAAATTTCTTCTGATTTTCTTTAACCAGAATGCGCACAACTACATGTGGGTAACCTCCAATCGGCAAGCGTTCCACGTGAAATCTAACTTATCATGAAAAAGCTATGCCAACAAATTCTAGGGCATTGTTGAAACACAACGTGAGAACGCCTTTTTTCTAAGTTAGGAAGGATGCGACTGCTCTAGCCGGCGTTAATTGATGCGGAGTTCACACCATCAGCAGATGCCGTAAATACGAAACCTCAGCAAAAGTCGTGTTGTGAATGCAAAGACAACGTCTTTGGACGCTCCCGTTTATGGTCACAGGGTTCACGGTGAAGAAAATACATACACTGCCATTTCCGACTTCGCTTAGACGCACATACTTACAAAAAAACAATCATTTAAAACAGCCACCTTGGAAAAGCTTACCCACACGTCCTGTTTCTGTGTTTCCGACAGCGGTGTAACGTTTTGAATGTCATAAAAAAGTCCCAACCGAGACACTAAAACTATGAATATGTTAGTTGGTTGGGTACTTTCCAGAGCTTCACTGGTGCGCTTAAATTGAGAGAATACCGCCAAGGCTCTATTCAATATCTGGCCCAAAATAAATCCTACTTAGCAGAAATGAGGACCGTTGAAACTTGGCCTGGTCGTTACAAAATACAAGAAGCCACAGCGTATCGCAAAGGAGAAGAGGCGGCAAAAAACGCCTGGATTGTATCTTCTGCTTTTCCTGTACCGTCTGACTATGTTGCTTTCTTTCACAGTTGAAAGGACATCTGACCTAAAGGTCACGACGTGTGTCAATACGTGGTTCCATTACCGTCTGCAACATTTGCAGCAGTCTTAATAACTGTTAATCTAGTAGAGACAACTTGTTTCGAAAATGCGGTAAGGTTCCGCATTACGTACTTCTGTTACCGTATGCGGCTCTTGTTACAATGGTAATGTACCTCCAACTGTCTCGCCGTAAACAAAGCAGCACAACAATGAAATAAGTGGGAGTCCGCATAATAATCCCCTGGCTTCAGAGAAAGGCAGCTTGCGAGTACACTTCGTAGCTTAACAGAAGTGAATTGTACTAGATGAGGGGAAGCCAGCTATATATATAAATATCAAGCAACAATACCCTAATGCAATAAACCAGACAAATGAACGTAGATACTGATTTCGGCTGTCCCTCTGATGAATCAGAGCCTGCCATCTTTAAACAAAAAAAAACAAATGTTGTGTACACCTACTCACCCCCTTTTTGGCCTGAGCATACGCTCTATAATTCGTACAGAAGGTATACTTTGATTCATTGGGGTCTTTGCACAACAAACGGTAACAGAGGAGCATTGGAACTTCGCTTTTGTGATTTGTGCTACGCAGTTAAAGAAATAAATCTACATTAAGCAAGCTACCTTTTCATGGCATCTAACAAGCTGAAAAAATATTAACCGACACGATGTTAGTTATTCTTCCTGGCGTCAATTCCTTTTTTAGGGCTTCTCTTTTCACCGATTTAGTTGACATGGGAGTGAAATCCTTTATGAGTTTCTGTGTTGAGCCCCCAAGCACCATTTGTGTTCTTTTACTGGCAATTTGTACTGTTATCAGTTTCAGCTTTCGAAAAAAAGAGGGTAATCTCCCTATCCTAAACAGATTTGGTACTCACAATTTTTATATGACATTACGCAGCGTGAGATACAATTATCTATTACTATGAAATGTGCAAATGCTGGTTTCGAGACAAAACTTCATGTACACTTTTGATGTTTTTGCGATTAGAGCAGAAGCGAAATAGATCATGGGATTTTGAAAAGCTTGGGAGAGCTAAAACCAGACATTGTGCTTGTTAGGTCTCGAAAAAACTTTATCTGAAACTTTTGCGCGTGACATATCATCCCTAGTATATGTAATATGTTTGAACGAGTTCCCTGAATTATGAATTTTTTTAAATACATGTTCGCCTATCTAACGAAAAAGTAATTACGCTTTGGCAGGCTTCAAATATATGCAGATTTTATACTGGAGGTTATCCGTATTGAAGTTTTTGCCAGTAGCCCGTAATAATACCAGGTTCAACTCGCGTTCCTACTGGCCAGAGCGGTTGCATTCACTGGTGAAACTAAAGCTTTTTCCGGATGATCTGTGCCTTTGAAGGCCAACTTCACTCAAAATTTCGACCTCTTGAAAAGCTATGTCCTTGTAGTCTGCCTAATAGGAGTGCGAGACATAAAAATAGCCGCTGAAATAGGCGCGTGCACGGTGCAAAAGACAAGCAAAGCTCTGAGATATTGAAACCAAAAATGACCGGAGCGCGGCCCTTAAGGCCAGGATGAAGTGACGTTGCATCCGGCGAGTGAGGAGCCGGAGGGTCCAGTAGCGGCCAGCGAATGGGAGCAAACCCTTGAGCAACAGCTTTGCACGGGTGGCAGCCCTCGGATACGCGCCCCCAGCGGCGCACGAATAGTTTTCCTGGCTTATAGAGTTTCTTAGTAAGTATACTAGAAAAGAAAAAATGGCCGCGTATTTTCTCTTTTCGTTGCAAATGTCGCCGGAAGACGATATTCAGCCGGCGCCCTTGACAAGTAAATGCCTCCCTTCGCTTTCCCGCTCATCTCTTATTCTGTTCCTCTTCCGTCTCACTCCTCCCAAGGTAAACACGCTAGAGGTTTGCTCAACTGAATGTAAATTTGCCGCGTTCCACTGCTCCAAGTCGGGTGTCTCGATGCCAGCGCTGCCGTTCGGTGGAGACGCGCGTGAATTCAGGAACCCTGCTACAACGTTTATTGAACCCTTTCTCGTCCCTGTGAAAAATTTTTGCGCTTAAGTCTCACTCATGGACATGTCACCATTCTCCACGAGCATTTCAAGCGAAGCGTGGATCCCATTTAGGGGAACCTTTTGTTGCTATTGCCGTTTGATTTTTTTACATGCCGCCAGGAGGTAGCGCTGGCGACACCAGGCGGCGATTTTCTGTTGCTGATTCATTTGCTATTGCAAAAACTAAGAATGCACGAATTTTTTAATAAAAAAAATCTGAAAATATCACTTATGTATTGATTTGCTGCCTTAGAGACAAGGCAATTGGAGAAGAATAAATACGACGAAAATGAGGGAGCACACTACTTTCCTTGGGGCTGTGTCTTCTGAAGTTTACTCTGGAAGCCACGCAAGATTGTAAAAAGAGGTAGCGTATCCAGCATAGCCTTTCCAAAAAATGTGTCATAATTTTTTTTCAATACTTAAGAAAACCTATTGTCTGATGCTATTCTACAAAAACTCGTAATACGAGATATGTATCGCAATAGAAAGCGGAGTAGTAGCTCCTAACAATGTATATGAGTAAAATCCACTCATTCAGCAAAGAAAAAGAAATCTACAGTGCTCACGGATTGAAACGCGACACCGAGAGCGCGCGGCCACCGCTACATGCAGCGTCGTCCGCGGACGCCCGCCGAAGCTAGGCGTTCCACTTTGGCACACCGCGAGGATGACAGCGTCATCCTCGCGGTGTTTCAAAGTGGAACGCCTAGCTCCCGCGGGCGTCAGCGGGCGACGCTGCATGTAGCGGTGGCCGCGCGCTCTCGGTGTCGCGTTTCAATCCGTGAGCACTGCACCTTTCCAATGTGAAAGGGAACATCTCGGTACAATCTATCTGTACCATATCGACCATTGTCACAGAAGAGGTAGAACTAAAAATACACCACGGGAAACATGAGATCGGTTTTGTCAAGAGTTTGATGTTTCGAAAGGGAAATAAGTCTTGTCGTTTCCCGCTGGTCCGTGAAAGAGGACTGTTGTTGTGATGACTGCTCCACGTGACTTCAAAAATTGGTCGTTTTCTTCCCCGCTATATGGTTTGCATTTCTCTTCTGCATTTGGATTTAGAATATCGCCGCACTTTTTCAGACAAAATGTACAAAAGCTCTTTTAGAGAAACTACTTATTGGCAGGAAACTCTGCAAATTTATTTCTACCAATATTTTCAAGAGAACGCATCAAAAATACTCCACTGCCGCACGCATACAATTAGCACATCAAAGAAAAAGGCCTAAATTTGTCCACAGCTCCGTTGCGAACAAAGTCTAATGAGTTCAAGCACTTGCTTTATATTTGAAGTTTCAGAAATTTTTATCTTAAACGTGGTCACAAGAAACCCTCTTTTACCTTCATCAAAGAGGGATACTCGTATAAAAAACTTTGGGAGTTTCGTCCTGCCATTTAAAGTTCAAGGTGGCATTAATCCCGCTAAATGCGACAGGACCTAATATGCCATGGTATGCAGATGCGGGGGAGTGTTTTCAATTTGGCGAAAGGTAGGAGTTCAGTCCTTTAAGAGAGGAAATTGATCGGCCGTTCTTCGCCCACCTTATGCTAATGTTGTGGTCTCGTCTCCAAGCCGAGCTCCTCTTTCGGTCGGTCATATCAAAGAGCTCCAGGGGGCTCCAACATTTTTTATTTCTCTTTTGAGTCCACTCAATGCATTTGATGTTTAGGAATGAAAAACACATATTTTCTTTTCAGAACGACAGTAGCTCAGTAAACACGAAATCGGAGGCTCTGGAAGGATTACGAAACGCGAGCAGCCACGATGACACGAGCTAAGCCATAACATGTTTCTACATCACGGAACGAAAACAACCTGTCTCGTTGAGGGACTGGAGGATTGAGTTTGGAAGGAGTAAACATGTGCTAAGTTTTGAAAACACTTCTCGGCGAAAGGGTAGCTGCTTTCTATTTTTAGTACGTTAAGGTGATAAAGTGCAAAATTAAGGCTCAACACCATCACTATGCCTAGTCGTAGTAAAAGTATTTTGCTCTCACACTACAGTCAAACCCGTTTTCAGCGAACTGCAATATGCACTTCGATTAGTTCGATATATCCAATAGTTCGATATAGCTGAACCCGCCTATAACGAGCAGATTGTTACGAGTTTGCAATCCGCGGGAGCCCTCTCTCCTCCCCAACTCCACCATCCCCGCATGCAGAAACGAACACAGTAAAGTAGCCATTACAACACCCAAAGTAATCCATCTATTGCAAGTAATAAAGCCATTTTCTGCCCCATTTTCCTAATTTGTAGCAAAAGCGGTGATTTTTGTTTTCACTCTTTTGTTTTGGCGGCTTCAACTAGCATAGCATTCTCTACACGAAACATTGTTTGCACCAGTTCGAGTCCGCGCCCTCCAAAATCGAAGAAGCATTGGCGGAGCACATCGACTGCCGAAAGCGCTTCATTATAAGCGTCGAACGGCTCTCACTCGCGACATCATCGGGAACATTGGCGAGCTCTTCCCACAGTTCACTAATGCTGCTTTATTGGCCCGGACTCGCTTACTGGGCGGGTTCCGTCGTGAATCCCGCGCTTCGAAAACAGTTACGGAAAGTGTCAGGCATCACGTCGCTCAGTGCGACGCGCAATGTTTCAGTCGCGGCTCTTGCTCCGTGGTCGCGGCCAATCCAGATCTCAATCGCCGCTTCGAGACCATGCATTTTGGCGGTCATTCTAGGCCCACAGAGTTCGATATATCCGATGTGAACTTCGTTATAAGGAATATGTTTCCCATGTATTTCCATAACTGAATTATTTTTGTTGGATATATAGCATAATTCGCTCTATCCGGGTTCGTTATCGCTGGGTTTGACTGTAACTATGCCTGGCTAAATTTAAAGAAAAACTTATTTTAAGAACACAATTTCATTCATTTAAACGAATCCTGTTGATATGACTAGTTTCAACATTATTGGTTTGCCTTGCAACTACTGCCTATGGTCTTTTCATTTATCTTATATATAAGCATGTGGTTTCCCGTGAAACGTACCGTAGCCGCAGACAAATCCTAGCGACCTTCGAGTTATTTGTTTTTTCAAATTTCACTTTCTCCTTTGTTGTGTTTGTAAACATTTGTGGTCGCCAAGCCTCGCAGCATAATCCCAGGGATGCTGGGACATTCCTATTATCGTGTATATTATGTTAGATACGAAGCACCGTAGGACCCCTCAATGTCCGTAATCCGTGCGTTTTTGGGCGTGTGCGTCCGTGCTGCGGATGCGCGAGGAGCACTGAATTGGGTTGGATTTTGATTGGATTCGATTGGATTGAAGTGGAATAGATTATATTTTGATTGTATTCGATTGATTTGAAGTGGGATGGTTTATATTTATTTCCATCAAATTAAATTGTATTGGATTGGATTGGCAATCGTTGTAGCACCAGTAAGCGCTCTCATTGGTGATTTAGGCTAAGAACGATTCCCAGTGCTTCGCTCACTTGTCATGATTCACGTTGTGGAGATGCGTGAACTTTTTCATAGAATGGGGACATTTAATCTGTCAATCGTTCAGAATTTGGAACTCGCGTGTGTTCGCCATGTTTTTTCACGTCTCCTACTCTTCGTTAGCTGACTAGAGCAGGGTAGCTTTCTGGTATTTTTCAGGTAATTGCCATTTGATTTTTTACTTGCTGCCGTACGACCACGTATCGAGCGACGGCTTTTGTATCTAACGCGCCAGTGATTCTTCGCTGGTTTGTTAGAATAGCGCCCCGTCAGTAATACAAACGAATGTGTGTCTTCATGCTCCGCGTGTTTGCTGCTCCTGTACTTCACGTGAAACGAGGAATTAGATTTATTGATGGGCTTCGCTTTTGATGCGGTTTCAAAAGAATACCATGCTTTGTTCGCTGAAGTGACGTGTCATTTACTTAAGTTTGAAGTACCTTTGTTTAATCTCTACACGGTAGTAAATGAATATTTAGAGTTTTTTGAGTATTGCTCTTGAAAGCGCTACCACTGGCTTGCCTCAGCAAGCAGAATACCAACATTACTTATGCATGTGGCAGTGTAAGCTGGCCTAGCATTTACCAAACATTACAGAGAAACAAGGACATCAGAAAAATCTAATACCCCATCGTAGAAGAAAAATTGCTGAATCGCGAATCTTTACGCGATACAAATGAGAGGTCAACAATCCAATCAGTCAAAGTCAGTATCTTCAACCGCCCCGAGGGACTAGTACGTATTCTTGGGCAAGTTGGTGTGGCATTTTTGACGAATTCATAGCGCAAAGAACGAGGACAAGGAGGACACGCTGTGTCCTCTTTTTCTTGTGGCGTCGAGGTTTTTTTTTAGGCTTCGAGGTAGCGCTCTCTTGCGTGTCCTCTTTCTTGTCCTCGTTCTTCTCTCTACGGACTTGTCAAAAAGCCCCGAGGGAACTGAATGTGATTTCTCGACTCTAATTTACTAGTCCGTAATTATTTTACCTGCGGCTAGCACATAGGTATCATTTAGTTGGCCTTCCAGTTGGTTAAGGGTGCGGTGAGCTCTAGGCGAACGCGCCATCTTAGCACCTGTTAGAGAATGATTTAATTATCACCATCGGTCAACCTGTTGGTGCTCAACTGCCTTCGCTTACCACAGTTAAACCTGATATGCATATTGTCACGAAGACAAGGACGAAGCAGTTGTCTTGAATGAGAAATACGTTTATTGGAGCGAACTTGTGCTCCCCTAACTCAAAAGAATACAGAGGCGGCGAAGCAGCGGTCAACAAAGTGACTTGCACAGGCGAGTGTCGTCGAATCGAATTCCCCGGCGTCCGCACTGCAGGCTTTTTATCTTTCGGCGCGCGTGGTTCTCGAAACGTCGATTCGCATCGAGAACATAGTAGATCCAAGAAGATTATTCTGGGCTGTTCACGTTAGATCGGAATGCTCTCCCTATCACAACAGATAACACATGCGGCAGAGAAAGAAAGAATGGAACACGCGCTTCCCTTGGCGCAGAGATAACGCAGACCGGTGCAGCCGGGCGGTAAAAGCAAAACACAAATAAACAAACCCAATGTATGGTTCGCGGCCTTACCCCCCCTCTAAGAGTGCATCGACCCGATGCTAACACAAGCGAGAGTCCGAACAAATGAAAATAAAAGTTCGTCATCGTTCGTAGAAAGGTTTTAGGCGAGCAACGTGGACGACTTCAGGCCGCCTGCGTTCTCGTGATGTGCGGGAGTCACCTTTAGGGATCACTTCGTAGGTAAGTTGGCCAACACGTCGTAGAATCTGGTAGGGTCCGAAATAGCGTCGCAGGAGCTTCTCACTGAGTCCGCGTCATCGGATGGGGGTCCAAACCCACACACGATCCCCTGGTTGGTACTCGGCGTTTCGGCGTCGGAGGTTGTAGCGTCCCGCATCCACCAGCTGCTGGTCCGTTATACGAACTCGAGCGAGCTGGCGGGCCTCCTCCGCACGTTGAAGATATCCGTGGACGTCGGCGTTGAGGTCGTCGTCTTCTACGTGCGGAAGCATGGCGTCGAGCATCGTAGTCGGCCTTCTACCGTAGACAAGCTCGAACGGCGTCCGCTGCGTCGTCTCCTGGATAGCCGTGTTGTACGCAAAAGTGACATACGGGAGCACTTCGTCCCAAGTCTTATGTTCAACGTCAACGTATATTGACAGCATATCTGCGATTGTCTCGTTCAGACGTTCTGTTAGTCCGTTCATTTGGGGGTGGTACGCCGTCATTCTTCGGTGATCCGTGTTGCTGTAGCGTAATACACCTTGCATCAGCTCCGCAGTAAATGCCGTTCCGCGGTCTGTCATTAGGACTTCTGGGGCTCCATGTCGCAGCACAACTTGGCTTATAAAGAACTTTGCCACTTCTTGTGCAGTCCCCCTCGGAAGAGCGGCGGTCTCTGCGTAGCGCGTCATGTAGTCTGTCGCTACACCAATCCACTTGTTCTGTGATCGTGACGTAGGGAACGGGCCTAAAAGGTCCATTCCAATCTGTTGAAATGGTCTCGATAGGACGGCGATCGGTTGTAGAAATCCGGCGGGTCTTGTCGGCGGCGTTTTTCGTCGCTGGCAGTCACGGCAGCTCCGGACGTAGTGGGTGACGTCAGAGGTAAGGCCGGGCCAGTAGTACCTCGCCTTGATTTTTCCAATAGTGCGGGCTGTGCCGAGATGTCCGGAAGACGGGTCGTCGTGGCACGCTTCCCCAATTTCGTCACGAAGGTCCGCGGGGATGACGAGAAGGTAATTCGCTCTTGTTCCGGGGCTGAAATTCTTCTTCACGAGGACGGAGTATCTCAGGCTGAATGCTGGTAAGCTGCGTTTGAAGGTCCTAGGAACGGCAACGTTGCATCCCTCGAGGTACACGATTATGACGCGTAAGTCGGGGTCGGCACGCTGCTGGGCGGCTAGGTCGCTCTCCTTCACGATCCCGAAGAACGCGCTGTCTTCATCAGAGTCTTGTGGTGGTGGATCGACGGGGGCGCGGGACAGGCAGTCGGCGTCGGAGTGTTTCCTGCCTGATTTATAAACGACTGTAACGTCGAACTCCTGCAGGCGCAAGCTCCACCGCCCAAGACGGCCAGAGGGGTCCTTCAAATTGGCGAGCCAACACAGCGCATGGTGGTCTGTTACAACCTTGAATGGTCTTCCATACACGTATGGGCGAAATTTTGAAATCGCCCATATAATAGCCAGGCACTCTTTCTCAGAGGCAGAATAGTTTTTCTCCTCCTTCGACAGACCACGGCTGGCATAGGCGATTACCCTTTCGCAGCCGCTTTGCTTTTGGACAAGGACGGCACCCAAGCCTATATCACTGGCGTCCGTGTGCATTTCCGTTTCGGCATTTTCGTCGAAATGAGCGAGCACGGGCGGGCTTTGCAGGCGTTTTTGCAGCTCGCCGAATGCTTTTTCTTCGTCGTTTTCCCAGCTGAAAGGGGTGCTGTCTTTCGTCAAGCGCGTGAGTGGCTCTGCAATGCGGGCCAAGTTTGCGACGAAGCGCCGGTAGTATGCGCACAGCCCGAGAAATCTTTGCACGCCCATCTTGTCTTTCGGGCTAAGGAAGTTCGCGATAGCTGAAGTTTTTGCCGGGTGAGGTAGGACTCCCGCGTCGTTCACGACGTGGCCCAAGAACTTGAGTTCCTAGTATGCGAAACGGCACTTTTCAGGCTTCAGCGTCAACCCCGACGTACGAATGGCCTCGAGTACAGACTCCAACCTTGCAAGGTGTTCGTCGAAAGTCCGGGCGAATACCACTACGTCGTCGAGGTATACGAGGCAGGTGTGCCACTTAAGGCCAGCTAGCACAGTGTCCATGACTCTTTGAAACGTCGCTGGTGCTGTGCACAGCCCAAACGGCATCACCTTGAACTCGTATAGGCCGTCTGGGGTTATAAATGCAGTCTTCTCTCGGTCTCTCTCGTCCACTTCAATTTGCCAGTAGCCGGTCTTCAGGTCCATCGATGAGAAGTACTTGGCGTGGCAGAGGTGGTCGAGGGCGTCGTCGATTCGGGGGAGGGGGTACACGTCATTTTTCGTGATTTTGTTCAGTCGCCGGTAGTCAACACAAAACCTTAATGTGCCGTCTTTTTTCTTTACGAGTACGACGGGCGCAGCCCAGGGGCTTTTCGATGGCTGTATAATGTCGTCGCTGAGCATGTCGTCGACTTGAGTCCGGATGGCTTCCCGTTGGTGTGAAGAGACGCGGTACGGTGACTGTCGGGTAGGTCGGGCTCCATCTTCGGTTATTATTCGGTGCTTCGCTAGAGGGGTCTGACGTAGTTTTGCGCTCCACGAAAAACATTCGCTATAGCGACGCAGCAAAGCCAATAATTTGTTCCGTTGTTCTTGCGGTAGCGCCGGATTCACGTCGAAGGGCTGCGGGAGCTTGAAGGTTTCTACGGGGGTGCGTTCAAAGTCGGCGACCGCGATCACGTCACTGGCATCTTGCGTTTCTTCGAGGAATGCAATTGCCGCGCCCTTGTTTAAATGCTGGTACTCCTCGGTGAAATTAGTAACCAAAATGTGGGATTGGTGTTCCTTGAAGCGCGCAATGCCTCTTGCGACAGACACACCGCGGTCGAGAAGCAACCTTTGGTCACTCTACACGATAGCGTCAACGTCAGGAGCAGCACCTTCACAGTAGACGGTGATCATCAAACTTGCGCGGGGTGGCAGGGTGACATGATCATCGGCTATCCTTACAGCTGCACGGTGTTCGGGGTTCGGTTCCGGCGTCATGGAGGTATCGGAGGAAAAAGTTATCGACTTGGTCTGCAGATCAATTATTGCGCCGTTGTCCGTCAAAAAGCCCATTCCGAGAATTACGTCGCCGGAACAGTTAGGCAAGATGACGAACGCGGCAGGGTACGTCGTGCCGTCTATGGTGACGCGCGATGTGCACGTTCCACTTGGCGTCACGAGGTGGCCTCCTGCTGTGCGTATGTGCGGACCGTCCCATCTGGTCATAACTTTCTTCAGTTTAGACGCAAATGGTCCGCTCATTACCGAATAGTCAGCTCCCGTGTCTACGAGGGCGACTACGTCAAAGCCGTCGATGGACACCTTGACGTCAGATGCAGCCTTCCTCGAGTTCAGGGTTCGTCGGGGCGTCGTATCTCTGCTTGTACGTGTTGACGGTCGGGCACTGTGCATTGTCGTTGTCGTCGTCTTCTCAACGGACGTCTCGGTCAGGTCGGGTACGCGTCGCGCCGTGTAGCTGTCGTCGTGTTCAGGAGCCTCATCAGGGCTTGGTCGGGTCGTCGGGATGAGGGCATGTCGTGAATCACTGTCTTCGGTGCGTCCTTGCGTCGTTGGAGGGTTTCCAGTATTTCACCGTAGAGCAACTTCACCTCCAGAAGTTGCTGCTTTTAGTTTCCCCCGCGTGGGCTGGGGGACCTTCCGCGTGCGAAATCAGCATTGCTACGGCGGTTAGGCGACTGGTATGGTTAGGGCGATGGCGATCGGTGTGAGCGGGCTGGTCCTCGGGTGGTGTTGGACAGGTATTCGTCGATCTCAGTAGGCCGCTGGCCGGGTCGGGGGCGTGGGGCGTCGACGGAGAAACCACGCAGTCCGAGTCTCCTGTACGGGCAGCGACGATAGATGTGATCGGTCTCTCCGCAATGGTAGCACAGCGGACGATGATCTGGCGTTCGCCAAACGTCAGTCTTCCTCGGCGTCTGGGTTTGGGCTGTGTACCGCGGTACGGTCGACGGCGGCGAGAGTGGGGACGGCGGCGAGAGTGGACGGCGGTACGGTGGAGCTTCTTGTAGACGGGTTGGAGCAGGGCGGGGTCGACGAACAGCCGCAGAATAGGTCATCGCCTGTGGCTCGCGGGGTGCCTCGGATGGCATAGAAGTGCCCAAAGCGTGTTGAACCTCTTCGCGGATGACGTCAGTCAAGGAAGCCACTTGAGGTTGCGGCGTCGTCTGAAAAAGCTTCCGAAGCTCCTCCCTGACCACTGCTCGGATGGTCTCACGCAGTGTGTCGGAGCTTGTAGCCCCGGCACCGATCGTCTCGGAAACCATCACGTTGACCAGGCGATCGTACTGCCTCGTTCGAGCTTCCAGCGTCTTCTCCATCGCGGCCGCCTCAGACGCGAATTCGGCCACCGTCTTGGGAGGATTGCGGACAAGGCAAGCAAAAAGCTCCTGCTTTACCCCTCGCATGAGAAACCTTAGTTTCTTTTCTTCTGTCATCTCCGGATCCGCACGTCGAAACAACCTCTTCATCTCCTCAACAAAGATCACTACCCCTTCGTTGGGGTGCTGCGTTCGAGTTTCGAGTAAAAGCGCTGCGCGTTCTTTTCTGACCACGGTAGTGAAGGTCTTAGTGAACTCGCTTTTGAACTGAGCCCAGTTTGTCAAGGAGCTCTCGTGGTTCTCGAACCAAGTGCGAGCCGAATCTTCCAAGTAAAAGAAAACGTGCCGGAACGTTTCTGCGTCGTCCCACCTGTTGAATTTCCGGACGCGCTCCAGTTTTTCCAACCATTCTTCTGGGTCTTCTGCGGGGGCTCCTCGGAATGATGGCGGTTCCCGTGGCTGCTGCAGAACGACCGGAGGATTGGCTTGGTTGAGTATGGTGCTGGTTGCGACGTCTTTCTTCTTCGTCTTCTCCGGTAGTAGACCGAACTCGGGTGGTAAATCTTGCACGCGGAGGCTGGCTCTTGTTGGACTGGCTTGGCAGCTTCCAGAGGTTGTAGTGGGCATGAAGGGTGCGTACCCAGCACCTCCACCAGATGTCACGAAGACAAGGACGAAGCAGTTGTCTTGAATGAGAAATACGTTTATTGGAGCGAACTTGTGCTCCCCTAACAACTCAAAAGAATACAGAGGCGGCGAAGCAGCGGTCAACACAGTGACTTGCACAGGCGAGTGTCGTCGAATCGAATGCCCCGGCGTCCGCACTGCAGGCTTTTTATCTTTCGGCGCGCGTGGTTCTCAAAACGTCGATTCGCATCGAGAACATAGTAGATCCAAGATTATTCTGGGCTGTTCACGTTAGATCGGAATGCTCTCCCTATGCCAACAGATAACACATGCGGCACAGAAAGAAAGAATGGAACACGCCCTTCCCTTGGCGCAGAGATAACGCAGACCGGCGCAGCCGGGCGGTAAAAGCAAAACACAAATAAACAAACCCAATGTATGGTTCGCGGCAATATTGTGAGCACGTTCTGAGCATCGCGTCGTATTTACAGTGACCGGCTCGTATATTGTGGGCACCATCCTGTGCTTCATCTTCTTCCTTTCATAATTATCCTCATCACCAGCCTACCAACCCTCCTCTTGCGAAGATCATGGTCATCGGAGGCTGGTTCCGAGTCCGCGGCGGTTGCGACGCTTCCCATTAAACGTCCTCCTGCACCTGTCTCTTCAGGCCCTCTCAATATAAAGACATTCTATTGTGTATGCGGTGTGTGATTGTGATTGATGTGCCATTTGTAGAAACCCATTGTTCAAGGTTGGCTATCGTGCAGTGTGGTTTTTCTAGCAGTGCCAGAAATGAGGCGTAGAAAGCTTTGATTTATTAGGATTTATCAAAACCAGTTACTAGGGGCATACATCTACGGACGTGGAACCCAAACAGCCATGCGCTGAAGTGCAGCGGGACCTTGTATTCAAGCTGCAATCTGTAAATCCGTAACAGTGTCGTCCTCAGTATATAGGTGCTGTAGAAATTATTCACACTCTCTGAGGAAGCGGACACCAATATGTACCACCGCGTTCGCATCCTGCGAATTGTTTCTGCTGTGCGAAGACCGTGTTCAGTAAAGATGTAGCAACTTCTTATTGCACTAATATAACCCAATAATGACGCCAAATCACAACTGTTTTTTTATAAAAGAGGATGATTAGAGAGGAACGCTCTAAATACGGGGAAAAGAAGAAGGACCTGCTGTGGAAATGTAAATACGATTTCCGCTACAGGTCTGAACCAAACAAAGTCTGGTCATTTCTATGTCGTTCTAATTCTCGGGCGTTAGGACTTTTTTGCTGAAGGTAATCTGTTTGTGTCCGTATACTGCAATGAAAACAACACTTCGTGGCTTCTTTAACCTCTTTCGGGTAGGCGGTATTTTTGCAGACATCAAGTTTCACATCACAGCTGTCCAGACCGAGGTTTTTCCGTCCATCCAACCCAAAAACCTGGAAGCCCCAAGAAAATAATGTGCTTTTGGAGGTCCTGGGAATCGAACCCGGGACCTTTTCGCCATCGAACCGGCAACCTAACCTTCAGGCTTCTAATACGCACTGCGTAAATATTCCCAATATTGAAGACCGCCACTACTTCAGCTGAGTTCCTTGTTTGCAATAAAATTATCACAATTGGACCTCATTCTTCTTTTGTACTGTTTTAATGTGCTAGTACGGTTAACCAAAATACAATGAAACCCCGTTAATACGTTTTTCACTAGACCGGGGGAAAAAAACGAACAACCAGGAAACCGCAGCAGTGAGGAAAACTTGGAAAATGGACGGAACAGTGTAGGTTTGATCTGCCACCATGCATTTCCGCAACTTTAGCTTTCGAACCTGAATAGTTCGAGAATGTAGGCTTGCCACTTTTTGCTATCGCTGGAAAACAAGCGTGGCAATGGAAGGTCCCGAGCAATGTCGACCCTCTTCCGCGCTCGCTGCTTGTGTACTGCGTTTAGCACGTCAAGCTTTTCCTGAAGGGAAAGCGCGTGTCGTGTTCGCAAGGCTATCAAGGCACGACAACGATCGCGGTTGGAAGTTCAACGGTGTTCTCAAAGCATGAAGCACACCATAACGACGAGAGCGCGTACTATTCTTGCAGTGGGGCTTTTATAGCAAACATGCACTTCCGCCATTCCGAAGTGAATTTTTTATTGATAGCGCCGTGATGATGGTGATGGCACACAGTAACACAGGGCCATCTACTGGTGACGAATCGCACCGGCGTGCGGCTTCATGCAGTCAGTTGCATAGCCAATCATGGCCAAGGCTCGTCAAACGTCAAAATGGCTGTCCGTGCATGTCGCCCGGGTGGTTTTGGAGTGTCACATTGCGACGAATGATCCGGCGAATAGCCACGACGTAACAGAGAGGATTTTAAGAAACGGGACTTTATTTGAGCTGCGCCGGGACTAGACAAAAACATATTAGTAGCCGCGAAAACGCAGCACTGAGGAACGTAAGAGCGGGGTTCTGCGGTATATTTTTGAATGTGAGGCTTCACATTGTCTATCATGTGTATACAGCCATACAGTGCTGATGTGCACTGCATGAACCCTAACTTTAAATTATTTGCAGTGGTTTATGGTAGAGTTTATTGCTTTTTTTGTACACACACTTTCACACATGCAGAAAAGGAAAGATTAGGAGAGGCCGTCCAGACCTTTTCATGGCGTTCTAAAACACTATATAAAAATGGTCAACTTTCACCTTCTTTTTTCTCTGCTCAGCACCTCATCGGCCTTTACTTGTCTTTCCTCTCGTCTCCGTTGCTTGAAGCAATGCGTTTAGGCGGGCCTGACAAGCGGCAGACAGGTCAGTCCTTTTATTTGGCTTAATCCTCAAGACCGTCAAAAGGGCAATAAGTTTGCCACTATTGTTGCAATTCATGGGCGCAACAAGTAGGGTAGTTTCTTGGGATGTTCTGTTCTGCATGGTCTCAGGAGCTTGCAGTGCCGTACCAACCTCAGAAAACTTTTCTTGGGAGTTGCTCTAAACTGGATGTCCTGGGCCTTTGATGTTTAAGAATAAGTGTACATTTCATTTTTTTGTTCAGCGTTATCACAACACAAAAAAGCAAATATGTAGCATTTGTTATGTACTGGGTCTTTCAGTATCAAATACAATAGCATATAACATGTGTAGGAAGACTAAACTTGCAACCATTATGAACGTTTCATTTTCCCAAAATCCACTGTTAGAACAGGCGGCCTTTTATCCTGCTTTTCGGGGAAAATTAAACAACGCCGGAAGTGTCATTGTGCAATGCAGCAACGTCTCTTTTTGGGTTCCCAATATGAATCGGTTTTGATATTAGAGCACCAGCAATTAGTATAGATACGTTGCAAAACCAACTCCTCAGCAACCCCCACTTAATGTTGATTTTGATATTTGCATGATGTGGAGTTATACTGCCGTTCAGTACGTATACGTGACACCAATATTGTCACGATGCCAAAGACGACGCAATTGTTTTCAAAGAAAAGTTTATGGGAGCGAACTTGTGCTCCCCTAACAACTCAAAGAATGCACAGGCGGCGAAGCAGCACTCAGCCAAATGATGTACGCAAGCGAGTGTCGTTGAATGGAATGCCGCATCGTCTGCTCTGCAGGCTTTTATCTTTCGGCACGAGTGTTTCTCGAACCGTGAAGTTACGTGTAGAACATTGTAGATCAAAGAAAATTATTCGAGGCTAGTGACGTTAGGGCGAAACGCTCTCCGTATCACAATGAGATAACCCGTGCGGCATCAAAATAAAGAATGAGACATGCGCTTCGCTTGGGACACAGATAACAGGCCGGGCATAGCCGGGCAGTAAAAACAACACAAAAACAAACAATCCCATTGCCTAGTTCGCGGCAATATTTAGTTCAAAGTGGAGCGTCACATCTTTATAGCAGTTGTTTGCCTTGATTGATTTGATTGATTGATTGATTGTGGGGTTTAACGCGCCGACGCAACGCAGGCGATGAGGCGCGCCGTAGTGGAGGGCTCCGGATTATTTTGACCACCTGGGGATCTTTATCGTGCGCCGAAATCTCGTACACACGGGCGTTTTTGCTTTTCGCCTCCATCAGAAAAGCGGCCGCCGCGGCCGGGAATCGAACCCGCGACCTCGTGCTCAGCAGCGCAACGCCTTAGCCACTGAGCCACCGCGGCGGGTAGTTGTTTGCCTTAAAAGACGTACCCAAAAGAGCAGTCACTGTTAGCAAACGTTCTTCTTTCGTTTATTTTCCTCTCCAGTCTGCAAGTAAAAAAACCGTGACCGATTTACGAAGTGACTAAAGCAATCTTGGTGTTCGCGAATATGTATATCTATCCTTATCTCTCACTTTCCCGAAACAGACGTAAAGAATATGTCCTTCTCCTAGAGATTTAAACCGGAAATAACTATTGAAGCGAGCCCCCAAAGCTCTAACCACGAGCAACTGCCGAGTTGTTAGCTGTAAACCAGATGAACAAACGTGTGTATCGTGATTTCCAAGAGAGCCTACTTTTACTCTCCTTTTTGAAAATACTGGCTACCATTACCATTCGGAAGGCTGTTTTGGTGAATGGGCTATCAAAAGAGTGAAATGGAGTTACCACGCCACAAAGCCACCCAGTCGACGGCAGCGTGGCCTAATAAGAAATAGGCAGAGGGTGCAAAACAAAGCTTGTTCCAAAAAAACGTATACACAGTGAATATCAGATACGAAAATCGTCTATGTATTGCTAGCTTTGATTAAATACCGGCAAATCTGCCAGGTGCATTTCTGGAAAGGCTAGTCTTAACGTTGAAGCAATCCGTGGGCAAACTTTTATTGAAGCAGACGTTATCTCACCCTGTTTTTTTTTTTTTCAGTGAAGTTCGACAAGAAAAGCATTCTACTTCTACAAAAAAATTAAAAAGAGCGCAGTGAACGAGGACAGAGAAACACAGTAGACTGGAGGAGCGCTCAGTACCAACTTGTTTATTTCGAAACCCTGCTCGGCATTTAAACGTCCGTACATCAGAGGCACGCCGGCCACGTACCACCCGAAGAGCAAGCCATATGTGCTGCTACCAATTACGGCATAAAAGGTGAAACTCGCTCTCCCGCAAACACACCGACGTCTGACTGACAAAATCTGTGCCCCTCTTTTTGATATGAAACGCCCCTTAAAGTTCGTGCGCCGCCGTGTCTCTGCCGCAGCCTAGCACCTTCAACTCAGAAAATGAAGGCACACACCCACACACTACGCAATGAGCAGGAAGATGCGGACGTCGATCACTTGTGAGCAACAGCTCATGCTCACGGGCCCGGTCGTCGACACACCGGCTGGTTTGACCAATATAGGACTTGCCACTGTCCAGTGGCAACTAATAAACAACAGGTACCGCACGAATCCACAGAGCGCCTAGCGTGCTCCTTACGGCAAGCCGCACCCTTTATATAGATGCAAAAAAGGGTGTGGCTTGTGGTAGGAATGGTATATAGCACACCAAAATGCACTGCAGAAAAGACTGTTTATTGATTGTAGGGTTTAACGCGCGGATGCAATGCAGGCGATGAGGCACGCCGTAGTGGACGGCTCCGGATTAATTTTGACCACCTGGGGATCCTCAACGTGCGCCGAAATCTCATACACGAGGCTGTTTTTGTCCAGAGTAGACTTATTTTCTCTGAGGATGATAGTGGTGCGTGAAGTAAAAGATGGCTGAAACGCGGAGCTTTCTCTGGCCTAAGCCAATGTCTTCCACGTCCGAAGTCAAAGTCCAAACAACCAAATCGGTACGCCCCTAATAAAGACAGTGCACTAAAGCCAACACTCAGTGGCTTTCCCCGAGGACATATTAGGCAATTCCCCCTCCCCCCCCCCCCGAATTCCTTCCCCCCAAAAAAGAAATCATGTAGTTGGAATGGAAGCGGGTACCTCCCATTGTAAACCCGACGTCTATCCGATTGTGCCATTCCGGCACTTCGAAACAGTTTAACTTTTGGCTTTGACTCAGGTTGCATGAAAGAAAGCTTCGCGTTTTGACTATATTTCTTTTAAGTAAGCGGTTTTGATTTTTCTCTTGTGCAAACTCCAGCGCGCTGCTCTGGCGCACACCACAGAGGTAAAGCCCGCCCTCCCGAAACGTTGGTCTTTGACTCCAAGCGAATGCCATGTTTTAATGACAACCGCACATACACTACAGTACCTAACTCCATACATCCATCTATACACATGCTTTTGCCCTTCAAAGATGGCGCAGTACCTCCGCAGTAAACGTGCCGTAAATTAAATCAAGTTGAATAGCTGATATCCCCCTTCGGGGGTTTGTAAATATTGGAGCTTTACTCAAGCCATTTATTCTCCTAGCATAGTTTGCATCCTTCCTTTGAATAGCAGATGACTACAGCACACATCCTTACTATCTGATGTAAATGTTGGTTATAATTCTTGCAAACTTTGCTTTCTTCTCAATTCAGAGTATTTATGCGGACGACCACAAGGAAATATTTGTTTCTGTTCGGTTGCTTGCAAAATATCATGCCTCTGCTGGCTGGTCGCTTTAGCTTTCCTCTAGCGCATTCTCTGTTTAGCAAGTCACACGCCCGATTCTTCTACATGGCACCCGCAAAGTACGAAAAGAACAAAGTACATGTTGAACAAAAACGTAAGGCACCGTGAAACATGCAAGTTTTGTCTCGCGTTCACATTACATGCATTGTGATGATTTCGGGAATGCAAAGTACACCGGAAGGTTTCAAGATGCGATAAATGGAGGCCGCGGTTTGTCACACTACAGTATGTTCAAAGAGCCCCCTTCCCCTCTTCCCATAAAATTTGAAGTTATTTGACGCGCACTTGAAAATTTTAAAATAAAGGGGAATTTCAATTTATGCTTAAAGAATGTAAATGAAGTGCTAGCAAAATCCGAGGCATAAAAACAGTGATGGTAAATTTTCCACCATGCCCGCACGTCTTGTATCGTATGGTCAGGCCAATATGCCGTAAATACATACGTGACACAGCCGGGTGAGGATTACAACTATTTTCAGTCCACGACTAACCCTCCCTTTTACGCTTGTGGAGAACACGTCTATATCATTTGTCATTGTATGGCGTTCTGCAAGAGTTAGTTGACGCGCATGTTTTGACACAAAGACTTGCTGCCTCAAACCCTGAGAACTTTGCATGGCATCTAGTCGGGATATTCATGATAAAATTGGTAGACAATAGAATGGCCAATTACCCTAAAATCATCAATAAATAATTGTTACAAGATGCGAGGAAAATACGCTTTTATATATTCTTGAACGTGTATAAGTTGCTGATGGGGTTATTTTAGCAGAAAACACCCTTTCGAAAAACTTTACATTCCACCTTAAAAAAATAAAAACTTTTGAAAGTTGTCCCGGCAAAAACAGATGCATGGAACGAAAAAAAAAACATTCGTAGTCGTTTTATTATCGTTGTGCCTGCTTAGTGTGCGTGCGACGGTAAATTGATGCATGCTACATTTAATTCTTGCCACGGTCTTCCCAGTTTTACGGAAGGAAGCAGACACCGCGCGTATTCCCTCTCTCTTTTTGTAGACATATTCACAAATGATGTTTGCTTCGAACATTTAGGTATTAAAATACTGGTGAAGCTATTACTTATGCATTCTCAATGACTGTTTTTTGAGTTTGCTTAAAGGCATCTCAGCAGTCCTGACTCGCAAAGTACACTTGATTATATATATTATTATTCTTCATCGTGGCAATAATAATATTATAGTATTCTTATTATAGCTGCCTCGTTAATCCAAAACTTGTTTTCTGCCTTGTTTCAATATTTATTGGTAATTCTTGTTTGGTACTGTGCCTTCTTTTGCATTTTTTTGCCTTTTTCTACTTGAAATGTGTAGCAATAACTAGAATTGTTAGAAATATTCCAGGCATAATGGGAATATTATCTGGGGTTGCCTCAACTAAGAAATAAGAATTACGTTGGCTTGGCTCACAATGTTATCTCTTTGCAAAGATTTTTTCTAAGCCTTACTACATTTCTAAATTTCTCGCGCAATACCATTCGTAAAGCCTTTTATTTTGATGATTCACTACATTTATAAGTAATGCGTTTCTATCTGGGCATTTATTGGGTCTCACGTCAACACAACCTTTTCACCGAACACTTTAATATTAATCAGCCTAGGGCTTAGATCTGCAAGACACTTGATAACTTAGGCGAACCCGCTGGATGTAGGATTCTGATGAACTTCTAACAAATGGTATTATATTGTATTGCATTATTATTAATAGTAATATTATTACAAGCAGCCGTAGTATTAGTAGTAGTAGTAGTAGTAGTAGTAGTAGTAGTAGTAGTAGTAGAAGTAGTAGTAGAAGTAGTACTAGTAGTAGTAGTATATTATAATATCTTAGAGGTATTGTTGCCTGTTGTGATATCAACGCTATCATGACCGAAAAGCTTCCAACTGTCCCCTCCATAAGGGGTCACCCACGCATCCTCTGTGCGTACAGGGCTCCTACTGCGCAGACCTGCGTTCAAAACCCAAGAAAACTTCATTTTATTGCTCTTTTACTCCGCACAGTGGCGGCCATGCTATGGAGTGTACGACAGCAGCAAGAATACAAAAACAATAACGGCAAATGCTTTTCACGAAATGGGGACCTTACGGTTTTCGCTTTAAACCCACGCTGCCAAATGTTGCAGAAAGTACCCATGAGTGTCCGCGGTTATGTTTTCACTCAGGAGAGCAGCTGGTTTTCGGAAAATGTGTTCAAACCTATAGGTTTGGAATTAGGTTCTCTCTACACTTGTATTTTACGGTGAAAACTTGGCCGATCAGCTTTATGTACAGCTCCGATAACCATACCGGACACGTGCGCTTGGTAATTCTCCGCAACTTGCTCCGACATATCGGTCTCGCCCTGCGTCGCCTTAAGTGCTGCTGTCATGATCGCGTGCAAGAAGGGAAAAAGCGAAAGTAAATGCGAGAGGGCTGCGAAAATAAATGCATATACTATGCCAGTTCTTCCTACATTTCACCATAAGTGGCCGTTTTGTGGTCTTTTCAAAATGCAGTAGCCCACCGTGAGAAGCCTGGCTGCCATAGAAGTTATTAGTGCTACAGGCACGCAAAGCCTTTGCAGACAACAACATTAAAGACCGCATTGCAATCCTACTCTACACGTTTTATCAACAACTGACCTTGATTGATTGATCGATTGATTTTGGAGTTTTGCGAGACGAATCTTTACCTTTCTTTATTGCTTATATAAGAGATTATGCTACACCATCACCTAACCCCCCTTATGTAATCAAAGTGCATATTGGGTGGATAAGGTCCCTAGTAGTAGAGCCATTTGTTATCACCTTACTCAGAAATATTTCTGCGAATGAAGGTGACATTCAGCTCAATTCAGCAGTACGGCTACAAAGAAAAGCTGTACAGCTTCGTCAGAAACATCGCAGTTGAAAAATTCGTCCTAGTCAAGCATTCCTTTGTAGCCGCTCGGCTTTATTGAGGTGGATGTGAACTTTCCTTCGCCGAAACTCACAATACCTTGAGGAGTTCCCCTAAATCTGCTGGCAAAAAAATTTATGAGGTTCTTTTTTTGTAAAAACAAGCAATATGCAAAAAAAAGAGAAAAAATGATCGCAGGACATAAGAGATGATACATTGTTCGGCAATTAAAATAGGAAGTAGTACTGCATTACAATATACACTCTGCCATAGCAACCGGTTCAGAAAAAAAAAATGAACTAATTAAAAATTTTGGATTGATTATCGCTTTGAATGAGTGAACGCTACTGAGGAGATGGAGCTTGCCGTAGTGGAGGGCTACGGATTAATTTTGATAGCCTAGCGATCTCTAACGCGCGCCGACACCTCGAACACATGGGTGATATTGCTTTTCGCATTGATCAGAAAAGGTTTGAAAATTCTTGGATTTTAAAGTAATTATCTCTGTGGGAGTCGTAGCCAACCACCAGAAAAATTTGAGTAAATCTTGTGCAGGAGCCTCTTGCGTATTTCGATCTGATTTTCTGAATTTAGGTTTGTATGAACCATTTACACCCCGGACGTAAAATTATACTTCCACCTTTCTGCATCATAACGATGCATGTTCGAGCGCAATACCAACTTTGCTTACATTTATGATTTCACTGAGCTGGCATGCTCCTAAATCTTTACTAACAGTAATAATAACATATACAGTTGTACGAAATATTAAGGACACTTGCGTCCTCCTTCGGGGATGTCAATCCATAGGCGCGAATTCCTTTGCCCGCGTCACGTTGGCTTGTGGGTTTGTGCTCTTGCCGCTTGAGGTGCTTCACTTCCTGTCCTACCTAGCGCCTTGGAGTGGCTTCCACCTGTCTCCTACGCGTTGCGTCGGTGCTCTTTACAGCGACTGGGTAAAGAAAGATTTAAAGACGATGATCAATTTCTCTACCTGCCTACCCTTCTGTTCTGGTGGTCTCTTTTACACCCTTTACTAATTTTCGGTCTAGTGGCGTGGGCGGTCGGCTTTTCCCGCTGCTTAGCTAGGACTATAGAACGGCAAACCTTTTTGAACCTCAGAGGCAGAAAGCTTCGTGTTACAGACACCGAAGTCCCACATTTATGCTCAAAAAAATTACCACCCATCTCCGCGAAGGGAACCATGAGTAGGATGCGGAGCGTCATGGGGGTTCCATTTGAGTTTCCGCTATGTTTGTTAGCCAAATTCGGTGGAAATGTAGTGAACCCCGTAATGCTCATATATCCCACTCATGGTTCCCTTCGGGGAGATGGGTGTAATTTTTCTTATTGTATGCGTATATACGCGAGTGAGACGAGATTGAAGTGGTATCTAAACGTCTTTATTTAGGTTTGCACGTCTTCTTGCTTTGAGTATGACGGCCTTATGGTCGCTGAAGTGCACAGTCGGTGGATCTCGTAGCAGCGGTTGTGTGCAGTCGGCGCCGTTGCAGTTGGTAAAGACGAGATCGATACACGTTCCGTGGATTGTAGTTGGGTGTAATTGCTGTTAGTGTTTGCGCTGATGCTCTTACTTAATTGCGTCAGCACACTCACTGATGGGGCTGTTGCTTCCATCCTACTTAATCTGAAGAATTGATTGATTGATTGTATGGTTTAACGCGCCGACGCAACGCAGGCGATGAGGCGCGCCGTAGTGGAGGGCTCCGGATTAATTTTGACCACCTGGGGATCTTTAACGTGTGCCGAAATCTCGTACACACGGGCGTTTTTGCTTTTCGCCTCCATCAGAAAAGCGGCCGCCGCGGCCGGGAATCGAACCCGCGACCTCGTGCTCAGCAGCGCAACGCCTTAGCCACTGAGCCACCGCGGCGGGTTTAATCTGAAGAATCACGAAGTCAAGCGCAAGCACAACCGGAGTTGTTGTTGTTGTTGTTGTGGTTCCTCTTTATGGCACGTACCCACGTGGGGGATCGGCAGAGAAACGGTGGTGTGCGGACGCCGGACCACCGCCGACACAGTGGGACATACCCCCGAGTATAAGACGTGGGGGATTGGCCAAGAAACAGTGGTGTGCGGACGCCGGACCACCGCCGACGCCGCGGGACATACCCCCGAGCATAAGACGCTACGCATCTAAAAAGCACTGTTTTAGCAACGCCCTATTCGGGGAGAACTTGCGGGACTTCGAAGCGCCATCTGTCATAACAGCGTAAAATACCGCAGGCCATACGCTTCCTCAATATCAAAGCCATAGTGCAAGGCTCCGGATTAGTTTGACCACCTGGGGAATTTTTAACGTGCGTCAAAATCTTAAACACACTGGCGTTTTAGATGCGACGCTGAGAGCATCTCGTGTCGGTGGCCTTGTCCTTCCTGCGTGCGTCCATCGTCGTCGTCGGCGTCCACACAGCTGCGTCTCTCCTCCACTCTCCCCCTCCCCTCTCCGATAGCGAACACTCTCTCGCGAGGGGCATTGAATTGGATTCGATTGGCTTGGCTTGGCTTGGCTTGGCTTGGCTTGGCTTCGTTGAATTGTATTGGATTGGATTTGGATTGGATTGGATTATAGTGGATTGTGTCGGATTGTGTTGCGCCATAGCCGCGGCAGACGCACTGGCGCCGGTGCGTGCCCAGGTGAGAGCGAACACTCTCTCTACCCCCTTCAGGGTCGCATCACACCAGGGTTCCCGCGAGGGGAGGTGGGTGTAATTTTTTTTGCTTTACGCCTCCATCAGAAAAGCGGCCGCCGCAGCCGGCAATTGAACCCGTGTCTCTGGGCTCAGCAGCACAACACCTTAGCCACTGAGCCACCGTGGCGGGTGACATCTAGAGGAATGTTGTGAAAGTAAAACGACCTAGACAACACACAAATGTCTCCGTTTATTCCAACATCTAAACACACTGTCTATATCTTTGTTTGCCACACCTTCACGGCAAACGCGGTTGCTGTTGGTAATTTCCCGGAAACCTTCAGCCACGCCGAGATGAAGCATTGCGTTTAAAATGCAGGCATTCATAAGAAATACCAGAAGATGTGCATTTGTTGTTATTGGAGTAGTAATCTTTGCCCTCACGTAGACGAAATACGGCTTATTCATAAAAATGCAAGGATTGGCAGGGTATCAACCTAAAAAAAACAATTCACCATGCAACAAATATATAAAGCAAGTGGGCGTGCATCTAAACGCATTTTCCCAAATCTCCAATACGCGTGAGGGGAGGGATAATGTCGCATCGGTTAGGATCTTGCCGTGGTAAGTGTTTGTGCTGTCAGGTCACTTGTCAACGCTGAATGATAAACTGAAGCAATAAACGAAGAAGCCGCAGCGCCCCTCTTTCCGCGGCATAGGCTGCAGCACTATCTTTGAGCGCTGAACAAGGAAATCGTCTGCATTATGTACCCAAGCGAACCGAACACGTCGACAGGCGCGGAAACAAACGCCCCAACCCCAATAAAAAAAGAAGCTACAACTGCGGGATGTTGTTATATTAGGCGGCATCTGATAGCCCGGTCTCCTGTTGTGGAAGGGACGAGAGTCAGATCACTTGATGCACGTCCCGCAATTACGTATGTCGTAAGCGGCGGACATAATTTCCTCTGCGAGGTGTGCAGCGACGTCGCCGTAAAACGATAGACGCATCGCTCCCACCGCCTGTAGGACTCGACGCAAACAAGAAAAGACAATAAAAAGGCAGACGGAGAGATATAATCGAAATTGCTTCACCACTTACGGTATTGCAGAAGAACAGCCTAAATTTTATTTCTGGTGAGAAGTTCTTATTTATATACGTTTTATTGCAAAAGGTCCCGAAGAAAATTTGTTGAGGAGGAAATGACAATGAAAATGTATTGCGAGTGTAACCAAGAAAGTCGCGTGTATAGCACTCATTTCTCCACGCCTAGACGCCTCTTCACTGCTTTCAAGCTGCTTTCGTTCTTTACAGCATATTTTGCGTATTTATCGAACAGGGGTACTTAAGAGAGAAAGGAAAGCAAAACGGTTGAGAACGAGCCAAATTGTAATTAGAAAAATAGTCCACCTGCATGTGCAGCATAAAATGCAGCTGAACCGGTTTAATGAAAACTGCGTTTACGTGGCTTGCTGGTTTATTTCGTTTTGTATGGCAGGCTTGCCCTCTTTTTTTGTTGCACCGGTTGGCTTTTAGCAAGCAAAATCATGTTTCTGTACACTGAAGAAAATGTCAAGTGAACTGTAATTTATTGCTGGGTATGTTTTGCGGACTGTGTCACGGTACTGCGGTCATTTTCAGGATCTTTGAGCATTTGGATTAGGCTACGGCGCTTCGCGGTCCTTTCCATCTTAGGGGCAAACAATCAATTATTCGGAGGTTACATTACGATGAACACACTGGAGTAACATTTTTATAACCCCACGAAGCGAGGATTGTGAGGATAATTCACCATGAACCAAGAAAAAATTTCCAAAAACAATTCGTGGATGTTTTTGTCGAATGAACCACAGTTCTTATAATACCAGTATGCTTGGATGGGTGTGAAATGCCTACCAAAATGTGCTGTCTTAAGCTTTTATTATTTTGCTACCATATTTTTGCATCGGTTCTGCGCGACTGTATGGTTTAATTTGAACCCAAATACTAGAACTAACTTCGCAGTCACATAATCGGCTCCCGGACTGTGCATGTCAGCGGTAATCTTCTTGCCTTAGTATGTAACATCAGCAAATCCTACAGCCGTGTCTATTTGATACGGAATTGGAGAACACTGCAAAATTATTTTATACCAAATACTCAATATACGTACAGCAATGCTGCAAATGATAGTCTAATATATAAAAATGCCTTGCTCTTGCACGTGTCAATGATAAATTAGAACGATATAAAACGTTGCCGTTTTATTGCAGTCCGCTGAGAGTGTGATGGTGGTTTTGTGGGAGAACGTGGCGCAAAGAGAACTGCCAAGCGGAAGAGGGAAAAAACGACTGAAAGGCGGAAGCTCTCACAGCCTCTAAATAAATACACAGCTAATACTGGAGTCTATCAATATTTATTTCCGACAGTCCTGGTGTGGCTGAGGTGACAAACGACATGGTAAAGATCATTTTGTATTGCACTTCTGTGTCATTTTAATGGCGCTTGTATTGGGATGTGTATATGCTGCTCTGGCATTTTCTAGGAGTTTTAAACGAAAAAAACTCGTTCACACTGTTCAAGTATGAATTGTCGGCCACACTTAGAACGATGCATCATGTCATCCTTATCTTCCCTAAAAATATGTATTATGGTAATTTCTCTCTGGTTATTTTAAATTCAATTGGTGGCTTTCACAATAAACACAGTCTAGTACCCTACCCTCTTCGGTGAAAATAATGGGCACAACAAAAGTGAAATTTTTATTAAGCACTATGCGGCTCTTAGCATTCCTTATATAGGGCAACATGGTGGATGTTTTTCTGACAAATGGTCTGCGGTTATGCTGCCCTTTATAATTAATTACCGTTCGTGCTGAGGAGCAGCGCTTTTCTTTGTTCACTTATTACGCTTCTCTCTGAAGAAGGTTACTTTTGTAGGCGTCTGGTGGAGACGGGCTCCCGCAGGTAATGAAAATACCCGCCTTTCTTCCAGCCTTCAAGACATACAGCAGAGCGTACATGAAAGTTACCCACACGAGCCTGAAGCAAATAACGTCTATTTCTAAGCCACTTGACGCAACTTTGGTATCCTTTGAAACGTTGACAGAAGATGCTGAACGGCGAACCACGCCGACTTCAGGATATTTCTAATTGTAAGAGCTGGGCCGGCCCATTTCTTTGTTGACAGCCGCTTTCGGCTCCGATACTTATAAATGTTACTTGAATACCACGCCGAAGAGAGGGTCAGAGGAGATAAACTTGTTTTGCAGCATTCCAACCAATAAATTTGGAGTTCACGCGGGAGAAGGTTTTTTATTTTTCTTCACCTTTGGCGTAATGTTACGCTCACGATGTTACAAATAGCGCCAATTGGTTTGCAGTGCACACTTTACACAAACCACGCTAAGGGAACTAAGTATATTTTATATTTCGCGGACTAACTTGAATCGGTGATCGTTTGAAGGAAAAATACCGGCCTTGCCTATTTAGTGTCATATTTATTTGAAAAGCATAAAACCTCCCAGTAAGTATTTTGTTTTTATTCTCAATGAGCATTGTGTAGTACTGCACTAATAAATAATTTTTTGTTTTTCCTCGTCAAATACCACGGTTAACCCCTGTAAAATTATTGCACATATTTGTAAGGCTACCGGCTCATCGGTTCTACGCAATTCTGCAGTGGTGGAGATCTGCCGCCTTTACACGTGATTATGTTGCTATTTCTATATTTACTATATGCGATACAACCTATAGGCATTATATGCGATACACTTAGCACGTTCTCAACATTCCATTTATCGAATTAGAACTGTTCCCTTTTAGTAAGGCGCCCATCCTAACCCTTGACATGTTTCGCGAAACAAAGGCCTCAGCAGAGCTTTTGCCTCTCGTTAACACTTCTCAGGCAACCAACATCTGCGCGCAAGAAACAGTGGGAAGACAATAAATACCCGATGTTTGGGCCAATGAAACCTTTAATAATCGCTGCTAGTTATCGCAGGTTGTTCTAACTCCAAGAACAGCAAGAATCAGCTCTATTGCCATTAAGAGTTCTTAATAATCTATAATTCTCATAGTAATCTGAATGGCGCCCTTCGGGCAACTTAGAGATAATTATGACAGCCCTACGTTCTTGAGTGCCCCAGTTAAATAGGTACTTACACTGATCTCGTTTGGTGCCAACAGCTCTGTGCAGCTATTGTAACGAAGACGAGCCTGTTGCACCCGATCTATAGACATGTCGACGTTTTTCGCGTCTGAGACGTCACATCCTGGAGGAGCCGCTTTGCAGTTTGGGGATACCACTATCACTGCCGGCTCTACTAATATTTGCGGCTTCCGAAATGAAGTTCTGCCGCCTGGATTTATCCTCTGGCCTCCAGCGCTTCACTGCGAATTCGTTTAGTTTCACCCTATGATTGCTATTGGTCACTCTCGCCTTGATTTTTCAGTTTTTTTCTGTCGTTTATGGAACCAAAACTCCAACCGGTCTAAGTTATCTAAGCGTCTCGTAATTAAAAAAGAATTTTATTTATATTCGCCCTCCTCGTTTGATTGGCCGATCCCCTGATTGGGTATATGCCGTATCTAAAGGCACAACAACAAGAACAACAACAATTTCAATAAGGAATGCGCAGCGTGTGTATATTTCTCCAATTCGAAAATAAATCAGGAACATGCAGAAAAATTTTGAAAAGCGTCAAAAAATGGTGGAGTGGACAGCATAAAATTTACGAACATTTTAAATTGCATAAATGGCGATGGTCTTCTCATCTGATCCCTATTGTGCCATGGTGACACTCTGACTGGGTGCACTTGGTATATGACAACACATAGGTATTGAGGAGTATGTATGTTGTTCCCTTCACACCTTTCAAACAAAGGTTTCCCTACGAGGGTGATTGTCAGGCTCCAGAAGGTGGGAAAAAAGCAGTGTACTTGTAAGGAGCATATTGAAGAAACCCACCATTTTAGCCCCTACCGCTTGTGGACAGGCCATGAGCTATTTAAAAAGTGCCCTCAATACTTCACAACTGCACAGGGAGCGACCAAGATATTAGTTTTTGTAAACGAAGACAACTGGAATTACGCTCACGTTGGGGATCACGTGGGAAGGTGAACTTGAGAATTTTCTACTACCAGCATTCTTGCTGTTAGTCATTCAGTTGGCTGCGATGCATATGGACATTTTTTGAGTGGTGTTGCGCTTATAAAAATGCAAGTAGCGACGCCGCGGGTATCACTTAGTATGCTGGTTCTGAAAAAGTACTTACAGTGATTTTGAAAGGAATGCGTTTACAAAAATATTTGTTGTTCACATGCTGCAATACTTTCCAATATTGCTTTCCTAAACCATAGCTGGCGGTCTATGGATAAACCAAGGAGGCTATAAGATCATGTTCTCGCTTTCAAGTTTCGGCCAGACAGTGTACCGTACGCAGTACCCGAAGTCGAGGCCCACACCCTATATTGATTCTAATGTGTTACTTTCCCGTCCGTCTAGCCGTCTGGCGATCGGTTCGAAGACATTTGGTGCTGACATCTGTCGCTCTGATCACTTATTCAAGCAGCAGTTTCGGGCTCCAGTATTCTCTGTAATATTGCAAGCAATGTACAACGGTTTAATGGGGAATCTCGTTCAAATATTTCGAAATGCTTTTGACTTCATGCGGTAAATTTCTGCGTGTTAACCCATAGATAAAAATACCCGAGAGGACACCCAAGAAAACCAATGCGAAGTCATTAGGTACAAATACACATTGGGAACATTTGGGTCTGCAAGGCAAACAAACCCTGATCATCATCACGAATGCTAGGCAACGATGTAAACCCAAGGCCGATTTGCTCGTTAGCCCTATGGTTTGCAACTGGGTTATTGCGTTCTTTGCTTGTTCACTTCGTTTCACGGTAGCGTAACTTAAGGCTTTGAGTTAATTTTCCACGACGTATCAAGGACTGTACGGGTGAAGGCGATGCCGTTAACTATCAGCCGCACCAGGAAGCTCGACGTGACTCCCAAAAGCTGGTGGTTTTTGACGCCTCATCGCTTTGGTGGTTTTTGACGCGTTGGTAGTTTTTGTAACTACCAACGAATTACCGATAGTTGGTAACTCAGCAAAATTTTTCAACTAGTTTTATAGCAGACACAACATGACCGTCGGTTTAGTAGGTCTATAAGCCTATTGCACTGGGCTTTCCAACGCCCAAAGCCACTATTTGTTCGGCTGCGCCGAATCCATATGTTCAATTGCATTCTGGCACGCGGACCAAGCGCTTCGCGGTGCGAAACGTGATTTGTAGTGTGATGTTGGCAAGAACGTTCGTGTGGACGGTTTCTTTTTCTGCGGTATTCTTGGGTTTGCGAATGCTTTGTCACAAGTAGTAGTTGGCATTATTTTCGCTTCGAAATATCGGACTGCGCTGTTAGCGCTCCATAGGGAGGACACAGAACAAAGCAAGCGTGTTGCTTTTTTTTCGACAAATTCGAAAAAACGTTATGTATGTTGGGGCTAATAAGTACCTAATATGTTGCATCTGTTTATTGTCCGGTGGGAACTGCGGGCGTCGAAGTTTTCCCCACGCATCTCGACACATGCTTAAAACTATACGCAATGGTCTGTACACCACTGTCAGCGCCTGTCTACGCTTAGACAAGCGCGGATAACATGGTCCGCTTTGCACTCTCTTGAGCTGATTTCTTTTGAGAAGCGTCAAATGACTACGGCGAGAGTTTAAAAAAATTTATCCTCCAAAGAGTGCGACGATATTTTATGTGATGGTGCTGTGAGAGACGAGGCGCTGGCCTTACCGTGCCACCCAGTCTTTCTGCGTGCTTCTTGGGGAGTATGAGAGGCGGTTAAGTGCTCTAACTACACTGTTCTGGTGCGTTCAATGCATGACTGTCCTCAACCTAAGCTACAAAAGAAGGTGAAAAATCACGCAGAGGTTCTGGGTGAAACGATCGAGAGCTATGGTTGAGGTAAAATTAGAGGCGGCGAAGTCGACAAAGATTCCACCGATACTTTTCAAGTTTTATTTGCGTTGTACACGAAAGGGAAATTATCAGCAGAACAAGATTACTACCTAAAAAACAGCACAGAGACAAGTGTAAAACAAGCCCGATCTTGTTTGTCCCTCCATACGTCAACACATCTGCGCACTTTTAGAAGTAGTCAAATTGTGTACCCAACGTCAACATTTATAGCGTTATCACCGAACGCGCTTGGTCATTACAGAACAGACGAAGGCGGTAAAAGAACTGAATTTGCACAATTACCTCACAAGTGTAACGTCATGCACATGCATTCAACTGAAACACTCGAACTAGGAAAGGCTGCAGCTGGGTGTCTAGTCGGATTTGCGTCATCCATAAAGTACGCTGGCTACTTTAACACGTAATGTTACAAGCGTGTGAGAAGGTATGGGGAGAAAGCTCCGACGGCCATCGTCTCCATCTAAAATAAAATTGTCCCGCCAGATCCGATAGTGATTAGCCATCATCGATAAATTCTTTGCGAATTCGTTGCATTAAGTTAGGCCATCGTTAAGCACTGCTCTAGCCTTCGCTTCGAAAGAGAAAAAAAACGCGAGAAGCTTGATTTTGGTCATGTCGCCTGCTTCGGATCTGCAATTGTGGAAGCGTGAAAAGGGCAGTCTGGAATTTCAAAACTGAAACTATGCTGACTACTCCTTGCGACAAGGCAGTTGCAAACCCAGGAATCACAGTGAAAAAACACCGTGCACACGAACGTTCTTGCCAACACCACGCTCAAAATTATGTTTCCCTTCGGAAATCTGCCGCCTGTACGGCGGAATGCACTAGTGCATATCGCGTGTGTGCGTGGGGGTCGAAAGCCCAGTGCGCACACCCTATTGCTGAACTTCCGAAGACACCAAGTGGCGGTGGTTGTGAATGTCACGTTGTGGATGAAGTTTGGTGTAAGACCGGTGGACAGAGGTGCATTGCGTTTTCTGCGATTTCATCTACACCAAAACCAGTCAAACAACTTCGACTTGCTGCACGATCCGCGTCCCTTTCGGAACGGCACCTAACCCATTTCTACTGTCCGCGACGCTTCTACACCCCTTAAACAAACACGAAGCCCTGTACCCTCAAACTGCGAGTCATACACGGATTAATTGTTCAGGGGCTCTGAAAGCGAGAAAGCTGCAGTGAAACTGTATAACAACGCATCTGAATCAACTGAAGCAGTGAAAATGAAACTATAATAATGGTCGCCCAGCAACAAAATGCAACTCCAGCGGTTTCAGCGTGACTCCAAGACCACCATCTATCTCGGTTATTTGACGGGAGTGCTGAAGATTTTGCGCCTTACGTGGGACCCGTGTGGAGACCAGTTAACGTTCTCCCTATGCACGAGTTACCTTCGTGGCATCGAACCACCCAGAAAATAGTTCATGCTACAAACAACGGCGTAAATATGTGGCCGACTAAAGCGGATTTCTTCCTTCGTTCAGGCCAAGGTCGTGTTCTACGAACTGTAGTGTAGAAATATGGGCTTGGACATGCGGCCTCACAATATGACGCTGGTCTGAAAGGTGTAGCTTGATGGACTCCAATATCTCCCCAAGGGTAAAGTTCCGCGGTACTACAGGGCGGAAACAAATGGAAGTAGGACGGAATCGCTTGACATTTTCGCTGATGCCAGTCCACTGGCATACGCAGCGGTTGCCTAGCTCACTATAAAGGGTGAAAATGGTACAAGGTCGACAATTCTAGTTAGCAAGTCAAGGGTCGCGTCAAGCAAGAAAGTAACTCTGGCGAGACTGGGACTGATGACATGCCTGCTTGCTGGTCGATTGTGTAGATATATTTTGCAACCCTTCAAGGATTAGCCTTCAAACATCTATCTATGCACGGAGTAAAGATGGTTGTGGTTAGTTTCCCCGAAGTCCGGTGTCGATCAGGAACCCAATCGCACGGGCTCCTGTTGATTTGGCAGGACGCTGGCAGTTAGATGTTGCTGAAGTTCTTGGAGACGGCGGTCGAATTGACGAACTCGAGGCGTTGGGGTTGATTAAGTGAAACGAAGCGTTTATATATAGCTATATACAGTAAGAAAACTGGGTACATGAGTAATAAACAACTTCAAAGTTCAGCTATACGCTAGCTCCGAGTGCGCACAAACCACTCGAGCTCCTCGACTTCGTCGAACTCTCCTATTCTCGGAGCGTACAAAAACCGCTCGTGAAACGACGGGCGAGACCCTGTCTCGCCGCAGGATCCGTCTAGTTGCCCGGTACAGCGCTGCACACTAAACTTCTGACGTGATCCTAACCTTTATCCTGGGGGGCTCACAAATCCCAATCCAGCTTGAAGGGTCGACACTCCTTGTCCCGCCGGGAACTGCCCAGCTCTGCGCTCAGACAAGAACGATTTCCAACGGCCAAGTGCGGCCTTATAAAACCTCGAGATTACCCTCTCTCGGGAACGCCCCAGTACGTTCGTACACGCGTAAGGGAGTGCCCAAATTTACGTAGACAGCTGTCACTCGTCAAGCCACGGAATATTCAATGAGACGCCGCCATCTTTGGGTCAACGGCACGTTCGCAGGCGATCAGGTGCGGACGACCCCGCTGGGTGAGAGCGAAAGGCGGCGACAGTGCACTGTGCCGGCCGGGGCGCGTTAACAATGGTGTCTTGCGCGGCGCGCGCTTCGACGCCGGTAATCCCACCACCTCCGCGCATCACGCGGACGGTACCGGGAATCCGGCGGCGCCGTCTGCTTTCTTTATGGGGGATTATCCCTGTGGTATGCGGTGGGCCAGACAATCCGTCTCCCATGCGCACCGTGACGATTGGCAACGGCTGCAGCGTAGAGTCTACAGTGCTGGGCCACCAGACGGATTGGCGGGTTCTCAAGCGCAGTCCGGGCGCCCGGCCGCTAATCTCATAAGTGGACCTTACAGACGGATTCAACAACAGCACTGCACAGGATTCATGAAAATGATGACCGCTGGAAGCAGTTACTGTGCAACTGAATCATTGAAATTCCACACTTCACGGACAAGTTTGTATGCAGACATTATTCGGAAAAGGACACTCCAGTAGGTCTTCCAGAACGCGGATTTCCAGCCACGCAGCTGGCCACAAACGCTCTATAGTGGGGCGGAGCAGTATGGATTTGTCTCGCATATATGGAATAAGCCCACGTGGTTCCGAAAGCAGTATGCGGTGAACTCAACCTACAGAAAGACAGACAACTAAGATTGTTGCCAGCGGCGGCATCACCAACTGTTGAGTAAGGTTTGTCTGAGTTTGAACGCTGCAGGCAAATTCTCAAAGATAATGAGTCACGCCATGAGTTTTTCGGTTTATTGAAGAAATCAAATGAAAAGCAACGAACTGGGAACCCCTCATATCCGACGAGCTTATTCAAGCTGAACAACACTATAGACGTGGGAGCAAAAAAGAAGTCGGTGTGTTACCCACGGAACAAGAATTACCCCTGAGTCAAAAATTTTCACCGATGATTGACAGTTTTGGCATTTTGAGATTTGAGGGAGGACCACAGCGTACCCAACTTTGTAGTGGCTGAAAGAAAACAACAAACACAAAAGTGTAAATGGGCAATTTAAAAGGTTTATGGTAGAAACAATTTTGATATACATGGTATGTAAACAGTACTTACAGGCATCTGTCATGACCACATGCGACATTAACAAACACCACGTGCTCCTTCAGCGAAGTAAATTTTTCGAAAATGGCTCATGAAAGCGTTAGCTTTATTTAGGGCCTATAAACAGCACGCGTAAATAAGCAACGGCTGCTGGTGAAATGAGCGCGAAAACTGGTTTCTTCTAAACGGGAATAGGATCTCGCGTGAAGCACACGTCACGTAAACAAAGCATACTGAACGCGAGGAAAACAACCTGGACGCTCACTGCAGTTGATGCTCAAACAAAGGACATTTGCCGTCACATTACGCGGCAACTACAATAGGCGAACTAGGGGAGCACTCAGGCTGCTGGTCTGGGAATGCTTCAGTCCGCGTCCGGCACCAGAACACTAAGAACGCCGCTCCATTTGAAAAGGCAAACAAACCGCCACTCATGACTACCAACCTTGTAAGTATACAGAGAGAAAATTATGTAAAAGGTGCACTTTCCGATGCGTTATGTTTCCTGCAGTATCGAAGATTGCGGCGCGTAGCTTCCCACACACAATTACCTCCGAGAGGGCTGCGACACACCCCACATGTCAAGCGCATTTTGAAGGATTTTGGGGTGCCCGATTGATAGTGAACCGTAAACACCACGATACACATACTTGATGTCAAAACGCTTCGCACTACGCAAGTGCTTACCGCCTCTGCGTGTAACTCCCCCTCACAATGACCGTATGTTAAACGTTATCGGTGGTCTAAGCGCGCAGACAGAATTTGATAGCTGGGTACATATTGCGGAGCTGCGACATCCGGAGCACGATGAATCCGACTCAGCGGGTGTCTCGCGCTAGCGCCAGTGTTGTGTTATATGTACATATCATATTTCTAGGTGAGCACGACGAGCCTACCTCTGATCACTTGATAAAAAACGAAAACGCAGCGAGTCACATTGCACACGCTGATAACTTTTTGCCTGCCTTGGCTCCACACAAAACAAGAACATCTGAAACAGACCAACGTTAAAATCGTATCTCAGTACATACGACCAGCATGGTCTGCCGCAATTTCTGCAAGCGCTTGTTGCGTTTTGACAGCAGACATTCTGCTACGCACACCGGCCTCGCAGCTCGCCGCCGCCATGTTGCTGAAGGTTGATGGGCGCGCCAATTCGTATTGGATGGCTGTGTCGGCTGAGTTGTGCGAACTCGCTCGGTGAGCGAATTCGGCCTCGAGGTCCAGCATAGCCCGACACTGCTCCGCGTGTAAGATGGTGTTGTGCGCTGTCGGACGAAGAAGAAAAGAGGTTGAACACAAAGGAGGTGAGCAAGATGAGTAACAAAGTATGAACAAATGCTAGAATGCATACCAGATATGTAGAAAATTTGTTGGAAAGCGCCATGCGGGATATATATCGGGAACACGTGAGAAAAAGTCTACCACATAACGCAGTATAGCCTGCCACGTTATGCAAAAACCCGCCAAAAAAAACACACATATTTTGTAACACATCTCCAAACTGGAAATTGAATATGAGACCCAACTGGAATAAGTACAAGGGCATCCTTCCGTAAAAAAAAAGAATTGTTACAGCGGAACAGTCTTTTGCGACCGAACGTCATAGTATTTGACTTAAGTCACTGAACAAGCGATTGCGATAGAGCTTGCCCAGTTTGCTGGGCCGTCATTGTACACATAAGGTCAAGTGTAGCGATATGCCATATTGAAACGATTCTCGTTGGTGACTTCTGAGGTCATCATGAGTTCATCATTCATGCCCCTTGTGACTACCCTACATTAATGACCTTCGTGAATAGAACTATAAACTGTCAGAAAGGGTATACCTGTCGCTAAAAGGTTGCCATCTGAACACAATATTTGGTATCATCGGAAAAATACGTGCAATTATAAATTACAATTTGTTCTGTAAACGATTTCAGAAGGCTAAGTAACAAGCCAAGGGCATTTGGTGACCTGCATGACAGAACTAGTTTAAGAGAACTCTGTGAATATGTACATTTCTTTTTCTTAGAAAAGCAATTCTAAGCAAAAGCATTCGTTACGAATGACTAATGAAGGCCGGACCAGTGTTTACCGAAATCGTGTCTCTTGCTAAATTATCTTCTTGATAAATGAACCAACTCAATTCTCATTCTCTGCTTCGATGCAGCTCTTTCCATCTCGGAAGCAGTAAGCGGCCATCATTTCTTAATAAATGGAGTGAAGCGAATCCAGGACTTCCTTTTCAACGTAAGCAGAGGGGCTAAGCCGTGTGGAAAATCGGTTCGTTTGGATCATCCGCATTTTCAGTCCTGCTTATTCTTTTCTTTCAAGAAATCACCTGCTTGACAACACGCACAGCACTTTTGCTGTTGCTTGCGGAAAGCATCCACTAAAGATAACACGTACTCTTTCCTTTTGAAAGTTTAAACACGCCCTCACGTGTGGACTTTCTCAGAGATGCCCTACCAGATGTGTTATTGTATCCTTTCCGCAGTGCCCATCCAACACCGCTCTGCTATCGCGAGCGTCGCCCGCACAAGTGACGCCCCCCAGTTATTCTAAACGCGACCTCGTTGCACCCACGGGCAACCTCTGCTTGCTTAGTTGTACAAAACCGAAGCTTCCCTCGTAAGAGCAGAAGATAAGGAAGAATTCAATGTTAATCTATGTCTTGCACCCTTATGTGTAACTCGTACCCTTAACATGGTGACGTCGCACACGTTGCCAGGGCAAAAAAGTTGACTTTCATATTTGTTTCTGTCTCCATGGCAGACAGTATGGGCAAGGCAGACTTCTTTTGTCAGCTCAGAGCAAAATCCCAGGCACGTGGCCATTATACAAATGACGTGCCCGTGCTGCATACGAGCCTTTCTACTTTCATTTGCTTCGATGCGTTTCCATGGCGGGCGCCTTAAAAAACTTGAAAAATACGAATATGTTCTTTCTGAAAGGAGTGAGCGCGTAAACATTTCAAACTGCGCAGGACGAAAATAGTGTGGAATGGGATGTTATTTGTTCCGATCATAAAATGAACCATAGCATATAAATTTTTATTTGGTGCAGAGTACTTTATGCGCTCGCCTTGTCGTCGTAGTTCACTCGCTGGACCGAATGAGAGCTCCCGGGCGTTCCCTAGTAGGGCTGTCATCGCGGCGTACCCCAGAGGCTTCGAAAGCCAAGCGGACTTTATAGTCATAAGCGTTCGAAACCTGTGAACAGCTGGCGCATGTCCTACATCGCCCCGTTGTTTAGCGCAAAGAAAACTATAGGTACATTTGAGAAAAAAATATACGTAATTAGCCGTCAGCGCCCGCATTTATTTTGTTAGGAACGCTCGTTGAATTGGTTTTTACAATAGTAAGCGAAAAGAGAGGCTGCGCAAGAAAAAAATGGCGCGTTCAAAATACCGCAGAAAGGCTCTAGCTGCGCTAGGAAAAAATGGCGCATTAGAAAAGACCCAGAAAGGCTCCAGCCGCGCAATAAAAAAATGACGCTTTCGAAATGACGCAAAACAGCTCCAGCTTAAGAAATTAAAGCAAGCACAAAAAGGACCGAAATCCCGCTGGCGCAGGTTCAGGCAGGGGACGAGCGAGCAGTGCGAAGGCGGGAAATGTAAATGGCATGGGGTGATAGCAGTGAGCGGATAACGGCGGTACAGCCTATATGGCGAATCAGTGCGCTGCACTTCTGACACCTTTCACATTGCGTGGAACAGCTTTCTTTTTTTATCGCGTGTACTGGATGTGTACTGGGTGTGGATAGCTTCATACCAGTTTTATTTAAGGAGTAAATTATATACAAACAGTGGTTAGTTTTCTTTCTTTTTATTAACAATAATGGCTTTGAATCTTGTTAGGTGCTGTTTCACCGTACTTGCTAACTAAGCGTCATATATAAAAACGTAGCTTCGAATACTCAGCCGAAACATTTTCCCCAGCCACCGCTCGAGGGTTTAAGTGGTGCTTTTTTTTTTAATTTCAGAGAGTATGTCACCCGGAAGTTAGATGTGTATATTTTCAATAGCCTAGGAGATATTCAAGTAATTTGTTCACAAATTACCTAAAAATTGCAGCCTCCTTTAAAGTTAGAGCAGTGAATTCAGCCAGCCGCTTCGACACCACACTTCTAAAGCAGCATAAATTGTTGCCGTGCCAAAATATTTCTAGTGCGCGGATATTTGGCGATGTGGTACTGGTGGAATATGTATTTTATGTTCGTACTTTGGGCTAACATACGGTGGTTACTTTCGAGTATCATCCTGCGCCTTATTAGTGCGTCATTCCGGGCCAAATAACCCCCAGGCATTCGTTTTACGGGAGTGGATTTTTTTAGGTGTTTTACTATCACATTTGTTAGAATAGCATGAATATCCCCTCTACATTCGCCCAATATCTTACAATTTGACAATAAACATTTGTCACAACGCCCCACTAATAACCTCAAATGTGACGCCAATACAATTTAACAACGCAACCCGTTTGATTGAGCAGGCCCTCTAAGTAACAAATGAGGTTATATTACGCCACATGAGTGTAGATGTCCGCCATCTCATGGTCGCACGATACCAATTTCTTATGGTATGTAGCATAAAGCTCATACATGTTGATAGTTATTTTCATTTCTCGGGGGTAAACTATTAAGGATGTTGGAGAGCAGCCTTAATAACAATTTTCCTTTCATGATCGCACGAGAATTGTATTCGGAAGAATTGTATGAAGAAGGAATTACGTACTTCTTTCAAACGCAACAGCCGGCAAGAAGGATCCGAAATTGTAAATATTCTAACAAACTTTTCTGGTGCGCGGCATAATAATCAACTTTTATCCCTAAGTTTGTGCTAATCTGTAGTGAAAGGCGCTGTAGAAAGATTAGTCATACTGGTGAATGAAAAATAGGGTACGAAAAACAAAATGCGGGGACCCGAAGGATGTAGAAGTAAAGAAACGCAGTGATGCACTGGGTAAATCTGAAGGGGAAATAAAATTCCGACTAGCCAATGCTGCTTTCTTCACCGTTCGGCAAAGATTTGTCGGGCACCGCAGAATGAGCCTAATGTTACACACCCTTGACATGTTTTTTTTGCCTTGCCATAAGCACAGTTCTTATCCTTACATTGCAAACGAAAAGTCGCCAAGAACGTCCAAACAAATATTAAAGTAAAAAGAAACAGTTTGGCCGGCTTACCGTCATTTTCAAAATATTTTGCTTTTTATATGTTTCCCATATTTCGGCGCTTATTTCAATTTCCTTGCCTTCTCATTTGAACGACAGCGCCCCTCTTGCACTGATATCATTCAGAATGTGTACATTCTTGCTTCTTTTGGAGTGTTTAAAATTTTATTTTCCAAATGTGCAGTTTTTTTGATGCACACTCCCCTTGGGCAGAGGACCACTACTCAGGAATTTTTTGGAGGTGGTTGCGGCTTTTAAATGCGAATGCATTTCTTAGTCGGGGGTTTTTGTGCGTCCATCGGCCGGCGTCCGCATGCAGGTGTTATCTCTCCGCGCCCCTAGCAACAGCTGTGGCGCGCCTTGCAACCGGAGCAGGTGGTAGAGCTCGGGCGGGAGTAGCGGAGGGCAAGGGGAGAGGGGGAGCGCGCGCGGGCGTGTGAGGGCGCTCGCATCGCGGAGCTCGAGCGGAGTAGCAGAGAGTGAGTGGAGAGGAGGAGCGCGCTCGGGCGTGTGAGGGCGCTCGCATCGCGGAGCTCGGCGGAGAGAGCTCGCGCGCGGGGTGGGCGTGTTGCGCGTGTCTCTCTCTCCTCTCCGCGTACCCTCTCTCCGCTCGCTCCGCTCGGAAAAATATATATAAATGCAGTGGAGCGCGCGCCTCTCTCCGTGACTGCTTGCCGACTGGCGCCTTGATAGCAATGGACGCCATTAATAATAATTACCCGCAGCGCACTCATCGGTGCACCCAATGCATTCGCATTTCCGCACGATTCCCTTCGGGGAGGTGGGGGGAGTTTTTTTTTTACATTTTCAGCCCGCTCATTGTTATAGAACATAGTACGTGTCCTGACAAAACTGCATGCGCTGAGTCAATTGGGGAAAATCCACAGCAAAGCTAAATTACACATATTTCTTCCAAATATACAACCTTTAGGAGCGTGGTCAAAAGATTAGAAAACTACCTTTTAACTCCTCGCAAATATGTTAGGACAACCTGAAGCAGTGTTCTACAGTATAAACTGCTTTTCCATTTTGTGTCATTGCTTCATTTTTGATATTACCTGCTGCTGCTTGTGGTCCTACAGGTCTTGGTGAGTTACCCCTAAGTGAACTAACACACGACTATATTAGAATTTTTTAGCCCACTGCCGTTAATAAGCAGTGGTTTCGTAGTTGACTGAGAAGGCATACTTTTATCTTTTGTCTTTTTTGTATAATATTGCTTCGGCGCAAACCCCACGGGGGGCTAGAAAAGTACGCTTTACAGTTGTATTTGTGCTTTGTCTGGCATGTGTGTAAGCATCTTTGTATGTATTGTAGATATCTATGGGTGTAAGTTTGTATCTACGCATGTATGTATGCACGCATGTTTATGTATGTATGTATGTATGTATGTATGTATGTATGTATGTATGTATGTATGTACACATATATGTATATATGCACATGGTGTCGGATACAAAAATGAGCGCCTTTAAAATTTATGCTGAACAATCCGGTGCTTTGTTCACCGGAAAGTTTACACGAAGGACGGATTTTAATATCTATTTTGTTTAACAGCAAGAAGAAGGTGGGTATTTGCATGCGTCATCAATTTAAAAAAAATCGCCCTTAAGAAAACTGAGGCATTCTTGGATGTTCATGCCTATCTTGGAAAGGCCGCGCCACGTGAGGTATGCAGAGGCAAACGGGCTTGACGCTCCGTAAAATACAAAACCCATCTTCGTGACTAGTTTACAATAATAATAATAATAATAATAATAATCAATAAATCAATCAATGTTTATTAGAGTGCCCAGGAACAGCCGAGGCCTTGGTTCTGGCGCACTGAGGAAGACAAAATGCGGCACTAATATACAGGAGCAACTCACAATATAAACAGTCAACGAAAAGAACGAGCGAAGGAAGAAAAAAAAAGGGAGCAGTAAAACCCTAAGGATAATAAAAAGGTGTTCCAACCACCATTAGACGATTAAGAAACTCTAATGGTGGATCAATGGCAAAAGTATATGGAACAATGGTCACAGCAGTTGGGTGAAGCAAGCAGACATAAAAACATATTCGCAGATATAGGCGAAAACACAAAGCTTCAATAAACATGAATGTATGAAACAAAATACAGGAACTGATTTATGAAATTACAGCAACAGAAGATGGAACGTACCAGACACATCACAATAAATCGGGTGCGATGGAAGGCAAGTAGCATACCGTAATATATGACAAGTCGATGAAGCAGTTACAGCCACAAAGTCACGAATATATTGGACTTACAAACCAGAAACAAGAACTATGAAGACATTGCATGCATAAAAACCAAAAAAAAAAAGTGCCGAAAAGAAGAGTAATTATTGTATCACAGCTAACAACACAGTCAGAAACTCCCGAAGGGGACGTTGAAATATATCAAGTTTCCCAGAGTGACAGTTATAGAGACGCTGCACTCTTTGGAGGGGGATGGGTGTTGAGTGCTGTAGCATTATGGAAAGGGGGGTAAACCTTGTTGTTTTTTGCGAAATACGAAGGCTGACTTGTGCAAGTATTTCCTGGCATGTGGTAATACCATGAAGCAGTTAATATAGAAAAAGAAGATCTAAGCGGGTTCGCCGACAACTCAGAGAGACAGGCAATGGGAATCTGGATACTGCTAAGGCAGTCTCGGGAGGCCCAGAGGAAAAACGGTGCCTGTATATTGATAGAAATTTGGTCTGAGCACGCTCTATACGTTTGCTGTTAGAATGACAGGTTCCATTCCACACGACAGAGGCATATTCTAGTTGAGGAATACAAAGTGTTTTGAATAGTTTCAGGAATGAATTAGGAGACCGAAAGTCCCGTGAAAATCTGCATACAGCACCAAGAGAGCGAAGAGCCCGCCGAGTAAGTTGATCGACATGGGGCGAGAAAGTTAAGGCGCTGTCAAAGAGCACTCCAAGGTCTCTGATACCATCAACTCTAGACAGGGGGCCGCCGTCAATGGTGTAAGAAAAGTAAAGGATGTTTGTTTTTCGGCTATAAGAGATGACCTTTGTTTTCTTTGGATTAAGAGTTAATCTATTCTCTGAACACCATTTAGAGAACAAGGACACATCTTTGTTTAGGGAAACACAGTCCTCAGCAGACCTAATACGTTTGAATATTTTGATGTCGTCAGCATAGATTAGGAACGAAGACTTCTTGATTGCAGCTGACACATCGTTTATAAAAATAGAAAACAACAGAGGGCCCAAGACAGAGCCTTGGGGCACACCACTTGTTGTCCTGTACATAGCGGACTTCTTGCCGTTAACACTCACATAACAAAACCGATTGTGTAGATAACTCCACAACAATGCCACGAGTGGTGCATCAACGCCAGACAGTAAAAGCTTATTAAGTAACAACGAGTGGCAGACAACATCGAATGCCTTGCTCAGGTCACAGTATACAACGTCCAACTGGCCCCTCTCTGAAACTGCTGCGGAGGCCTGCTCCATGAAGCAGGCGAGGTTTGTTGTTGTCGACTTTCCCGATATAAAACCATGCTGGTTAGGTATAAGGACGTTTTGTACAGAACTTGATAAGACTTTGTGAAGCGCTGTCTCAAACAGCTTGGAGCAGGCACAAAGGAGAGAAACAGCTCTATAATTTGTTGCGTCAGACGTCGGGCCTGTCTTTAAAATTGGACGCACTCGAGAGATTTTCCACGTGCGGGGGAAGACGTTTGTTTTTAGACAATTATTGAATATAGAAGTTAGAACAGGTACAAAAATACTGCCATAGGTTTTAACAATGGCTGGAGGGATTCCGTCAGGGCCACAGGACAAAGATGGTCTCATGCGCTTTAGGCTCTCAAGAACCAGCTTTTCGTCTAATAGTATAAGGCTTGGGCCTTGTACATGGTTAAACAGAAGGTTCATTACCGTCTCATCGCGCTGGCCATATGCAGCGCTAAATTGCTGCGCAAAATAGTTGGCGACGTCATGAACCTGTTCCCCAGAGGAATTAAACAGGCTGATGCGATCACAAGAGTTGTTTTGACGAGACCGGATATACTTCCAAAATTTTGCAGGCTGGGAATTCATGCTGCCCTCCACGGAATCTAGATAGGAACGGTTGTCACGCTCATATAGACTTTTACATATTTTTCGGATAGAGCGAAATTCCTCCTTCCATTTAGCAAGTCCAGTGCTCTTTGACTTTCTGTGGGCGCGGTCCTTTAATTTAAGCGCGGTACGAAGTTCTGCGGAGAACCAATAGGGGTACTTTGAGCGGCTTTGCTTGAACTTCGGGATAAACTTGTCCATACCGCTTTTGACAACCTCAGTGAACCGCTCGACATGCGCATCACAATCGGGAAGATCTTGAATTGCAGACCAATCAAATGTACAAAAGAAGTCATACAAGCCAATGTAGTCCCCACGAGCATAACAGTAGCAAGATAATTCGTTATTCTTCGACGAGACAGTACGGCGTTGAAAAGAGATTGGAGTAGAAACTAAAAACGGAGGATAAAACTTGTCAGGTTTAACAAGAGAAATACTAGACCTCGATACTCGTGCATTCTGAATGTTTGAAAAGCAGAGGTCTAAGATGTTGTCGGAGCTATTTTTGATATCATTAAGTTGCATCATGGATGTAAAGGCTACGAAGTCTAATAGCATGCTGGATTTCGGTTGCACGTAATAGTTGTAGTGTTGAAGAGTAAGGCTATCCCATTGCACACCAGGGGTATTGAAATCACCCAGAATAACATGCTGATGGTTTTGGTGAGATGCGAATACTTGTTCTATAGATGTAAGAACCTGATTGAACGATGAAGGAGCAATATCCGGAGGAATATAGAATGCCCCCAGTAAAAGCATCTCACCTCCATTTAGTCGCATATCTAGCCAGACAGGCTCATGGTCGCCCTCCAGTTCATGACGCCGCACACATTGAAAAGTACTGTCAACCGCAACTAACACACCCCCTCTCTTTTGCTTAACCCCACCAAAATCCCTATCTTTACGAAATACTTGGTAGTTTGGTTGAAAATAATCCGAAGAGCTGATATCACCGCAGAGCCAGGTTTCGGAAATAACAATAACCTGAATACTTGAAGAAACTAAATTTGAGAAAAATTCAGACGCTTTGGTGCGAAGACCGCGAGCATTCTGATAATAGACGTCTATTCTATTTATCCCTTTTGTCATCTTACGCGACATCGGTAGTTAGTATCATCTCCGGAAGCAGCTTTCCTCGGAACGGTTTAAAAAGACAATCCTTAGGCCACAAGGAGGGATCTGCCAGACGCTGAGACGAGTCCTCGTTTACAGTCACGCAGAAGGAAGAATAAGAGTCGTACTTTGTCTTCAGCCGCTGGCACGATAAAGGTGTGACGTCCACGGACGATAAGTGCGCGGTCAGTTGCGCAGAGGTGGTGCAGGGAGAGAGCTTCGAAACAAAGATGCGCCTCGGGTGCTTCGGTCACTGCACAACGGAGATTAGAGTTGTGTCTGCTGCGCCTACACACGCCGCACTCACGTTCTTCTTGTTGGACCTCACCGAGTCGGTGCGAGGAGTCGCACCGGATGGGGGACCTAGTAGGGAAGAAGGTGAAGACGTTGTCGACCCTGGCATCGGCTGGTCGGGCGCAGTGTCCGCCACCGTCCCGTTCGTATTCGCCACAGCACCGGCAAACGTTGAAGAGGGCTCACGCCGTAGAGAAGCTGCCGCCGCCGTCCCATTGAGCATGGGCGTCGAAGGGGGGGAAGGCACAGGAAGAAAGGAACCGGCACGTCGCGACAGCTCTCCGCGCAGGCTGCGAACCTCCGCTCGCAGCGAAGCAATTACGTCTGCCTGCTGTTCGAAAGCACGGGCATTGTCCCTGCACAGGCGCTCGTTCCCCTCACGCAGCTTCGCCACCTCGTCCGTCAGGAAAGAGATCCCCTCGAGGGCGTTGAGAAGCATGCGTTGGAGACCAGCAGAGTCTTCAAGGTCACCCAAACAGGGGGTGCTTTTCTGTGTAAGGAGTTGTTGCGACGAGGGAGGCAATCGCTGGCTCTCTTCGCCGGAGTCGATGCTAGGCCTACCCGCGGCATCCAACGCCGAACACGAACACAGACCGCACTGGAAAGGTTGCTCACCGGTCAACAAAGATTGTAGCTCCTCATCCGGTAGCTGAATACACTTGATGTGAGCACGTTTTTGGCATGATGCACATCGAACAAACTTCTGCTTTCCGTAAAAAACAGAGCAGCACAGTACACAGACGTCCGTGCTAGGCGCCATCTTGCGCCTATAATAATCAATCATTTATCAATCAATCATTTATTTAATAATCAATCAATCAATCAATCATGTTTATTTACGTGCCCAGGAACAGCCATAGGCCTGAGTGCTGGCGCACGGGTAGTTACATGAAAACAAAATACAAGAAACATATAGCAAGAAACAAACAAGCGACAAGACACACACAAATTGAAGTAGTGAAAATGACAGAAATAAAGCACAGGCGGAGCCTGGGTACAGGTAAAAAAATAAAAAAAGAAGATGCCTATGTTGCTCTGCCCGTCGTAAAGGCCGCACGGCAGGCAGAGCAACAAAGTTTGACAGTAATACAACAAAAACAACGGCAAGAGTGTAGAGACAAATTAAAAAACGAACAAATGACAGTAAACAGTTTCAAACATAGGCAACTATCAGTTGGATGGACACAACCGCAGAGAAATCAAATTCCAGAAAAAAAAGAACGACAGACATATCATAGGTGTTTAACATACTGTATTCAACAGCGTTGTACGGTAAACTGTAAAGGATTTCTGAAAGATGTCAAGGCGTTCAAAGAAGCGGTTGTAACAATTCTGTATTCTGCGCGCAGGAGAATGATTGGAGTTGCGCGCAGCGGTCAAGAACGGGCGATGCGACCTGGTGGGCCTTTGTGGTACACTAAACTCTAAACAGTTAAGCAGGTCTGCGCAAGAAAGGTCACCATGAACAATTTTGTGAAGAAATGTAAGGTCTGCACGCATACGTCTGCAGTTCAAGGAAGGGATGGAAGAGACTATGGATAAGTCAGAATCACGATGAAAACTGTGATTGTGATGACGGTGCTTAAATATGGATAAAAACTTCCTTCTGCACACGTTCTATTAATTCACTACTAGATTTGGAGATGCCGTTCCAGGCAACAGAAGCATATTCTAACTGTGGTATACATATTGCATTGTATAGCATTAGAAATGGATCTGGAGAAGAGAATTCCTTTGTAATCCGACACACATTTCCAAGGCTTCGGAGTGCTCGCCGGGTGATGAGCCTAATATGAGGAGAAAAAGAGAGGGTACTGTCGAAAAGCACCCCTAGGTCCCTAATCTCCTCAACCCTTTGCAGAGGAGCTCCCTCAATACTGTAGGAAAACAGCAGACGGTGGGTTTTCCGGCTGTAGGTGACAACCTTTGTTTTAGTGGGGTTTAAAATTAGGCAGTTTTTCCTGCACCAGACCGATAATTCCGACACATCCCTCTGCAAGGCACAGCAGTCCTGAACACCGCTAATGTGCCTAAATAGTTTGACATCATCAGCATAGAGAAGAAAAGAAGAGTTTGTTAACACTGTTGAAACATCATTGATAAAGACAGAAAACAATAATAGACCCAGCACGGAACCCTGGGGTACACCACTTGTTGCAGGGTAAACACTAGACTTTTTGTAGTTAACATCTACATAAAAGGCCCGGTCAAGGAGATAGTTGGACAACAAGGCAACAAGGCTTGCGTCTACACCGGACTTAGCAAGCTTGTTAATTAATAACTGATGGTTCACCACATCAAACGCCTTAATGAGGTCAAAATAAATAACGTCCAACTGGCCGTTTTCACAAACTGCAGCCGAAGCCTGTGTCATAAAGCTTGCAAGATTTGTGACCGTCGATCGACCCGAGAAAAAGCCGTGCTGATTTGGTAGCACAACGTTCTTGACGCAGGCAGCAAGAACTTTGTGCAGAGCTGACTCAAAGAGTTTTGAGGCGACACAAAGGAGTGAGATCGGGCGATAGTTAGAAACGGCTGACTTATCACCAGACTTAAATATTGGAAAAATTCGAGCGATCTTCCATCCACGAGGAAATTTACCTAAAAGTAAGCAGTTATTATAAATGGAAGTTAAGACAGGCACAAAAATATTCCCGTAAGCCTTCATGAGGGCTGCTGGAATTCCATCTGCACCACAGGAAAATGATGGTTTCATCCGTTGAAGGCTATCATTGACAATTTTTTCATCGAACCTAAGTGTGTTAAAATTAGAGTTATTAAACGATAAGCGTTCGTGGTTGCCATCTGGCAGTTGAAAGACAGAATGAAAGTACTGAGCAAAACTGGTGGCAACATCCTCAACCTCTTCACCATCGGAATTAAGCAGGCTAACGTGTTCTTTAGACGCCTTAGAACGGCCGCGTACATACCTCCAGAATTCAGCCGGTTTCTGAGACGCAGCAGCCTCTAACGATTCTATATAGAGCTGGTGGTCACGCCGGTAGAGGATTTTACAAAGTGAGCGATACCGACTAAACTCCGCTTTCCACTTGTCAAGTCCAGACCGCTTGGCCTTTTTGTGGGCGCTATCCTTAAGTTTAAGCGAACTTCGAAGTTCTTTAGAAAACCAGTGGGGAAATTTGGAAGGAACAGGCTTATAACAAGGGATATACTTGTTCATGCCACTTCTGACTATTTCGGTAAAACGTCGAACCTGTTCGTCAACATCATTGACATCCAAAACACTAGACCATTCAGCAGATGACTAAAAGTGATACAGCCCAGCATAATCTCCACGCTTGAAAGCATATCGCGGGACTGAACAATTGTCAACACCGCCAGAGCGATGCTGGGTCGCGACCGAGACAGAGACAATAAGAGGGGGGTGAAACTTGTCGGGGTGCACAAGGGATATTTCGGAGGCACACACTTGTACGTTTTTTAAGTTTGAGAAGCACACATCTAGAACATTACCACAAGAGTTTTCTATGCGGCAAAACTGCTGCATGGAGGTGAACGACTGAAAATCTAATAGCATGCTGCATTTCTGCGCTGCATAATGGTTTTTGTGCTCAAAGGAAAGACTGTTCCAGCGAATACCTGGGGTGTTGAAGTCTCCAAGTATGATGAGCTTATGGTTGGAGTGTGCATTTGAGACATTTTCTATGGATGTGAGTGTTCGAATAAATTCAGAAGGTAATACATCCGGGGATATATAGAATGCACCGATGAGTAGCTTCTTGCCCTTCGTGAGGCCTACCTCAAGCCAGACTGATTCGTCTAGGGTCTCGAGGTCAGCACGCCGCATGCACTGCACTGAATGATCAACGGCAACGAGAACCCCGCTACCTTTTTGTTTAGGTCCAGTTAATTTTCGGTCGCTTCTAAAGATTTGATAGTTAGAAGGGAAATAGTCGGAAGACGAGATATCATCGGAAAGCCAGGTTTCAGTAATGACAACAGCAGAAAATTTAGAGCATACAATATTTCTAATAAATTCAGATGACTTAGTTCGTAGACCTCGAGTGTTTTGATAGTATATGTCGAAACTCTCGTACTTACTGATCATTTTCAGTTATTTCAGAGCTGTGCAGCATACCAGGGTGGACCTTGCCTTGAAACGGCTTGAAAAGGCAGCCTTTTGGCCACATAGACGGGTCGCTCAGGCGCCTAAAACACTCCTCGTTAACAGTTACGCAAAAAGAAGAATAGGAGTCGTACTTAGTCCTAAGGCGTTTGCACGACAATGGCGTAACTTGCACAGTTGACAAGTGGGCCAACAGTTGAGCAGATGTGGTGTTAGCCGACAGTTTTGAAACAAAGATGGCCCTGGAGCTGGGTGGTTGGTGTACATACCACAACCAACTGAGAAGCTTCCGACGCACCCACGCGGGGAGGGCTCCTTTTCTTCTGCAAGTTCGTCGGCGGGCCATTAATCGCAGTGTCGGACCTAGGAGGCGGGGGCAGAGGGTGGACCGAAGGGGAAACCAAAGTGCTCAAGGCCGTAGCAGGTTGACTGCTGTGGCGGTCAACGAACGGCGAAGCGGTGGTAGATGACAGGAAGGGGGCACATTCACCAGCTGCACCGGCGGCGGCTTCGGAAAACGACGACCTCGTAGGGATACCAGACTGCGGTGACGTCACCGGCGGCATGAAAGGATTAGCAGGCTTCGGGGAAGCAGGCGGAGAAGGCGGGGGACGCGCGAGCTCCCATCGCAGGCAGCGAACCTCCTCGCGCAGGGAAGCGACGATTGCAGCCTGCTGGGCCACGGCCGTGGCTGGGCAAGCCCAGCCACATTATCCCGTCGAAGAAGCCGGTTTTCCTCGCGCAGCTCGGTGACAACATTTCCGAGAAAAGAGAGGCTGGCGCAGGCTTCGGACAGGAGATTCTTCAACGCAGCTACCTCTGCGCGTAGGTCCGCCGAAGGGTTGAAGCTTGCTCCGACAGGGGACGCCACTCGTTTGGCCGGGATGTTCGCTGGCTCACCGTCTTCGCTGGCTTGGTCACCGGGGTCGCTAGGCCTAGCGGGTAACGCCGCAGCCACACACAGATTGCAGACGAACGGCTGCTCACCGGAGATCAAACGCTGCAGTTCCTCGTCCGGAAGAACAATGCACTTTCCGTGCGCACGGCGTTTACACTCAGAACATCAAAAAAACTCCTGCCTGCCGAAGAAAGCGAGGCAGCAGAAGAGGCACTTGTCCTTACTGGGCGCCATCATCATAATAATATCATTATGATGATGGCGCCCAGTAAGGACAAGTATTATCATTATTATAACAATAATACTAATAATAATAATAATAATCAATCAATCAATCAATCAATCAATCAATCAATCAATCAATTAACCTTTATTATAGTGCCCAGGAACAGCCAAAGCCTTGGTGCTGGCGCACTGAGAAAAAAAAGAAAAAATGCCGCATTGAAATACATCAGCGGCTGACACATATAAAACCAGGAAAAAATGTGGGTGAATGAAAAACAATAAACTGGAATACCACAGAGAAAAAATTAAAAGTGGTATCCAAACTACATTATACGAAGTTATGGTACATTGCACAAACACAGCGTTCAATGACCATATCAACCGGCTGAAGCATCAATTACACAAAAACGTATGAAACAAAGTACAGGAAATGTTTGTAACTATTCACATAAACTGATAAGTTATAGAAACATTTGTTTCTATAACATTTGGTTCGCCCGGGCCACTTAAACATATATATGAAGAGTTGACTACAGAAGTGTAGCATAGTACATACAACGATTACGCCCGCAGCACTAACAACATATATGAACAAATGAGAACAGACTCTGTGAAAACAACATACACATGCGGAAAATAACTGAAGAACACGAGAACTGTCGAAATGAAGTTAGTGCGCCATGGCTAATAATAATAATAATAATAATAATAATAATAATAATAATAATAATAATAATAATAATACTGATAATAATAATAATTTTCCTACTCAGTTCTACTGCAGGACGAAGACCCCTTCCCATTGGCCGCCAACCGCCCCTATCTTGCGCTACTGAAGTTCGCACTTTACATTCAAATTTCTTTTTCTCACACCTCCATTTGATTGATGGCCCTCCCCTTCTTCTATACCCATCTCTTGGTATCCACTCTGATTCCGTAATTCTCCATCAGTTGTCAGCTCGCCTCCGTACATGACCAGCCCAAGTCCATTTTCTTTTTATTATTTGAACTTTGATCTCTTCTACTGTAGTTTGTTCTCTGATCCGGGTGACTCGTTACGTGTCCCTGCGTGTTACTCATAACGTTATTTGTTCCTTGGCCCGTTGAGCCGACTTAGGTTTGCCTACTAGTTGTTGAATAAGGCGCCAAGTTGCAGCTCCGTTTGTCATAACCGGCAACATGCAATGGTTGTAGATTTTTGCTTGAGTGACTGAGGTAGCTTACTTTTATTATTTGGAAATTATTGCCATGCCAACCCATACCAATTCTGCGCCGGATTTCTCAGTCGCGTTTGGGGTCAGCACTAAACATCCAGCCGAGGTAGTTTTACCTATTTTTTACTTCTAGCTTTTTGTTTTCTAGGCAGAAATGGTCATTTAGCATACTATTGGGCATCACCTTAGATTTATTCAAATATATATTTTACCACCAGAGCCGAGTGTTCTGATTGTTGTTGCTCAAGCATTGTCTGCAGCTGTACTGCAGTCTCACTAAGACTATTTCTTCCGGAATCTGAAATGGTTCAAGTATTCCCCGTTTATGCTTAATCCTAAGTTTTTCCCGTCACGCATTTAAAACGCACCCACCAGACATGCTGTGAATAGTTTTGGAGTGATGGGATTTCCCTGACTTACTGCCTTTCGGGTAGGAAATTTGTTGCTTTGGTTGTGGGTGATTTTCCTGCCCGTGCATTCCTTATATATGTGTTCTAGAAGTGTTACATGATTCCTCTCTATACCCTAGTCTTATAGTGCTTCTGGTAGGGCTGCGATGAGTACTGATCAGACCCCTTCTCATGCTCCTTAACCGTCATGTAAATAATTTCGGTGTATTCTGCGAATTTTCTATCACTTGATTGGTAACATAGATGCGATCCAGCGTATAGTGCCCTTTCCTGAACCAGACTGCCTCTTTTGGGTTGTTGGAAATCCAGCTGCCACCTAAGCGGCGAATTATAACTTTGGTGAAATAAACAGTTCCTAAGCAACTGCGAGTAGGCTGATGGGTCTTTTTTTCCTGAGGTCTTCGGAGTCTTCCTTCTCATGAATCGGAAGAATGTTGGCGTTCCACCAGTATATAGGCAGTTTTTGAGTTCTCATGCATTCAGAAATAGGTGCGGCAAGCTTTTAAACTACATTATCTCCCTCTTCTTCAAAAGATCGACGGTTATGCCGTCGTCACCTGAAGTATCCCATCTTTTCATGCCTTTGACAGCCTTTCTCACTTTAGTTTTACTCATTAGTGGGCCACCGCAAGTTAATGTGTGTGGTCTGTAGTTTACCTTGGCCTTAGGTCCCTGGCATACAGCGTTGACTAGAATCGGTATGCTGCCTTTATTATGGCGTCCAAGATCTGCACAATGTTACCCTGCTCGTCTCTGAGTGCGTGTATGCTGTGTTTGCCGATAGCTATATTTCTGTTAGTTGCTTTCGAACTTCCCTCTATTTCCAGCGTTTTCACGTACAGTGCATGTTATATGCACGTTTGTTTTACTACGGTTAATCAGTTTGGACCACTCGGGTAATTCAATGTGAACTGCCGTTCTTGACACTGTCATGATCTCACTTTTGGGAATTAGTTCCTCCAGCTTCTTAGATTTTCAATTTGTTCCTCACATGTTGCTTCTCCCACAGCTGCTGCTGATTCACTGACTGCCGATGTTAGCGTGTTGGTTATCTTGTCTACACTGACATCCTTCTTCTCGTCTAGAAGGGCGTACTTGTTTGGAAGAATTATTTAAACTCCAGCGGTCTAGCGCTGCCTGGCTCCATGCAGGGCTTTTTAGCTTCCACGAGTTTCCTTATTTCTCTTTTAAGACTGAACCTTACCTTGCTTCTACCATCCTATGATCGTGGATCCGAATCTCACTTAGTTCCTCTACGTCTTGCACAATACCTATGTTTTCACTAAAAATGAACTCCCTTTCGTGTTTGCTGTGTCAACAGGACTTTGCCATGTCCATTTTTCATTATAACTTTTGTAAAGAATGTTCATCAACGTGAAGTTATGTCTTACTGCAAATCCAACCAGTATATCACCTGGACTGTTGCGATTCTCTATACCTAAGTTTCCCAGTGACCTTTCTCCCATTTGCTTCTCACCGCCCTTTGAGTTAGCCTCCCATCACAATCATGAACTGTATTGTAGCATTCTTTATTGCTGATTTGACGTACTCGTAGAAGTATTCTTCGGCTTTGTCATCATAGGAGGTTTTTGGCGAATAGGCCTGTACTATCATTAACATGTATCTCTTATTTATATTGATCACTACAGCCGCGACTCTTTCGTTAATGCCGAAAAACTCCTCTACGTTTTCTGTTTTTTATCGGTGGATTAAAAATCTCTTTGGCGCTTGTTCTCCTCTTGGGGTTCTCTTTAATACAGAATATGCTCGGTAGTAAGCTCCATAAAGTCTTCTCTTGTCCTTATAACTTCAGCTAATCCTTTATTATCCCACCTAATGTCAGAGAGCTCCTCTAGTATTACAGCTAAGCTTCAGTCGCCTGACAGGGTGTGTGCGTTGAACGTTGCAAGGGTCATGTTCCAACGGAGGCCAGCGCATACCCAGACGTTCTTAGCAACCTCGGCTGTATCGCTTTTCTGATCGCCGTCTCGACTGGGGCGCATCGCTGTAGGGGACTGAAGGTCGAGAGGTGAGTTTGGTAGTCGTGGGAGCTTCCGGCCATCTAGTACACCAGGGCGGCCAGATCCCTCTCGTCTGAGGGAGTACTGTTTGTGTCCCTAAGAGCATTTCTAGCACGGTTGGAGCTTTCTAGCTCTCATCAGGTATCCCTGATAAGTGCTACTTCTGGAGCCGGGAGCACTCCATACCTGATCGCTTACGTACAAATAGCCAAACAAAAAAGGGAGAGAACGCGAGCGACGTTTCCCACGAACAACGTTGCCGGGCACGCGTGCACTGATGTTGAGCCAGCGTTTGTCGCTTTTGCTATTTGATTGGCTCCGGTTCTGAACGAATTCGCGGAGGCATTGGCTTACAGACCAGATATCCTCTGACATCAGCAGTTCGAAAAGGAAGCCACTGAACTGCTCAAGTGTATAGGTACGAAAAATGGTTAGTTCGAAGCTCAGCTGGCTGAAAAAGCCGCTGAAGGTGCATTAGCGCCCTTTCTCGCCTTTAAATGCCAATATACGCCGAAAAACTATTTATCGTGGGCTCCGCCAACAACGGCGCCTTTTCGGCAGGGTTGAGCAAACTTTAAACTTTAGGCAACCGTGTGCTGTGTAATGTCCGGCAACACTGAGACCACTAAACGAGTGCAAAAACTCTGATTCCGTGTTTTCTACATAAACACCAATTACATTTCCTGGTAGCCCTTGCTTGGCCGGTCACTGCAAGTGGTTGTACGCTATGTCTGCCACAATTACTTTCATAACTGCTGACATTTATCCTAACTATATATCCCCGATGTTAATCGTTAATAATACCAAACAACGTTTGATTTTTTTAATCTACTTTCGGATCGTCAGCGGTGTGCTCCGCCAAATTACCTAGCTTTCTGAAATCAGGCTGACGATTCTTTGATCATATTTGTCGATTTATTCTCGTTTTACTTTCCATAATCTGTGCTTGTTTGTGCTTGTGACGTGCTTCTATAGTCTCATTCAGTGCAGACGAACCGACTGCCTTTCGTATGCAGTCAAAGACTTCGGCACGTCTCAAGCACATATACCAGCGTACAGAATAAAAATAAACAAGTTCGAACTGCTAAGCAGAAATCACAGGTGTGCTTTTAAAGCGCTTGGACCATGCGAAGCATGCGTAAGACAATCCGAAAGCATGTCAACAAACATAAGGTTTATTGCTATTGGTAACAAATCAAAATAAAACTTAATATTGTACTTTTTATGAGCTCTTGTGTGAATATTTGTCACCATCATAAATTAGCAACGAAAGAAAATTTCTGATCTTCTGCCACCTCATATGGCTCCCCCTCATCATGTACCGCCATCGTGCTTTTCGTACTTTTTACGGCAGGCGAAGCATCCGTTTTATGTTGGTCATAAACGTCCAAAGTTACCACGACTATCCCATAGGAAAAAGCCCTTGGATTTATTTTTTAAAATAAGCAGGTAACTGCCATAGCCGTTCTTAGGCCTAAATAAAATTACCAATGAAATACGCTTTAGTGGACATCTTGAGCGCAAACCGCTTCGCCTAGCCGAAATGCGTTGCACGAGGCGACGCACCGACAGCCAGGCTGAGTCACGCCTCGCCCACACCGGATGAAACCGCCAAGGCGCCTCTCCCTTTCGTCGCGGCGGCGCGGCCGAATCCTGCATCTGAAAACGACGAAATAAGGGCATGTCGCTACGCCTGGAGGCGAGGTCACGGAGACGGCGTGGGCGTCGCGCTCCCGTTCCCTATTGGCGGCGCAGCTGACTCACCGCTTCACTACCATTCGTCGGAATTCAAACTTCAGGCAGCGAAAGCCCTGATTGGAGCTATTCGAACTTCTCGGGGCCGCAACAAACTTCCCGGGGTATAAAACAAGCCCGAAGGCTCTCATCGTCGGCATTCCTCGACGGCTTCTTCCGGCGACGCTTTTCGGAGGCACCGAGTGAAAGGGTGCTGTCGTCTTTGTGCGAGTCATGTAACGTTTGCTTACCCTGTACATACTGTATATAAATGTTTTTACAAATCTTCGTCGGGTCGAGGACTTCATCGCTCCGCTCCGCGCAGCCTCGTTAGCGGACGGAGCAAGGCAACGTCGCTACACCGGTGACAGCGCTCGGCTGGCCAGTCGCAAGCGTGGTGAGAGCTGAGGGATGGCCGATTCCCAACACCGGTGACGAGCTGGATGCGAGTCACAACCCTGCAGACAGCGCTGGGAAGGTCGTTCCAAACAATGTGCTCCGTTGTTCGTATTTCTATTAATTCCCCCTGTATATACGTCCATACTTTTTATTTATATATGTATGAAAGAATGCATGTATGCATGTATTTGTGTATAGTGAGGCCGTCGTTTCTTTAATTCCTGTAAATTTAAAACCACCACCACTCCAACAAGCGTTCCGAGCGCTGCAAAGCCGCCGCGGCAGCTAAGAGGCTTACGCGTCTTGCGCTTCCGATCACAAGGATGCGTGTTCGATACCCGGGGCGATAGCTGCTGTTCAGACGGAAGCGAAAAGCGAGAACGCCCATGTTTCCAGATTTTAGAAGACGTTAAAGTTCCCGGAGTTGTCGAAATTATTCCCACGCCCACCCCTTACCGCGCACCTGATACTACAAGTGTAGCTTCGGCGTAATAAACCGCATAACCAATAAACCGAACACTGCAAACGGCGACGTATCTTAATTGCTCCGCTCTCTCAGTCAGTCGGTCATGCGCACACAGGGTACATACGTATGCACTGAACGGGAACGGGAACTGAAACGCTAACCGAAACATTTAGGTCATTATTTATTATATTAAATTTATTTTCATTGTACTGTAAATAAATTGTGGCAAGAGCATACGTGACATCAGTAAAACCTGCAAAACCTGCTCATAGATCTGCAAAACTATAAAGAAAGAGCTTGATCAGCAAATTTCTCATTCCGAGCTTTTATATGCGCAATAAATGTCCTATGGCCCACAAAACCTCCAACCTTACAGATATATAAAAGATTTGCGGTGCGATTTCACTATTTGGAAACAAAAAGAAGTTCCAGAAGTTTTTTGCGTTTGCCTCGTGGGCACAGACTACAGTACTATCAGCAGTTTTGTGCAAAATGCAATGCTACTGGTACACAAAAACCAAACGCTCCAAGACCAAGCTCTACACATCTACTGGGCCCTGCACGGCCGAGGCCGCCGATTGTGGTTTTTTAAGTTGCGGTTAGGTGACGTACCCCTGCTTCCGTTTTTTCTAGACTTTATAACACCAATATTGTTTTAGATGAGTGCAAATACACCGCTAAGACACTATTCCCTTACCTTGAACCCTAATAAATCACCTACTGCATGGGGCCACCGGAAGTTTCAGTTAATTAATGCGTCGTGAGCTAATTAGTATTCACTGAAGGTTCTTAGGAAATAGAGCGAACCACTGGAAAGCAAGGCTAATGCCGAGTATGTGCAAAACTTGTAGTTTGTTCGAAACTGGCTCCAGAGACACTCTTTGTATAAACACCATGCACGTGAGGGTCTTTGGAATCGAGAGCAAACACTATAAACTAATTAGAGATTGGGAAAGTTAAGGAGTTGCAGCCCCGGAAATGCCGCAATATTTTCTCTTCGGTGACTTCTACAGTGTGATTGGTTAGAAAAGTGCTAGTATAAAAAATTATTCAATGCTTACATCTCTTATCGTCTAAGGTAACTTTATATACATTGTTTCTGTTCAGATGATAATAAGTATTTACTAAGGAAACGCTCATTCCTGGGGGAGAGCGTAGCATTTCCGGAACTTCTTCACGCAATGTCTCGTCCTCCGCCTAATTTCCGATGCTGTTACGGCAGCCTCAACCAAGTCTATTTGCAATTCAAATTTTCCGCAGAGATACCACGTTATAGGTCTCGGAAACTAGGAAGTGGAATGCCCATCTCCTTAGAAGGCTTAATTTTGTGTTTTGGGATTGTAATTTTGTGTTTTGTGGTTAAGTATGGACTGAATGTCATAATTTGCACGCAGACGCAGTTGGGGACAAACAATATTTCACGTGCACCATCTTTTGTAAACATTGTACCACTGACTGCCTCGTGAAGCTTGCAAAGGTTGCGGCTAGCCTTCAGAGTCTGAGAATTTTAAAATTAATAATTATTGAACATCAACTTAAATGTGTATTTGCCTAGCAAAGAAACACCTTCTACGATGGCCAAACGACAACGGAAATCTTTCTAGCATTACACAAACATCGAAAAGGAACTTAAAAATCCCCATCAATAGGGGTACCCACAGCAAGCTATGCTAAAGTATTTAATCGCTCCATTCCTGCAACATTTAAACTTTGCCATTTACATGCCAAATCTTTCTGTTACGAACTTGTTCCTCACACATTACAGCGTTCAGTAATATTTGTGTTTTGTTTTTGTTTTCTTTTGTTCCTCTTCTGTGCTCGCAGTTTGCAAAATCCATTTCACTGCTTTGTACACTCCTGCTTTGGCAGCTAAAAGGCTGCTGGCACTATTGACCAAATAAAGTGTCGGCGTAAAACAGGTATGTACCCCTCCAGAAAAATGGTCACGTAACTTTTGTTTTTTTTAATGCACTCAATCCGTCTACCTATAACGCAGCTACTGTTCTTGGACCAAACTATGCAATAGCTTCTATTATGGAAAAAGCACTGTTGATCTGAAAGTTTCAAGCGTTGAAAAGTAATCTTTGCTTTTTCCTGAGAGCTTTACGTTTTTAAACAATTGTCCCCAACCAACAGTATGAACTAAGTCAAACAAATGGAAAGCAGAAAACTTGAAAAACCTGGGTGGAACTAAACCCAGAGCAAGAAACAAAACAGAATTGTTGGTAGTTTGCTGTTTATAATTGTGGTTTTTATAATCCTTATAAAAAATAGAACAACTACAGTTTCATCTCCACTGAGGAAAATGGAGTTCAATATTCCATGTGCTTTCAAATGCTGCTTAAATAGCCTAGGAGTGGCCTTCCTAATATTTTAATAAAAAGTAAAAATGTCAATCGATGTTACCTTTCACAGGCGGTAAGATGACACCGCAATTGTGAAGCAACTACACCCGTCTTCAAGCAAACGTTGTTTCTGGATAGTCGAATAAAGAGAAAGTTACTGCCTGTTTCGTAAACGCTTCCCTCCCGCCAAAGCATTCCTCTTCATCGCTGATTGTATATGTTTTTCTTGAGAAGTTCATGGGGAACCAACGAAGTAGAGGAAGTACATCAAGCTCTTCATAACATTAGAGCCTTCTTAGCAGAAAATATTTTGGGAGTTTGTGTAGTTCCAGTTTCAGAGGAGCTACAGCTGCTTCCGTTAGGAATACTCCTCCTGAAGAAAGACGCCTCTGTGTTAAAAGCAAGAAATCGATTAGACTTCTTCATCCTTCTATGGTGAGATTATTAATTAAATAAATAACACTAACAAGTAAAGGGATTTCAATGTAACACAAGCAAATAGGCATCCTTTTAAGAGTGAGCACATTTTTTGAAAGCCAGTGTTATATGGCAGTGGGACCCAGTTACAAAAGCGTAAGATTCTGAACCTAGAAATCGTGTTCCATCACGAATCCCAATTAGTTTTCGTGGGAATATTGTGGGTGGCTATGTTGTTGTTGCAGCAAACCGGGAATATTGTTGGTGGCTATGTTGTCGAGGCAGCGAAGTGGGAATTGGTGGGTCGACTCAGAGATCCCACTATTGTTGTCACAATTAGGGCGAACCTCCTTGAGTGGGTATGTGTCTACTTCGAAGTATATTCGGCCGTATGCGCCGAGAAGGCAGGGAAGTTCTCAATGGTAGCTTGGTAAAAACAGTTTGACACACATGCGGTGATGCAGTAAAATATGTCGGACGACAAAAGTTTAGTGCCACTGGAATTACTTTCGCAATCAACGCAAGACCTTCAGTTGAATCCTATTAATTTTGCGTTCTGTTTTAGTTGAAATGCGCGGGAAGATTGGCACTTGGGGCACCTAAATATTTCGCGATTATAAAAAAAATCGAATTTGTCGAGAACTCACATGGGCTTCTGGGTTGGTTTCAGACGGTACAATGTTTTACATCATGTGCATTTTCTCGAGCGTTGTCGTCCATTTATTACCATTTCCTTATTTACGACTTCGGAGTCGTTCTTTAGAGCGCTTATAGCGCAGTGTTCAACGAGCGGCGAGATGTGGCCAGTACTTTGTGTACCTCCTGGCGCTACGACTGTAGTGCTCAAGTTCTGATCAAGTTCCTGGGCATTTTCACAAATCTGCATGGTTTGTGACGCCGCTGCCGCCTGCCGCCACACATCTAGTTCGACTTAACAGTACACCCACGTTGCTGAAACAAGGGAAGAATGTGGAGCAAGAAATTCTGTTTTTTCAATGTTCTCCTTGCTATACACATACTTGTGATTGTCTTTAAAGCCATGTAGTTTGCCCATTCACAGCACCATTGTTGCCCGTATAGACAGATTATCACCATTTATATGATTTTATTTTGTTGCATGCATTCTAACTTTATCCTGTGCGTCTAGAGCGTCGCTGAAAAGTTGTGAACCATTATTTACCGAAACTACATTTGGGCCTTTAGATGCGGCGTAGCTAAGGGGGCTTGCAGAATTACATTTCCGATAAATCTTGACATCCTCCGAATTCTCTATGCGAGAGTGGTGATGGTTTTTGGTTCGGTCAGAAGATGGGACCAGTGGTCGTAATCCAACCGGCGGCTTTGGCATCAGCACCACAGTCCATTGGCACCTGAGATAGACAGACAAGTAACTTGTTTTTGGCATCTCAGCAACCAAAGCAGGTACATCAGCTAGGCTATCTGCATTCATGCCATACATTTTAACATAGGCCACCTTCGGGAACCTGCTTCTGACTTTTTAGAACGTATCATGAGAGACTATTGGGCACTACATTGTGCCTTGAGTACACAAATTGTATGGGACAATTGAGGCGCCAGTTTTTCATTTCAATAATTCACGACATTGGACACTCTCAGTCACCGCTTTCTCAATTCAGTAGCACGCATCGAACGGGACCACCTATGGCACCGTATTGTGACGTGAGTAGCACGTATCATGTGGGAAAATCTCAGGCACCACTTTGTCATTTGAATAGCATATGAAAAATGAAACACGCACATGCACCACTGTCTGACTTGAGAAACAAGTATCATATGGGACACCCTTAAGAACTACTTGGTGATTTAAACACCATGTTTTATATCGAACGCCGTCGTGAACGACTTTATAATTGAAAAAGTCATTTTTTGTGAACAGTTTGCAACACCTAATTGTAAAGCCAGAAAAGCATTAGGGCAGTGGTTCTCAGCCATGACTGCCCCGGGGACCCCATTTGTGCTTACGAAAGTGATGGGGGACCCCTTGACGGAGCATGTGTTGGTAGGTGTCATAATGCCAAACAATATGCACTTGCACCCTAAGTCGCCCACACACTTACCCCATGCCCGCCTATTCTGCTGTCATAATGTTAAACAGTTTGCTCTTGAATATAAAAAGTTTTCTAAACACCTATATGCTGCCTTTTTTGTTTGTGTATTTTTTCTTTCGCATAGCTGGCATGTTGGGCAAAAAGCAGATGTTAAAATGTATGCTGTGCGGAGAAACTAAACGCACATGTAATGCGGCGAAGCCACCCATTTGCATTGCAAGCAAGTGCTGGCAAAAATCGAGAAAAACGTGTGTGTGGGCGGGGGGCGGGAGTTTTGAGGGATGCTTCGCGGACCCCTAAAATGCTCTCGCGGACCCCCTGGGGTCCGCGGACCCTCATTTTAGAACCACTGCATCAGGGTAACGTGAAATTTGATGCCTAGGTGTACGTGGAATTCTTACAAAAATGCGTAAACGTCTGGCCATGTTCGTTAATACAGAGCTTTCCCATTGTAATTACATATACATCACACCTAGCCCCCTAAACGCATTACTCGAGATCTTTAGTAAATGCATGATTCATATTGCACAACTACAGGTTTTGATTACCCCTACATGTTAGACCAACAAAATAGCACCATTCGTTCGTCCACAAGAGGCATGGGTCTATTATGTAGCGTCTATATGAGGGTGAGTCATGCTTCTGAGTTAACTACGGCATGCATGCTTCCGCCACAACTTCGGTGAGCCCGAATACAACTTTATTCGCGGTGCGGCAATGCCTCAGCCAGATGTAATGTGAGCAGATGGGAAGCACCCCTGAAGCGCCATCTGCAATTGGTAGTCCTTAAGTTTTCTCCAGAGTACAATTTCCGATTGAATTAAGCAAGTGCAAGCACTACAACTTTATTTGCAGCGAGTGCTGCGAATCAGTCTGTAGTTGAGATATGAAACCATTGTGTGCCCATTGGGCTACAAACATGGCGTCGTGAAGAGCAGAGGGCGTCATCAAATTTAAGTCTCTTCATTGAAAGAAAAGAGCAGGTGGAATAGGCTGCACACTAATGGACCCTAGGCGAAAGACTAGGAAGTTAAACATTGTTCTAAACATAGGCCCCTGAAAAAGCTGCCTTTGATGCACACGCACGTATGTTTGTGATTTAAATCCGAAAGCATTTCTTTTCTCTGAGTGAACTTAGCAGCTTCTTCGGGTGTGTCATTCAGGTAAATAAAGCTGCTACAAGAAAACTTCGTGCCTTAGTACGCACACCCAAAAGAGTGGTATGACTTCATGCATGCCCACTAATAGGGACTGGCCAGTAGATAGGAAAATAGCCGTCAGTCTCACAGCCGCTTCACCTAATTATATTGGCCTAATGATTTTGCATTGTAACCAGTAGCAGGGTTAATGCACCCGGTTGTCCTCTTAAAATAAGTTTAGAGCTGCTAAGTCTCTCTGGTTGGTTTGTAGTAGTGCATTGTAACCGACTGCTAGTGAGTTCATACAATGCAATCTCAGCTTGAAATAGCGCTAGAGGAGCAGAGATGCCCTATAAAATTACCTCGCGGTCACATGAACTCATTCTCTGGTCAGCCCTGGACTGAGGCTCCCTAACTGGTCCTCATTTGCTCAGAAATCTAGCCCAAACATTTCCCCGGAAGGAAGAGCGCAAGAAGCATTTTCAGGCTAAAGATTTCTTGCTCAATTGGCCTCGAGTCGTGAAAACTGCTGCGCAAACATCCCAAGAAGGTTTTCGAGGAAGGAATATGTTAGCCCCTGGACATCAAAGATACGTTAAGGGAACTTCAAGTCGCCTGCTAGGTTTGTTTTCAGGCAACGTAATGCTCTAACAATCAAGGGAAACTATATTTTTTCAACAACTTCAGTACACTGAACAACGGTAGTCGAAAGTTCAACTACTTTCTTTTCGAGCCTTCTTGTTGCACCGGCATATGCAATTTTCAATTTTGATCTCCAGTTGGCTCTAAACAGTACTAGAATCCGAGCCGCAAGCGCAGAGAGAGAGAGAGAACCACTTTATTTTACGGCTGGGTCAGGGGGAGGAGGTGGCGGTGGCCCAGAGGGTTTCCGCGACCTGTTGGGCCCAGGAGACGAGGGTGGTCTGGGTCTCCAGGGTCGAGCTGCGCAGGGCCTGCTCCCAGTGGGTGGGTGTGGGTAAAGGGGGAAAAGGGGAGCGCGGGCAGTCACAGAGAGAATGTAGTTGAGAGTCCCGGGCGCCGCAGAGTGGGCAGAGTGAGGAGGGGAACAGGGAAGGGTGTGAGTGGGAGAGGGAGGCTCTGCAGGGGAAGGAGTGCGTTTGAAGGAGGCGCCAGGTTCTGGCCTCCTCCTGTGTGAGGCTGCGGTGCGGGGAGGATAGTGGCGGCGGAGGAGGCGGTAATGTTGTGTGATTTCCCTGTACGAGATGAGAATGTCCCGGGAGCTGGGGAGGCCGTGGTTGGTCTCCAACGAAGGGCCTGCTCGGGTAGTCATAGCTCGAGCTTCTCGGTTGGCCGCCTCGTTGGCACCTATTCCCGTATGGGCGGGGACCCACAACAAGACCACGGGGTGAGGAGGGGGTTTCGGGGTAGAATTTGGAGGACAATTTTGGATATCCGGCCAGCTTGGAAATTTCTGATTGCGGATTGTGAATCTGACAGGATGGTGTCTGGACAGGGGTCTTGGCCTAGGGCGAGGGATATGGCCGCCTCCTCCGCCGCTGTGGCTGAACTCGTGAGGACAGTGAGGGAGTCCTGAGGTGTGCTATCCTCGGAGAGCGCTACTATGTAGAATGCAGCTCGGGAGGGATAGCTAGCAGCGTCTACGTAGATGATATGAGGTGAGGGGGGTGCAGGCGTTGCCGGTTCGCTGCGCGTGCAGCACGTCTGGACGCATGTAATGTGGGGTGAGAGTTGCGAGGTAGTGGCTTAATTCTTATGAGTTGGCGAAATTCTCTAGGGATGGGGACGGAGGATGGGGGGAGGATAGGGGTTGAGATGGAGAGTCGAGCGAGTATGGAACGCCCAGTGTAGGTTCGGGCCAGTCGGTGGATTTGGGCCGTGCGGTGGGCTTCGATGAGTTCAGACGTGGTGTTATGTACACCAAGCTGAAGGAGGCGGTCGGTAGGGGCATTTGGTGGAAGTAAAAGAGCAGCCCTATAGACTTTGCGGAGAAGGCAGCCCGATTTGGCTTTGTCTGATACGGTGAGTCTGCAGTATGGGAGGTGGTACGTGAACCTGCTAATTACGAAAGCATGGAGCAGCTGAAGTCGCTCGGGCTCCGTGAGGCCGTGGTGCCGAGATGTAATACGTCTGAGGAGTGCAAGTTACTGGCGTTTGAACTGTTTCCAGAGGAAAAAGGGTACTTAGAGCCTTTTCTTCTAAAAACAGGTCGCCACGAAGGGTCAATGCCGATGGTGCCTCTGTTCGAAACCGATGAAGTGTACTGTGAATTTCTGTGGACCGACAGGTGTAGTCTCTAAACCACATTTCGCGAGTTTATATGTTGTGATTAAATCATTTCGGAACTCCCCCTAGTCATAAAGTGGATATTGCATTCCTGCTTGATTTCGCGGCCACTACAAACCCGTTGATTCATGGAAAGAACAAAATCAACTCTGTGAAACTATAGCAATTCGTCTAAAAATTGACAGAACTTTACTATTTCTATGCAGTTGTTTCTGTTATTTTGATACGCTGTGAAAATTATGTCATATTGAGTGAGCGAATTTATTCCAGCCAGACCGGTATGTCAAGTCATTAGGGTGACTTCACAGTGGGACCTTCGAAGATACACACGTGGCGGAGTAGAAAATATAGTTTCAAACATATGCTCAGAATGTCTCGGGAATGTACTGTCAGAAATGAGGGGACCTTGGGTTACATGGCCCATTCAGGCCCAGATGGTCCCGCCACGGCATGGTGTCGGACATGAAGAGATGACGGTTTGGGGACAATCTGTATACTGGATTTATATTACATGTTGACTGTCGAAATCGTAGAACAGGATTAACATGCGTACAGTTGGTAAAAAACAGTTCATATTCCCCAGAAACCTGGGTAGGGAATGTAGCTCAGCCAAAAGTGTCCAGTGGGGTGGGCATTCGGCGACACTTGAATTAACGTCCACGTCATGAGGCGGGGCTGAAGAACACGGGCCACTCGGTTGATGGCAAGGGGTAGTGTTCGCGTCATCGAACCATATTGTGTCTCGTGCTGGAGTTGCACTAGTATGCCCAAGTCTTCAGTTCGGAGGCCCCATGAGAATGGGATTTCAACTAGTCCGCCGCTATGTGAAGATGAATGACCTCGTCCTCTTGCCGGCGTTCGGAAACCGAAGACCTTGGCTACTTTAACCGCAGTTGTGTTTTGGCAGGCCGTTTTATCGTCCGGCTAAGGAGAAGGGAAGCGGCCCGCAGCGTCTGGCGTACCGAAGATAGACTTCCACGTGATACTGCCGCCGCCTCCGTTAGCGCAAGCGGTTTCTGCCGCCTATGGTTGATTCATCTATGTGCACCTTCGTAGAGAGCTTGCGAGGACTTTTTCCCAAGCCGGAGTTGGCCAATCTTAACAGCTCCTCAAGGCCCCAAAAATCTCAAATAGCCATAGTCTACGATTGCTGGCCAGACAGAGATGGGTCTGGAAAAAAGTGTAGGAGTCATTTTCCGCAAAGACAATCCCGAATTGGAGCCTTTTAACAAAGGAAAGCACCATTGCGATATTTACTGCAACAATGCACCACCCCACACACAAGCACCCGGAGGTAACTGAAAACCCACCAGGCTTCCCGCACAGACAAAGAAACACTTTTCAACAAATGCTACTTGATTTTCATACGTATTTTCTGTCACCAAAGCGCGGGTATATTTGTTGTTGAAAACACCACTGGTGCTGTGCCGAAAACAGGGTGAAATTAAAAAAGAAACGCTGGAAGGGACCCAACTGAGTAATATAATAACAGCCGGATTAAGCCATCACAATATCTATGCATTTTTCTCTTCTTGTAGCGTAAAGCGAAATTATACTCTCGTAACCAATACCCAGACTACATCTCAGAAAGCGACCATTTTTGGGGGACATTTGTCTCAGCCATGTGAGAGGGCACTAACTGTCACAAAGGCGAACTTTCTGCCGTACAAGTAGCACGACAGCTTGTGAACCGCCCAAATTGAACAGGTAAACTCTGTTTGGAAGGGCTGTACGCTTTCTCCGTACAGGACATCTGGCGGCTAAAGTGCCAAATCGTGTGTTCTTTGTGGTCGTCACCCACTTGGCTTCTAACAACACCCATTCCGGTATCAGTAGTGTCACACTGGACTACAAACTCTTTAGAGTAGGCAAGGTTTCGAAGCAGGGGTTGGGTCAAAAGCAATTCTTATTCACTTTTGAAAGCGTTTTCTTTTTGGGCATGCCAGGTGGCGTCAGTGGGTGCTACTTTTTATAGAGTGTTAGTTAAGGGACGTGCCCTCTCTGAGTATTTCGGCGTTCACCGCTGGTGCTATCCGACCAGTCACAAAAAGGATCAAATTTCCTCTTAGTTCTAGGTTGCGCAATTGCCACAATCACGTCAACTTGTAGCTCGAATGACCAACTAGTTCTCTGGCCGACCAAGCGGCCCCACTGAGCCACGGGAGCGCAACGAACGCCACACTTTTTTGCCTTCATAGTTAGTCCGACGTCTCGCAACCTCAAAAACAGGCTCTTTATGTGTTCTAGATGCTTTTCCCACGTTTCTAAAAATATAGCGACGTCGTCCATATTCGCGAGTGCAAAAGCCTTCATATGTCTTAGTACGATGTCCATGAGGTTGTGTGCCGAATCGGCCACATAATTATAATAACCGCTCCTTTAGAGCGTCGATCTAGCCCGAACTCAGAGATTCGGTATTTACGAAAGAGCTAAGATTTTATCCACGCTGACAGACACTACCATTTTCATTCTCCTACCAATCTAACTCTCGCTATTGAGCTCCTCGTAATTTTTAGCACTTGAGTGATGATCCCCAAGCGTTGCACGTATGACTTTATGAGATTGCATTGATAAATTCTCACCTGCTTTTCCCTTCCTGAAACGTTTAGCACGTAATTCCTCTCAGAAAGTTTCTGCAAAATGGCAGCATCTCCACTTTGTAGATAATGGCAAGGGTGCGGAGTACGCGGACTTGAAATGACATCCAATTTCCACGCCGAGAGAGATCCAATTTACGCCCCGACCGTCATTTGATTTGAGCCGTGGGTTGCACCTTGATTATTCCCTAATTAAAACTGCAACTCACGGCTCAAATAGAATTTCGCTTGATTTTCGCTTGATGGCGGTGTGCCCGTAACATGGTGTGCGCATCGCGGACGGACATTGCCAGACACTAAGGTAATCCGCACCATTACAGGTGAGCGAGTAAGCCGTTTGACCGTCGGTTACTAACTCGCCGTATGACTTTCGGTTACTAACTCGCTGTCGTAGTACAATGGTTAAGACGACTGACACTCACTCTGTCTGGCTTACCAGACGCACGCTCGGATCCTGCCGGTACCTCTGTGACTTTTTCCGATCGTAAATGCTATGCGCACGGACGTGGATGGACATTGTGCGGTCCTAAGGTACTCCACACGTAAAACGTCCACAGGACCATCACCGTGAACTTCCGGCTTGTGTTTTCTTGATGTCACGAAGATCATAACGCCATTGCGCATGTGGAACGCTCAAACGCGGGCGTTTTTTGTCATAAAAAACTTTGGAAACCTCCTGAGAAGCTTCATATTGCGGTTTACTGTCTCCATCGTATCATCAAGGCATTCCAGTAGTTGAAGCATCTACTCTATCACTCTCCGGTTCTCCTCTGTCCATTCCCATATTTAGCTCACCATTCAGACGGGAAGCGGAGGGCTCTTTTGTACACCACCTACGCTAGGTTGAAACCCTTATCTTCGTTCTGTACCGTACGTAAAGCGAACAACCAGGCCAGCAGACACTCCTCTGATGTGTCTTAGTGCTCATAACACAGAGCCCGTAGCACCCGCTTTAGAACCCAATGACATTTCTCACACAGTTAGACTGCAGATGATACACTGAGCTATGGAGCAACTTCAACGCGCACCTCTTTTAGAACGTGGTCGTCAGAGCGCTTGTAAAAATGGTGTCTTATTGAGTCTGGATTTTGTCTTTAAATCCTATCCGCGGGAAAACCGACAGACGATCGTCAACTACCTTTGGGGAGCTAAAGTATTTCAACAAAACAGCTCCGGGAGATTTTGTGGCTGGGCACAGCATAAAAAGCAGGTGCTTGTAACCTGACTTAGTCTTGGGCCAATGGTGTACTGGGTCGATTACAAGCCGACGGAAAGGTTCCGACATTAGTGGCACAATTTTCAGCGCTTCTTTCCGTGTCTTTCGCGGCTTGCCCACCCTCTGGTTCGCATCGCATGATTCCACATAGCGTTCGGTTTATTGGAAACATCCTGCCCAAATAAATACCTATAATGGCCTCTCCTTTGTATTATTGATTCCCAGATATCCTGACCCGCCAACCTCGTGGCAGAGATTCAAAATTTTCGATCTGTATCTTTCAGGCACAACCAACCGATGAAGTGTTTTGCCTTTTCTGTCCTGGACGTGGCCCTACGGTCAGCCTCCTTTCTGAAGCACAAATATATTCCAACCAGCAATACCTTATTTGGATGTAAGTTGGAATCTCTACAAAGTGGGGTCGTGTTTTTCCTCTTCAATTGGCGACTCCGGGTTAACCTTAGGAAGAGCATCGACGTAAAGTTAATCTGGAGATGACATTCACCCTGACCCATCAGCGTTCTCTTATTCATTTACTGGCTGAGTGATCGAAGTATCTGTTCGCTCATAGCTTCGGGAATCTATCTGCCTGTGACAATCCGTCATTGATTCTTCCTCCTCAATGGTTTCCAACGATAGGTTGTCCTCTCAATATCTGGCAATCTTAGGTTCGGGAAACTCACTCAACTGAGAGCCGATCTGGAGAGATTTAGACCTTGTCAGAATTAGTACGAACCGATGGCCAAGTATAAGGCCTCTCTCATTTGTCAGTCGATACAATCTATTACGAAGATGTAAGGGTATTGAAGTTACACGGACTTGCAGACTGTGGCTTCAGTTATCAGTTCTTCGAACATCCCGCAGATCCTCAATCGAGCGATTAGCAGGCATAAAACGTGTTCTCCACCGCTTGTTGTATCCGTGCGACTTTCCCCGTGAAATCGTCCGCTGCAACATAGGACAGATTGACAACGTGCCTCCTTAGGGAACATTCCGAAGCACTGTGAAAGTTTTTTATTTACCTTACGTCCGTGCAAGTACGGCCTAAGCAGCTATAGATTATTATCGTTAGAATGGACGCGTGATATCACCACCCTAGGATTTGTACATTTGGCTGCAAAGTGCCCGACACCATTGCAGTTGTAGCAGTGAAGTGGGCTACCATCCTGAAACTCTCGTTTCCATGTATTGTCTCCACCCTCTCTTTTCGAGTGATCTTCATGTTTTTATGACCCTCTTTTTGGTACGTCCGCCTGATCAGAACTTTTAGCAGGGAGGTTCTCTCTGGTGGGCACATGACTCTTCGTCGCGTTTCTGGCGTGTGGTGCTCTTTGTCTCGTTTCTGGCGTGTGGTGCACCCTCATCTGTGTTCAACATTATGCGTGTAGCGTACTCGTCTGCTGGCTCTGCGGCTCTTTCAACTGTGCCGACATTTTGCCTGTCTTGGACCCACAGCTGCAGCGCTTGGGGGATGCTTCGATAAAGTTCCTCAAGGCAAATTCAATCGACAACTCTATCCCGGCTGTCATAGGTCCCTCCTCCCTTCAGCTGCCAGAAAAGGTTGGTGTTAAAGTAATACGCGAAATTCGGATAGCCCTCAGCGTCGTTTTAGCTTGAGCTTTTAAAGCATTTGAGGAAAGCTTCGGCTGAAAGCCTGTATCTTTACAGAAAGCTGGCTTTGACTTTCTCGTAATAAATTACATCCTCTGCACTAACTCTCGCTCTCACTTCAGCTACTTATTATAGCAAGAGTGCCAGAAGGTGTTGTGTCCATATACCGCGGGCACAGTTTTCACTACGCTAGAAAAAAGAAACAAAAAGATCGTCTCAAGGCCCTCCCTCCAACCGGCTTTTTATCAGCTCTGCCCCCGCTCCCAAGTTGAGCCGAAATTTTTCTAAACTTATTTTGCAAACGCTAGATTAAGCCCAGAGACATTCCGTAAATGGTACACCCACTCCCTGCCGCCTCGATGTCACTTCTGCGCCTCACTCATACCCGCCAATCTCCAGCACCTAATTTCGCACTGTCCTAAATTTACGCGTTACAGAACCTTCAACCCTCCTCCAAATGCGTCTTCTTCATTCATCGACCTTTGTACACTGGAACCCTCCACGCTGACTTTACTTGCGCACTACTCTCTAGAAAGCGATCTAGCCCGAGCGATATAGCCCGAGCTCTAGGGCCGTGAGCCTATTCTCCTCAATCCACGCGGCCTCGTTCGCCTTCGTAAGGAGCCAGCCAGCTTCAATTCCAACTGTCCATTTTCAACACGTTCCATGCTACAAACATGCAACCTTCTACTCCCGCTTCCCCCACTTGACATAGCTTCTTCCGGCTGGAATAAAGGCTGTCTCTCTCTCTCTTTCACCAGTTGCCTCAAATTTTCCCAGGTACAGTCCTATGTCACGTCCAATTTGTTATGGATGCATGTACTGTCCATCTGATATGATACTGCCTCACTTGCTCTTTCCGGAGTGTCAGCTCTCGCGCTACCACCATATTTTTTGCCTTTCGTGTTCAAGCTCCAGTCCTTTTAGCTGCCTTTCGTCTTTTTCAGCTTCCTACTTTTTCCTCTCCTTCTCTTTCTCCCACTCTTGTTTAGATTCCTTCTTAAATAATTTCTCTTCCTGTTCTGCTTTATCTTTGGGATCTGGCAACAAAGTCGATGCTTCTACAAGCTCGTCGCAATTATCTACGCTTTTCGGAATGATCTTAGATTACTCTTTTCTTGTTATTTTGCTTTGCATTTCTGCTGACAATTCCTCGCATAGCAAGAGCAAGTCCGACGTCTGCAGTTTCATTAGGTCCGTGACCACGCTTTCTATGATTTGGCTCTGCTTCCAAGAAATGTCGTGAGATTTATCCTTCTCAACTTACAAACGCTTGCCTCGCAGTTTAAATCATTCTCTAAAAATCTGAAGGCAGGCGAATCCGATAGCAAAAGCCAAACGCTCACCCGCAAATAAAACACCAGCTCCGGCCAGCCAATGTTAGAGATAATGGGCTTTTGGGATGCCTGGCCCATTCAGGCCAGGCAGGTCCCCGATCGACAAGGGTCGGAGTTGACAGAAGTGATGGTTTCGCTAGAAACTGTACAGTGGCTTTACCTTGCACGTTGCCAGTCGAGAGCCCGCAGCGTCCGGTGAATCGAGGGTATACCGCCTCTTCATACTATTGCCGCCACCTGCGTTGGCAGCAGTGGTTCTTGCCGCCTATGGTAGATTTATCCAAGTACATCTTGGCAAAGAGCTTGCGAGGATTTTTTCCAAAGCCCGCGTTAGCCGATCTTTGCAGTAGGTTATAAATAGAAGGCTAGTGTTTTCGAGAGGTCACCTGATTTGATGCTTAAAGGGGCACTGACACAAAATTTTGAATGCGAGATAACTTCGGAGATAGATTGGTGGGAACACATATACATCATCTGCAAAATATCAGCGGCGAATATAGCCTAGAACATGTTTAAAATCAATTTTAAAGAGTGCAAAACGCAAACGAGCAGCCAGCAGAGGACCACGCGCAATCGACATCCCGAGGATATTGTGTGAATAAACAACATCCAAACACGTCACGAGTTTGTGTTTGCCGCTTCCGCAATGCCGGCGTATTTCCCCGGCTCGCCCGGCTCGCCGCTCCAATCGCAGGGCCGGAGGGCGGAGCTTCTGCTCTCGAGAACGAACGACCCGATCGTTGGCGGCGGAGGCGCCGTGATTTCGTCTGCTCATCGGGCAGCTGGCCGCGACTAAAGTTCCAGGCACAGTGATTCCAGGCACTGTCTTTCTATTACTGTTTATTACCATTGGATGCGAAAACGCTCCCGAGGCACGAAAAGCCTACTGAGTTAGCCGCACGGTCGCTGTGCAGGCGGCGGCCATGGCCGTGAAGTGGCCCAGGCCGGCGCAGGTAGCTCGAGTGATAGCTTGTTACCGCTGCACGAAATTGTCCCCAAGTCCCGACCATGGTGGCTTACATAAGAAAGGAGTTAATGATACGATGGCGGGTTGCATTAAAAATTGTCATCTGCACCGATTACGAGAGCGGCACTCGAATATCCGCCGCAGTGCTAAGCCGAACACAGCTGTAGGCGGACCTGTAGGCAGACCGGCCGGCTGCTCCTAGCGCGCGTCTTGCCACCCACTGCCTAGAGCGTCGCGCGTCGTTCTTTAGCCGCGGTAGCATTTGCACTCGCAGCGCCTGCGTCACATCCACGGTCGCGTTTTAATTAATCGCCTTACGAGATCAATACGTGGGGGCATTCGCAGAAACTGCCGTCGATGCAGATTTGACAGTGCCACGGCGGCTCTGCTCTGTGATATCCCTCCGACGGTCACGTGGTCAGCTTTGTTCACACAAAATCCACAAAATCCATCGTTTCGCGGCACTCGCTGAAAGTGAAACTGCGACTGGCCGCATTTGAAATGCCTCTAATTAAACCACCGTCGCATGCTGAAGCAAATGAGGTTGCTACAGGTTATAAGTAGGTCACTAGCTACTTATCGCAACAAAAAAAAACAAGATGCAAAATTTTTTTGTCAGTGCCCCTTCAAGACTATTTCCGGTAGGTAGGGGGAATGTCGCGGGATCTATTACATCCTGTGTTGTAAGAAAAATATTTGTACAATCCGAAATCAAGAAATAAAGTAATTATTTACGTGGTAACTGCTGGTAACTACTTACGTGGTACATTCCTGAAAAATGATCGGGTGACGAGGAAAAACATTGTACAAAGCATTCGGTTTCAAGAAAAGTACCGAAGGTAATGACTTAACCAATACACACATGCATACATACATACATACATACATACATACATACATACATACATACATTCATACATACATACATACATACATACATACATACATACATACATACATACATTCATACATACATACATACATACATACATACATACATACATACATACATACATACATACATGCAAACAGACGTATAAAATAAGGTGTCCAAGTGGTCCTCAGCACTTTGTGTTGGAATAAACTGATTGATTGACCTGAACTCGGAGTGACAATAGTGCAGGACCAATGGTATTTTTAAGAAACCTCACTCAAACGGGCATACTAGAATTTTTACCGACTGAGGCCATAACCTAAACATTCTCGTGTGCTTAACCGGTTACAACCAACCCAAAGCAACGATACTCCGTTAATCAACGAATGACAGCGTTACCGCCGTTTAGGGGTGTTTACCAGAAGAAGTTGATCAGAGCGCGAAACCGAAACGCATTTGGCAATAGAAATTCTGGATTACCTTGTAGCAGGGAACACTGCTGAATGACAAAAATAATATTTTATCCAAATACCTAAAGAAATCCAACATAATATTACACAAATATCAAACAATACCTATTAAAAATGGGTGGGCTGGAAGGCAGAAAAAATAGTGTTTGCAGTCCTTTTTTGACAGTATGCTCCACCATTACAAGTGCTCATCAACAAGTGTTACTCGAGCTTGTATAAATGTGTGCAACATCAGCAGCCCCGGGTTCAGGGATCAGAGGGAAACGTCTCAGAAAATTTGAATTTGGATTTTTATGGCTTGATTGACTCAGTGAATGTGGAGTTTACCCTGACGAAGCTACACATGTGCTATGAGATGTGCAGTAGCGTAGGGCTTATTAATCATAACAACCTAAGAATCTTCAACGTACTGCGAAATCTAGACGCAAGGGGCGTTTGGTTTCCACCTTGATATGCAAAGCAGCAACCAAGGCCGGATGGCTCTTTGCATAAGCTCGGCTTTACATGTGTAGCGAAAGCCTGACTACTGTGGCAGGGAAGAGAAGGGGAGTGTACAATCCGCATGGTTAGCGCCAATGAGAAAAGCCATTTGCCTGTTTCCTTTAGCAATGCTAAATTTAAGACACACATCGCTGTTTCATACTGCACATGAAAAGACTGCACTTAAAAAAAGAAGTTGGCATACCATGCGGGCTTCTCTAACGCGTGTGTTGGAAGTGGTTGTTCGCAGCGTATGCCGCTATAAATTTCCTTTCCTTTTCCCGTCGCAAACCACAACCCCCCCTCTCACAACCCCCCCCCCCCCGCAATAACAGCAGTCAATTACACCTCACGCATTTTATCCCATCCCTGGGAGGTCTGTAGTAAGCGCCCCTAGTGCGCAAGGCTTTAGACTGAGTATTTTCCGCTTTCATCAAGGTTGCAGCAGGTAGCACCAGAGAATCGAACTTTGTTGAAATATTGCAGAAATGATTAAAAAATTGCACCCACCTACCCGCGAGGGGAACCCTGTGTAGTTGCGACGCATCGTGGGGTTCACTTGGTGTTTCCGTTGGATTGATTCTGAAATCGCGTGAAACGTGTCGGGAACGCGTATGATTATTATGTTTTATGATTATTATTATGTTTTATTGGCCAAACTTGGTCAATCTCTCAAAGTGGTATGCTTGGGGCTTCGCTGTTGCAACGACCTTTACTCCATCTTTGTTGCTGTAAGTGCGAGCTTCTTTTCTTTTATTGCAAGTGTTAATCATTGCCCCATCATGCGTTGTATCAGTAGCTTCTTGACGTAGTTTGAATGACTCAAGGATATAAGGCTCGTTCGTAGCATTTGATTCTGTCTTCGCTACTTGCCATTTGAGGACGTTAATCGGGTGCCGTATGACGTTTTTGTGCTCCTAGGTTTGTTTAGCTTGTGGAAGTGCCGCATGACTGATCGGCATGCTGAACCCCCTAGGCTGACCAAGGTCATTTTTCGAGAACAGGCGGCGTTGGTACGGAGCGTTTATGTTGCGCAGGGTGATCCACCAGAGTGGCTGCATCTTTTGGATGCGTGCGTTTGCTTGCCTGAGTTTCGAATTGGTGCCGACCTTTGTTAGACTGACGTGCTAACCCTTTGCTGTCTGTTAGTGTTTATATTGTGTGTCAATTGTCTTGGCTGATTTCTCTCTAAAATTTCCATGTATTAAAGAAAACAAAATTGATTTTGTGGCGCAGTGGGAAGAGCACCATGGACCTCGCGTTCCGCCCACAGGGTCGTGGGATCGAAACCGGGCGCCGCTAACTATTATTTTTTTTATAGTGTAGGGGGAGGGGTGTTGATGGACAACAACGCCGTATGAAGGGACAAGGCAAGTGAATGAGATGCAGTCGCATCTAAAAGACATATTAGGGGTGCCTTTTGCAATCGTACTGCAGTGCAACGTTACAGATGAGAGCTTGTTTCATCCACGAGGCTTTTGTATCCTTTTTAAAGTACGCTCAACGAATATCTCACATCAAATTAATCCCATGTACCGCGAAAGGTCAAAGTGTATTTTCCTTCTAGTAAAGGGGAACAAGCTTATTAAAACGGCTCCGACTTTGAACAAAAGATTCCGAACTACACTTCCCAGACCAACTTGTACTTTCAAATAACATCCATTGCCCTAGAAAGATCAGAGGTCTGTGCAGTTTATATCTGCAGTTGACGGCTTAGAGAAACGCCTCCTTGAATTTCCCTAATCCTTGCAATGCCAAAAACTTCGTTTGAGGAAAGGTGGCGTTTACGCAGGTAGGGCAAGCATCACTCATTATGCAAACTAGGTAATTCGGATTGTTTGAGGCCGTCATTTCGTACTAGGACACACATAATAAATGCGACCACTTCGTATGAAATTCACGTTAAAGAGCACCGCAGGTATGCGTAAGCATCAGCGTTAACTACGGCTCAGGGCACCCGTTCTGGTGAAAAATGGGCGGCGCACGTGCAATACAGCGAACGAAGGCAATTATCTTAGCCCACGCATATTTATGGATCAGTTTATACTGCTCCCATAAGTTGCTAAAACAACTATTCCTAAACAGATGTAATTCTGTTCTCCCCGAAGAAAAAAACATTAAAATTATTTTTTACTCTCGTATAAGAACAGCGTATCCGATCAATTTCTACTTTCGTTCGTTCATGTCAGGGTGATACGTAAACATGACAGCTCTTCGAGAAACGCATGTATGGCATGGGAGAAATACGAAAGCTTTCACTACTAGTGGGCGATCGAGTACGCCGAAGATCAGTACCCAACAAATGCTCTAACATTTGTATCCATTGGGTGCGTTGCCTACATTATCTGCTAAATTCTGCGTGGAGTATAACTCGTGTGTTTATGTGGTAATATACAAAAGATAGGTTTGACACTGGCTGACCCTGCAGATCAACGTACACTTAATTGACCTACCCGTCCGTAGCTAAGTGCCCTTTATCACACATTGCTGACATGGTGGCCCTGCACTAGTTCACTGAACGTTCTAAGAAGGAATCTACAAATCTCCTACGACTGTTTTTTTTTAAATGAAATGATTTTGAGAGAAGTTGTGAACCCTTCAGCAACTACTTTATCGCAGCCTGCACTTAGAGGAGCCCGGAAACACCTACGGAAACCTCGTTTATTTTTTTCCTTCAAACCAATACATACTGCACTGGTGGTTGCGGCTCCAATTTTGTAAACACTGTTTGGTGTTTTTTTAGGGCACCTAAGGAACTTGTATTTTATATCGCACTTTTATTTTAGGTGGTACTTTGCCATGAATTACATGCTAACGAAATGGTTGAATACTTCTCAATAACTGCAAGAGGCACATGGGCTTAAACGTAAAAGATAACTTTACTTTTTGGCGTTAGGCTCATCGCATGCTCCCATTAGCCGCATTATTTCAAGTGCGCAATATAAAACAAAGAAAGAAAAACAAATTCAACTCACTTACGGGCACAACCCCAAGATTGCGGGACACGCCCCGCCGAAGTCTGATTGCGCCCTCTCACGGCGCTTCGTTCTTTCGGGGTGTAACTGCATGGCCTCCGAGAGCACCCCGCATGCGTTTCCCTCTGGCCGTCCCAATCGGATGGAAAGAGCGTAAGTCGAAAAGGAGGCGTGACTGCACCTTTCGCAGCACCGCGGCGCTCGCCACCTACGCATAAACTATTCCGCTGTAGCTTGGCGCAAGGGACGAAACACGCATTTTCTGCAGCTTGAGCACATATTGAGTGGAGCAGCCAGCTGTAAAATGACACGTACAAGCCCATAACCAATAACGTCATTATGGTTAACCTAATAAAGAAGGTGAGCGAGTAAAAGGATTAAGCCTCAATCACCCGAACGAAGCGCAATTCGTTCTGGTGCTCTCTTCTGTGGCTTCGCGTCGCACTTTTCATTATTTTTTAACTTGTCGATGTATATTTACACGCAGTGCGCATGAAAAACACCTTGCGTCCTCACCCAACACATTATTTACAAGGTTGAAGACTTGCATGTGCACCTGTAGCATAAATAAAATAATATAAGTTGTTCAGCCACAGGATGGTTTGTGGTTGGAGTGCATGTCAAGATTGAATTTTGCGATGAATTTTAAGGCAGGCTTGGAAAATCATAAGCATGCAAGTCTGACTCAAACTAACCTTGGTAAATACAGACACCACCGTCCATTGCAGTATCATTGAATATTTGTGAGGTTTTCATAAGTGCTTGGTGAGCTACTTAATGTATAGCGCATGTGCTCGGGAGTAACAAAGGTTGATCATGGTCTGTGAAAAATGATAAATACATCATGACCTAAAGCTGCGTAATTATCTCGTGAGCTGTGACTTATTTCGTGTAGGTATTCGTGTCTTTTTAAATTGTTATTTAGTATAAAATTTTGCATAATCGTTATTTTCATGGTCAGAATGTGTGTATATATTTGCGTTCTCAGTTTGAATATTTCCCTTTTTGGTTGTTATTTTCTTTGGTTTCTTTCTTACTTTTATGTATTATTTGTGCAAATGTAACCCCCTCGTATATATACCCCCTCACTGGTGCCTTTAGGGGTATTGTGCATAAATAAATAAGAATGATTAATAATAATTAAATGTTTGCAATTAGGAGTGTTTTGCTTATGTAGATGTGCGAGAAAATGGCTCAAATTGATTGAGTGTTTCATGCGAATTGCTATTGCAGTAAATGAATGTGCTCACTATTTTTTGGCAGATCACTTTTACATTTGTTCTTTTTTTTAATTTAGGTTGGTTTTACGTTTTAAAATAGCGTTCACTTAGGTAATTCTCTTCATTTAGGCTATTTTAATGATATTCAAAATCTTACAGTGATAATTATGCGCTTCTATGCAAATACAGAGGATTGGACTGTTGGTCGTTCTCACGATATTTTTACACGTATTTCTGTTGTTCTCTTCAACGCCAATCAATGGCGTTACACGTTCGGAAATTTCCACCGTTTTCTTACGCACGGTTTTTCATTTTATTTATTATTATTGTTTTCTTCGTTAAATATTCTCAGGGCTTGTTATTCTAGTCCTCGCTTTGCAGGGGAGGTGTATAGGACGCATATTTTTTATTTAGTAAGTTCACTTTTACTTCTTTCTAGGTGTCGTCATTTTTGTTTTTAGGATTCTGATAGATCTGTCAACTCTATTGGCTCTATTATAACAATGAGACCTGTTAACTCCGACTATTATGCATTTCGGTGAAAATGCGGGGTGGTATACAAGGTTGGCATTTTTGCATATTTTTCATTCACATTTTTGTCAATATTTTCGCGGTTCCCTTATTTTTGTTGGTATCGATTCTATATTTCTTATATTTCTACTTTCTGTATTTTTTTTAAATTACGTTCAACCAATTAATTTTATTATGATATCGTAGCGATCCGTTACGCTACGCTTCGCCAATTTGCATTTGTGTGGAAATGCTGGGCTTCACATTTGGTGCCGTACGTGGGGTACTCGGCAGTTGCGTACGTTCGCTCTAGAGTCATCCAGGAATGATAGGCTTTCTTTTTGTGATTGATTGAAATTGTATTCCTCGTGGCATAAACGTATATTACAGTTATATGTTGCCTCCCGTTTTGCGGAAGAACGGAAGCTAGCTGTGAGGAGGTCTCCTTATGCACTTTTGAAGGTCGGGGGTGGAACAGCACTGGCGGAGGCCTCCACCATTCGAATGAAGAGCACATCCATAACTGGTGTTCTGTGTCAGCATTTTCGGCAGGAGTTGAGCAGAAATGCAGCTGATAGACTCAGAAATACACTCGTGCCATAGCGATTATAACGGCAGTGTTTATATGCCGCGAAACCCCGCATACCGAGAGGCATAGCGGGCGGAACAGTGCATTCTATGCATAGGTGCGCACTGCCGTCTGGCGGAGCCTGGACGAACGAGCGCGCTTACAGCACTGCGCGCGGCGATTGGGAGGCCCGGAGCAAAACGCTCGTCGGGAATCACGGAGGCCATGGTAACTGAATGGCGCAAAAAACCAACGGCCACCGTTTGATAACGGATAACGGATACAGCTAGGAAAATGAACTCTAGCAAAAATCAATCACAAACTGATTTCTGACTGGGCAATAACATAAAATCCACCCTCAGCACAAACAGCGAACTCACGGACACCTTCTCGCCTGAAGTTAAAAAGCAAAATGCCGTCGGTTGCAAAAATTCGCCACTTGCAATGCTGAACTCCACACCCTGGAGCTACGTGGCACCCGGTGCTCTGAACGCACACGCCGGAACTGTGACGCTTGCAGCCCTTGGACATTCTTTGCACCAGCAAAAAATTACAAAATTGGTCATTTCCACGCGATTGGAATATATATTTCGGACAAATTCAGTGTTCATTTTGTACAGAGAATAGCAGCTTCGTCGGAAGCCGCGAAGCGCGTAGGGTAACAAAGCTTGCTGCCTGTTAAGGACTACTTACCCTGAGATAAGCACATACTTCAAGGCTCCGTTTAGCCTTTTAGTTATCTCTCGCTCAAAATATGACACGGGGTGGGTTATTCACGATGGAGTGCGATGTTTTTTTTCTAAGCGAGTAGTGACATGTCATAGGTGTTATGTACATACTGCAAACCGGTCAGCGTATTTTGTCATGCAACGTCAATGGGCGGGCACACGCCCGATACCGAGCGGGATGTAGTCTTGGTATTCTGGATCAGTTCCTAGCCACCAGCGCGCGTCTATGATTTTTGTATATAATGTCAAAACTCATGAGTTATTCCCTTTTAAAAAGGCCTTCCTTTAATAACGTCCTCTGTTGTCCTTTGAGAATTTACGGTTAGTAAAATTTAGCTGCTATCCTTTAAATATTCTTTCTTTTTCTGGGGATTGGGGTAGAAAGAACCCGATTTTGTTCCTATTTTTAAAAGAAAAAGAGGGGAAAGGTGCGGGAGGTAGCCCAAGTCCAGACCAGTTTAAGGCCCCACCGCAACCCCCCCTCCCCCATTAAGATGAAATTGGCTCTCCCCATCGTCGAGCTGTTCAGTCTATGCTCTCACTAGTCAATTATCGGGTATGATGTTTTACATTTTGACGCTGAATGGGTATTGGACTTCAAAAATAGAACTAAATGAAGCATTGCTAGAAAACGAGGCTTCAGTTACAAAACATATCCAAGGACACCGAACCACTTCGTAATGGTTGGGAATGAGAAAGCATACATTTCCGGTCGAACGTTGGGGATGCTCTTGAACCAAGTGTTGTCGAAAGGCTTTGAAATTTGTCCCTTTAAGATGCTTTGCTTTGCGATTCACATTAACGTTTCCGCATAGTGTCGATCTGCCTTCTAAGCATAGCGGCGCAGCTATCATTCATGTTGCGGTGTGTTGGGACAGTTGATGACGGCGGTGAATTTCGCTGCTTGTTCTTCACCTACCTTCATTTGCGGTAAGCTTGCGGGTACGACCACCTCTCGCTCCTGTCGAGTTTATGCTCACGCTGTAGAACGCGTTGTGGATGGGCCATTTTAATAAAGAGTTATAGCAGATCGGAAAAACGGTTCCGGTACGGTACACGGTACCCGTTACCAGACCGTACCGGGAAGGCTCGATTTAAGAGTTATAGCAGAGTGCAACTATCGGCCATGCTACCGTGACGGGGAGCGACTTGTGTTGTACGTCATTTGGCAATTTTTTATGAGTCTGTGGCGTTTCCTGTGCTGAAATATTAGTTTTCAGTTCTCAAAAGCGTTAAAGACAGTATTTAAAAAAAAATACATCCAACGCCCCTACAGAGATTCGAACTGCGACTGCGTGAACATAAAGTGGTCATTTTACCTCTACGCCATTTCAATAAATGGCGCCAGCAGGTCAAGCTGGGCTCTCAGTACATACTAGTTTCTGGCTGGCTGTTACTAGTTACTAGTTACTCGGCTGTTTTTAATTTTTCATTGTATTTGAGAGTCCCTCGCACTGATACCGCCTGTTCCTCGCTCGCCGATTTGTAGACGAGCCTTATGTTGCTTGTTATACTAGTTATGTAGCCGTATCACCCTTATTTAACCTAAAAGAAGCTATCGCACATGCGTCGCTCGACAACACAAGCCACGGCAGTTGTGCCGGGACCGTGTTTAGCTTGCTGCTGGAGCTGTCAGAATCCCGCGAATTTCTCATGTTGCAACCTCATGTTTCTTAAACTATCTCATATTTACAATTCATTCGACTAGGCGTCTCCCAAACTCTTCCAAAGCGGCCGCCCGCTTTCGAATGACGGACACAGTACGTCTCAGTACCGTCCGATCAAGTCGCTCCGGTTGACGGTAGGGTTCTGCGTTTGCGCGGTTGCTTCCAGATGGTAGACGTTACCGTACCGGAACCGTTTTTCCGATCTGCTATAATTCATAACAGTGGAAAGGTTTTAGCGGTGACCTTGACGTGCCTTGATCTCCTGTCGCGCCAAGCTCCAGCCGCAGCAGGTTTTTCCGCCCCTAATATACAAGCCATTTTGTAGTACAAAAAAATTCCCCCGCACCTCCCCGAAGGGAATCGTGCAGAAATGCGAATGCATTGGCTGCACCGATGAGTGTGTTGCGAGTAATGGCGTAATTAATTACGAGAGTGTGAACGTACTCATTTATTCATCAGCACCTGTTTGTGTTATCATTGTACCTGACGGCCACAATCACTGCCTTGTGATCACTAAAGTGCACGGTCAAAGGGTCTTTGAGAAGCATACGCGCGTCACAGTTTCGCGTAAAGAACAGATCAATGCAACTCCCGTGAATGGTAGTGGGGCACGTGTCGAAGCCGGCAGAGAGACAATGCATTGAGTGCCTGGTCTGCATGTACTCGACCAGCCACTCGCCACTCTTCTTGCGCACGTCAACGTTGAAGTCGCCAACCAAGACTATGGGGTCAGAGGGTATGGAGCGCACGCGCACACTTTCCATAGCCGCGTCCAGCTGCGCGGCAACGGCGTCTCGACCGAGGTTGGGCGCGAGGTACACGGTCACCACAAAGACTCCGTCTCCGGTGTAAGCAAGGGTGTACAAGTCCTTGTACCGAGACGTGTCTCGAACGGGAGACGTGGCAACGGCGTGCGATATCAAGTTCCCATACACGTTAGATACGAGACTAACACCTCATTACTGGAGGAGCGCGGAGAGATAACACCTACGGGCGCACGCCGACGGAGCACGACAACCTCCGACTAAGAAATGAATTCGCATTTACGACGACGACGACGACGAAGGCAGAACTACGAGGCGCGCACTCACGTGCGCTCGCGCTGGAGGAATGCAGGCGCACGCCGGCCAACGGAGCAAGACAACCCCCGGCTAATAAATGCATTCGCATTTAAAAGTTCATAAAAATAAAATAATGGGCCAGTGCCTGGGTGCTTGCTATGAGCCGTCTTTTATTGCTCATATGAATGTCTTCCTAGGTATGCTCTTGCGAGTTGCGGTGAATTCGCTCTTAGACTGATCAGTTTGTCATGAATCAATGATGGGCCGGATCGCGCGGAGAGTTATAAGCCCAAAGTCATGGCACACACACACACGCACGATGTATATTCAAAACGAGATGGCCACGATAAAGAATTGCTGATCACAGGATGACTGTATCCAAGCCACATGGTCTAATGCAGTTATGATAGAAAGGAAAGTGCGGTGATACTTTAGTCCGAAACAGTCATGGAGCGGTCACGAACAGTAGCGGTGGCTTTCGGCTCGGCTCACGGTGGTGCATGTGGGGCAACACTGTGTCTACGATGCTGGCCAGCTCCGTGCGCAGAGACGCTCGCCCCGCGATCTCTGCCGTACGGAGAGGAACGTGGCGGCGGCCGATGGATATGGCAGGAGCAGACAGCGTAGGCGTACTTCAGGATGGGGGCTCGCGCTCTGCGCCACCGACACACCGCTCACTCGTCGGCAGACACCGGCTTCTCCCAGCACGAACGGAGACGGTTGTGGGCGTACACCATGACGGCTGGCCCTCCTTTTCTTTCTAGCCGGATGGTGGCTCGAGGTCAGCACCGACGGCGGTCCTCGTGCCTACACCGTGAGGTGCCTCGTCTTCCTAACGCATTCTCCGAACTGCCTCTTCTTTTTCTTTGTCTTCATTCTTGGCACAGTTCCTCGTGAGCAGGTGCTGCGCGATCCTTACGCTAGATTGGCCCAGCCCTGTACCTATACACCACTACACACTCTACGCTTGATTTGTGTAAGCTGGCTTTTCGGATGGCTTATTGTGCAGTGAAGCACAGCTATCTACATCTGTACCATGATTAAAGAAAAAAGCTGTAACTCTTGGGAAACTATAAATATCGCGAAACCTAATTATTTATAATTTCTTCGCTTAGCCAACTCTGTCAGTATGCCGAGTTTCACATACTCGTCACGGTTAGTTTAAAGTGAAGTTGTAAATGTTCCATAATTACTGCCTGACGTCAATACATGCCAACCTACCGAGATAGTATGGTTACACAAAACGGCTGTAACTGTTTTCTCCACTGGAACAATCCAGAAACGAGGCATATGACAAATAGTTACTCTAAAGTGACGCACAAAAAAGAAGCTGAAGCTAAACAAAATCTTCGTAAAGGCAACCCACAGCTGTACTGTTTGCGCAGAGTTTATACTGGGTGGAACTGGGTGTAATTTATTTTCTGTTGTGGACGCCGATACCTAACAACGGCTTTTATCTACAGCGGGTGTAGTGGAACACCTCATGAAATGAACGGCTTTAATAGGTCCATTGTATTGGTACAGACGTCATACGGCAATGGCTATTTTTTTCGCTCAATGGCCGATTTCTGCATTCAGCCTTAAAACATATTCTTTGAGCGAATGAGAGGATAGAAATGGTACGTTGTTCTTTGAATTGCCGGTGTACACGGTCTTTCAGATCTAAGAAACTATCCGAAATGTTGTTTCGTCCTAATCTCGCTGCAATTTTCAAAACGAACTCTGCATTTTAGATAGCTGAGCGCATACCTAGGTGTGGAAGCTTCACTTCCACACCTAAATCCTTTATTATGTATTGTTATTTGAGAATTGTACTGATATTTTGGGCCCGCGTGTGCGACGCCGATTTTTCTTTGTCCCTGCAGGTGGTCATTGTTTGTTAAAATAAGCAATACCGGATATTTCATGAGTAGGCAGAAAACCTTTTTTTTCGGCCAACAAAAGATGGCATTCCTTTTAAGCGCAGTACGAATTAAACTTCCTACAAAAAAAATTCGGCCACCTTCGCAGTTGAGATGCGGAAACTGAGCACAAAGCGGAACTGGTTGGCTTCACTAGCCTAAACTTGGCTTTGCTTAGAGGTTACCATCATATCACTAGACAGGGCACTCTGCGGGCTATCGCACGCTGTCTCTCTCAACTAGGAGAACTTCTGCACTTCACAGCTTCCGTCGCAATTGGCGCAGCCAATCCGGAAAGCGCACCTCCCCACCCGAACATCCGCGTGCGACTTGCACTCAACACTTGACGGTATGCTCCTTACCTCCTCGCCACATTACCTCACTCTTCCTTGTGTTGCATTACTCCCCCTTACACTTTGCTGCGCCAGGTTTTGAGTGACGCCCGGCACAGAAGCAGCTCCGCCGTTAAAATTGCATTTCAAATTTTATTAAATGTTCAAAGCGGGTGATGCGGTGAAAGACCTTCAGCTGTCCGCAACAGTTATAATACCTATACTCTCCCGGCATTTTAGGACCCCTAACGTTTCCAGTGCTGTAAAACCTGCACCAAAATGCGTAATCCCAAGAAAGAGAAAAGTTCGCAACATCAACATCAAATTTTGCTTCTTTGCGTTGCATCGATAGGCGGCTATGGTCAAATTTCCAAAGTGCTGCTGACAGCCATTGGTACATTTGTATGCTGCGTGACCGACAGATTTCCGAAATGCGCCGCACAGAAATCGAAGCAGCTTCTGCTTAGCACACCACGTTGTTACCGAAAACGTTGCAACAGAACGCGGAGCATTTCGCTAATTGCGGACGCGAACCCAAGCCCGCCGTTAAAAGCGTGAGAACGTCCGGGTTCCGAGTGCAGGCGAACCGGCCCAACGGGGAAGCCATCGCGCTATTGAAGCAGAGTGCCTATAAAACCACGAAACTCTTCTCTTTGATCGCCAGCCAGTGTTACGACATGCAGGAGCAGATAGCATTACTGCTGGCTCTCGTAGTAAACCGAACAGTATACATTACCCGGTACCTCAATTTGTAAGTAGCCCAAAAGTACATAATTGAACGTATTTAGAAGTATTGAACCTTTAGTGCCCGATATGATAATAATTGAACGTTATCTGAGCAAAACATGAGGAAGAAGCAGACCGTTAGACTCGCGGCTTCAACCGTGGCGATGCTTGCGGTTGCGGCGTTTCTTCTGCTGTAAATGGTGTTATAATACATTTTCTCGTCTACTGTCTCTTTATAGTACTATTAGAGGGACATAGAACTCCAAGCCTTTGGGCATATAACTCTTTTCCTAATGAGCAAAGAAGCCCCAAATCTGCGCAACATGACGGAAAAGTTGTACAGAATTTTTTTCGAATTGTGTTCTGTTACGTAAGTACTGCTAGACCGATGGTTTGTAAAATTTTTATTTTCATAAATAAAAAGCATCTGCGCTAATATACCGATCACATGTTGTGATTACACATGTGTTGATTCACATTATCTCACTTTTAAATTGTTTGCGTGTTATTTTCTCTGCCTGTTTTATTTATGTATTTGTTGTGTGGCGGCCGTTGGCACGATGGTGATTTTTGTTTTTGTTGGCTAATTTCTTGTAAATTTTGCCGCTTCTCAATTGTTGATCTAAATTTTTTGGACAATTACCGCCAGTTACAGTTGATGAAAATTTGATGAAACTTGCAATTTAGGCCTTTTCCTAGAACGTCTTACACATTTGCGGGGTTTTCACTGTTGTTATTTCGTTTTATTTTTTTTTAGTTGTGGGGAAGCTTTGTTTGAGCTGGGCGTTTTTTTTGTTCTGTTCAGGGATTCGTTTTTTTACACTTTCTACCAAATATGAAGTTATAACCAAAGTATGGGTAACTACATTAAATATGCCTTTTTTGTGCATATACAGGGGCTGACATTGTTGGTCGAACAAGGTAAGCGTAAGGAAATGCTAACTCTGTAAAACTTACAGAAGCCCACACCGTGGCACAGTACCACACAGTAAACACATTCCAATGAGCTCACAAATATTCGATTCACTCGGAAGTAGAAACCCGCAACGACAAGGGACCACTTCAACTTTGCCTAAAACATATTATATTGTCTCAAAATGATTACGTTACCCAAAATCTAGGAGCCGAAATTCTCTGAAGAAGGATAGGAAGATTGAACGAAGCCCCAGAGAAAAAAAAGGCTTTCAAAATCCGCTCGTTGTATTCCTCGTTGTTGCAGCAAAACAACCACGCCTTGTGCCATGTGCTTAGGGACCGGATATTCGAAAGTTTAATCAACCCTTCGCGGGATAGTCGGAACCATAATGTTTGCGACAGCCGCGCCAATTTGTCTCAATCTGAATAGACTGCATGACTGGAAAAATCATAAGTGACGTTTGAACGGCCATAAAAAGTTGTTAGGCGGCGCATATCAGAAAGGCGGTACGCAATCTTATAATTTTGGGAGAGCAGAGAACAGTCCAAACTTTATGGTTACCTGCATGCTATTTACCTGCAGCAAAGCTGTTGTCGAGACGGCCGAGAAGTCACCTACCGAGCCCCCGGGCACCCGCGGCTGATGTAGGAAAGCAAACACGTTCGCTCATGCAGGGAATGTACTAAACATTGCACGTTAAACAAGCCGGTAGTACACCAGTGTTCTACCTTCCAAGCAAAGGCAATCCGTGATATGCAGCCTTTTCAAAACCAATACCTACCCAAACAATATACCATACAGCCACCACGTATCTGTCCACTATTCTGGCATAATGAAACTATATGTGAGGACCGGACGAAGTAAAAACATATACTGTGGGCTCATCCTTAGCAAAAGAAACAAGGCCATATTATGGAAAATAGCGATCAGTGAGAGGCCATGCTGATCAACCCTGAACAAGAATATTTGTCCAGCATGCTTGAAATGACACCAAACAGCTGCTCGCCACCAAGACGAAAGGATGAATGTTTCTTTTTACGATCAAAAGACAAAATACCGCTATCTCGCCTTTACTGCCCTGAAGAGCTTTAAAGGCGGAATTGCAGGATGTCCTCTTCCATATCACACTGCGTAGAGGTATTCTAACTTCCCTAATACAGCGTTTGCACAAACAAGCCATGAGGTATTTTATCGATGGGGATAAGTGCCCTGGTAGCATTCTCCCAGTACATACGGAAAGCGTCATGTCATTCCCTTGTTACCGTATTCAAAGAAGAAGAAGAAGGCAGTGTCTAACAGCTACCCAGCAAGGGGATTTTTAGAGCTGGTATTTCATCTTGTTACCTTACCGCGCCACCTCTCCGATGCTGCAACTGCCGCCTCAGTGCCTTTTATTGCCACGTGGCGCAGTTACCGCCGCATCTGTAGGGCATGTGAGGAAGACACAAATATTTGCTTACTTTTTTGCCCCCCATAATGCTACGGGCTTCCTTGCTGCCACATTTACTTAACCACACTGACTCTCCCCTCCTGGGCTCCCTGGTACTGTTCCCATTAGACCTACCGTTTTCTGAGGAATTATAAACAAGCATACAAAGACTAGGAACAAATTGGCTCTACTAAAAAAAATTTTACGAAGAAAAACACTTCCCGCCGTCATAAATGTAGACAAAAAATGAAGTGCTCTACTCCTCAATCTGAGTTCTCATCATGTGCGGGACAAGAAGGGGACCAGGCACGATATTTTCTGACAAGATGGGTTGGGATTCTTCTCCTGTAGGGGAGTGATGAAATGAAATTTCGGGATAGTGTAATGACGGTCTGTCTGTTCTGATATTCGGAATCACTATTTTGCCTTACTCAAATGTAGCCACTGGCAGCATAATCAAAATTTTATTCGATATGACGTAAGCAAGCCAAGTATTCACAGAAAAAATCGGCAGCTACAAAGCTTGCATTGCAGTTCCGCTGCTCAGGCAGGGTGTGTTAGTTGGGGAGGTAAATCATACCGTTGAGTTTGCGCTCGAATATTCCGAATTTTTATTCACTTGATGATTGCTTCAATCCAGAAAGGCGTCCGTTTAAGGTGAAAGAGTTGGAAAAAATTCCACTAACCGGGTTTACTTCCCTTTTATTAAAGCATTGCTGTATGGCCTGAGAGAAACAATGAGTTCGGTATAGTATTACACAAAAGGCTTAGTAGCCCCGACTGCACAAAACTCAAGAACTGTTGAACGGTTTTATTATGTCATAATAGGGAAAGCAACGATTTATAATGCCGTGTCAGTACAACCGAGCGCACGAAGCAGCCATTCAGCGCTCCGAGATGATTACAGGGTGGTAATCAGAGAATCTAACGTATTCTAAATTCCCCGCTGTGTAGGATTAAAATTTATTGAGCCATAACGCAGTCCACTATATAAAACACCCTACATTAGCATCATTAGCCCCAACAACTTGCTTAGACAAGACTTTATCTTTTGAGCCTTTGTACGCACCATACACGAAAGCGTCAGCAAAATGATGTAGCAAATTTAAAAAACTGAACACGCTGTCATGGTTTATTTTATATATATCGCACCATGTATAAAACGAACTCTAGGTAAACGCAATACCAAACCTTTTTGTTCGGTTGTTGGAGGAATACTCTGAAACTTTGTGAAAGTGTCTAAGTACCAATGCACCCGCGTATGCTTAGCCGGTTACGTCGTTGGAACGTTCCTGGGGATACGCCGCCTCACCATTAAGGGAGCTATACAGCTGGAGTTAGCCACGCTTCAGGCTTTCGTGCTCGCCGTCCTTAATGGTGCCTTCGTTAGTTGAGTCGGTTATGTTGCATATTCAATATATTTTTGTGCCAATATCGATTTGTTGTTTCTGTATGCACCAGTATTTTGTTAAACAATACGAAGATCTTTTTGTTTCGCAGATAAAATGCGATCACATTTGCAATTTTTTATCTCTGGGTCCAACTGCTTCTAAGACCAGAGATTGTACATTTACTTGACACAAATATTATATACCAAATTCGGCAGAACTTGCCAGATTTTCGCGACGAGGAAATCACGGATCGACAATTTTTTGCGCACTTTTCAGCCAGCGGTATCAAATGTTGTATTTGCATACTTTCTACTGTTATCGGGATCAGCACGTAGAAAGGACTGTGTATACATAACAAATATTATTTCTGGGGTGTGTGGAGTTATTTCAACGACAGATCTACCATTTCGGGGGGAGCAGGTACATGGCTTGTTTATTTTACCGAGTGAGATGAAAGACATTGTTTAGGGGTAGTCAGCAAAGGGCGATAGTTTTTATGCTTGCGTTTGGAAACCAGCATATGTCCCAGAGCGTACATCCTGCTTCTGAAACAAGAACCGCAACTAGAGTGGGACGACTCCTCTCTAAAAGCAAGGATGCATGTAGGCTTTTTTACCAGAGCTCTAGGGACTTCTCGACGCTTTACTGTGGCGAAAATTCCAGGAGAACTTTTGCAACCCCTTAGATGTTCTGAATGGGCTGCGCATGATTTTTTTAAGCTTCTGTGCGTTGTGTGTTCAACGGGTCAAATGAGAACTCGATCATCACCTTTTGGTGCTTAAAGTGTTTCGGTTATGTCTGCAGAACAAAGTTGTCCGGATTCTGTCTTCAGCGAGGTCTCCAAGAGCAAGAAATGACTTCAAAATACACAGCACGTTCATCAAAGTCGGCTACACTCAGTAGCAGTTGTATCTTGTTTCGAAAAGGGAGACCTGTGGCTGACCCAATTGTCCAACAGAAAAAAAAATCACGCCATATCCACGGAATGAATAATGATAAGTGGGGCGAAGCTCGAGAGGGGGAGATCATCGGTAACCGTAACTCTCCCGTGAAAGTTCGCCCATTACATCATTAAGAAAGACGTAAGACTGTGTGCGTACATTGTACAAATCAACTTTTATTTTGTTCTTGTTCGTTTGTTGTTGTTGTTGTAGGGTTCGTGAGGCTGCAAGCAAGCGCTCGTATCGGTAGGCAAATCCCGATGCCGTGAGAGCTCGCGAGGCAGCTGCAAAACGCATCAAGCGAGCTCAGCCCGAAGCTGCCGATGCGCGGTTTAAGAGCGACTTTCTAGACGAGATGCTTCGGCCTCTCTTTCGCGCACGGCGGGATCTGTCTGCCGCCGCCCTGCGCGCCCTCCGCTCCGTAGCCTTGTCAACAACCACCTCCTCCATCCGGTGACTGGTTGCGAAAGAGGAAGCGCGTCAACAGCGATTGCTTTTTATAGTGTCAGTCACGTGCGAGTGACGTCATCATGACGTCACTCACACCAGCGCCACCTGCGAGTGAGTCATCGAACTAGGCGGTCACGGGGCGCCACCTGCGAGTGAGTCATCGAACTAGGCAGTCACGTACCACGAGACAAAAGGGATAGACAGACCCACGGCTTTAGGAGCTTCGCCCCTAAAAGCAGCTCTCATGGTCAAAAACAAATGAGGTGTCGACGTGCGTTGGACACTGAACTACATGCTGAGTGTTCAGAGTGGGCTATTTGGAGATTTTGGTAATTCACTAGAGGCCATAAAGAATGAGCGACTAGAGTTTTCGTTGTCACACTACATGACCGTAATGAGCAAAGGCACTCCGGCACATTCAAGTCGCACCATCACACCAAGTACTCAACTGTGCCCCGTTGCGGGACCGGGCTCTGCTTGAACCTAAGGGTGTGCAACTGCCCTGCAGGTTATTCGGTGTCCGATCCCCACTAGACATCACGGGTGTCGGTGCATCTTCTTTACCCCCGGTGCACCGATTAGAATTAGGATCTGTTACAGAAGTGTTGGTGAAGAGAAGGCAAATTTTGACAAAACAATAAAGAAACAATTTTAAGGGAATGAAGGAAACCGACGCTGATAACCCAGGCTGTGAGTGGAATGCATTGGTTTCAGTTGTAAGTTTCTTGTTGTCCACGAACTAGTGAGTTTCAAAAAGCAGTAGGGATCCAAAACACCGTTTCTTGGAATGTAGTGTTGTGCACAACTACGCATAGAACATTCTGTACCGAGATGAAGGGAGCAGTCTGGAAGAGTAATTTGGACAAGGACCCGCCGCGGTGGCTCAGTGGCTAAGGCGTTGCGCTGCTGAGCACGAGGTCGCGGGTTCGATTCCCGGCCGCGGCGGCCGCTTTTCTGATGGAGGCGAAAATTGAAAACACCCGTGTGTACGAGATTTCAGCGCACGTTAAAGATCCCCAGGTGGTCAAAATTATTCCGGAGCCCTCCACTACGGCGCGCCTCATCGCCTGCGTTGCGTCGGCGCGTTAAACCCTACAATCACTCCATCAATTTGGACAAGGTTCACTCGTAGGCGATCGGCCAATTCGAAATATTTGTATCGCCTGAAAATAAAGGTTGTGGAGACAAACCGTGCAGGGGAAGTATAAATATATTCTCCTGTAATTAACCCCTAAGGTGCCTTGCTTTAAATTTACCCACTTGTTTGGTTGTGTACTTAGCTTGTATCGTTCTTTGCTGTCTTTCTTTGCCCGTGTATCCGCCCCGTCTTGACATTTTAGGGCGGGGCACCTTGGCTTACCGTTTTGTTGGAAAGTACAACCGTCACACAAAACTTCATCCCGCATAAACCACAGCCGCCGTATAGCATAAATCAAGCACCGCACAAAAGCCATAAACAACTCTTTTTTTCAGTGGAACAACATTACAAAAAATCTGCCTAATAACATATTTACATACAGCAACCACAAAACGCTTCAAAATATACTGAACGGTTGCATGTCACAATCTGAGTGAATGCAGCAAACCTATGCCCTTGTAGATTAACTTTTGGAGCCCTTCGTTTTTGCAATTTCTATTGCAACACTTCTTGAAACTTTTTTCTCTTTTTTTCTGCTGCTTGTGCTCATAGTTGAGCTGTAAATCCTACATTGTACGCCCCCCGCCCCACACTTATGTAATGCATTCGTGCCTTTTAAGGTGTAATAAATAAATAAATCAAATAAATAGATAAATGAGATAACCTAAAGAAACTAGTTAAAAATTTTAATAAAGAGCAAGGATGAAACTGTTGACGTAGGCTACTCGAGCGAACCGTATGCGTTCTTACATTGGCGAGGGCATCCCTGTACCCAGCTCCATCGCCTCCATAACGTTGTGGCTGCGTGGTGAACGAGCGGCGAGCAGAAGAGCTGCCTCAGTGTCGATCTTGCGACAAGCCTGAGATGGCCCGACTGAAAAGCTTGGTTTTGGTTGCCTATTCGAGAGCACACAATCATTCGAAAATATCGAATACGGGCATTCGGATTTGTGGGAATAGTGGAGAACCTCGGTCCACGACCCCAAGTCGGCGCGCGCTTTGGGAGAGACGACGCGGAAACCGGTCCGGCGCTCCGCTGGTTCGTCGGCGTACCCCGAGAGATGACACCACCAGTCCGGGCGAGGATAGGCGTGCGGGCGGGGCGAACATGTGCGCGCGCGAGATAGATAGTCTCGTCAGGGACCCGGTCGGGGCAGGACCGGCGGAACAGCACGGCGGTTGCGGATACATGTATCTTAGGTGGGAACTGTTTGTCGCGTACCGTGAGTGCCTGCCTCCCGTTCGCGGTCACGACCCGGACGGCGTGATTAGTGAACGCCATCGAACCTTGTGCTCGCATGCTTTGGGATTCCCCAAAAAAACGCACTGCTTCGGCACTACTGTCTACTGCGTTCTCGTATCGGCGAACCTCACTGGGCTGCCGTAGGAATGGGAGACCGCGTGGTTGACACGCCGGGAGCTAGCTTGGGGGCCTACGCCGAAGTACAAGCTAGATCGCCCTGAGGAACCCCTCATATCCCACGGATTGCTGCGAGTAACGAATAAAGAGCAATTCGAGCGAATATTCGACAACACCGAATATTTGCCCATTCCGACAGTTTGGTTCTGGCTAAATAGCGCAGGGCACACCAATGGCATTGATTTTATTGTTGTTTCGCATCTCTTTCTTTCACCTCAAGTTGAAAATATTACTTTTGTATTCATCGTTACATTGTTTATTATTCAATACAAACATTCAAGAAATCACTGCACTTTTTTGGCTTTTGTATAGGATAGTGATTATGAAAGGCCATCCACGGCAACCTTAAAGGCGTCCTGAAATACCTTCCGCCGATTCATGGATGTGCGTGTAGCCAAATAAAGCAATGTAATAGAAATCTCCTCCCGCAAGAATTTTGTTAAAGCGATGAGTATTAGGCGAGAAATCGTAAATCACAGCCGCGCATTATTGTCGCGCCGCGTTTCATTCTCCTTTTAACTTTTTCTCTGCTGTTGCCGGCGCGGAAGCCTTCCCTCCCATGATGCTGCGCTCCTCAGCGGTGCCGTACTTCCGCTATTGCGCTTCTCAGACTGTAGTCGGCTACGGGCAAGCTCTTTTGGCTTTTTAATCTTTGTTGACGCGATGGATCCTGCACTCCGCTCATGGCTGGAAACGCGAACGAAAGACCAGGTTCATTGTTCATAAGCGCGGTCTCAGATGTGGCTCCGCTTGTGTCGGGTCTTATATTGCGGTGGTCGTCATTCCTACCAGCGGCATATGAAAACGACATATTAAACCTATACAGAACCCGTGCACAAAACCCGCCGGTTCGGATCGCTGTAGCATGTCTTTTCTGTTCCGAAGAGAAACGACACTGCGATCCGGTTCGATTAACCACACCTATTCTTACGCGAACACTCCCACCATCAATTGTTCCCGAATCCGCAGTTTGCCTGCAGTCCCACTGCGGGGCCAAAGTTAACTGAAAGCAGCCAAAACACCCCAAGATAAAAACCACGGTTTTTTGCCAATAACGCTTCTGCGTGAATTCGGGTTTTTTACACTAACAAAGCTTGAAGGAGTGCAGTGGTATCGTGGTGGACAAACAGGTAATTCTGTTTCACGTTGGCTGTGTCGTGCTGCAGCAACGTCTCGGAAACGGTGGCTTCGTAACTGATGGTGATCCATAATAAGTGTAAGATAACGGTTCCTAAGGTGATATCACGGTTTGTACGTACAGTCCAAAAATATTTATTTAGTTCTGGATACCTTCAAATCAAACTGGGTTAGAGCCCTAATCAGCAGCCATACTATTCCCGAAATTGCATATGCCCACAGTCATCTGAAAGGGAGCTTCAATAACAAGAGTATATAGGCACGACCGTTCCAAACAACCTAACTGCTGCCATGGGTTTACGTGTTTAGACTATTGAGGGAAAATAAAACTTCAGATATATTATAGCCAAAATCAAAGGACCTGTTCAGGAGTATCAGCGTTCTTGTAAATATGGATACACGACGCATTGGTTTTTAATCTATCCAGTGGAAAAATATTGGGTTCAGTATGGTGTCCAAGACAGGCGACGCATAGGAATTGCTTAAGAAAAAGATGTCGGCTAGCGCAGTTCGAAGCACAAGAAACAAAAGGCAGCAATTTTTGCGCATGGGCAGTGCTAACGTCGAGAGCTAAGCTGAATTAGGCGAAAAGTCACTCAATTTTTAGGGCAGCGAGAGCGGAGGAGTGAGTTTATGTTTCAGTTGGTAACATTTCTTCAAAGAAGATATTGCGTCAAATGGTAGAGCGAAAGCTAAAGGTTGATTTTTCTCTGCCGAAGAGTTTTCTTTGTATCTTTTGCTTTTTCTCATTCAGGTTCTTGCGCTCATTCGAACCTATGCTTCAATACCGCGATAAATGTAGTCGCTGGTTACAGAGCGCACTTACACAACCCGCAGAGGTGAGACAATTACAGCTTCCGCACTTAAAACATGAAATAAGTCATTTTGTTGAGAACAGATTTTCCGGCTCTCCCTTTGATGAATTACAAATCTGTACCTTATTGACCTAAAGTAGTTACAAAAAGGTTTTTTGGAACCTAACATTTCCTGTTTCTTTGTACATAAGCGAGACAAAATACAAAGATTTTCTGACCTTACAGAAAGCATTCATCTCTACGAATATAAAATGAATTTCAGTGTCAGCGGAGCAAGGTCATTTCAAACCGCTGAAATAACATCGCCGGAAAGTGCTTCATTGGAGGCTTTGGTTACGAAGTATAAACAAAAACAGTAATCACCTCTTTCATTATAAAACACCTCAAATAAATACATGCAAATTATAACTTTTGAATGACCCATCCCAGGAGTTTTCTATGAACTTTTAAACGTAAGTGCTTTCTTAAACTCAAGGTCTCCTTTAGGGTGGAGGTGTTTTAAAAATCCGTGATTTCCGGCCCTTTCTTCGTGGCAGCTGGATGACCGAGAGCGGAAATGTGTTCGGAGCCAAGCAGTGCGGTTTTGCAGGCGCATTCAAGCGTAGTGTTTTACCATTTCAAAACAAAAATGTGCACCTCAAATGGCTTATTTGATTGGCTTTAAAATACAGAGACGCAGGTAATATTGACGAGCAATAAAAATGACATTTAGACCTGGTAATATATTTGTTTCGCGGCGATGTTTTCGAATGACTTTCAAAGTTTCTACCCATTCGATTTTAACACACAACCCGCATCCACTCTTAGGCAATTAGCCCAGAACGGGGTTTGCCTTGTGGAGGTACCCTACGGATGAGCGCACCGGAAAAGCCCCTTCAATCTTGAGCATTCCAAGCAGTCGGATGAAAGGACGCGGTCTCGGCAGCGAGCCACAAAAGCGCTCTCTTTTTCGGGACTCTCTTCGTCTTCGTCTATCGGCATTCAAAAGAGGAAGCCTACAATTAAGAGTGTGCAAACCATAGAATTCAAAACATTCTCACGAACGTTAAACGACGGTGCCGCCAGAAGCACTCGAAGAAGTTCCCGTATAGGCAGGGCCTTGTGGCATTGGCGCGACGGTGGAACTTGCTGTGATGGAAAGTGAAAATTCGTCAGTTTTATTCCAAACCTCTGCGGGTAGATTTCTTTTAAAACGGTAATGCGGGAAATGTCTTGATCTGTTCGATCCCGCCCCACAGAAATGCGCAGTGTGGAGACTAAAGTAATCCTGACCCTCCACGAAGGCGTCAGCTCCTGCCGACGTGTAGCTTCCGCGTAATATTCACTGAACCGACATATTTTTGTTTGTGCAGCTTGCATAAAGTATTTTTAGGAGGTCTTGAGCGCAGTGTTTTGTCACCATATGTAAAAACACGTTTATTGCCAAAACGTAACGATTATTGCCAAAACGTAACGAATGGTAACGAATATTTTCGACACCGCTGGTCAAGCGGTTGGCGTCTCAATAAGCAATGAAACACTCAATTGTCAAAGTGGTTTGTAAATGTAACAAAGCAAGCTGCTGCGGAATAACCACGGCGGTCATTAAGCAGCATACGCATCCAAACAATTGATTCCTTTTATGGCCTCCTTCGACCCTGTAGAAAAACATCGTATTAATTTACAATGCTCAGCCAGAGTGCCTCACTACTAAATATGTTCTATCGATGGTAAACCTGCATTTGTAAACGTCTATATGGCCTAGGATGAACGCATCAAACTACAAGTGGCGCGCTCTTTCTGGAGAATGCGCAAGGTATTTTTGTAACCCGGAAATAACAGAGAGTAAACCCTCGCTATAATTATGTCCACAACTTAGGTTGCGGACATCAAACTGCAACTCGTGTTGCTGTTTGTTTGTTTAGTTCTCTACCGGTGACTGCAAAAGAGCTAGCGCAATGTTCCGCCTCCTAAATTGCATTTGTACACATTGTGTTTTCATATATATATATATATATATATATATATATATATATATATATATATATATCAGGATGAATACATTAACAAAGATACCAGAGAAAGTGGGGGAGAGCACAGCCCCGCTTGCAGCGTAGTGGTCATCGCTCCACACCCGTATTCTGGAGGTTGAGCGTTCGGATCTGACCCAGCAGCCATGTTTTTCTCCACTTTCTTTCTTACTTTCAAACGTCTGTACCCGTTTTGACGATAAAAAAGACCTACTAAATTCTCTCCTTTGCTTTTTTTTTTGCTTTCTTGACTGCCTACCCTTATTTCTGTAATATTTGGAAGAAGAGGACTGAGCTATTCCTGTCTTGGTAAGACGTGGCAATGAACGGCTGCGCTACCTTTAGTTGTTACGTGCAGTTCAGCCTGACCGACAACGACCTTGTGGCGAATGGTGTACAATTTCAAACCTTTCCGTAATAAGTGATTTGGAGACGACAATCATATACCGGTCTCCGTAATTTCTCAGTACTCTCGGAAGCGCTGTCGATACTCATTATTGGGGCACCAGTTTTATGTCCGAAAACAAATAAAATCATGTTGCCTGATTTCCTCTCTAATTTGGTGAGAAGACACACGGACTGTCACGTTTTCTTTATTGTCATGGGACATAGGTCGACAATGTCCCACGGTACTTTGGGCAACCATCGAAGACGACAAGAGAGTGGCTGCATCCGACGCGGGCGCTGTAATGGTCGCTTTGAAATAATAAATACATTCGGCATCATCTTAAGTACTCGATCGTGTCACCTTCATTCTCCCACCACGTAAAACATTTATTACAGTGTATGGGATCATCCCACTTCTGGCCCAAGCTTCGCAACACATCGCTCTGCAGGCACTTGTCGTCGCTCCGCCGCAAGCTCCGCCCTCTCCAAGAGCGAACTCGACGATGTCCCCGGCACCGTCTCTCCAGCCCCTGCGTTATGAATGATGTCAAGCTGAGAGCAGATGATTATGCCGTTGCGTCAGCCTTTCGTCGGACGTGTCTCCAGATCCTTGGACGCTTCATCATCACTTGAGACATTGCTGTTACGGGGCGAGGCATTGTCAATGCGATCGTAATCATTCGTGGCGGCAAGCGGCGCTTTACTGTATATATTTTCATCGCATTCCTTATCCCCGTTACAGTCACTACCTTGCCTCGGTCTCCAGTTGGACTGTCGTCCCCTACTGGGAGAAATGATGTTAGGGGGCATTGGTGGACATTGTTCAATGACGCCATTGGCAATCACTGACGATGAGGAGGAAGTGGGTGGCGGGCATCCTCGGCGACTCTCTCAAGGCATTCTTGTATGTAATGAGAGTATATCGGCCATCATCTATAATCATGGATTGCGTCTGCTTCTTCCTTCCGCGATGTAACAACGTTTTCAATAATAATTCACACTGTTTGCGTAAGTGAGCAACAAGTCAGACTGTGTGAGCTCCGTTGCATAGAGTTGCCACATTTTCGGCAAACAAGCACTGCGCAAAGCATTCTGAACCATTACCAAAGCGTTATCGTGACGGTTCAGACCAACTGAAGCTATTCGAGCGCGCAGTTTAGGATGCTAATTGATTTTTTTGCTTTTGCGGTTTTTTAATTCGTGCAAGTTCACAGATAATGCAGTTCTGTACAATAGTGAAGCTCGTCAACGTTACGAATTACACATTCGGCGCTATTACGGGGTTTAGGCAGTTTTAGACACGCATGATCACGGCTTTTTGTTACGTCAGAGAAGACTTTCCCAGCGCAGGAGAGTTTGGTGATCTCAAGCTTCAGTGGTTGTTTTCTTATTCTTAGGACGTGAAGAGCAACGCGCTCTTTTTTATAAAATATGTGTTATCAACGTGAGCGCAAAGCCTTTCGTTATTATCTTATCAGTGGTGCTCTCGAAATATTTTGAACCAAGGGACGGTGCGGCAAGAACTTGTTCATTTGTCCTACCCGGTCCTGTAGCAACATTGGCTTGAATAAAATGTTTGAGTGCATCGAGCAAAACCGGGTCCTTCATTTCCTTTTTAAATAAACTATTAGTACCGAGACCCGGACAATACGCCGGGATATGCTTAAACAAAACCACAATCGTAGAAAAGTCCGGCATTACGTTCAAGCCACCTCCAAAAGCATTTACGCCGTAACTTTCGCTGGTGTAATATTCTTTCCATTTCCGTGAAAATGCGAATCCCGGTATAAATATTGGATGCGCTTCGTACTTCGCGGCATGTATACTCCTGACCAAAATAGTTTTGACGTTCGTGGGAGCAAACTATTACCGCAACCTGGAAACTGGTATTTCAAATTAAGCGTCGTGCAGGAACTATATTTGAAACAAGCAAAAAAGACATCCTCGATAGAAGAAGGGGAAGCTCAGCGGTTATGACATACTGCGTACTTAGTCGAACTGTCAGCATCAATTGAAACTTAGGTTCACGGGTGTTCGGATCGAACTGTGTTCTCACGTGCTGGTGACGCCAAAAGTGTCGGAGTTAGCTGGTCGATATCCATCAAATGTAGTTGTGAGTATTCTACTTTGAAGTTGTTTTTATATGTATTATCATTTTTTTGGCTTTTGGGCAGTGGTGTGGTCGCCCATTTTTGTGTACCGCTTATGGGCTGTCGGTATTTCTACAACCGTTTTCTACCGGTATGCTGTCGATTTTTTCTTCCATGCATAAAGAGCTAAGGAATTGGGGGTTCGTCGGACGTACTGGAGAGAGAGGAGTGGGATTTGGACAAAATAGAGAGGAGAAAAGTGAAGTTAAAAAACAGACGGTAGAAGGATGGAACACTGAAGGACGAACGGGAGGGAACACCAGGACGAATACACAATTTTAGGACCTGTTTTTTTACGCCCCCCCAGGCATGATGTGCTGATTTAGGAAGGTTATTCTTTTCTGACTAAATTGCTTACGACCCTTCGACCAGAGGCTATCAGGACGCCGACGCATATTCACATGGTCTTGAATAGTGTGAGAAGTAGGTGAGGCGAATGAAAGTGTCATCCCAATCTCCATTATCCGCAACCAAACTGTCAGTAGTAGAGGCCAATGAAAATGTCATGCGCCCAAAGAAGACCTTAAAATAAGGTCTTCCCCACAGTATATTACGTTCATTGCGTTTTCAAACTAAAAGCGGATGTACACAGGTAATTGGAGTATCCCACAGGGCCTCGATCAGGGTCGCTACCAACAGGAACAGACCACGTGTCCAGCGTAATGATATTCTGAATATTAGTCATCAGCAATCTGATGAACAAGCAATCTGATGTGTTGTCCTAACACGTGCCCTATTGCTTGGCCACAGGCCCATGTTATGTTGAGGCTTTGAAAACAGTGACTCCTTAAAAAGACTTCGCTGCGGTGCCTGCCCAAATAGTTCCCTATCCATCCCTAAAAGAGATTGCCCCTGTCCACTTGTAATACTTCAATACCGGTGTGCGAAAAGGTTTTAGATTTCGCTCTTCGGGAGTTAACGGGGCTTGCTTTTCTGTGGTGCTAAGGCAACACCCTGACTGCCTGTGGCACGACCCTTGGATACGAATTTCGTGAAGACATATTGATCCCTCTTCTTCGCTGGCCTAATTTGGAAGAAGTTTCGTTTTTCCCAGCAGCTCTAAGAAGGTAGCTTGGTGGACACTGCTAAAGAATACTTGTGGAAATAAGCATGGCCGGAATGACATAACGCACCGCCAGAATATTTCCTCTTCTCGGACTAATAAATCCACAGTGAGAGGAGTTCATAAACGTCATTTCACAGCATAACGAATTGAATTACCGTATGCAGCAGTAGTAGTACTAGAGAGCACTTTTTATTCGGCAGAAACTACAGGCCGAGCAGGTCGAATGCTTGGGCGAGCACTCTGCGGTGCTTTTCTTACAAATATTAAAGAAACTACACCTAGTGTCGACTAATTTCAGCCTCAGAATTATTTATTTGCCTCCGATAAGCCATGTGCGATGCTTCATACCTGGTGTGGGGCTGCCAATCCAGCAACGTAGCATCAAATGTGTTTCGGGAACTCTAATTGTGCTGTCCTCAGAGTTTAGATAGCATATTGAAGTTCCACAGTAACATATATAAAAAAATAAACAGATAACACCATCTTTTCTACAAGATTATATAACATATGGACGTATAGTGCCTAAACACAAGTATAGATGCTTGTGTGGGGTAGGTGTTATAGTAAATAGAATATCCGCTATTGCTGGCGGAAGTCAAGCACGTTAGGAGACACTGAGTAGCCATCGCTTTTAAAGCACACGTTTTACCCCTCCTAGATTATGGGCGGTTAATCTTTTGGTGCATAAAACAAGCATTGTTCACCAGCTGTCCACTACCTGTAATATCGTCCCAAGGTTACGTTGTCGGCTGGAGCTGGCGCCTCCAAACTGCGCGGAGCAAATCTGCAGTGAAGCAGAGCTAAGCTACTTTAAGTCCTTATTAGTGGGATGGTTTTAAGTAAACAAACTTTAATGAGATTCCAAAAACGCCGAAAAATTCCAACTCGGTAGCGAATGTGAAGCCTTGATGGTCCACCTCACCTCCGGACACACCTTGTTACCCTCGCTTTGTCGAAGGAAATGGTAATTTCGGGATTCGCGTAGGTTCTCCTTAACATCATAACATTATCACTTTAATGTGGCCAGTCTTCATCCTACAATTTAAAGCGCTTATTGTTTTGTGACTCTGTAATGGGAGAGTTCACGGCGGAAGCGTTATTTGAAGCCTCAAGCACGCAGTGAATCTTGTAGACGTGGTAAAGATAGGGAGTTCCTATAAACAAATAAAAACTTAACTAGACTGTGTTCCCGATTCTGCGAACGGTTCGCATATAATGATCTGCATGGCAAACTTTCCTTTCTCGATTTTCTTTCTAGGTGAGAGCTTACAAAAAAAATGTAAGAGAGAACTTCCGAAAGAAAGAAATTCCCAAAAGAAAATATTATGTAAGCAGGAGCAAAACAAAATTCAGTCGGTTTGAAAAAGACGGCGCTCGCTAGCTACAAGCATTAACAAGTGCAAGTGGGTCTCAAAATGTGCTCTGTGGCAAAATAATCCGTCGTTTCAGGGCCCTATTTAGACATTTGTACAGTAGTTACAGCTTTTTAAACACAATTTACCCACCTTGCTTGTTTATACTGTTGATGTTAATTCCGGGGGAAAGTTGTGACATTGAAAGCAAGAAGTTTCAGAACGTCCTACACAAAAACTCTGAGAAATATTCTTATTAGTCCTGTTCTGCAGCTTATGGCATCGTGAGGTATTCCCGGTAAAAGTGAAAACGGGCTCATTTGGAAGTGTTCAGAAAGTGCATTGATTTACAAAAGTTTCACCGAAGTATTTTTGTTTTATGAGGAGAAATATTTATATTCAGTGGCTCCCACGGCCTCATACGGAGGGCTGCAAGAACCGTTCACTGCCTGGTGGCTTCCCCAGCTGCAGCACAGAAGTGGGGGCAGCCACGTAGTTCGAAAGACCGCATGTTTCGTTTGGTTCTTAGGATATTGCCGGCATTGTAAAAGCGGCTTCACGTGGATCTTCTGGCCTTCCCAGGTGGCGCAGACGAAGTGGGTCTCTAAATGCGGAAGAGAGAGAGACTGTGAAAGACGACGCCACCTGTCAATTAGTGAGGATATTGCATGGTGCAGTGTGGCCAGGAGGGAGCAAGGGTACTCTCTGGATGGCAAGTGTTGGCTGCAGACGGGAGAGAGAATTTTTATGTTCTGCCTGATTTGTGAAAATTTCTAGGCGCAATAGGGGAGCTCAAGATGCACAACTTTATTAACAAACAGCAAGCAACGTATCTGAGAGACGTGAAAAGTAGCGCAAAGAATGACGAGATGGTTCTTCTTTTAGACTTCGCAGAATAATAGTTTTCTTGTGCAAGATGCTCGTGAATCGTACCACTGGGTAAAAACACAAGCCACAATACACCTCCTGTTGCCTAGGATTGTACAGAAGAAACTGGGCCCTTTGTTCAAAATCCCACGGCATGATTTTGAACAATCTTGACGATGCGACAACTGTGGTAGCTACCTTTCAAGATGAAGCATTAAAACTACGGAAACAAGCATTTTCTGCGTTCCGGGAAGATCAGATTTTTTTCGGTGCATTATTACTCTGAACGAAAAATAAAGTGATAAATGTTGGTACTGTTACGAAAAGGACGTAAAGATATCGGCCGAGTGGAACGTTTTAGAAAAGTCAAAAGGAAAGACTGTTTGAGGCAGAGTTGTCAGCACTAGATTGACCATTCTTCCCGCGACTAGCGGGACTGTCTGGAGAGCGGCGTGACGATTAGGCATGGAATGCAGTTACAACAAGCTCAGTGCGAGTCGCTCTAATATCGTCGCCCGCTTCTTGACCCCAGTTATAGGAACTAGTGAGGGCGTGCTGCATACGAGGACTACTAGCGGATCACATCGGAAGCCGTATGCTGACGAGAACTCCGCAAACTGTCACGACACTTCGTTATATCGTTCTCAGTATCCAGAAGGAACATATTGACCTGCGTGGATGTAGGCAGCGTCGCAAGCTTCGATTTTTCTAAAAAAGTTCACGCATCTCGATGAAGTGAATCATGATGAGTTGACGGAGCACTGGGGATCGTTCTTACCGTAAATCACCCATGAGGCAGTTCAATACAGTTCAATTTATCCCAGTTTAATCAAATCCCAATCCAAATCTAATTCCAAATCCAAATTCAAATTCAATTCAATCCAATTCGATTCAATTTAATTCTCCTCACGCATCCGCCGCACGGCTCTCCAGAAGCTCCCTGTCTCTCTAACATTTGTGAACCTTTGCTTTGTTCTTGTTAACCTCTTGTGAACCTCTTGTTTACCGATGTTTCGATTTAACAGTGCTGTGCACGGACGTAGGACGCCGGACAAGCCTCGGCCTTCAGGTGCTTCGCCCCTGAAATAACTCGAAATGTTATAAAATAAATTATGGTAGCTAATTCATCATTGCACTATGTCAATATTTTCTCCTCTACCCTTCCCTGTAACGGCCTCCCAAAATGTTCCAGTAGAAAGTCGGTCAGCCTATGCAGCATCGTGAAGCGGTTGGAAGTCATGACATGTCTGCAGAGAACTTACGAGGGGCAGGTACTTACACCCATCAGATTTGTACATGGGTGAAAAAGAGCATAAAGCGAATATATCTGCCACCTAGACTTTCCAAGCGGGAAAGCACAAACGTCGGCTACCACGGTGAGATCTGCAGCCTCCCAAATGCATTAAAGCGTGGCTGCAGACCTATGTTCTACTACAAGTGTCTGCATAAAATGAGCCTCGCGGAAGTAATTTATCAGCCCCTACAACTAACGATCTTGTGATGACGCCGTCCCAGAATCCAGGAATAAAAAGCCGCACTGCTTCAGGAAAATTCACACAGGAAAGCCCAAAATACGCGTGGCCGGTGCACCTCTGTCCTCCCATGAATAAACCGTCGATGCAGTGAACTTCGGCCTGCTGTCTGAGGCCATGGTGACCGCTTTATACCTGAGTCGCCAGCCTTTAAGGTGGAGGGTAGAGTTGCATAATGCCTACACGGCGGAGGGCCTGACGGCAAAACGGCTTGGTGGAAGGAGGCTTTGCCGCGAAAACTAAAAACATAAGTGAATTGACAGTAACATTTCACAATAATAGGCAATAGTACGACAAAGCTTGGAGATGAAGGACAATGCCAACTAGAACTGATCAATTCTGTGTTCTTTCTCCCGTCTAGCCCCATTTGAGGTAAAAAATGAAGTGTCGGTCTTCAGACAGAAAGGGACAAGGGGGAATGGAGGGGGTTTTAAAGACCTGCTGGAACCGTATAGTACACCTCCGTGGACCGAAGGGTGCTTACCCGTAGCTTAATACAAAGGTTATTTTCTCGCTCAAAATTAAGGCCCTCTGATGACGTTTTCAGACATAAGTTCAATTGCTACACTCTTTAAAATAGGTGCACGTTTTTTTTTTTTTGCATGGACGCCACAAACTGCGAGAAGACTCAAAAGTTGAGCATTGAGCAAATCACGGGTTTGGAAAGTTGATGTGTTCAATGCTTCGGCACAGCTTGCTTCCCGACTTGCCTGTAGTTTTCCCCACACTACCCTCTGCAATATAAATAAAGTAATTCGCTGAATTGTTTATAAAAAAGATGTAATGGCTGTACAAAATGTCTTAACAGGGGCTAGAAACGCCGCATTGCTTTAACGGAACACGCATCTGGGACACAGCAGCAGCTGTCAAAGGAACAGCAGCAAGGCACCGCGGTTCTTCTTCGACGAATTGACATTTTTTTTACCCTGGTATGCATGACATTATAATTTTGTGCATTTTTTGGTATGCTAGGTTTTGATTGATTGATTGATCATAGGGTTTTAACACGCCGACGAAGCGCAGGCGATGAGGCGCGCCGTAGTGTAGGGCTCCGGATTAATTTTGACCACCTGGGGATCTTTAACGTGCGCCGAAATCTCGTACATACGGGCGTTTTTGCTTTTCGCCTCCATCAGAAAAGCGGCAGCCGCGGCCGGGAATCGAACCCGCGACCTCGTGTTTAGCAGCGCAACGCCTTAGCCACTGAGCCACCGCGGCAGGTGTCCTAGGATTTGGTCACAGCTACGAAATTCAGAATGCTGTATGAGAGAGAAAAATCTTTTTCTGTGAAAAATTAGGTATGGAAACGAATTTTGCAGTGATGGGATCGGCCATAATTTGGTATAATGTAATCGGAAATGGTCAAGCTGCATCCTAAAACGAAGTACTGGTGTCTCTCCGGAACTGTTTGGCCAGCCCAATATGATGCCTCTTGTTTTCAAACTCCTGCAAAGGCTTAGTGTTTTTTTTATATGCATATACTACAGCAAAATTTTATTCATTTTCACTTGCTGATAAAAGAATACAGAAAGACCACCGTAATGCTACATCCACGGTGATAGTGCGTAATGGTATGCGCACCGAGTTCTTCATACTTATTTCCAAGGCAATTACTGTGTTATCTAATTATTATGGAATAATCGATATTCTTCCTTACCTAAACCAATAAAATGTATAGCAGTGGAAAATAATTCAATAAGAAAAGTCCTGATTCAATGCGCTCCCAGGCGGAGGTGGAGGCAGGGCGAAGCATGGCAGGTGATTCCATGGGGATATTCTTCGAATGCGACAATCACATGCATGAATTATTACACGTCTTTCCGCATCACGTCCGCCCACGCCCGCAAATAAGGTCACGCCTACACGTACATGAGAGACGCAATGTTCATCTGTTATCCTCTTCGCTTGGCGTTGCTTCCACTTATATCGGGAAGTGTGCAGACTCAGGATGACTGCCATCGCTTGCGCAAATAAGGGTGTTGTATAACAGGCACGGCTTTGCCATCGTTGGGGGTTCCGGTTTCTCGAATGCAATAACAACGTTCCAGCTTTACGACCACTTTGCTTGACGGCGCGAATGCGGTTATTGTTCGGGTCTTAGCAAGCGAGAAAAAAAAAGATAAGGAGACGCAACCAAAAAATGATAGTCAAAATATTAAGATAACATGCTCGACATTGCAAAAACTCCAGAACCAATGTCTACTGTACATGTCCGAGTATGGCCTTCAGCCGAAGTTCAGGTAAAGATTTGCAATCAAATGCAGTGTTTTAAAATTATTAAGTATATTGAGACAAATTTAATGTTCTGACTATCCACATTGGCTGCAATTGTGTGCCTGATGTATTGCCATGCCTAGCAGACGCGCATACCCACAAGTGAGCCCGCGTACATACTGACTTGGTGAATGACATAATGTTCGAATGGGTAACGAATGAAGGATGATCAATGAATCAAAACTTCGATCGCGGCAACTGCCTCTGCGGTTCGAAGCTTCGACAAAAGGCAACGAAAAAACACCCTTCCAGGCAATCGTCAACCATGACATTGATTTCGCACTGCAGGATGGGTGAACAATAATTTTCAAAATTGGACAAATTAATATTGATTAGAAGTTTGGTTTATAAAAAATTATTTCTATGATTCGTTCGAATAAATTATGAAATGAATATTCTTCGATTATTGAGATATTATTGATGTTCAACCCACCGATTGCTTGTAAATATGTGAAACTATTTTTGAATTACAGGCATCTAGCGACTAGAAAGGAAGATGTCATAATGAGAGCCTTGACAATGCCTGCGTGTGTAGCACCCCTGAAGTCACAGCGGCCGTTGTGACGTATGCCAATAATCTTCAGAGCGGTACGCGACACAAGCCACGTTGACGGCCCTTCGGAACCGTGCTTACTCAGAAAATAAGGCTTACTTAGAAACATTGTTGAGTTTTTAGGCAAGGCGCTGCATTTTTTGAAAATGGGAAAACGCACTGTGTACTTACTAGAAAATATTTTTTTAATGTATTGTTTATTACTGCTCGATAACAGTGGCCTTGTGAAGGTCGTCTAAAACACTCCAAAAGCAAAGTATCGCCACGTCCCGCCCAATTTTCAGCATCTCATTTCTAGAAGCTTTGTAACGGGAGATGATTCTGAGCACCGATCATTCTCGTAAAATGCTCACCGTTTTCATCTCCTTAAAGTTACCCACGTAATATGAGTAACCTTTTCTGGGGATCATTATTGTTCTTATATACGTTGAAGGCAAAAGCCCAAGCGATTACGTAGGATTTTGTTACTGCTGCAATTAAGTTTGCTGATCTTTACTCGCTCTGTTTCATCGTCTTGTACTGGGAAATTACTACAAGCAGACTGCAGGCAATCGACGCGCCTGATTCCCCGCAGTCGACGCTATCTTTTAGGAGCACCTGTTCTACTGACGTGTCGTCTCGTTCACCCATCGCTTGGCATGTACCTGGCTAATTCTTGATCCCTGTGCGGCTGGGTGGGTGTATTTAAAATAAACAAAACAAGCCGCATAGACGCACGCAACGTTTATGTCTTTTTTGAGTCATACAAACAGAATGAGTAACTATAAACTTGTTTGTAATGCTAAATCAACCAAAGTAATCCTAAACTATGTTTATTTTCGGCAAGAATTGGCAGAAATGACTTAGAAAGGGGAGTAAGTGGGTATGTTTGTGCAAGCTGAAAACGTGAGAAACAGTGCGACGCCGCGTCAGGGTGCGTCTCTTACTCTCTGTCTCGTCAGTTCGTGCTGTTTCTTATGTAGAATTCACGTAAACGAAAATGTTCTGGCAAAAAAGGATGCTGGTCTTACGTATGCTAATGCAAATAGAATCCCCGTAGATCACTAGAATACAATTTACACACAAAACCCGTGTTCAGAGTTTGAGAATAATGACGTTATTACTGTTAATTTTCCGCTGCCTCGCTGTTTTCGAGACCTCACGATTCAATTCACGAAGTGTTGGTCAAAATAACTTCCTAGTACCCAGAAATAAAACTGCTTATGGAGACAGAAAAATACAAAGTACTGGAGTTACCCTTTGGAATTCTCCAGCAATCCACACGAAATTCGCTAGTAATTTCACAAACCCCTAAAACGTATTTCAGAGCAATTTTAACGTTCTTTCCCTAAACGTCATTACTGTGAAAATTGTATGACTTTGACGTTGTAGCTCCATCGTTTTTCGATTTTGACACGGCCTATTTTATATCCCAAAGAATTGTGCATATAGATTTACGGAGGTGTTTCCGCGTGAATGTTTCATTAATGTTTGAATCTATTTATGTGTGCATGTATACTACATATTGGAGGCGAAATATTCGCTCCCCCCTCTCTTATTTTGAGTTTTCTTGTGTGTTTTATTTTACCTTCAGTGCTGTGTTTATATTTTGGACCTCCGCGCTCCTGGCATCGAGCTGGGTGAACGCGCTCCGCGGTCAGGTGCGCCCTCTTTATGACCGACCGAGCGGCGCCAAGACATCCTACACCGTCAGCTCGAGTGGTCTGGCCCCGGGGCCCGAGGCGGACTGTGCCCAGCGCGTCGAGCGTTTTAGTGGGAGCAAGCGTGCTTACATGTTGAGAGACCCGAGCAGATCGCGAGAAAACGTATGTTACCGAAAAAATCGCACATCTGCACGCCGTGAACGATGCCGAGAATGCGAAGCAATGGGACGCAAGTTCTGTATTGCCTGTGTGATGAACGTCATCGACCTTGCGGGATGATGCACTCTGAGTTTTGAATGAATTGAGGTGTAGTAATGCGCTGTAGTTACAAGCGCCATCGGTTTCCACGCTCTCAGTTCCGGGTTCGCTGCTTAGCGTTGTTGGTTCTTGTGACGAATTAAGTGGTCACATTCATGTGCTTCCATTTGTGTGACGCTACTTCTAGCTCTAGTATCTCCAGCTTTGTGTTTTCCGAGCAAGCGGACGCGCTGCCCCTGCAGGTTCACGACGTTCAGCATGCGTTGAAGCAAGACACGTGTGCATTATAAGAGTTGCGGATGTATTAAGCTGGCTTCAGTGAACTCTAGCTATAAATTAATCTTTCGTTTCAATGTTTTCTTGAGCAACGTAAAGATATTGCCGAGCGACAAGGTAATTACACTGCCGCTGGGCTTCTCCATCGGTTCCGTCCACATCTGGCGCGTCTGACGATGCAGAAGTGAGCGACGGCGACCGCAACACCGTAACCAGTTTACTACCCAATCTGTTATGCTTGTAGCTTAGCTTTATTTGCCGCTTTATTTGGTTACCCCTTAAAATATAACGCATTCCAAGGTCACAAGGTTTCTCTTCTACTTCCACTTTGGCATGGATGTCTTGGGGAAAAAAACGTGAACGTTCGTGCGTTCCAAACCCATTGTGTGGTGCGTTGCTTTGTAGTATTTGATATCGCATTGTAAGAAAACAAAATTACGCTAATAAAACGTTGACGGCACGACATTACGATCACGATTAATTTTTTATGTGGCTACATTACCCACAGAAAAATTTCACGGAACCGCTGGCGTGTTGATTTGTCCATTGGACTTTTTCATAGTACCTTGCGTGACTGCAATAAGAGTGAAGCCCATTTTCGGTGAAGTTTCGGACTGTTTTCTCAAGAACAAGAAAAGTAACTGCTACCGTAAAACGCAGTATTCAAAAATGAATAGGTAGTGATAAAAAGCTTGAAGTTTAGGCTGAATATTTTCACACGTACATGTGTTAAGGTTGGTGCTAGGTGCTGTATTAGGTAAGCAGCGTGCATTTACTATAGTAGTGAACTATTTTTTTACTTATAACAGGCGCTACGACATGAAGGTGTTTCCCGTGGTCAAATGGCGGATCAGCAGAGACAAGCCTTCCAAGCTGGGCTATTCTACAATAGTGCTGTTCAACAACATATTGTTATCTTGGCAGGTCGGCGAATTACCGGGGAGGAGGGTCTTGTTTTCATTTACATGAATGCTTCTCTTTTGTAGGCATCTCTAGCAGTTAAACGAAACAAAATCAGTTCGCGCTTCACTAGCAGCGCTTTTTTTATTTTTTCTGTTCTATTGTATTTGTGTGTGATTTCGTGTTTGTGTTCGTATTCTTGCCACTGTTAAGCCACGTTTCTTGTTGTAAAGTTTATCTGCATAATATAAAAAACCACAGAGAGAGAGACCCGGTATGTTGTATCGCTCAATTGATTTTGGCACGTGCCGTAACTGCTTCGGAAAGTTGATGCAGCTTGTTTATTGTGCCTCGACGTCCTCCGACTTCTTCTTTATACACGCCATTGTAAAGGAAATTATTTAACAAGTGCGCAATAAATAAATAATTATTGCGCACTCGTTAAATAATTTCCTGTATACTGGCTTGTATAAAGCTGAAATATGGCCGCGAGGCAGCTCATAAAATAGGCATTGGTCATAAGGACTGCCCAAAAAGCCAAAATTGTGCATGAAAAAGGCGTGGGGTCCACACATAGGCAATATCATGCCAACACATATTGCCAAGTGTTGCCCAATATTGGCCTTCCAGAGCTTTGCCAATTGTTGGCTTGTCACCTTTCCCAAGCGCCAGCCAATAATGGCGGCTGAGGTATTGCCAAGCTCGGACACATTGGCCAACTGATGATTTGCCATGCTTGGGCTTGGCAATTTCTGCAGCTTGGGTTCCCCTTCATTTCGTTGATACGCAGTTGAAAATGAAGTTGTAAATAATTTGCAATTCCTGTCAGCTGCTAGTGTAGTGGCTCTAACGGTGGAGAAACCAGCAGCACCATCTTTTTCCCATAACAATATATCTCTGCTCCTTGGAAGTTCTTTTAATTCAGCTGGTTAGTCAGTGAGAATCCTGAATAAACAAGAAAAACAAACGTCATTTCTTTTCTGCACAGATGCATTGCATTCGGTAAAACACACAACGGCTTCACAGCTCACCCTTCTCTACCGAATGGAATGCCTGGTTACCTACTTCTTAAATACCTCTCTTAATTTTCTGATGTTGCGCAATGCAGGCAGTCTAAGTGTCTTCTTGGTTGCTTCTAGATAACCACCCTTCTTCCAATACAGATGCAGCTTCTCTGAACACGCACACACACGTGGCGGCTTTAGTGGCTGGCCACTATTCATATGTAGCCTTTTAACTCGATAGAGGTATAAGGATTATTTTTAGATTTGGCCGAGTACTGCCAGCCGTCCGCTATTAGTAATGCTCATGAAGTCTCCGCGGAAGTACGTTATCGGGGCTAACAGGAAAGTACAATTGAGGCAGCCAGATACCAGCGCTTGCCTGAGTATAGAGCAGTGGCAGATAGTGGAAACGATGACCACACTACTAGGTTAGAGGGAAGAAAAGCTGTTGGAACTTTCGACGACGATGAAGACGAAGAGGCGTGGCGACAAGATGGGCGCTTTATAGACGGTTCCTTGTACATAATGTAAATATATTTGCATTTTCCCATACCATGGCCTCTTCCTTCACCTCCGTGGACCTTTTACACATGGTGTCGAAACCCGTGGCGTCAAGCGAGACGACGAGGTGAGCCATGCAGCGGAATTCAATTCTTGGACCGCCATGCTCGCCCCGAAGCCAGGAGGAGGCGTCGAGACAGCGGAACCGGCTGCGGATTGCCCAGAACAGCTTTCTCGAATTCCATCGAAAACTTATCGCTGAACTGACGCCCACTCTTGAAAAGACCAGAGACGTCGATGCCGCTGATTCAATTGCGAGGATCCAGCACAGCGTAGATCGACTTGCTGCTGTCAGCGAGAAGCTGGATGTCCTTGCTTCCGAAACCACTATTGACGTCCAACACAACGATGCCTCAGAGTCCGTTAAAGAATCTTACATAATTATCCGCTACTTAGAACAAAGACTTTACGGAATAAAAGCACATACCCCTCACGATCCACGTCTCGTAAAAGCAAAAAGGCAGCACCTGCGAAAGTACGAGTCGAGACCTACAAGTGAGAGTACAGAGCCTGAGGAAGAGACCGGAATCACCATGAAGCCGACGACTTCAGCGACATCGACGGGTATTCCAGTAACCAGTCATCGACCACGAGAGTGTTCAAACGTCCCTGCACCAACAACCCCAAAGACACCGTGTGCTCCAAGGAATTGCGACTCGGCTAAGAGCGCGTAAGGGACGCCAAGCCACCGTGAATCCCTCTCTCAGAATTGAAATACGACGATTGTGGAAACGGCACACCAGGAGCTGAAAGCAGGTCACAAGGGGTGCCCGCAATATTCTTCCGCCAGATCAGCACCAAAAGAAAGCATCTTTGATGGTGAGGGTAGTTTTCGAAGTTGCCGCCAGTGAAATTTACATACCTCAAGTTATTGAGTATAGCCATGCTTTTGAGTATCCAGCCGTGAGCCTCCCTGGCGACCTTATGCGAAAGGTGATTCATGATAGGGAAGATACAGAACAAGATAATGATGGGCTAATCCAAACCATCGAGACAAATCCCACAGACGACAACATGAAGTCATCATCGCGAGAGAAGCCTGACAATGCCTCGGAAAGGTGCGGCTGTAGTGCGTACATCGTAAGGCGTACGGCCGATACAACGAAAGTGAAGCCACTACCCTACTACGCGGACAGGGCCGCACGAGGCAAAGTACTGAAATACAATGACCAGAAAACAACAGAACCTACAACCACGACAAGGCAGCGTCACGTCAAGCTGGTGAGAACTGAAAAACGCCGCACATCGTCTCCTAGAAAGAGAGCAACAAGGGAGACTCGCACGAACTTAAGAACATCGAGTATCAACCAAGCCGCCAATGGTTTTCATAAATCAATGAAGGGGGGAGGAGTAAGTGTAGCCACGGAACGTTACAGAGCCCAGAACGTGAATAGTCAAGATTCAAGCCGGGATGTCAACCGCAAACACAGGACATCGATGAAGCGACTACCTCGGAAATTGGTCTGCACACAAAACAACGCTGTAAGACATGTCTGTGACTCATCCCCTGGCGTGCTCATCAGGAAGAAAGCCAAACAGAAAGCGAGGCGAGAGGCGAAGTCTAGACGAAAGAGGAGGCCGAAAATAAAATAAAAAGAACATCGGACACGGACTGGACACCAACGGCAAACTGACTAGACACCGCTACCGCTCGTAAGAGCCCTTGTGGGCCAGGAAGATGTTGGAACTTTCGACGACGATGAAGACGAGCAGTGCGGCGAAGAGATGAGCGCTTTTTAAACGGTTCCCTGTACATAATGTAAATATATTTGCATTTTTCCAGACGACGGCCTCCACCCTTGCCTCCCTGGACGTTTTCCACAAAAGCGATTTAAGCAGGCACCTCGCCTTCTCAGTGAGTTTCGTTTTATGCACCGTGTAATCTCGTGTTCGGCAGACGTGGTCGCCACTCGGGCTAGCAACTTAAACTACCACCAAAGTGCCTTTCCGGTAATCGAACACGAGGGCGATGCCTAGATTCTGTCACCAAGCATGAAAAAGGACTAAAAGAACAACACCAGGATATCAAAAACGAAGGAGAGCCTGGATTACATGCAGAAACGAACCAGAATATCTTCCAAAACGAAATAATAAAAACTAAAGATATCACGCATACTTGCAGAAATTTAAAAATCTCCTTTCGAATCATTCAAGGCCCTGTCACCGGTGCAAGCTTTATTGGCAAACTATGAATGAAGACATGTGCCAAGCAAATACACTCCAAAAATAGATCATGTCATCCGAGGGAACAGTCACGTAAGAAAGCTAAATAGGCAGGCGATCTCACACTCGCTAAACTACAGGAAATATTCGTCAATTCGGACCACATTCTAAACCGCCTGTACAAGGAAAAAGCGGGAATGAAAGAAAGGACAAAACTTACGCGGGCACTGAAGATTAGATAGATATCGTACAGCCTGCGGTACTTGAAATCTCCCCCCGCCCAAGAAGCCAGCTCATGAGAACAGCATGTAGGGCGGCTGTCGACCTCTCAGTTTTTACGATCATGGCTTGAGAATCTCAATTGTGTCATATATTACCCTCGTAAGACCAAATTCAACGCTATAAAAAAGGCAATTTCAGGACAGAGCATCATGTAGAATACAGGCTCAACTTCCAAGTAAAAGCATCTGGACGCCATGATGAGCATGTCACCAATTCAGCGCCTTTCCTTAGAAGCCCTCCAGCTACCGAAAGGCATAGATCCATACTACCGCAGAAACAGGCGTCCAGCCAGTATAAAATTCCTTTGAGAAAGGATTCAAAACCGTTAAAACGCAGCATACGAGGGAAGCGGAGAGGTTTAAAAGTACGAAGGTAACATTTGTAGTAGTGGACATCTCTCACATTTGCTTTGAAGCCATTAAAATCGCGCACACAGGAAAGCAAAAAAGCGGAATTCTGACTGATCCTTGTGGCGATAGACTCTTAACAATCATTGAAAACGCTCAAAAGGCCAATAGTGTTTCGGGTGGCGGCAGAGTACCTAAAGGCCTTAGAAACATTCTCCTAACCCAAACGAGGAAAGTTAACATTCAGTTACCCCCCAACACAAGGATCTGGAAAATATCGCGGAGCTGACGAAGGTATGCGGGAACTGACATACCGTACTCCCTGTCCACTATGACTACCACATTCCTCTCTCTGAAAAAAAGTAAATGCCCCCTCATCCTACGCAAATAGGAACATCATCCTTCCTCGTGCCAAAGAAAATTTTAACGCCGAAGAATCGCAAACTCTGCTAACATACAAAACAACATATATTTCCAAAAATATTGATAGGCAAAGTTGTTTGGTTCGAAACGTCTGAAATTCAAATAAAACTGTGCTAAATTTTCGGAAACAGCCCCCTCTCTTTGCGCAACCTCGTCCTATTCAAGAGTATGCTCAGGGGTGAACAAGTAAACCATTTTATCATCCAGTTATGTCGATGCAAGGCTGCCCGGTCCAACTTGTGTACCCAAAATACGGAAAAGGTGATTCTTGGGCCCTCGACTTCGGGTTAAACAATTCGGGGCTGCCATCTCTTTATTACCAATTTTTAAAACTCACTATTTCGTACTTAACAAAAGCCTTCCCTTTCAGTGTCTTATAAAAAACCAAAAGGTTCGATCAGGCCGCGTCCCTGGCCAACACCCGCAAACAGATCTTCTCACGCCCACAGCTTAAGCCACATAATTGTAGATGGCATATACCTTGTAGGTAATTCTGCCTACCCAGGGGGGTTCAGGCAACAGCCTCGTCAAAACATTACACCACAGAACATTGCGAAAGGAACAAGGGGCTTTACTGAAGCCGTTGAAACGAAATATTAATGGCACAGAAGGTACAATCAACAACGCACATCACCAAAGCACTGTAATGTCCGGAGGCATACGACACGAAGGGACGGCGGCTGGCTGCTTGCTGCCGTCCGGGCTCCTGGAAGGTGGCTGGCGGCGGCGGCTTGTCTCTTCCGGCTCGCGGCACTACCGGCCGGCGACTCCCTCTCTCGCTGGCGCCGCTCACATTTATATCCCGCGCACGGGCGAGAGGGTGTCGTTGATAACAGTCCCTTCGCTGTGCGCCCACAATCTCCCCCCCCCTCCCCCTGAGAAAGGGCACGAGAGGGAAACCAAATAGTGCCCGGGACCTCGCAAGCCACACGAAGAGAAAGAAAAACAAAAACTAAGATAAAGAAAGAAAAAAAATGTCCGAGACTCTTGTTTACACACAGTCCTCGGAGTCCAGGATTGCGTCCATTGCTTGGCGCCGCTGGTCTGGGCGCAACCGCCGTAACATTGCCAAGGCTTCTTCCAGGGCGTTCTGGCTGTTGCCTTCCGGCCGGTTGGCGCGCAAGGCTCTTGAGCGCTCTCTGTGGAGAGCCCCGGCACGGTGGTGGCGCGAGCTGATTTCTGGCACTTCGCACACTTCGCACAGCGCGGCCAGCTCTTCCTTGGTGTATACAGGCCGTGGTTCTACCGGGTGACGTGCTGCGATTGTGAGCCCCTGAAAGGGTGCCGGGACGGAGGTGCGCGGAGTGCCGACGAGTACTTGGGGCTGGTCTGGCTACTCCAGACGAGAGTACCAGCCAACCGGCTGGCCGGAAGGTGACAGCACCGTCCACGTGGCCACCTCTTCCGTAGGTCGTGCCGGACGGTACGGCGGCAGGAACGGTAGGCTCCGTGAACCCTGGGGCGGGGCCGAGCGTTCGGGTTGCCGACGGTGGTAGGGGTGGGCCCGACTGCTGTTCCGGGACATCTTCTGCAGGCAAAAACAAGGAAAACAAAAATGAGCAACTAGTTAGGGACGCGTGCAGATTGTATCGTGGTGACGGGGAATACTGATGTGTCACGCGCTGCCCGCGGCAGTCTTCTCGCTGATCCCCGTGGGCTGCATCTTCCCGTGAAAAATACAGCTTTAGTTCGGACACGTGCACCGGACCATACGATTCACCTGTGTGAAGAGTTCAGCACATACGACCGGTTATACTTACTGACAACGGTATACGGGTCATCCCACCTGTGTGCAAGTGAGGCGGTGAAGCCCTTCGACGCATCACTAAGTGGATGCGTTCGCTTCAACACAAGATCACCCACGGAAAATTGTACGTCCCGTCGGCGCTTGTCGTACTGGGACGTCTGGACGGGTCGGGAGATGTCGAGATGTTCGCGAGCCTCCCGGACGGAATCTGTCAGCCGCTTGCGGAGGTCAGCCGCGAATGTCGCGGGGGGATTTATCAGTGCGATTCAGCGGGGGTTGGAGCGAACTGTCGAGTGGAAACTTCAGGTCTCTGCCAAAGTTCAGTTGCGCTGCAGTGAAACCGGTAGATCTGTTAATCGTTGTCGGCGTTACGAAGCCCATCTCGGGAAGATTATTGTCCCCGTCCTTGTGACGGCCAGTGTGAGGAATGAGCATCGACTTAAGGTTTCGGTTGACCCGTTTTGTAATATTCGCTTGCGGGTTGTAGGCCGAGGTACGCGTGTGGCGTATTCCCAAGGCGTGGCAAGAATCTCGGAAAACCTTGCTAGAGAAATACGGCGCGTTGTCCGTGATTAACTGCGAGGGAAAACCAAACCTCGTGTACACTTCCAGGAGGCATTCTCACCTTTTGAGAGGTTAGCTTGCGCAAAGGAAACAACTAGACCCACATTGAGAAGTGATCTGTACTTACCAACAAAAACTGGTTGCCCCGAGGACTTCGAGGAAACGGCCCTATCACGTCGCATGCAACGATTTGCCACGGCGAGGTGCTGTGGACGGACGTCATTGTTCCAAGCGGCAGGCCTCCACGTGGTTTGGTTTTCTGGCATATGGGGCAGGAGCGAGCATTCCGAAGTGTCGCATTCCCGGCCATGTTGCTGTGCGGCATAACTTTTCATAGGTTTTTTGCCCAGACGAGTGACCCGCCAGATCGGAGTCATAGTAATAGCCGATGAACAACTGACGCAATTTGCGGGGCACAACAACTCTGAAAGGAGTTTGTGTTGAGTCGTCTGCCTGGGGGTTGTATCACAGCAGCATACCGTGATTTCCAAGCAACTAGCTGTCAACCTCGTCGTCCAGGGGAGTTTGTGGAGAGTTGTCGAGAGCTTATCGAGAGCTTGGAGATGACTTTGCGACATAGACCATCGCTCCGCTGTGCCGCACCCAAGTCCTGCTGGCTCACCAACGATCCCCAACGGTCGTCCGTGGGGGCCTGCACTGCTGCAACCACCATACGTTCTTCGTTTTCCATCTGTGTGTCAGTAGAAAGGGGAGCGCGTGACTGCGCGTCTGCAACTACATTAGTGGTGCCTTTCTTATAATCGATAGAGTAGTCATAACGCTGCAGCGCGAGTACCCAACGAGCGAGTCGTCCTGCTCGGTTTTGAAGCCTCTGAAGCCAGCAGAGAGCTTGGTGGTCAGTCTGAATGGTGAAGCAAGCTCCGTCTAGAAACATGTCCAATTTTTTCAGCGTGAACACAATCGGTAGGCATTCCTTTTCGGTGACGGAATAATTCCGTTCGGCTGGCGTCAGCATGTGACTGGCGAAAGTCAGTGGTCTCAACACTTGATTCCACTCTTGTAGAAGTACCGCCCCCAAACCGAATTCACTGGCGTCTGTTTGTACCACAAACGGCTTGTTTAGGTCCGGGAGTTACAAAGACGCATTTTCTGCTAACGCTGTCAGCAAGGTTTGGAAAGCGGTCTGTTGTTCGGACGCCCAACACCACTTCTTGCCTTTCCGAAGTAGGTCATTAAGCGGTACAGAGATGTTTGCGCACTGGGGAATAAACTGGCGATAAACCGCAATCACGCCAAGAAACTGTTGCAAGCTTTTGACGTCGCCCGGCGGCAGGCATTGGAGTATTGCTTGCAGTTTCTCTGGATATGGTCGCAGAATGCCCTTGTCAACAACAAATCCGAGCAAGTTGATTTTTTCCCATTCCAGCTTTACTTTGACGAGATGTATAGTCCGCCCGGCTGCGCGCATGCGCTGTAGCACTATCTGCAAATGTTCACATGTTCCTCGGATGAGCGTGAAAAGACAGGGACGTCGTCGAGATAGCACAGAGCGAATTCGTGTTTCGCGTCACCCAGAACACTATCCATCATCCTTTGATATGAACTGGGGCAATTGCTTAGGCCGAAAGGCATACGCACAAATTCAAACAACCCCCGGTGACATGTAAACACGGTTTTCGGTACATCGTCTGGGTGCATTTCTATTTGTAAATAGCCGCGTGAACAATCCAAGGTCGTGAAAAACTTCGCGCCTGCCACGGCATACGTTATTATGTTCACCGACGGGAACGGATAGGCATCTCTTTCAGTCATGGCATTCAGTTTTCGGTAGTCAACACAGATTCGCATAGATTCGTCGTTCTTACCGACTGGGACGACGGGAAACGCCCAAGGACCCTTTGAGGGATGAATGACGCCGGTGTCGAGCATCTCGTCCAAGGCTTTGTCGAAAAGCGCTCTCTTGGGGGCGTTCATTGGTCGTGGGCTGCATCGACATGATTTCGCGTCCCCAGTGCCGATGCGATGCTGTAAGACATCGGTTTTCTCTGGTTTTTCCGTGAACATGTCTGCATACTGGCACAGGAGGGCTTCGAGCTGTTTACGCTGAAACGACGCTCCCTTGAAATTCTGCAGTTCCTATAACACGTCTGCCGGCAGGCTTTCAGTCGGCAAAGCAACGTGAGGCCTGCAGGGTAGTGGTGGGCCCGCTGAAGTCTCAAACGGGAAGAAACCTGGGTCGTCGCCAAGGTAGGAACCGCCAGCCCTGATGTCCAACAGCATAGCAGCATCTGCGATAAAATCTGTGCCTAGAATCATTGCAACCGACAAGCCCTTGAGATACAAAAACCTTTTGTCTCTTAGCGCGGCAGCTAACCGATATGCGTAACCGAACGGCGTTTGTGCTCTCCGTGGCAGCGCCCGACGCCATCCTAAGCGTAACTTCGGTATGGCGAAAGTTTACCCGCCTTGCCTTGCAGTGTTCGAAAAGCATATCGCCGATAAGGGAAACTGTGGAACCGGTATCAAGGAGTGCAGTACGGTCTTACCGAACACTTTGACACGAATTGTTGGTGAAAATAGCTTTGGGGGATACTGCATGCGATCCACCGAAGGCAAAAGAACCGATTTACCAAATGTGTTGGCCCGCTGCGACTCGCTACCTGGCTTCAGCGACGACGGGGCGTGAAGTTTCCCGAACCCAGAAATCGGTCCTCGGTGGCAGGCCCCTGCTGACGGGCCTGGTTGCGTCTGTACCAAATTCGTCCGCCGGATGGGTTTTCTTCGTGTGGGACCGGGTGGCGCACGGCCCAGTAGCCCGCGTTGGCTGGGACCGGGTGGTTCACGGCCCCGTAGCCCGCGTTGGCTGGAGTGCGGCCACGGTATTGGTTCTGCGGCCGCCTTCTTGCTGCAAACTCGCCCGGATCCAAGGCCCGGTATGTCGCGGACTGCGGCGCCCACGAGTGGAAAGCGCCAGGCCCATTCCAGGCACAGCTGGGCTCCAAGGATTGGCTCGGCGTTGGCGGTGATGCATACTGCAATTTGGCGAGCAGACACTCCTGAATAGCGCGTTCGAAGCAACTGCATTCAAATCCGTGTACGTTTGAGCATACAAATACGGCTGGAACCGAGGATGGCACTGCCGTAACACACGGGCAACTTGCTCAGTTGCAGTAGTCTCTGGGGCTGCTCTCCCTTATAGTTCTTGCATAGCGCGTACATACTCCAACAGGCTTTCGTTAGGGTGTTGCGTCCTGAGATATACTTCACGCAGATTGCGAGTCTCCTATCCAGGCGGAAGGAACTCAGCCCGAAAGCTTACCAGAAAGGTGGCCCACGACGCAAATGGAGACTTCAGGCGCCACCAGCAGGCTGCAGGCCCTTGGAAAACCAGTGGCAATTCCATGGTTAGCATATGAGTGTCCGACGCTCCGACGGCGGCCTTGTAGACATCGAGCTTGTCAAGAAAATCCGCGACGGACAGACGGTCGGCATAGCCGCGGTATGTTGGGATGTCAGGCTGAAGACGGGGCGCTGGATCTTGTTAGGTGCCCAGGTGTTGCGTAAGAGCGTCACGTAAGCCGGCCACTTTGGCGAGAGCTTCGCTGAAGGCGGTGTCGGGGGGCGTGGCACCAGCGACTGTTCCCGAACGAAGTTCCTTTCGTCGATAGCGGACTTCATTTCTGGACGCCTACGAAAACTTAGTGAAACAAAGAACTCGTGCAAAAGAAAGGAACAGCAACAAAATACATTCGCTAAGCTGAAGTGCTCAGTTCCTAAAACAGCTGCCACTTGCAAAACAAATGCCCCAAAGTTTTACCCGCAACTTGCTCCTGTGCGTAATTGCCTTGCTGACAAAGGACTGTGCCAGCCTAAATACACATTGGGCGCCACTGTAGGTAATTCTGCCTGCGGAGGGGGGTTCAGGCAACAGCCTCGTCAAAACATTGCGAAAGGAACAAGGGGCTTTACTGAAGCAGTGGAAACGAAATGTAAATGGCACAGAAGATACAATCAACAACGCACATCACCAAAGCACTTCAATGTCCGGAGGTTTACGGCACGAAAGGACGGCGGCTGGCTGCTTGCTGCCGTGCGGGCTCCTGGAAAGTGACTGGCGGAGGTGGCTTGTCTCTTCCGGCTCGCGGCACTACCGGCCGGCGACTCCCTCTCACGCTGGCGCCGCTCACATTTATATCCCACGCACGGGCGAGGGGGTGTCGTTGATAACAGTCCCGTCGCTGTGTGCGCGCACATTGCTTCTGTGCGCCCACAACCTCTCCTGTGCAACGGGGAATAAAAAAACTCCCCCCACCTCCCCGAAGGGGATCGTGCGGAAATGCGAATGCATTGCGTGCACCGATATATTTTTTCGAGCGCAGCGAGCGGAGAGAGGATACGCGGAGAGGAGAGAGAGACCCGCGCAACACGCCCGCCCCGCCCGCGAGCTCTCTCTGCCGAGCTCTGCGATGCGAGCGCCCTCACACGCCCGAGCGCGCTCCTCCTCTCCACTCACTCTCCGCTACTCCGCCCGATCTCCGCCATGCGAGCGCCCTCACACGCCCGCGCGCGCTCCTCCTCTCCCCTTGCCCTCCGCTACTCCCGCCCGAGCTACCACCTGCTCCGGTTGTTAGGCGCGCCACAGCTGTTGCTAAGGGCGAGGAGGAGCGCGGAGAGATAACACCTGCGGGCGCACGCCGGCCAACGAACGCACGACAACCCCCGACTAAGAAATGCATTCGCATTTAAAACAGTTGCGCCTTGCCTAGCTCGCGCTACTAAACTCCAGTGCATGAAAAGCATAAATGCTAGAGGCGCAAGTCCCTTCCAAAACGCTCCCTCCACGTCGAAGTAACGCTAACGCATCATACATCTTAGACGTAAAGGTAAATGTTGCCTGCAACTTTTTTTGTCCGATTATAATTTGCGTACAAATTAATTTTAAAAGTACTGCAGTAAAAAAACCTGGCGCTTTTCTCAGTTTTGTATTTCAAGAGCTATAACTAAATGAGCTCATGTAAACCAGTGTAGGAAGTGTAGGGCGACAACGGCTCGGTAAGAGTATTGTTAGGATCAAAGCTTTTCAACTTTCTTGACGCAATGCCGCAACAGAGGGAAACTCAAGACATTAAAACCCCACGGCAGGGCGATTGAGAAACGCTGTTAGGAAGAAGCCGTAAGTAATGGCGCAGTTGCTGTATTGCAGAATCCGCCGTTGTAAAAACCGCAGCACTCAATTTTTCCGTCTATTTTTTGAGGATAGCAGTACATTTTGGCATGACAGTTTGGCGCATTTAAAAAAAACGGCCCATCGTGATACAACTTCACCGCTCTGTCACTGTTGTTTAAGGAGCAAAATTCCTAGAGAAAATGCGGGTGGTGAACAGGGTGAAGAGTTCGCGAATGCAAGCTCATTATTTCGCTTATATTTGCGCCTCTCTCAGTCAGTCGACCTCAGCGAGATATTAGGCTATGCCACAAGCAAAAATAACTTAACCGTGACCTTTCATACAACAAAGAGGCATGAAAAAACGTTTTGTGCGCTGAAATATTGCAACACCAGACTTGCTGCCACAAATTGAAGATAATATTGTGTCTTTCGTCCACTCAGCATAAATGGGAGCTTATTATATAGCTGCGAACCATGCCTTTGCGGCACCATAAAGGGTGATCACAGCTAAGTCGACAGGTTCTTTTTTTTTTGAAATGGGCGCTTAGATTTACGCGAAGATGACCTCTGAAATAAGGTTATGCGCCCAGTGGGACACATAAATAGGAGGTAATTATTGATTACGGAGGCTCAATTAACTAAAACTGATTAAATAACTTTTTAATGACTTCACTAACCAGGCACGTTTGTATTGTAAAGCTAGACGCAATCATGTTTCTACGCAGTTTCAATTGGCAGAATTCTTCAAGCACATTCGTAGTTCGAGATATCAAACGGCGAAATTTAATTGCTGTTCGCATAATTCGCAAGCAAAACAGTCTGTACCGGCGCAAAGCTCCTCCATTCTTTGACGTGCCTGCTCTGTTCGGTGCCAAGGGGTGGAGGCACAGGAAAAAGTGATGACTGGAACCCATTCATTCTTGGCTGGCGTTATCGCGTTCTGAAGTACCGTTCAACATAACGGTACATAATTTAGGCAAAGCTAAACCAAACTAGTTTAACCTAAACACAATCCAACACGAATGCGAAAATAATCAAAGCTAAACTGGGAAAACCTTACCAGGCTTTCTAGCAATATTATTTCATTCAAAAGTACATGATGGGACAGAACGACCTGCTGGAAGACTCCCCTTAGTTAAGGAGCATACAGTCATGCTTGTAAAACTTTGTCGGATCCTCTGTATAGATTATGCGACTGTTGATGTATGGAACACTACAATAGGGTTCAGCTTACGCATACGTGATGCAGAGTATGACAAAACCCGGTGGTGGTTAACAATGCGAGGGCTTGAACTTTAGGTAATTTTTTAAATGATTCACTCATTGGTTGCCACAATATGGGTGCGTGAAACTCAGATTACAACCCTTGGCGGGTGCATCAAATTGCTTGTTTAATAGCAGCAACTATGCCAGAAGTCTACGCGTGGGCCTAAAATAGGTAATATGCAATTTTGCGTGGTATTCAGCACCCAGGATGAACCCCTTACTGCCCTAGTGGTATTTACTCTTAGGAACAATAAAACTAAGTGACTCGTTGTGGCCCTGATCAAATTCTCAACAATAATCCGTTGTGAAAAGCACTCTATTATCTTTCCTGCAATGTAGGTGCTTGATCGATGACCTAATCCCGTTTACGCAAGCATAGGTATCGTTATTGTGGTCACGATCATCACATACCCCAACTTTGTTTATACTTCTGTGGTATTGTAACACTGTAGTTTGAATTCGTTCTCGGTCTTTATTATTTTCAGATGGGCCGCAGTTTCGGCCCAACATTTCGCTCCGTCCACACAGGAAACCAACTGTTACCTTCCCGCCTATAGTAGTTTGAGTGCAATTAGTATGTCTCCAACTGGTACCGGTCGACGACATCATAATTCAACGTGTGACGTTAGGCCTATTGCCTAAGTTTAGCCGAAACGTTTGGTGAATTCGATTATGGTGGTTTAAAAGCGCTAATTAAAAACAACGAACCAAACCACTGACAGGCAAGTTACATTTCGCAGGTAGAGACCACCACGTGTTTTACGACACTTATCATGGCTGCGAGCCTTATTTATAATCAACAGCGATGCAAAAATTACGTCAATACAACTACAAAAAATGAACTTAAAAACCTAGCAGATGGAGAGACTGGAATAAAACATACATTTTAAGTAGTTCGTAACAATGTGAAAATAAACCAATCTTTTTTAAAGCGAAGCTTTCACAGGCTCACCTATGGTAGTGCAGAAAGAAACGCCCTGATCGCAAGCCAATTTTACCTAGAAGTTTTGAGCAAAGGGCAGACGATGATGATGATAATGACAGACCCGCGAATTTTTCTGCCGTGTCCTAAAAACGCGCTGCACGAACGGAAAAATTACACCATGGGCTTTGACAAAGGGCACATTAAGATGACGAGAACAATGCCGATGACGACGATGATGATGATAAAACCTGAATATTTCTCCTACGCAAATGCAAAGCCCACACTCCAATGACCCAAATTCCAAATTCCTGACAACGCTGAAGTTATCGAATATGCAGACCCAGTTTAACCAATCATAAACTCATACTGGAAAATACTTGCATCACATTCGGTAAGCTCAGCGCAGTCGTATATTTAGACTATACCTGCTTGGATTGTGGACTTCCCATTTGATTCAGAGGAAGCTTCGAGTTTCGACTACCTTCCTTTTCCTGAACAGGGCGGTAGATTTTCACAAAGATTCATTCAATTTGTTTCCTTTGTTTCGTGTCTTTGAATCCTAGTATTGACACTATGTGATTTCACTCATCTCTGTGACTCGTTTCTATTGGAGCCGTTCCAATTTCGTGCACTGTAACTTCCTCCGGGTATTGATCCGAAAAGCACAGCTGTTAATGTAATATCTCTTGAACGCTCGCAAGGGATTTTCTTCCAGCTGAAGCACTAAAAAGGTAATAAAGCACTCGATCCCTGTGTACAAATAAAATGGCTGTCACTCTGTGCCTCCCGTTTAAAGAGGCATCGATGGTACGCAGTGCCTAGATCGATAAAAAAATTGCCTATAAGACTGTTTAGAACAAAACAGTCTGATGTTTTTATAGAAAGAAAAAGAATGTGTAAGAAAAATAGAAGCCGCAAGCAAAATGGAGTTATCCTGTTTTCGATATTTTGAATGCGCTTTATCGCATAAAAATTGTCGGTGGAATATCGTCGGGATGTTTAGTTTTACCTCGCGTGAGAGCTAATCATTGTTTGTGAGATTCTTAAAAGAAACCGTGATTGTTGATCAACAAATGTGGAATAAATTTTTCCCCATCGGAAGTTGCGCAGGATGGTTTTTTCGAGCACACTGAACAATAAAATAACACATGGTATCCGATGACGATCTTTGGTATTAGATCAAACTCCGGGACGTTGTATTACAAAATGGCTGCATCTTTTTTGTGTGTTTGTGTTTGGGCATAAAAGAGAGACTTACTACTACCTCGAGCACTTCTTTATGTTTGTGCAGACCTGCCACACCCAGCCGTATAACAGTTTCACATTTTCGTTCTTGTCAGCCCGCACCTTTCCCACATCCAGCGGTGGCACCATTGGGCATGCTTTACTCGCATGGCCGCGAACGGCTTTACCAGAGCGGGACTCACGCGCGGAATTCCAAGATGGCTGCACCCAGCTAGCGAGCGCTACAGCGAACTCCATTTCTTCCCTTTAGAAGCCAGCGAGGTGAACGCGACAGGGCTTCCGAATCTAAAAGATATCCCCCAGCTCTATCAGGTTTAGAATGCAAGCGAGAAACGTCGATCCCAGCGAAGCCTTCGTTTATGCAGCCCCCAAAAGCCAGCCTTGTCTTGGGAATTTAAAAGCGGTATGTTCTTTTGGGATTTTAATGAGAAATACGTCGTGTCGTTGACTAAAATGAATAAAAAGGTGAAATAAGGCAAAAAACAGTTTTCTGCTTTATTGACCTTTATATCGATTCCTAAATTTCCTTGGATAAGAGGTTCTGATTTGTCCCCGCTGAGGGCACGGCCACTTGCAAGATTTTTCCCCGTTGCAGCAGATCGTCATCGGCATCTAACTAGGCAGCTAACATCGGCAGCTAACAGCAGGGGCTGGGCGAACTCCTCTTACATCGACCTCAAACCACTCCTATCCCTGAGGCAAACGATTCTTTGTCTCAGACATTCCTTATGTGTTCCAGCTATCGAGTCATTGCTCTACCCCTTCTTGGAAAGCCATCTCTAGGCATCCACTCTGTCACCCTGGTAAACCACGAATTTTCGTTACGCCTAACTATGGGGCCAGGCCAATTCAATTTATTTTTCTTCAGTTGTCGATGAAAGGAGCTCGCCTTCTCTCTAGTAACATTACTCCTGTCAGTCTTTTTTCCAGTGCCCGCTGCACCACCTTAAGCTTGCTTTCAAGTTGTTTATTATGACGCCAAGATTTCCGTACATATATCATTCCCGGTAGGGCGCATATGTTGGAAACTTTTCTCTTCACTGAAAGAGGTAGCGTATTTTAAATTTTTAAGAATGTTTACGTAGTGCACCCCAGCCATGATATATTCGGTGCTGATTTTTTTTTTTCGTGGTGGTAATCAGGAGAGACGACCTGACCGAGGAAGGTATATTCTTCATTACATTAAATATATTCATATTTATTTTTAGCACCCTAGCCCAGCCTTGCGGGTTTAGTTCTCTAAGAAATGTTTTCAAGTGTTCAGCAGACGCTTAGCAAGACTATGTCGTCTGCAAACCACGAATGATTAAAGTATTCTCTGTTCATTCAAAATCCCGCGTTTTCCCAGCCACACTTCCGAAACACTATCTGCGGACAGGACAAATAAATCTATAGCTATGATAAACGAGGATGCTATAATTGCCATGTTCAGCTTAGGTAACGCAACGCTAGAACGAGTAAAAAGTATAACCACTTTGTACAACCCAGTGCTGATCTAAACCACTAAAAGGAAATGCTACGTAGAATAGGTAAAAACTGGCGGGGAGGGGGGGCACTGCGCAAGCTCAACAATATAATGAAATGTAAGCTACCCCGGTCACTCAAAAATGGTATACAACCAATGCTATCTAGCGCTAATGGCTTATGTTGCGGACACGTTGCGGCCTACTAAACAACTGGAGGGAAACCTTCGGTGGGCTGAACGAGCCAGGTAACGACGGATGATAGAAACAACAGTTATGGAGAGGAAATGAGGATCCTGTGCAAAAAAAAAAAAAGCTCCAGCAAAAACTCTAATAGTGCAAAGTTTGAAAAAGAAACGTAATTGGGCTGGCAATGTGATCACATAAAACCGCAACCGTTGGTCCAGAGAGATAAAAGAACGGCTGAAAAGACACGGGTCTAGGAAGGCAAGGCCATTAACAAGATGTAGTGACGAAATAAGAAAGTGCACCGCACAACAACCGGTGGAAGTCAATGGGCGAAACCGTCGTCTGCCAGTGGACATAAATGAGCCGAATGATTATTATTATTTCTATTGTGGCAGATTTGTGAAGAGTACGCCAAGCGGACTGTAATTATACAGATTTTGGACTAATATAATAGCTATAAAAAAGGCGCGCTCAGTGGTCCCTCCTTTATAAAATACACCAGAAAACGGTTCTTTTTTATGAGACTGGGCTCCATTTGTGGCCAGAATTATCTGCAGCATAAGCAACTCCGCAAACAAAACAACGCTTATATGCAGCACAAATGTATTGATACCCCCCAAACATTTTACGAGTCGCAGAAGACTAGGTTGCCTGGAGTCTCAGGCACTCAATGTTTCTCATTCAGTTTTTCTCAATTTTTTCTCATTCAGTTAACCCACCCCCTTAACGCACGGGTTTCCAGCTGCACAGATTTAGAGCCGTAGTACTTTGTTTTACAGAGGAAGAGACTGTTTATGCAGGTTTTGAAGAAAGTGAACATACATTGTTTGAAGGAGCCCTATTTAAAACGGTATGCGGTTTTGTAAATAGGCGCGTGTTGACCTCGGCGATCCTATTTTCAAAATAAAAACAGCGCGCGTGCAATATTCTCAAAGTCTTCTTCAACAGTGAGATCGACATTGAGTAAAACGCAACTCCGCCCTAATGCGTTACAACTACCGGATTCAAAAAATAAAATATAGGTCAACGACCCAGTGAAAAATAAAAATGACGTTTTGGGAGCGCTACGTTTTACTTGTTCGCAACAAACCTGCTTACTCAGAGTAGTCCCCGGTGATTTGTTTTACGGATTTGGATAACAGGGATGCATGCAGCCGCCAGTCGTGATCACCGTGTGCGGCGTTGTCGAAATAATGAGAAACTCAAGATTAGGGCGTGCGGATATGTTGCGTCTGATATCAGTCCGTAATTGCCATCCCACTTTACTGCGTCTGCAGTTTTTTGCACGAGTGTTGTGATGGCGTTGGACATCGTGTTTGTTTTTAGAACATTATACTGGTTTTGGGGAAGGCGTTTGCAGGAATTACCGGATCAGCGTGTGTATATTGCTGGGCAGTCCGCACTAGTGATTCGGTCTACGATATGAGGACATTTTCAATGGTTAAGCATGTCTAACTTTTCCCACCCCAACACCAACTTGCATGGTGCGTGCGCATGCTGAAAGTGGTGCTTGCGGAAAAAAGGGCCCATCTCCCTGCGAGGGGGACTCGAGTAAATGCGTCGCATAGGGGGTGGGTGTATTGCGTTAACGTTTAGTGTTTGGGGAGTTGGTGGTAGTGAATGCGTTGTATCAGCAGCTTCTTGACGTAGTTTGAATGAGCCAAGGATATAAGGCGCGTTCGTAGCCTTCGATTCTGTCGGCTTTGTGGCGCAGTGGGTAGAGCACCATGTACCTTGCGTTCCGCCCGCAGGGTCGTGCGATCGAAACCAGGCGCCGGTAAGTATTATTTTTTTATATAGTGTAGGGGGAGGGGTGCGGACCTGTTGTTGAGAGCGAGGAGGGTAGCGTGATGCGGGAGAGGAGAGCGGGGGAGAGGGCGCACCTGCGCGTGATGCGGATGCCTAGAACGTGTGACATCGTGAGTTAAAGAAATGCTCTGGATTTAAAATGAGCGAGGGCCTGCTATATGTTAATTACGGAACAACTGAGCCGTGTTTTGACTTCACTGTGCTTTGGCAGGTCGCAATTTTGTCGAAGGGAAGCCGCTTCGGAGTCTTTCTTTCATGCAAGTTTCTGACAAATCAAACTGGCGGGGGCGCTATTCTGGAGATCTGTTTTAATAGTTTGAAACTCGGTCTGGAGAGCAACTTCATTTGAGGAGATTACGCCGTGATCACGGACCGCTTCTGACTGATAGGTTATGGAGAATTGTAATCTTGGCAATTTTGGGTATGAGCTGGTTTCCTGTAAACTAAAAAACACCGGACTTTGCACTGCGAGAAACGACGGCGTTCCTAAACGGGAATGAATCATTGGCATACGCTTGAACAGTAAGAATCAGTTGCTCCACGCCGTTGAGCTGCTATAGCAATTGAATAATGTTCCTCCGGTCCAGGACACAGAAGACTCATCCAAATCTGAGAAACAGCTGCGGCCATCAACGCCATCCTTACTCCTAGGGCAGAAGGTCTAAGCATCCGTGTTTACCGCAAAGCAACTCATTCCAGAAGATACCTGGCCAATGTATATCAAAGAACTACTTATGAAGTAAGTTCCCGCTTTCTACAGCGAAATATACACAAAGGCCTGTTGTATCTTTGATGTCCGTCTGTTCCGTGGAAGTTCCATTGTTCTCATTGTTCAGAATGCCTGACTGTAGTTCATCTCACAAGCTAGCTGCAGCACTGTGGAGGGTATCAATTGTTGTCCCCCCCAGGGCGCCTAACTCACCACGAAGGAACCGACAAAAGGCGCCGGGCCGTGCGGTGCCACTTGCCAAGAGGGGAGAAGGGAGTGTCCTTTCAGGACCCCCTTCATGGCGGATTAAGCGCCCTCAGTGGGCGCACTATTGATAACAATGTAGCCTCCACAGTGCTGCAGCTAGCTTGTGAGATGAAATATAGGTTACTCGCAATCATGAGGGTATTCTGTATGCCTTACCTTGTATACAGTATCCAAAGCTCCAAAGATGTCCAAGAACTCTTAGCATCCTTTTTTGACAAGCTTAGAGACCCTGTACACAAAAGAATCTGTTTGCAGGAGGGACGGCTATGTAAAGTACGTGTGTGCCCCCACTCTATTTCGTTGAACAAAAGCCAAGTGGTGCACACCGCCTAAACCACGAAAGGGAACACGCCCGCGGACAAAGACAGGTGACGAGCAGCCATTATGCCTTTAAGTGAGAATAAGTCTTCCCCTCATACAAGACGATGGTTCCCTGCTAGGTGCAGGAAAGAGATTTCGGCGTTTCTTCTTTTACAAGCAGTATTTAATGTGCTTCTACAAGTGTTTGCCCTTGTGAATACCAAAAAACAATGGCACGGTTAGCTGTGAGGAAGGTGTCAGAAAGAGACCGATAAGGTCAGCACAGCTTGAAGTTCGTGGAAACTTTAGTGTTCACTTCGCCTGTAAACAGGGAACAAATCTATAAACTTCAGTGAGGAGGAAGTCAAAACTTTGATGTGTAGTTGTATCTATTTATAGCTCATATATAGAATGAACGCTCTCAAATTTGTATGCATTGGGCGTGTAATTGAAGCGTCGCCATTAGATTTCTGACCGTTTACTATCTTTATTCTAGCAATTTACAGCGACGTGAGGGGAGCTGAAGAAGGCTTAAAAAATCTGACACTAGAAAAAGGTCAGCAGTTTCAATGACGCCTAGCATGCATCATTGGCGGTGTGAATCCTCAAGGTAGTCACTTTTTAGTATAGTCGTCCAGAACGCTTGCCAGATTACCTCGGAAAACTAAGGCTACTTAAAATAAATCTTTCCGCTCTTTTGGTTTCGTATATCAAATTTTATATAACAAAAAAGGAGCAACGAAGAGCTCTAACACCAATTGCACAGCCTGCTCCTTTTCCGCCGCTCTACCAAAGTCTGCACTCGTTTTCTTTTTGAAAGAAGGAAATGAATGCCGCGGTAATAAAGGCCGTCATATTTGTTACTGAGTGTTTACAAGAGAAAAGAAGAGCCCACCGGTCGCCTATTTGAAAAGCAAGATTATCTCGGCACTCAGGAAGCATAGGTCGAAGATTTTGGGTTTTCTGGCTCGCTGCCTCTTCATCTAGTTAGAGACAGCGCGATAAATAATGTGACAGGCTCTACCCCTTGTTTGATGCCGCGTGTTCGTCGCTCAGGACGATGCAGCAATTGTGCTAACCATTATTTTTAGTGTGTCCTGTGTGGTACGAAGGGTTTTGACCGCTGAGTTTCTTGGTGAAGTGAGAGGCTTCTCAGCATAAACTACGTGGTATTCGTACAACTGCAGGAGATGCTTTTAGTGTTCAGAGGCTCGATTCGGCAGGGTATTCTCTATACAGGGTAGTTTGGAGGACGAGCTGAACAAGAAAGTGAACAAAGTCCGCCTCACTGCACCGTCTCCAAGTCATATTTATTATTTAGGCCGCGATCACATGCCACGCCGGCGTAGGCAAACGTAACTAAAAGTAACGGCTCCGGCTAATGTAATTCGACAGTTCTGCATAATTCAGTCACAAGTACCTCTCACAGTGTCCACTGCGCCTATCGCCTGTGGTTGGACCTCCACGCTGGGATTGTTTCTGCTTAAAAATGCTGGTACCTATAAGGGTCGCATTTTATAAATACAGACGATTGCGATATTCGTGGAAGGAATTCCGCTTTTTCAGGCACCATCGAAGTCAGCTTTCAGTACACCAAGTACTGCTGATACAACTGCATCTTGCAATATGCATCTGTAGGAGTGCAAATAAACCCGTCTTGTAGACACAACAGGAATATAAACGATGTCGGTTTTATGGCAAAATAAAAACTTGAGCTATTCTACAACATCTCCGCAAGTGTATAGAAAGCGTCAGATATGATTTTCATTGTATGCTGCGGTAAAGCCGCCTATTTATATAGTTTGCTGCGGGATGCATGCGACAAGCAAGTGTTGGAGCTTGTTTTTGTATCTATACTCCTTCCTTTGAAGTGTCCATGTATGATACCAGATGGATTGGCAATATGTAAATTTCAGAACTTCACCGTTAGACAAGGTATTGCGTCAAACCAATAACATTCGCAAAAATTGCATAAAGTTGTTTAGCGGCCAACACTATTGTACATTCTGGGGCGGGGACAGTTTTTGAAAGAGAGATATATTGTTTTTCTAAAGCATTAGCGACAAAGTTCGTTGCAGTGCATGGCATTTTCCCGCGATACAAACGTAACCCACCTACGATACCTCTTTGAAACGTAATGGCTAGAAGCATACAGGGACTAAAAGTAGAAAAGCGGGGAGCGCCGCAGCTTACCTTGTTCCTTTGAGTTCGGGGGCGCCTTTGAATCTTGGTGTTACGAAACAGGGCTAAGTCATTTCGCGTTTTTGTCGGGCTTTTATTTCTTCTCCGCCTATCACTTGACAAGCATTGCGATTTTATTAAAGAAAAAAAAGCAATCGTTCGAGATCATCCTTGATTCTCCTCAGTTTTAAATTGACATTCAATTTTCATGGCATCATTCGTGCTTCGCAGTGAATGTCCCAAATACAAACTTGCCGTCACGTTGGCAGTGTTAAAACAAAAAACACCGAAGGGGGTGGCCATACTTGAAAACCTGTTTTTGTTGTCCTCCCACGTGTTCCCTAGTGTTCCGTGCCTCAGCTTGTCCAGAAATAGAACTTACCCGCTTCGTGTAAAGGTCAAGTAGAATACACTTAGGCAGGCTCCCCTTCAGCAGTGTGCTAAAGGTATTGGATATTTTCGTAGTAGCACGGTTCACTTGAGAATTGTACAGTTGGGGCTGAGGAGAAAACTAATTCTTGCCCACTTGCACAGGAGTGATTTATTTTATAGGTCAGATATTTTTAGCAGGTACACCTGCAAAACGTATCAGTTTTCTCCTATTGGTGCTTAACCTTTCGTCCAGAGCAGGTGCGTGGGTGTCCTCGCGGAAAGCAGAGCATCTTGAAGCTCCCAGGGGAGCCTAAAGAGACTAAAACAACTTCTAGCTCAGTAGTCAGGCGTCTGCACAACGGTGTGTCGGTTTGCCAACTTCGCAATTCTCCGTCACCCCTGGGGCTAACCCCTACAGATCGCCGTGAAAAGAGCGTGGCGCGATTGCGCACGGAAAGTTACGGCATTCAGTCATAGTAAATGATGTGTTGCTGTAAGGAAATGCTCTTAAGAAACTGGTTCGGTTCTACCGGGTGGCGTAGTAAGGCAAAACTGCTGAATAAATTTAGTGAGTGAGTGAGTGAGTGAGTGAGTGAGTGAGTGAGTGAGTGAGTGAGTGAGTGAGTGAGTGAGTGAGTGAGTGAGTGAGTGAGTGAGTGAGTGAGTGAGTGAGTGAGTGAGTGAGTGAGTGAGTGAGTGAGTGAGTGAGTGAGTGAGTGAGTGAGTGAGTGAGTGAGTGAGTGAGTGAGTTAGTGAAATGCTGTAACTAACTATCGTACCTAGAAATGCGAGGGGTGCGGGGAACCCGTAAGCGCTAGCAGAGCAGAGCGTCACGGGTACGTCGTGCGCTTCCTCAGGTTAGGGAAGTTACGCTTCGAGAGCTCTCCTAGCCTTCTGTCAGCCGCCGGTGTATTTCATGCGCGTCTGCGCGTGTTGTTTATCTGCTTCCATCGAAAAAAACTGTTAATGCATCGTGACTTCAGCGTATAACAAGAGTCGATCCTACCAGGGCCTTTTGTGAAAGGTAACGACACTATACCAGATAATAAACACGCACACACGCACGGGAAACCAGCCAGTGGACGGGGGGCTAGGAGAGCTCTCTAACTGGAAATGGCTGAAGCAGACAACGTATTATCGCTGTGCATTTTCGCTTCTATCACTTATCTAGTACTCCGACCGAGTAACACCTTTCAAAATTATTCCAGGCATGTTCCCCGATGGAGCTGGGTGTTGGCACTGTGTGAATTGAGGACAGGGACCGAGTTGGCAGTCAGTAAATGAGACATGGTGCTGTCCTTGTAGGTGCATGCCCTAAAATATGAGAGATATTGTGGCGAGGGGAATGAATGCGGAGGTTTTGCATCTGTCTATGTCTGACATCGAGTGGTTGCTTGGCATTGTGATATTTTCTTTTACTGTTGGCACTTTGTTCAAGGAGCGTGTCCCTGCCAACTGTAAGTATCCTGCACCAGATTGCCTATTTACATATTTTTCTTTGTATTGGGAAGTTTCGCTTACTTTGTGTGACTCTATATTTCGCTTACTTTGTGTGACATTGCACCCGCTCAATATAATGCAGTCCAACGAATGTAGCAAACCGGACAGGTACTAAACACTCCGGATACATAAATCTGCTAATGCGATTCTAAGGCAAAAGCATTTAGAAAAAGCGACTCGTTTAATTGAGCGTACTCCTCCTAGATCAGCTGTAGTATTCTGATTGCTATTCCCGTTAGTGGCTATGCGGAAAATGTGTATGATTATTGCTTCGCCGCAGTGAAAAGGTTATTTTAAATCTACCCTGATAATTGAATGGCAGTTGAGATCATCAATGGTAAATATCATTTTGTTGATAAGCGGCGAAATCGAATACAATACGGAATAATGTAGCCAGGATCTAAGGAGCAGTATTACGCTAACTTATAGATCGCGGATTGTAGGAGGAATGCAGAATAGATCACGCGATGTTGGATTGTGGCTTAGCTAAGAGAAGCCACGATGCTGCATCTTTAAAAGCGTGTAAGGAGATCTAAGTCTTCTTTAAAAGCCCTGCTGTTTTTATTGCCCAATTAGCTTCAGTGAAAAAGTAACCATGGCCAGAGGACCATTTGGTACCTCGCACTTAGATGCCACTTCCAACGTCTATTCTGGCAGGTTCACGCAACCGGCATAGAAAACATGCGATGCAGGTGTCAAATATCCGCTAAGCAAGCTACAAGTCTTTCAAAATAAAAACAAGAGGGATATCTTTGTCATTCGGCGTTACACTTTCTCAGAGCTAATTTCTAACTCTGCGCCCCGCTGCGGTATCTCTTTCCTGGCCCGTGATTCTGGCCAGACAATAGAGAAGCATTCATAACACCGGACGGCCTATACGAGTTCAAGGTGATGCAGTTTGGGTTTTGCACGGCGCCACCAACGTTTCAAAAAGTCATGAACACAGTGCTAGCTGGCCTGAAGTGGCACACCTGCCTCGTATACCTCGACGACATTGTGGTCTTCGCCCGGACTTTCGACGAACAGCTTGCAAGGTTGGAGTCTGTACTGGAGGCCACTCGTACGTCGGGGTAAACGCTGAAGCCCGAAGAGTGCGGTTTCGCCTAGGAGGAACTCAAGTTTTGGGGCCACGTCATCCACGGCGCAGGAGTACTGGTGGACCTGGGAAAACTTCAGCCATAGCGAACTTCCCAAGACGCAAAGACAAGAAGGGCGTGCGAAGATTTCTCGGCCTGTGCGCATACTATAGGCACTTCATCACAAACTTCGCACGCATTCAAGAGCCACTGACGCGCTTGACGAAAGATAGCACCCATTTCAGCTGGGAAAACGCCCAGGAAAATGCATTCCGCGAGCTGCAACAACGCCTGCGAAACCCTCCCGTCCTCGCTCATTTCGACGAAAACGCCGATACGGAAATACACACGGGAGCCTGTAGTATAGGCTTGGGTGACGTCCTCGTCCAAAAGCAAAGCGGTTGCGAGAGAGTAATCGACTATGCCAGCCGTGCTTGGTCGAAGGATGAGAAAAACTACTCAGCCTCTGAGAAATATAGCCTCACTATTATATGGGCGATTTCAAAATTTCGCCCATACGTGTATGGCACACCATTCAAGCTTGAGACAGACCACCATGCGCTGTGTTGGCTCGCCAATTGGAAGGACCCCTCCAGCCGTCTCGGGCGGTGTAGCTCGGGTCTGCAAGAGTTTGACGTTACAATCGTCTATAAATCCTGCAGGAAACACTCCGACGCCGACTGCCTGTCCCGCGCCCCCATCGACCAACTACCACAAGACTCCGATGAAGACAGCGCGTTCTTCGGAGTCGTGACGGAGAGCGATCTAGCCGCCCAGCAGCGTGCTGACCCTTACTTACGTGTCATGATCGACTACCTCCAAGGACACAACGTCGCCGTGCCTAGTTCTTTCAAACCAACTGACCAGCATTAGGCCTGAAAAACACCGTCCTCGCGAAGAATTTCCGCCCCGGAACAAGAAGGAATTATCTTTTTGTCATTCCGCCCTATCTTCGTGACGAAATTTGGAAAGCCTGCCACGACGACCCGTCTTCCGGACATCTCGGCACAGCTCGCAAAATTGGAGAAATGAAGGCAAGGTACTGCTGGCCCCACCTTACATCCGATTTAACCCACTACGTCCGCAGCTGCCGTGACTGCCAGCGACAAAAAACGCTTGCGACGATACCCGCCGGACTTCTGCAGCCGATCGCCGTCCCATCCAGGCACTTCCAGCAGATTGGAATGAACCTTTTGGGCCCGTTCCGTACGTCACGATCCGAGAACAAGTGGATTGTCGCAGCGAAAGACTACATGACGCGCTACGCAGAGACTGCTGCTCTTCCGAGGGGGACTTCCCAGGAAGTCACAAAGTCCTAATTCAAGTTGTGCTGCGACATGGAGCCCTTGAAGTTCTGATCACGTACCGCAGAACGGCATTTACTGTGGAGCTTATGCTAGGAATCATATGGTACAGCAACGCAGATCACCACAGAACGACGGCGTACCACCCCCAAACGAACTGACTATCGAATTGTCTGAACAAAACAATCGCGTATATACTCTCTATGTGTGTCGACGTTGAACATAAGACCCGTATGTCACGTTGGCGTACAACACAGCGATCCGGGAAACTAGCAGATGACACCGTTCGAGCTTCTCTACGGAAGACGGCCGACTACGATGCTTGACGCAATGCTCCCGCATGTAGAAGACGACGACCTCAACGCCGACGTCCAAGGATACCTTCAGCTTGCTCACGTTCGTACAACGGACCAGATGCGGGACGCTCTAACCTCCGTTACCGAGACGCCGAGTACCGTCCAGGGAATGTGTGTGGGTTTGGACTCCGATCCCATGAGGCGGACTCAGTGGGAAGCTTCCGCGGTGGTATTTCGGACCCTACCAGATTCTAGGACGTGTTGGCCAACTTACCTACGAAGTGATCACCGATGATGCTTCCGGCTCATCACGATGACACACGCGACCCGAAGTCGTCTACGTGCTTCGCCTCAAACCTTACTTCGCCAGATGTCTGACATTTCTGTTGTTGTTTTGTTGTTGCTGTTTGTTCGCACTGTCGTTTATTTTGGCATCGGGTCGATGCAGTCTTAGATGGTGTAATCCCGGGAAACATGTGTGGGTTTGTTTATTTATTGTTAGTTTTTACTGCCCGGCCACGTCCGGTCCTGTTATCTGGGTCCTAAGCGAAGCGCGTGATCCATTTTTTTTATGCTGCACGGGTTATCTCTTTTAAATAAGGAGACTGTTTCGCCCTGACGACGCTAGCCAAGAATAATCTTCTTTGATCTACAATGTTCTGGGTGTAAATCGATGGTTCGACAATGACGAGCGTCAAAGATAAAAAGCCTGCAGAGCCGAAGCCCCGGTATTCGACTCGACGAGGCTCGCATGCGCACATCACTTTGCTGACTGCTCTTTCGCCGCCTGTGTATTCCTTGTGTTGTTTGCGGAGCACACGTTCACTCCCCAGAAACTTGTTTTACTTGAAGACAACCACGTCTTTTTTGACATCGTGACAACACTTTTTATTTCACTAAATATGTGACTGGGTTTTTTCCTACAGCGTTTTTAGCCTCTTCCATCTTATTTACGATAGTAACAATTCATTCAAGAAAAAACAAGATTTTCTCCGATATCGGCAGATAGATGATTGCAGTTTTCTTATCAGAGAATTCCCAAATTTCTCTTGAAGAACCACTTTCCTGTATTTTTTTATATTTGACTTAACCTTCCACCTAAAATAAATGCTTGGATTTCTGCCTTTTTATGTTTTTTCCTTTGTGCGTGTTAGTTTTTATTTAACTATGTACACGTCTGCACAAGGTAAGAGAGTTCTCTTTTTTGTTTTGGGGCAGAAAGTTGTCCGTCTCTCCACGATCGATTTGTGTCTTTAACTTTCCTTCATTTTCCCTGCTCAGCCGATCCATCCACGGAGTAGCTTTCTAGAGGGGGTAAAGAAGGACTGTCCGGATTTTTTTCACAAGGAAAACTAAAAAAACCCGGTGCTCTTTGTAATATCCCTGGACGGAAATGTTGAGGGAACAGATTCCCATACCCTACGTAAAGTCAAAGAAGTATAAACCCCACAACACCCGACTCCTACCTGGCTATGCTTGTAGCAGCGCACCTTTCCCGTATATTCCTGTGGGAGACCAGTGTTAAATCATCCCTTGTGAGCAACACCTTCGAGGCAGAATCTTATGTCTTTTCCTCGGGCCCCTTGTTAAGCCATCGCATTTGTCGCGTACTTTTTCCAGTTGCGGGGCCTGTATACCTACTTCTTTACCTTCGTATCTGTATTGTCGCTTAGTGAAAGACACTCTTTATTGCGACGTAGGGTGAAAGCGACGTTTGGTCGACCGCTGAGTATGGCGCGAAGCTGTTTGCCGAAGACGAAAAGAATGGGTCTACTATTTTCTGCCCACATTGTTGTTGCTACTTTTATCTTAGTGGCTGGGTGTTTGTGCACTCACTGGCTCGCAAGAGATTCTTTGCTGTGGTTTTTTTCTTCTATTCTCCACAGAAGCGGGTCTGTGTGCGAAAATGTAAGCACCGCTACAAAATTTAGCCAGAATAAATTAGGAAATATATTCAGCGTATTTTGTACGGCTGAATGTATTTGTGTATCATAGCATTCGGTCCAAAACGCTGAATACGCGCATGCAAGCACATTTATTTTCCGGGCTACAAAGCTTTTAATGGGCAATATTATAAAAGCATTCAAAAATTAGCTTGTTATATTCCTTAGGACAAAACGCAGATAGATAAACATGTCTTCAACCTGTGTTATTTAACAAGCAGAACGTGAGAATTTGAAGGGAAAGTCAATCCTTAGCTTGATTCCTCGCCTTCGCGAATCTTGATCCGTTGACAACACACCCGTACATCAAGAGAGAAACGGTACCATGTCGTGAAAAATCGCAGGTCACGGTGGCGCAGCACAATCTCGAAGAGTACGCACGCACGGTACACGCCGCAATAGAGCAGGGGTACTTCCGATTTCAGCTTGTTATCGAAACACATCGCCAGTATACCAAAGCACGCTGACAGGGAATTTTGTCGTATTCACTTTACAAAATTCGCTTTGCGAAATGGAAATATTCGCCCTTCGAAGTGCAAAAAAACCAAGGCACCGCAGTTCTTCGTCGCTGGAGCAGTCGTCGCGTAAAATGCTTGCAATCTTGGCCGCTTCTCTTGCTCGTATCACAGATTCCGTAACTTCATCTGTTGCTGCAGACATTTCCCCGAGGCCAATGATGTACTTTCTTGAAACAAAGATCCTCGTGACTTCTTGCGCTGCGCAAATAAGTGGAAGAATCGCAGCCTCGCCGCCACGTTGTCACTTCCGAATTTTGACTCAAAGCCGGAGGGAACAAAGGGTTCCCCTGCAGGAGACCATGTCCTCCGTCAACCCTCCCCATTTCTCGTTTCTCCTTGTTCACGTGTCCCCCACCTGGCGCCTAGTGTCGCGGGAGAAATTTCGGTGTACGACGATATCCCCGACTTTCTTCTGACGTAATTTTTCTGCATAAAACAGGAGAGGAACACCTCAGCTCTTTCAATATCTCCAGCGGAAAGGATGCAACCGCTGTTCAAGCCCGTTTAGCATGGGGAGAGTACGCGAGCAGTTTTATCCTACTTTCTTCGTGGACTGAACATGGCATGTAACACAGCGCCGGTTGAGGGCGGAATCAAACCACGCCACTTGCAGTATAGAAGCTGTTCAGCTCGCGAAGTATGCCCCATTTCTCTTACAGTGTACACACATGGGCTTTGAGGCAGGCTGTAGTGGAAGGCCAAAAATATGTGCTGACTTCCTACTTCGTTTACCTTTCTTTATTGCTTAAATAGCTTATACGTCACCATTCCCAAACCCCCACACGTATATAGGCAGTGTGCATCTTCGTTGGGGTAAAGGCAGTAGTAGCACAGCCCGTTGTTATTACTCCTGCTGAAATATTTGTGCGACTCTTTTTTTAAAAACGTCGATTATAGAGGAAAAGAGAATATATCGTCACGGTATAAACAAAACTACTAGCAGAATTGTTTATTTACACAGGCGAACCTGTGCCCACAAGGGAGCTGCGAACGTCTAGCCTTGGCCAAACTCTCGAGCTCTTCTTCCTTCCCTTTTTCTCCGGCTTCCTTTCTTCGTCGTCTTCGTCTCCACAAGTTATCAGCGGCTATCTCCAAATTGGGTATGTGGAGAAACAAGAGCGGTTGGTGAATGCCTGCCCAGGGAATGGCGTCAAAGTTCAAACTCATTACTAGCCATGGCAATATTGGCAACATGGCATTCCCGACAATAAATGTAGAGTTAATGGATAGGAAGGAGGGCCAAAGGACAATATAAACTGTGCAATAGGGTCTGGTTCAAAAAAGAAGATCAACCAGCTAAGAATTGCTGTATTTTGCTCTAATTAAATTTTTGAGAGATGGAGCCAACCCCGCCAAAAAATTAACGGAAGTTTAGACGTGATCTTTACCTAATGTTGTTGGAAATTTTTGAATTTAATTCCATGTAAATTATTCGCACCCTGTACGGGAAACTGTACTTCTCTCTTACTGCGTTGTGTCATGCATGTGTGAGCACGATACAAACTTTGATACCATTGCTGGTTTCACTTAAATTGTATCACAGGGATACTGCCAAGACACAAGAAAAATCCCGGGCCAACTCCACAACCGTGAAACCTGGGGATGTTGGAAGCATGCACTGTATGAGTTTATTGTTTGCGCTTTCGTGTTTTTGCCCAAGGAGATGAAACCATTGGGGGGTAGAGGTATACTGCTTTTCCGTAAATGTCTCGTATCTTTGAAGCACGGAGCGTTCTAGCTCGACGATTTGGACAACGAGTATCCCGGTTTGTTTATTCTGTACGTGTTTTTGCCCACGGAAATGAAACGTTCTAGCGCGAGGCTTCGGAAAATAATTTTACCGTTGTGTTCTTCTAGCTCGCGTATCTAGTGCGGGGCATTACAAAAAGAGGGTCCCAGTGTTTTAGTACCATGACTACATAAAACAACGACGACGACAGGAGACGCCAAGAGCCCGAACTCTTAAGGGATTCGTAGTTAAAGCAGACTTGAAGTACAAGTAGGAGCACATCATCATCACCAGCCTATTTACGCCCACTGCAGGGCAAAGGCTTCTCTCATTGTTCTCCAATTCTCCCGGTCCTGTGCAAACTGCTACTAATTCATCCCCGCAAACTTCTTGATCTCAGCTGCCCACCTAACTTTCTGCCGCCCCCTGCCACCGTTGCCTTCTCTAGGGATCCACTCTGTTACCCTGAATGACCCACTGCTATCTTGCCTTTGCATTACATGCCCTGCCAACGTCCATTTCTTCTTCTTAATTTCTACTATGTCCTTAACACGCGTTTTTTCCCTAACCCACTCCGCTCTCTGCTGGTACCTTAATGTTTCACCGAACATTTTCCGTTCCATTGGTCGCTTAGTCGTCCTCAATCTAAGTTGAATACTTTTAGTGAGCCTCCAAGTTATTTTTCGTAGGTGAGTACCGGTAAGATGCAGCTGTCAAACAATTTCTTCTTGAGGGACACTGGTAGGCTACCATTCAATGTCTGAGAATGCCAACCGTTCTATATAGGAACATATAGTGGCACCAAATTTCAAGGGCACCTAAGTACTTCGTCTTTTATGTGAGTCCATTATTATGAGGTGCGAATGGAACGCCTGAGACGCATTCTCCTTCCTTGATTTAACTAATCGGTTTGTATTTTTGCCTCTTCAGGAGTTTTTTTTACCCTTTTGAACGCATTAAAATGGCCTCGAAGTGTCTCCTACGTGTTGCCGCGCGGCCCGCTAGTTCCCACGCGTGATGTACAAATTAACGGCGATGTTGAAGTTCTCTACCTGTCGGTTGTTTTGTTCGGCTGTGCTCCTAAACTCCCTTGACATATTCGCGGTTTAGAGGCGCGGATGGTCGCCTCTCGCTGCGGCCGTGTTTAAGCTTGGGCTATTGAACGCTTCGTTGTATATGAAACACTTAAGAAAGCGAAGGCGTTCTGTTCAGGACACTCTAATACGACTTCATCGCTCAAGGAAAAAATATTGCTTTAGAAGCTACCTCCTCTTTGAAGAGTTTAATTTGTAACTACCATTTGTCATAACGGGGAGGGTAGTATGTATCAACAACTTACGCTTTTTCAGATGTTGGTTTAGACCCCTGTCGGAAACATGTTCAAGCAGCTGCTGGACAGACAAGACCTAAATCAACTACCAATCCAGCATAGAAGGCTCATTAGATTACAAGGTGGGTTTACAAGGGCAGCATTGACTAAAGGCGATTTGTTACACTGTCTACAGTGTCGGACGACCTGACAATGAACACATTAGTAAAGAGATGGCGGGGTACATTACCTTGCGTAACGCCGGATCTGGTACATTACATTTACACTCTTAAGAGTTTTAAAATTAGCTGATATAAAAAGTTTAGCTTTCCTACAGTAACCAAACCGGACGAACGTAACGTAAAATCACCAAATTGATTTTCCTACCGCAACTTTAGGTAAGGTTCCCTAAGCCACAGAACCAACCATTTCATACGCTTAAAACCAAGCTACAAATGTGAAATAGAAGAACACTTTTTTAAATGACAAAAACAAAAAAAAAGGAAGAGTGGCAGATTGTCATCGTGTCTCGGCCCTAAAGATTAGAAATCAAAGAAGGAACCGGTACAACTTAATTCCCGGAACTGCTCCTTAAAAATATGAATTCCTTGGGGTGCCATCGCTGCAACGCTATGGTACAGTGCCTTTAGACGGTGCTCAAGGCATAGTAAGATTACTTGTACTTCTAGTAGACGTGAATAAACAAAACGTGTATGTGTTGAAATTTTGACAGGCACAAATGAAACAGGTATTTCTCACAACCTCAGCCGCCGTCTATCCCGGCACCGCTCAAAGCCTCTAGAGGCCGAGAGGGCACATTACAATTTTTTTTTTTGAAATGTGTAACTGTATATAGGTCGCTCAGCTGCATGCCAGCCACGAAAGACATTTTTATCCAAAAAAGATGCTGGAAAAAATAGAAAAAATATTGCGCTGTATCGATGTTACGAGCAGGAGTGATGTGATGTGGCCAGCACTCACAGCATGCTTCTTTGCGGTGACCTAATGGAGCATCCGCCAATCCTAAAAACAAGTTTCGATAAAGTAATTGAGATATGGCTGGAAAAAGGCTTTGGAGTCGATACTGCTTGAAATCGTTTCTCAAATATCCCGATTAGTTGTTTTAACTTCGCCGTAAAACTTGAATATGTGTTATCTGGACAAAGCGACTCTTTTATTAAACTAAACCTCTATTTGGTATCCATTGTTTAACATTTAATGACACCGATCATTTCAGGAAACCTTAATTTGAACATTTTATTTCACGTCTTTAAGAATGCTCTAAAATTGTTGACTCATCTTGAATTCCAATGGCAGATCTGGAGCACTTTCGGAGCAACTTTTCTGCTCTGTCTGGAGCAGACGCGTTCCAACGCAGATCAGGAGCTACCAAATCCTGTTCCAATGGCAAATCGGGAGCGCCGCCGCAGCCGAGATCGCTCCGTTGAGCAAGAAAAGTTGCTCCGCCGAAATCGGTGGAGTCGGTCGGAACTCACAAGGGCGCTTACTTTTGCCGCGTGATGTCGCCAACGTCGCCGCCGTCTGCGCTTCCGGTCAGTGCTCTCCTTCTCTGCCTCCTCCAGCCGCGCAGACAAACGTGCCGGCGGGAACCAGACGATTTCGGGAAGCCGCGACAAAAAAGAATGCTGGGGATTTACTGTTCCCGTCATGGTTGAGCACTTTGCTCCCGCGGGAGCGGCGGCGTTCCAAAGACAGCTTCGGAGTACCTGCTCTTCGCGCAGTTGGCGGGCTCCGCGGTTGAGCATAGTGAACGCTCCGGATATGCCATCGGAATTCAAAATCAGAAAACACACAGACGTCTTACTTTCCGTTAGGATCTTAAAACACCTTGGTTTCTGTTGCTACCCACAAAATCACCGCTAAGCCACAACTGTTTTTTTTATTTCTAAGCAAGCTTCAGCACCAGGTGAATAAAAGATTGCACTCAAAATGTAGGTATGAGGAAACATGCGTGAAGAAGCACAGAAAATAAGCATGGGTTGTGATTGTACAGTAGACATCTATGCAGCCACGTAGACGGAATGCCGTTTGCTCTAGGCGAGGGAACCTTCGATAGGGTAATTAACTAAAAATAATTCACCATGCCTGAGATTATAAACCAAGTGGGCGTGCGTCTCAACGCATTTTCCAAAATCTCTGTGCCTGGTAGGGGAGCCACGTAATAAAGTCGCATCGGTTCTGTAGTGATGATGTGTGGTAGAGCTGCCAGCTCGACCACACACCGTGGCACGTGGCAAGCGCCGAATGATAAACTCAAAACAATATAGCCGAGAAGCCGCAGGTGTTGACACGGCATAGAATTCGTTGCCATCTCCCAGCGCCGAGAAAAAGGCGCTCGCGCAATGTCTAGCCGAACCAAGTGGGTGGATATTATCTGAAACAAAAGCCCGAACTGCACAAAAAAGTAGCAAATACTATGCACTGTTGTGACATTGAGGGGCATCTCGGAATCCCTTCTTCAATATAGAATGGCCACGCGCTGCAGCACTTGATGTGCATGCCACAATACGGTATGTCATGCGGGGCGGACACAATTTTCTCGGCGAGGTGTGCAGGAAAGTTGCCATAAATCCAGAAGAAACAAAGCTGCCACTTCAAGAGCTTTGTACAAAGAAGGAAATAAATGAAAAATGGAAACGGAGAGATGAAATAGTAATGGCTTGACCGCTCGTGGTCGCTTAAAAGAGTGGCAGAATTTATCCATGGTGAGAACATTGCATTTTTTCTCCTTTGAGGTAAATGGGCCAAAAAAAATCTGTGGGGAAGAAAACTATAATAAAATTCTATCCCGCGTGCAACAAAGAACAATGCTGTGTTCTTATCTCAACATTTATTCATTCCAGGTTATTATAAGTGTATAGAAGAGGGAATATTCTCATGCGTAACAGATACACCACTACAACAACAGAGGGCTATGCGGTGCCTACACAAGGCAGTCAACTGTGTGAATGTCCACAAGTACAATGACTAACAATCAGTTTATTGGGTTCCCTGTCTTCACCACCACCAGATCAGCTTATTTAATGTTTACTGCAAAACGAAGGTATTTCACATGGACCTCCATCCCCTACGGTTCTGGGATGCATTGTGTGAGTACTCTTCACAGGCAAATTTTAATATTTCCTCCTTCCACATATTAAGAACAGGAGAGCTGTTTACGACTATATTTGCATTTGCGTCGCACTAAAAATCCTCGCAGGCTCAAGAATAAAATGTTGTTAGGGAAATACTGGGATTGTAATTTCGGACCTTTTCGCAATGACACTGGCAAGATAACCACTGCTCCATCCCAAAGACCCAACAGATACGGGGTTAACCGTGACGGGGAACAAGTAGATGCGCAGCCAATTTAAAGAAGGAAACCGAACCTGGGTTTTTCGCGGTATAGACAGGCGTCTATCTAGTTGAGCTGTCATCGCATTGCAGGCGCACAGAATTTCCATTGGGTTTGTAGCGCGGGCGTTGTCTTCGTATTTAGACGCGAGTTGTACCCCCGCTAACGCGGTCCATGTCGGGATATATGTAAAAGCTAGCGGACGAATTGACCGGGTCTGCGAGACAAGTGAGGTGGAAGCGAGGTGCAACAGCCGGGTCTCCAGTGAAAGGATAGGGGCCGCGACCTTTACTGTTTGACGAGCCTTTCAACACTAGTGCAATCTACGCCTATCTTTCTCCTTTTCGTGAAGAATTCCTCCTGAACGACGTCGATTCTGTGGTTGCATTTTCACAATTATTTACACTAACACCTTGCCAATGCAACAGGATGGGGTTGCATTGTACGAGTGCTGAATTTCCGCTCCTGTAATTCTTGGGTGAACAAACAGGAGCTGGATTTTAGTACTGCTTCAGTCTTATCGTTTCCAATATTTTCACGGCAATGCAATAATAACTGCTTTACGCGGGATATCAAATGCAAATGTCTTGGGTACCTTGCCGGCTGGCCTCTGTGCTATTGAGGCCCTGTGTAAAACAAAGTTGTTGATAGAATGTGCGTGCCTTCATAAGATATTCACACGGCGGCCAACTGGCCCGAACTACATTTTCTCATTTGCTTTGCTGGATGACGGAAAAAATGTTATTGTTCAAGCTTCGCAGGGCACGAAAATAAAAAAAAACATTTTGCAGCCACAAAATAACTTTTCCCGTGATGTTGTCTCTGAAGACCTATTAATAGAAATAGAGCAGGAAAATCACTGAACCTTATTATTTCAGCGGACGAATATGTTTTATGTCTTGTATGCCCGATAACCTGATTTGTTCGCACATTTTGATGTTCTCTTCGAGGTATCTGTTGCTTTTAATGCAGCGTATTTGATTTTTTTAGTTTGTTTTTGTTTTTCTGCGGCCATTTTTTATCGCCATGTCCACATTCATAGCCCATATGTATACCTTTGTTGTGCTCTGTATAGCTATTGTCATTCCGGTTGTTTGTACTGGTGAGCAGGTTACACTTATCAGCCGAAGAAGTGAGGCACGTTGGCGTCAGGCAGGGAGAATGCTTTCAAGGGACATCATTAAAGATCGCTCTCTCTCTCTCTCTCTCTCTCAAGGGACAAATACCTGGCAAGATACATAAATGAACAATAACGTAATCTACCCCAAAGAGTGAATGCCCTGTTAAAAGAAGTTCGTGCCTCAGAATAGTTCGTGCTCACGTGTGGGAGTCGCTGGCGTAGGTGAGCTGGGTCGGTGCGCTGGTCGCTGTGCTCGAGCGGTGCGTTGGAACGGGGCACTAGTCTGTAGAAGTGCTGCCGGGCGATGGTAGGAGCTTGTTGCTTTACAAACGCCAGCGCCTTTTCTATGCCGCCACATGAAATGACTGGAAGAGACTTGGCTTAGCTCGGCGCGATTATCTCTTGGGCGTTCAAGCCCAGCCGAGACCTTCCAGGAGGATTGTGTGGCTCCGAGCGGAGGTTCCCCGAACGTTCGCGACCGGCAGGTCGCTCCTCGAAGTTCCGCAGACCTGAAATATTATCCATGGCCTGCTAAATCCGGAGAAGAAAAGAGAGCACACCAAGAATGAGACTGTCACCCTTCTCAACAAGTCGTCAGGTTCCGAGCAGGAGCTTCTTTAAAAGCTTCAGGAGCTCTATATTCCGTCAGCTGCCACCGTTCCTCCCCCGGATTCCACCGGTGGCCCCAACGAGACCTTAGATTGCCCCATCACGGTTGCCGAAGAAAGGGCTGCCCTAACTCGTGTCAACGTTCCATCAGCCCCGGGTCCTTACGGTATCACCAACAAGCTTCTTCAGAACCTCACTGGAGCCGCAGAACGGGCGCTCACTCACTACATGAACACAGTGTGGACGTCGGGCTTTTTCCTCCCTCCTGGAAATGAGCGATCTTGCTTATTTCCAAACCAGGAAAGGAATTGGCTATAACCAATCTCAGGCACATTTCCCTGACCTCTTTTCTGGGCAAGTTACTTGAACACGTCATTCTGGCCCATCTCCAAGCGTATATGGATGATCAGAGACTTTTCCCTCACACCATGCTGGGTTTTCTTCCTAAAATATCTGCCCAGGACGTTATCGTGCAGCTTCAGCATCAAATTTTGGATAACTGATATTTCCCGGCAAGACACTAAAGTCATCATGGGCATTAATTTTACTAAAGCTTTTCCTAATGTCACTCATCAAAGTATACTGACCGGGCCTAACAGACTTCACGTGGGACCCCGCACCACACCAGTACATCGCCAACTTTCTCACTAGTCGTACAGCATCCCTCTCGGTCCACGACCTAGAATCAGGCCCCATGCCCTTGGGCAGTAAAGGAACACCTCAGGGGTCAGCCATTTCTGTTTCTATTCAACGTGGCTATGCTCCCGCTCCCTCCCCTCTTGGAATGTATCCACGGCCTGCATCACAGCATCTACGCGGATGACATCATCTTCTTGGCAGCTGGGGGCAGCGATGGTGACATTCAGGGAGCGCCTTCAGCAAGTGACCCTCTTCGATCCCCCTACAGTGTGGCCCCCATCCAACGGAACATGAAGCCTGCCTTCCACCAAGAACACCGCCTTGCCCGGGCCAAGGCCTCACACAATGCTCACGCTTCGCACCCCACCACCCTCTACGTCGACGTAGCCGAATATGCCGAACGTGCAGCCTACGTCGCCGTAGTGGTCAACTCCCGAGGAGACTCTGTTGCTTCGTGCTCGGTCTCCAGGCTTCACCCTGAAGTTGGGGAAGAAGTCGCCATTCCCCTGGCCCTTACAGCTGCCCCGTCCACCGCAATAATCTCCGACTCGCAGACGGCTTTTCGGAGCTTTGCGATAGGTGGTGTATTCCCCATCACCGGACGCATCCTGCCGACTCCCCCAAATCCGCCTGCACATTGCCCATGCCTGATATGGACACCGGCCCATTCGTCCCTTCCGGGTAACGAGCTGGTTAACGAGGTAGCTCGAGATTTCTGTGGCCGGGATGCCTCGGATGCTGTCTCTCCACCTCGGCCGGGAGGGAGGGATCGCCTGGTTACGTATCGGGAAATAACGCAGCCCTACCGCCTTACTCGGATGACCTTCCCCGGCCCCGCTCCCACCTTAAAGCACAGTCAGTCCATTCAGTGGCGTCGACTGCGGACTAACACCTTCCCGCATCCCTCATTGTGCCACCTCAACTTCCTCACGCGATACTGCCACACGTGCACATGTTGCGGCGCGCCTTTCGCTTCCCATCACCACATGGTGGGCGCATGGCCCTCCCAACTCTCCTCCCTCCTACCCTGTCCCTGGCCCAAACCACGCTAGAGCAAAGGGAAGCTACGCTGCTCAGCTCCGACCCACATGTGCAAGAGTGTAATCCAGCTGGCCGAACTCGCCGCTAGGGCCCACGGGCTTCTGGCCGTCGACTAGGGCACTGTAGTGTGCCGGTGCGCCCAGCCGACGGCTGTTTCTTAACAGCTCTGGATAAACAAAGTTTTTACCACCACCAGCACCGCCTCGGTCGTCGTGTTTCTCGCCCGTGCCACCACCGACTGGCCAAGGTAAATGAAACTGCTAGTGAAGCTTCCATAGAAGCCCATACGTTCTGAAAATGGCGGCTCTTGAGCTGCACTTGGGGCTTAGCGCCATCTGTGTTAGGAGGGAACACATCCGGCGCAACCAAAAATAAACAGGATGTGACGCAAGATCCGGTCAGAAAGCGACGTCATTTTGGTGCATTAGCGGGAAAATTTGGCTTCAAAATAGCTTTACAGGCCTCGGATCACTGACGGCTCTTGCCATTGCAAGCTGACGCAAGTTGGCGAGAGCTTGGCGTGTGTGCTTCAAGTCAACACCAGCTTAACTAGTAGAGACTCGTGACTAGAGAAACGTACTTAAGCATACTGTCGTATGATTCGCCTCGGCGTTTTTAAAAAAAAACATCTTGCATTTTCTCTGAACCTTTATTTTGTATTCATGCTTTCCACTGCTCTATAAAAGCAATCAGCTTTTTATTTTGAGTGCAGTGGGTGGTGAACCGGGAACCGGACACGCACCCACCCCTTCCCCTCCGCCTCCGAACTTTAGGAGCGCCTTTCCGAACAGTACAAAGACTGCATCACAGAGCAATGACATGTGCCATTCTTCAGGGGGCGCTACTAAAAGGTTTTTGAGAATGAACAAAATTTTCATAAATGATCTGCTCACTGGTCCTAAATAAATGTGATTCAAAAATAAATATAGTTCGTAAAATATAAATTTTTTTTATTGTAGAACAAAACTTGGTTTTTTGTTACTAGTGTTGGTTCCCTCTTCACCTAGTCGCGCTTCGATCGCCACTCCCATAAGCCCCTATGCTGATGTCACTGACAATAGGTTCTGAACCGCTTTTCGCCCGAAGCTTCGCTACCATTGATATTTCGCAGTGTCCGACGGCACTCTAGCTGATCGTTGCAGGCATGGCTAGAGGGCCGTCCGACGACATTCGAATATTTAACACTAGGCTAGCACCGCCCAAAGAGTCTGTCGTAGTAGTGTATAGGGTCCGTCTTAGCTAATGTATCCCCGAGTCGGTGGTTCGACACCGGCTCTTTCCTGTGTTTTTTATTATTTATTTGACGCGTATTTTTGCGCCTTAGGTGAGTTTTTGTGTTTTAAATGATTTCTTTGTGTGCGTTAGGTTAGCTTATGTTATCTTTAGGTTAGGTTGCCTAGATTTATGTTATCTAGAGCGATGTACTGCCAGACGCGGCAATTTTGTCATAAAATGCCCTTGGACGTCAATATAGCGGAGTGCTTATAACACCGTCGGACGGCACTCTCGACACAGCCTTTATATTTACCTTGGACTGGCTTCCTCTTCAGTTCTTTTTTTTTTGTTGTTGTTCCTCTTCTGGTGGCGCATACCCACGTGGGCAATTGGCCAAGAAACGGGGTGGCTTTACGAGCCTAAAATGCCCACCTCATAGCCCAATACAATCAGCCTATAGGAATTTGGGCAACGGTTACCGAATTACATATTAGATCTAGAGAAAAATCAGTGATTGATGCCATTTTTGGGAGAAAAGGCTACAAACTTTTAACCAGGTTAGGAGGACATGCGTCTGGTCTCTGATATGTACGCGTGAATGGCCGCAATTATCTCTCTGTGACAAAACCCCAGGGATGTAGCCCCGAACGAAAGGAGCACGGGAATCGACAAAGGAAGGCCAATGCATTGAATTGGTGGGGCTAGATACCGTTTTCTAAAGGAAGATAACTCGCGGCAGTACAGGAAAAAGTGTTCAATTGTTTCAATTACACCGCCAGCAGCACAAACACAGGAAGAAGTGAGGCCAGCGCCAATGCACTTCTCTTCACGTGATAACTGCCAACCACCGCACACGCACTTCTTCTTTGCCACTTCTATACCGTGAGCAGCGCCTTTTCACTTCTCACAGCTTGATTTTACTGTTTCCATTCTTTTATTTATCTACCGCGCCCTTTTCGGTTTGAAGAAAAGCAAGATGTTCCGTCGCGCTTCCTGCTCAAGATTATAATAAAGCTAACCCTATACAGTTGCTGCCAACGTAGATAAATATGGTCTTTGAATCAGAGCGAAACATCTCTTTTTGCTACACAGATGTTCTCATAATGTTATCATGCATCTAACTATAGATGGGTATGTGAAGAAACACTGTGTGGGGGAGTTATTTTATATTTAAATAGTGTAATATGCGACTATTTTTGGGTTAGAATAGGCTCTTTCCGAAAATGGTTCTGATAAAACAGGGCTATTGATTTCAAAACCCAGCACACATACCCCTAAAACCTTCATAATCAGTCGTTTAATCTCATTTTCTATAAACATGCTTGCCTAAGTCAGACGCATGCATCGTTTGCAAGCAAAGCCAAATCTCTAGTGTGCAATGCCGCTCAAAATTGTCTGTAAATGCGACAGAAACTTTTATGTTTATGGAGACTGCTCGGTTGAAATGTTTATAAGAGCGGTTTTGAATGACAAAACAAAATACCCCTTTAGGTTTTATTTGCGAGCTGCTATTTGTAATTTGACCGGGATCGCTCACCAGCGTCGCCGTCATGGTAGACGGAGAGAGAACCTAAATGCACTGTTCATCAACGCTTCCGTTCTCGGGAGCAATAATATCATGAGGGCAGTTTCAAGAGCAATGATATCACTGTTCCAGAAAAAAAAAATGTTTGTTTGCGCGAAGAAGCATAGTTCGTACTAATTAAAGTTAAACTAAGATAGGTGATAGAGTCAGGGAATTTTTTTACGTTGAAATCCTCGGTTGTCAAATTGACTTTGATGACCTGATATCACAGTGCACGCGTAGCTTAAGCCTGCCTATTTGCGCAAGTTCAATTTATTCATTTTTTTAATTAAACGTAAAAGAAAGCGCAATTGGATTTCTAAAGGGTTAAAGCTATTTCACCCCGCTATTATGCGCTCTTAAACTAGAGAACCAAATCACATAACGGCCAGAAGTCCTGTCGTGCTCTTAACACCAGTAACATTTTCTCCCAAGATGTTAAATTGAGGCTTGCAGCAAGTAGTGTAATGCTTAAGTAGGTTTTATTTTTGCCTGACTTCAAGGGTGCTACTTGAGGCATCGTCTATATTTATTAGGAGGGAGTTAGGTGCAAAATAGGCGACCAAATAAAAATATAGAAACGCGTTTATGTATTCAGGCTTCCATATTTTATATCATATTCGTCGTTTACGAGACAACAGGTTCATGGGCGCTGTTTTCAAGTCCCTCTTTGGTGCATTTTCTCGATGACGTCTGGCGTAGAATGCAAGAACGGAGTATAAACATTTATCTGTGCTTGTTCACTCGACTTTTTGCCGGTCTTTTCAAGGAGCCATGAAGAGAAAAAAAGTTTGTTTTATTCGAAGGATTAGGCGTTTCATAGTACCCCAAGCGCTTTCCCGGAAGCAAATGATGCTTTATTCACTGAGAAATAAGGCAATTTAAGCCAAAATTTTAAATCTCCCGCTAAAATTGCACATTCCGTGACGTGAACCATGGCGTCCTACGAGCCGGTCCATGAAACAGATACTTAGTATGTCGACTCCATATAGCACCCACACGCGGGAGTCGACCGAGACGGCGGCCATTTTAAAAATACTAGTAAAACCTAGTGCACCCGCCGCCCTAGTCATGGAATCGCCTGATCCGGAGAACAAAACTCTTGCCGAGGAGCTCGGGCTTGCATTTAACAACCTCACACAACTTGAACGCTCAATGCTTCTAAGTGCACGAGAGGCAAGAGTTCTGGGATACGCGGTGGACAGGAAAGCGACAATTCCGCGATAGCCACAACAGACGAACGCCCTGCCGTCGGCACCGCTGTCTCGTCCGCCCCGTCGCGACGGACGAATACAGACTGGTACGTTTGTTCCGTATTTTTATTACGGTTAATAATAGTTCAATTTCAGTAGCAGTATCGCTTATGCCAGTTGGCCGGTGTCGTGTATGGAACGCCGTGCGCGCGAGCTCTCTGCTTCGACCAGAAAGATACGAGCGTAAATGCGCGGTGTTTACGGCATTTTTTCCCCCAAGGTCAGAGCGCTTTTACGGCGATTTGACTAAGTCGGCGACGAGCGCCAGCATGTCCCAGGAGTGAGCTAACGTAAGGGTCCCTGCCGTAATCACTTCCTCGGAAATGAAGCGAGCACACTCGTACTTCCTTTAGCTCTCTTTCTCCTTCATTTGCAAAGTTCACAAAACGTAGCCACTTGCTTCGCCGAGGTTTGTCGTTGGGCAGCACATGAATGGAGATCTCCTCACCGGGGATATCGCACTCCCTCGACAATTTGCCCGTACTACATGGGCATTTCAAAACGTAGCAACAAAATTTCATTGTAAAGTACTCGAACAAACTGAAGTTTTCAGTGGTTGTAAACTGGAAACGAGCTCCTAACAATAGCAGCAAGCCAACACCATTCTGAAACTGCGACGACCGTCACCATCTCGTCGCTGCTTGCTGTTCCTTACTCCCCTTGTTTCTATTTTTACCTTTGCTGGTTGGCGATATGACGGCCAACCTCCTGTGAAGGGATTACAATACCAAGCAAGGTCGCGGCTGTGCGTGCTGGGACGGTTCGTTGGCCCCTAAGAGCCTCGAACCCGAAAATTCGTCTGCGCGACGGCGAGATGTCGAGCTCAGCCGGCGGTACTTTCGTACGCATTGACGCACACGCTTGCGTGTTCGTTCGGAACTTCAACCGTTTACTCCACCGTTCTTTGTCATAAAAATAATGTGCAGTATGGTTCACGGGCATTTAGCTCGCTATGCAAACTGTAAGCCCTGCCTAACATGCGTTTGCTTTTGCCGGCATCCGCCAATCGCAGAGCATTCTCGAGTGACATCATAGGTTCTGTTGCGGAAAATGAGCTGCTGGGTCGCATGGTCATTTCCTTTTTTTCTAATTATGTAGCTCATTTGAGCGAAGTTTGCGTTATAAGTGGTGTCGTTATGGTTCTAACGAGGCAATCTTTCGAATGAACCAAACTTGTGTTTTCTCTTCATGGCTCCTTTAAAGACATTTTTCTTGTCTTGAAGCCTGCGGAAGGAGATGCCGCGCCTGACACCGCATTATCCGCCTTTTTATAAAGAAATTCCTAGTGATGAAACGCCGCCGCCGGCGCCAGTTTAATTAAATCATAGCTTTGGGAAATCAAGGCGCCTCCTTGCTCAAAACAGCCCGTGAGAGGGTCAAGCACTTCACTTCTGGGCAGAAAAAGTGTCAGTCGTTCTTCGCATCTAAACACCTATTCGGTGAACACTTGAAGCGGTGAAGCAGTGGTCACGCCAATGAGCAGACGGCATCACTAGGCATTATGGTGGTGTGTAGTGACGAAACACTTACATAACGCTAGACTGGGAAGACATTTTTTGGGATGCTTCCTTTATAGAAAACCAAACACAAAGAATAGGAAGCTTCTACATCTGCGTATTTGTTTATCTGTTATACCCTCAGGGCCGACGACATTATGGAGGGCAGTCACTAGATTCATGAATAGAACACCAACTAGCAGCAACATTATTACAAATTAAACAAATAATTTTTGCAAAATATATGGCAAAGGTAAAAAAGTGATGCACTGAAACATTTAAATAAAAAAAAAACACAGTATAGCTTATGTTGTATTACCGGTGTTTAAATGGGTCGAAATTAATGTTGGCTGCATGTAATAAGGAACGGTCTTTTTATTCTAGATGTGTAAGCGAAATAAATGATGAAAAACGTTATTCGTTTGAACGATGCCATTCCCACATTCTAGGAATGATCCACCTGAGATGGAACGTACAAGGTAGCTAAAATGAGTTATTGAATATGGCTGATAGAACATTTTGTAAAACAAAACAAAGCTCGAAGAGTTTTGAAACGGTCTGATAAGGATATAGGGAAAATGAAGACTGATATTAGTTGCACTGGAAGTTTGCTATGGTTATTTAGTGTGAAACCAGGTGACGTCTAAATCGCCTAAACTAGCACACCTCACCTGGTTTCACAATAAATAATCATAGCAAACTTCCAGTGCAACTAATATCAGTCTTCATTTTCCCTATATCCTTATCAGACCGTATCAAAACTGAGCCCATGCAATGATGTATTTCAACTGCACCCAGAAAACCTCCTCCACTGCTGCTGTTTCTGTTTTATGGCGCGGGAACCATTATTCTAGGTGGCTCCAAATCATAAAATAGTATGCAGCCTCTTCTGGAATCGTCCTCCGGTGCCAGCGTTTTTGTTTCGATGCGCGCTTTCTGTTATTTTTATCTAAACCCTTGTTATGCACTGTTGTTTCCAATTAGCGAGCGCTTTGCGCTTTTATTTGAGGTTCCGTGTACCTCACAACAACAATATGTGCTTTCTTTGTAGGATTGCTTTTGGTATAACACAATGCGAGAGGTCCCAAAAACAATGTTCAAACAACTATCTCGACACCAAGCGTTAAAAAGTTTATAATCTGTACCTTCTTCTTAATTTCATCTTATATACACGGCTGCTGCAGCAGCTGTCAAACGTGCGTCGTTGGGTTCAGCAGCACAACGCCGTAGACCCTCAGCCCTCACCGGATCAATAAAGAATATGTTTCTTGCTTTGGCACATTTGGAAAACGCACAAGTCCAAAGTGACGAAAAAAGTATTCTTGTAAAAAACCTGTGCTGGAGAAAGCACACACAGAATTCCTCATATTTAAAAGGAAAACATTTCGGGCCAATTGACGGCTGAAAAGATTGATACGTCCTAAAAAGCCACAGGCCCTACGTGAGAAAGCAGGCGAGAAACGGTGAGTGGCCGAAAAACGAAACTTTGGACTGCCACTGCGTTTTGAGGAACTGGTGCTCACATGAGGTTTGCATACACTACGATATCACAATATTATGTGCGACAGCCTAGAATGTTTTCACGTTGTTTGAGCAAATATTGCGTGGTCTTGCGTAAAATAGCCTTTCCTGGTGGCAGCTGGTAGTAGCGGTAATGCCTGATGGGATAAAGGACCGTTATTTCGTTTATTCCCCAGACTTTTACGTTCCTACCCAGGGAGCAGATTTTTTACAGATTAGTTTCCTTGGTGTTTTCTAATAGCCTCTAAGCTAAGTGTACACATGAAAAACATTACGCTTGCAATGCGACTCAAAGGAGTTCTCCAAACACTGGGTAGTATTTCTATTTCTTTAGTGGTAAGGGTACGTTTACGCAAGCACAGCAAGCACAGGAAATATTAACTGTTTTATATATATATATGGAAAATTTTAAAGAGGAATCTATTGAATAACGCGGATTTGGCGCCATCACGGGGAGAGAAAGGGGCCGTTCAATTTGTTCTACAACTACGTCTTTTCGCTACCGAGCTTGTGATGCTGGGTGTTCAACGGCAGTATTGTGGCTTTATTACAGTGGTAAATAATACGGCACGTAAAGATTTAAAGCGGGACGGGTGTAAGTGCAGAGCACTTTCTTGCTGCAGCTGTAGCCAAGAGTACATCCTTAGCTATGGTTTTCATAGCCAACATCCCTTGATTCCGGATGTTCCTGAGCGTTATCAAGCTAGACATCGTTATTCCCGTGCGTGCTAAAAAGGGCACTTTGCAAGGTACTGCAGCTTTCAGAACGAGAGCGACCGAGGGGTTCTCGTTGTAGAACTCAGAAATAGGCCGTCTGAAGTAGCATTATGTTCAAATGTCTGAGTGTTTAAGGTTAGACATACACTACTACCTTAATTCCTCACTTAGGTTTTACATAGGCTATGTGGTTTACATTCAATCGTTTACAATTGCGCATGAATGCTATCCCGCCTGCCTTAGTATTTCTCTTTTGTTATCGAGAATGCCTTTTAACAACGCATCTCTGAAATCTTCAGTTAATTCTGTAGTTAAATTTCCGCAGTTGCGTCGGATTAGACGCTATCTGTATACGGTACGAAATTCCCTACAGGTGGTGATCAACAAAAGCAATTTTAGTAAAAGTGTTTTGTAGAACAAAGCTTTACCACTGTTTTCGGCTTTCGAAATGATTGCTAATCCACTGGCTTCAGTAATGATATTTTAGCAAACCACAAGATTAATTGGTGCCCATCGAAGCATCTGCCGCCTGACGATTGCCCGGTTTGGCAGATATTGCTACATTTATCGGACTGGGGTAATCAAGGGAGAAACGAAAGCGATACAGCTGGGATAAAGAGCGAAATTGGAATTAGGAAAACACTAAACCTGCATGGACAGTGTATAACGCAGCCTATCTACATTATGGAAATGTTTTTAGGTTCGCGGTTTTTGGTTGTTTTATTTTGTTGTTGTATAGCACGGCATGCCCTATTTTTTATTGCAATGTTTTGGTGTTAGCATGTAAAAATAAGTTTTCTAGACTGTGGAACCCCATCAATACGTTTTTCACCGTAGCAGGAAAAGCAAACGAAACCAGGAAAACGCAACAGTGAGGAAATCTGCAAAAATGAGCGAAAACAGCGTAGCTTTGACTTGCAAATATATATATATATTTGGAACTTTGGCTTTCAAACAATCAACAACTAAAAAATGTAGGATTACTTCTTTTTGCCATCGCTTGAAAACACCACACGCGGAAGTGCAAGGTCCCTTGCGATGTCGGCTCTCTTCCGCGTTGGCTGCTTGTCTACTGTGTGTAGAACATCAAGCTTTTCCAGACGGGAAAGCGCCTCCCGTTTTGCGAAGCCATCAAGCCACGACAAAGTTTGCGGTTGCACGTTAAACGGGGTTATCAAAGCTTGTCGCGCACGATGATGGAAAGAGATCGTACTATTCTTTCGGTGGTTCTTTATGGGAAACACGAACTTCCGGCATACCGAAGTGAAACTTCCGTTGTAAGTGCATTGATGATTGTGATAGCATAGAGTAACATAGGACCATCTAGTGGTCACAGAACGTACCCGCGTGCGGCTCCATGCCGTCAGTTCCGCAGCCAAGCCTGGCCAAGGCTCGTCAAAAGTCAAAATGGTGGTCCGCGCATATTTCCCGGGCGGCTTCGGAGTGTCAGACTGCGACTCATGATACGGGAACGTACTTTGAGCCACGACGTATCAGTGAGGATTTAAATACATTTGACTATATATGAGCAGCGCCGGGGCTAGACAAGCAACGTAGCAGCCGGGAAAGTGCAGCACTGAGGAACGTAACAGCGTGGTTCTACTGTACTGAACCAAATATCAAGTGAATTGTTATCCAATACAGTGTGTGTTTTTCGGATTGTGTCACGGCATTACGGCCATTTTAGGGATCTTGCAGCATATCAATGAGGCTGCGGCGGTGTGCTGTCATTTCTCAACTTGCAGCAAAATATCAATTATACTCTGGTTACAATATGAAGAACACACTCACAGACACTTTTGACAGGCCTGCAAAGCAAGGATGCTGCTGATAACTTTTAATTTATAGAAAAGTGGCTAAAAAAGTCCGGGAGGTTTTCTGTCCGCTGACCCACAATGTAATACCAGTATGGTGGTCAAGATGTCAAAAACCCACGCAAATGGCCCACCCTAAACCTTTATATCTTGCTACTATAATCTCGCAATCGGTTCAGCCAGACTGTGTTATGTAATGTGAAGACAAATAGTATACCTAACAATTTCGCAATCACGTTATGAACGCCCGTCGGCGCACGTGAGAGTAAATTTTCTGGCCTCATTATATACAGCCAGGAAATTCTATAGCCGTGTCTTTTTTATAAAACATTATTAAAAGCACCGGAAGCACGCTATGTTTATTCCAAATGTTCAATATAAATACAGCAATGCTTAAAAGGTAGCATTACAACTATAAATGTCATGCGATAGAAGTTCTTAATTATATATAGTAGACTCTCGATAACCGGAACTTCAAGGGACCGAACAAATTATTTCCGTTTAACAGGAAATCCGTTTACTGAAATAGATGTGCGAAAGAGCAAATTTATGCGTGTACGCACTCTTAATACCATGTCATGAAACTCGAAGCACTATAAGGTGACTGTAGCTGGTAGTGTTCCAGAAAGCAAGAAAACTACAAAAGCTTTAGGCACAGCATTCACAAAGTTGATTAGGCAACAACGAGCCGCTGTGCACTACAAATACACCAAATATTTTTGTTTGAGATTTTGCAAATACATCTTCACGGAGGCTAGAGGACTCAACGTTTCCAAGTACGTACAAGCCATCGAATTTATAAGACGGAAATGCGTAATGAAGTGTGAACAGCACCACCATGGCACGAACGAGGCGGAGGAGCTGAGCCCTGTATATTCAGCGTCTTTAATCGAAACCGGATGATTGGGACAATAACTGCGATGTTGCATTCCTTGCGCTAACACGGTTGACCATTATCGAGACAAGGCGTACGAGGCCAACGAGGCTAAAAAAAGATATTTAGGAAGAAAAAAAAACAAAAACGAAACAGCCGGAACCGTAAAAAGCTGATTCTCATGCCACTGGGTTTCACAAGAAGTTCAATTTCTGGTTCCGTTTAGACAGTGGCGCAGAAATTTTTGTTCAAATTACTGAGAGATTTTTTTACGTTATCTGAAAACAAAAGCAACAAACATAATGGTATGACTCCGTTTAAGCGGCCATTCCCTTTAAGCGATTTTTGTTTATCGAGGTTCTACTGTACTTTAATGATATAAAACGATGTCGTTATTTTGCTGTGTCTTGTAAAGGTGGTTGTGTTGGAGAATCTGGTGCAAGGGCAACTGCGGAGCAGAAGCGAGAAAGGCCAGTTATAAGGTGCAAACCTTTTCCGTGGTTAAGTAATTACCCAGCAAATACTCGACATTTCATAATTATTTCGGACAGTCCTTGAGGCGCTGAGGTGACAAATGGCCTGGTTTCGATTGTTTCGTATTGTACTTCGGTGTCTATTTTAAACACGCTTCCTTTGGGATGTATATATGCTGATGTGGTAATGGCTAGGAGTTTTTAATAAAAAAACTCGTTTACGCCGTTGAAATATGAATTGCTGGCCACACCTAGAATGATGCATCATGTTGCTTCTATCTTCAGTAAAACTATATATTATGGTAATTTTTGCGCCGCTATTTCATATTCGATTTGTTGCTTTTATACAAAAATACAGTCTTGTATCCTACCCTCTTCACTGATTGAAATCGGCAGAATGAAACGGTGAAATATTTATAGAACTCCGGGCGGGTCTTAGCTTTCCAAACCTACGCTGACGTGGTGCACCTATTCTCTGGAAGTCTCATATGCAGATATACCGCCTTTTATAATTATAGCCGTACACCTTGACAAGTGGCTATTTTCTTTGCTCACATAGTAGCTTCTCTCTGAAAAAGGAGTTTTTTGTTCAGGGTTTGGTTAAGACGGGCGCCTGCAGGTAACCAAAATTCCGGGCTTCCTTCGGGACTTCAAGGCGTTAAATAAAGCTTTTTTAAAGGTCAGTCGCACATGCCTGAAGCCATGGACACCCATTTCTAAGTCACTTTATTCAAGTTCAAAATTGTTTATCACGTGGCCAGAAACAGGTGAACGGCGAACCTCGCTGACTTTAGGGTACATCTTAAGTCAATGGTTTCGAGGTGCCCTTTCTTTTTTGAAAAACGCTCTCGGCTATGGTACTTCTATAAGTTACTTGTATTCCACGCAAAGGGAGTGTGAGAGAAAATAAAATTGTTTTGTAACTTTCCAACCAATGCATTTCGAGTTCGCGCACAAGAAGCTTTGTTTACTTTTTGCTTTGGCTTTGACGTAACCGTAGGTAAAAAATGTTTTAACAACACCACTGGTTTAAAATTGTTATGTATACACAAGCCACAAAAAAACGAGTAAGTTTTACATTTACCTTGTACTAACAGCAGTCGGCGAAAGTTTGAAGAGAAAATACCTAGCCTTTTTAGTGTCCTATTGATTTGAAAAGCTTGAATATAATCAGTCAGGAGTATTTTTTATTCTCATTGAGAAGTAGATAACCTAGAATACCAAGCTAATTGTTGTTTTTCCTCATCGAGCGCGTCTTTAAACTCAGGAAAATTATTGCGCGCCTTTTTCGCGCTAACCGCAGCTGGTACACTCCAACTCCATTCCGCTGTAGTCGATATCTTCCTCTTTCACGTGGAATATATTGGTATTTCAAAATATGCATTATGTCCGATACACGTAGCACGTTGGCAACATTCGTGTGGTCTAATTAAAACTGTTCCCTTTTTTAAGGCGCCCATTCTAACTATTGACATGTTGCAGAAAAAAGGCATAAGCAGGACCTTTTTGTCTTGTTACCGTATCTCACGCAACTCGTGATGGAACCCCCGATTTTTTTTTGCAACAAATCCGCGTGAAAGTTATGGGACAAGACAATACAGAAAACCCCTGGCGTGTTTCAAAACATTGCAACAGGATTCGCCCAGATTGGGCAGTTTCTGTGCAATTGAATATTCATTCAGAAATATGCCTAAAGATTTGGAAAAGAGGCAAACAGAAAATAAGGTGGCTGGAATAGAGTAAAATTTGTGAAAATTTAAATTACAATCATGGGGATGGTATTTCCACCTCATACCTATTGCGCTTTGGTAAATAGGCTGACTGGGTGCACCGACAATAATACCGACAATAATACTATACTATAAACAGGTATTGAAGAGTACACACTGTGTTCTCTTCATAACTTTCAAACAAACGCGAGTTTAAGATTGTCATTGTTAGGCTCCAGACGGTAAAAAAAAAAGCCGTGTGGTTGAAAAGCAGGAAACTGCAGCAACACATGATTCGACCCCGAACTTCATGTCGACAGATCATAAACGTTCACAGCACATTGTACATTTCGCACACTGCATAAGAAGCGACCCAGAATTAAAGTTTGCAAACTAAAGAACAGGAGATAAGCTCTGGTCTGGGACCAACCACCAACCAAAAGTTTGAGCTTGTGAAGTTTCCATTGCCAGTATTCTTGCTAATACTCATTCAGTTGCCGGCGATGCATATTCATACATTTTTCTTGTGTGGCATTTACCAAGCATTAAAAAGGGGCGTCGAGGGTATCTCTTCATTGGACTAATTCTGAAAAAAGTGTTTTCTTCCAGGGGGAAAGCAATGCGTTTCCAGAAGGTTTTTTTTCTTCACATGCTGCAATATTTCCAAAATTACATTTCCTAAAAGCAAAATCTGACTATTTGTAAACCAGGGAACCTGTAATATTAGGTTCGCGAATTCGAAGTTGAGCCACATGTTGTACGAAGACAGTACCGAAAGCCGAGGCCTTCGCCACATATTGACCCGAATGTCTTCGTTTCCCTTACCGCTCCACGTCTGGCGGTCGGTTCGAAGACCTTTGGTGCTGACATCTTTCTCTATGATCCATTATTCACGCAGCAGTTTCACGCTCCAACACTCTCCGCAATAATGCAAGCAATATCCAACGGTTCAGTAAACATGTTCAAATAAATCGAAAGATTTTTTTCACTCCATCGGGTAAAATTTGGCGTGTTAACCAATAGACAAAAAAGCCAACAGCACATACAGAAAAAATATAATGCAAAGTCATTGGGCCGAAAAAACGTTGGAAAAATTTGGCTATGCGTGGAACTGAATCCAGAGCCTCAAGAATGAGGGACGAGGACGAATACCCAACGGCAAAATGGCTCAGTTGCTATATGGCTTGTAGTTGCGTTATTGCGTTTCTTGCTTCTTCCCTTCTTTTCGCGGTAGAGTCATCTCATTCTTTCAGTTAATTTTTCACTTTGCTTTGAATGTTCAGATTTATTTCTTTTGCTTTTTATTAGCGTATCCCGGTACCATCTGTTTTTAAACTGAAGTTTCCTCTTTATGGTTGAGGGGCCACTGGCTACCCAAAGTTATTTTGGGTTGTAATTACACTGAAATTTGATAAGGCCATGCTATGAATTTAGGCAATAAGCCCACTGTTTTCGGTTGCAACTACAATTTGTAGAACGTGTAACGTTCGAGCTACGTGACATCGATTTGTTTAGACCGCACTAGCACAGGCAGAATTTAGATGCCTATACTCGTGTTGCCCACAGTTCTTTTACTAAATGCTTGAGTACCTTCAGCTCCAATATTACCCCGAAACACGCTTCTGGAAGGCGCGAGCAAACATGACTCCATGCGCCCAGCAGAGGTCCTTCTTTCACCGAAGGTTGAACAAATAACCAGGCTTCGTTTTGCAATTGTGGGGGGGTGGGTTGCGTTGAAACGGGGAAAACCTCTAACAGTCGAGGCCCGAAACACTGACGCGCCATGCTAGACATCCCATAGCCACTGGTGAGAAACTTTTCAAACTTTTAAATTAAACTTCAGGCGTCTGCCAAGTGGGTTTGCTTCCCTCTCACCAGGGAAAGCCTGCCATTTGTTTACTTTGCTGGCAGAGTAAGATTCACTGCACAGGTACTGTAAATGAACCAAACAATTCTTTCGGTCTGACACAAAGTAGAGGAGGATTGCTACGGCAAGACGGTGGATACCCTGCATTTGAATCGCGCCTTAGTGGGTTAATTGTGAATTTTGCAAGAGTATCTTTGCTGGCTACTGGTCAGTTGTAAACATGTGCACAAGGATTTAGGGTTGATTGGGCTGGTACGACCTGATACTCGTGCTGCTTCACGGCACCCCGGATTACGAAGAAGCTATGAAAATACATGTCATTATGGGTTGGTACACCCTAAAGCTCGGAAATCTTGAGAATCGATAAATTAGGGACACAGAAGCAGGAATATACAAAAACTGCGCTCTGGGTGTCCATTGCCGTGAAATAAAAAAATGGCCGCGTGTCTGTTCCCTTCCCTACAAATGTCGTCGAAGACGATAGTCTTGTGCCGTCTATGTCCGTACCCCCCGGCGCCCCTTCCCCTTGCTCTTTACACGGTCTTTCCATCCTGTCTCCCTGCTTTCACGAATATAGCTGGAGGTATGCCCGTGTTGCACAGCCCGCGCGCAAACATTTGAAACATTTTCTTATTGTTGGACTGTTGGAACGCCGCCACGAGTACTAGTTTTACCAGCAAGCATTGCTAGTATTTTTCCTCAAAGTATTGTTTTCGACGGATAATGTTTTCCCTATCCAAATATCGCCCGCACATCTATGTTGAATTTAAAGAAGACCGCCAAGGGCAAGCAAATAGATAACATTTTGTCTCAAATATGCGTTAAGTTTTCTTTTTTCTTGATATAGTTGGCAAGTGTAATGTGCGGTCCTAAATTTTGTGGTTTCAAAATTTTTCCCTTCATAAACTTATAATTTCGGCACTCTTTTTTGTTTGGATGGCCGAATCAGGGGGCAGAAAGGCAGAAATAACAAAATGTTATGGTTGGAGAGGTACAAGAACGATTTCGTAATTGATGGTAAAGGTGCCACCAAAAGTAATTGGAACAAGGTATGGTAACTTTACAGGCATTTCTTCTTCCGTAAAATTGTGTGGCTGCACTTGTAAGCCTCTCAACGAGTCCTCCTTAATACAAAAAGCTTCCAGTAAATGGGTAATGCGTCTCATAAAGGCAGTAAGACATATTTTTTGTGATATTTACAAATCCTTGTTCCCTTTACTAATTACGGCATCTGGACAGCAGTCCAGCGCATCCTTGCTAAATGACTGACGGATTTTCAGCAAAGAGATTGGTTTGACTAGCTCCTTTTTATCTCTGTGAAACGGCCTCAAGAACTTATCCTGGGGCATTTTTGCGTGTTAGAAGCGCTAGGCAGAGTTCCTCGAAGAATCTTGTGCACAAAGCCACCTGCATCAGGTATTGCCGCGGAACGTTTGACTCTTGTCCTGCAAGTATGAGCTGCGCGCATAGTCTACTTTCTCTATGTAAAAGGAAAACAGACGTGAAATATTTGCGGGGCCCCTAGAAAGCTTGCAACTGTCATTTTTACCAAGGCCTGGCTTTTACAGTACCAGCCTGAGCTTCATCCCACACCTTAGGCGAAATGCGGCCAACCTATATTTCCGCAGTCGACTCGTTCCGCTATCTGCGCGTTGCGTAAATTATGCCGTAAAAGCTTTCAATATATTAAATCACTTAAGCTGCGTATTTGGAACGCTGACATAACATAGGTGCTTCTATGTATGCTTAGCTAGCATATGTAAGTCGGCGCCAACTTTTATTCATTAACAAGCTTGCAAACCTCAAGCATTTAAAGATACACTTATACATGTCAAGAACATGTCCATTAGTATTATTACTTTAACTATCCTATCAGGCACGACATTCATAATTTGCCGAGAATTAGTCTAAGCCTTTCTCTCTATTATCAAAAGTACCTTCCTGCGGACAATGAGGTTTGCGCTCGGTCCTTTCGTCCAAATCAACCCTCCATGAAGCCTTCGTTTCCCCAAGACACTTGGGAGAATAGATTATTGACTAAGTTCCGACATAATTTTTTAAATACGCACCTAAGTAAATAACTTTAGGCTTCACCCGCGCAAGAATCGCGATTTAGACAGTACTAGGGGCAAAGTGCAACTTTCTGCATGTTAGTTATCTGAATAGAGGAGAATACTTAGTGTCTCATTCATTTGATATCTGTGAATGTGGGGACATGTTTTTGGTAGTAAGTTATACGGGCCCAATAAAACAGGCTTTCAAATACTCCTAGCGCACATTAATATTGTTAATTCTATTTTTTGTGGGTTTAACGTCGGTGGGTAATTCAATTCTACCAGGGCACGGGGTAGCATTGGTGTGCACTTTTAGTGCCCTAATCGAAGTGCCAGTTCACCACAACATTTGAGGAAGCCTAATATTCAACATCATTTTAATACTTACGCCGTGAGCTGCGCTTGAGCACTTTCATTACGTCAAGAAAGCCACTACACCTGTTAGTTTTGAAACCGGTTGAGGATACGTACTATATCCTGGCAGGTTCAAGTGAACTCTTTCGCTTCCCAATGTCGAACACTGGCGGAAAGTTACAATGTATACAAACTTTATGCAACTTCGGCAACTGAGGCAGTTTGAGCATCCATTCCAGTTGGAAGCATGAGGAATTTTCGAAGTGAGAGTGGGAAAGCATACTTATTGGTTTACTCCTTCCTAATTTGTTTGTTGTTTTACGTTGGTGTGCGCCATGTACACGTAAACAATAGTTTTTTGATCTGCAAGGTTTTTGCACTTCAGGTGTAACGGCTAGAGCAAGCACGTAAAGCAACCGACATCAGAACATGAACTATTTCAGCCAAATTTTATGACATAAAGATTTTCTTCCTCCCTACAGGGAGTTGATCCATCCCACACTTCGGGCGTTGGGCGTGACTGATTTTAACGGGCTTACAAGAGCCGGCTGCCCTAAGTTTATACGAGGCACGTGTATGCACCGTGGTTCCCCTACCGAGGTTTTGAGCCTGCTCCTGACTCACGATTATATACACTCGAAGAAAACTCATTCAATGGCTTCCTCGAAGCCTTTCCTTGTCGCGCTTAGCTAACGCGCAAGATTGTATACTGCCCCAGGCTTTGCTTCTGAGGGTTTTGGCGCTGCATCTCTCAAGCGTTACATCCTTGAACGTATGGAGAAATTCAGATTCACTTCAGACAATGCTCAAAGCTAGCAGGTTTTCGCTAATCTTTGCTCACAGCGCAAAGCCTTGTGACCCTTTTTAATGTAACACAAAACTTTTTTTGGCAATCTTGACAGTATTTTGCAAACATTCTGCATATTTCCATGCACCTAAACGCGAGTTCAATAGAAAAAAAATAAACTTGATACTTCGAACTTCTTGCGTGCTGGGAGGGCTGCTGTGTTCACAAGCATTACAGAGACAGGGAACGTATATTTATACTAAGAGGCGTTCGCGAACACGTATTTCAATCGTTCGGCATATGTATGCCGATCAACATATACTTGAACACGATGTAGAAGAATACGTTGTTGAGCAAGTCGGTACTCAGATACAGAGCACATAACAGTCCTCGTATCGGACGAAGACACAAAAGACACGTGGGGCAACTGATGTTTCTGTCTTCTGAAGTGCGCCGTAGGTAATGTTATGTATTCTCATTGTCATAAAGATTCACACGCAGCAATATTGATTTTGGTTTGTGCTTATTTAGTCATTATTTCATTTTGTGGGTTCTTAGTTTTCTACAAAAAACATCTATAGAAGGAGAAAACGTAATCATAAATTCCTGAGTAGACCCTCTTCCCCTGTAGCCAGATCTTCGCGTCAGTTCGCATTAAAAATGTCGTCCCCATTTTCCTAGTTCCACACAGTACTCAATGGTCCGGGGACTTCTCGAAATGAGTTCCCAATAACATAGTCTTTTCAGTTAGTGAGCTCTGTTCCTTTGCTCCGTTCACGCCCAATTCACCTTCCCCCATAGCGATCTGTGGGTCACTGGGCACCCTCGAATGGTTCCCCATCATTAGGACATACATGGGCCAGCCTCCACTCAGCAGTTTGCCCATGTGCCGCCAACCCGCGACCACCAAGCTACAAGTGACAATCTAGTGAATATTAGGTATTGTATGCGTAAGTTACGCCTGTGTAATCGGCGGGTCACCTGACATAGAGGTTGACCACGGAATACAAGGAAATGCAAGGAGCTGTATTGGGACAGCGTAGAATATGGTGAAGATGAAGAGGCCGAACGAGATGGCCGGAGTGAGGAGAAGAGAGAAGTCAAGTGGTAGCGCGGAGAAGGTGAAACAAAAGGGAAATTTTAAAGAAGACCCGGAGAAGGTGGGGATGGGACAAGCTTGCTAGCAAGATTGGAAGAAAACGTGCAAGCGGAGGAAGGGAAATCACACCAAGAGAAGAGCTGAAGGAAATGGAGAGTATGGGGATATCTAAAGCATGGTGTTAAAAAATATAATGACGGGGAGAGAGAAGGAACTAATTGGAACGGGAGGACAGAACAAAAAGGAAAGGAAAAGAGGGAGAGAAACAAGGCAGGAAGAAGAAATTGATTTGAATCAGATGGTAGAAAGAGAGGAGAAAAGACGATCTGGGAGGCATTAGTGAAATAACAGGTGAGAGAGACAACCAGGCGGCGTTTACGGTCAGGTGGAAGGAGAAAACCAAGGGGAGTTTACGGTCCGGTGGTAAAAGAAGGGCAGAGAGAAAGACGTATGGCAGAGTTGAGGAACAGAACGCGCAGAAGAAAAAAAATGAGGCGTTGCATCCAGCTTTGAATTTAATGACGTATTCGGCCGTCGTTAGTGCTGTTTCAGACTGAAGCAACCAGCAATTTTCAATTTTTTTTTCACTTTAGCTGGCGCTACTGGTCTATGATAATTCATGGGTCTGCTGATTTCTCGGTGGAGCTTGAGTGGCGCAGGTGAATTTTGAAGGGTGCTGCTGCACCCTCTGCGTCAACAAGGCTTCGTTGGCCGCCGTAAAATATCCGCTGAAACCATTTATACTGCAAAAAAAGCCATTGAGATTTTATGTGGTGTTGTGCAATACGCTGGCCACTTGTACCTTAATCTAACACCCGCCGTGGTGGCTCAGTGGCTAAGGGGTTTTGCTGCTGAGCACCAGGTCGCGGGTTCGATTCCCCGCCATGGCAACCGCTTTTCTGATGGAGCCGAAAAACAAAAACGCCCGTGTGTACGAGATTTCCGTGCACGTTAAAGATTCTCAGGTGGTCAAAATTAATCCGGAGCCCTCCACTACGGTGCGCCTCATCGCCTGCGTTGCGTCGGCGCGTTAAACACTACAATCAATCACCTTCATCTAACAATATATTAGTACCTTTCATAGAAAAATGTTTGAGAAAACGAGCTAGCACAGACAAATAAGTGAACAAATATTACGTTTCAAGCGAAACGGTTAGAAAAATACCAGTACAGTTTCCAACTTATGTCAGAAAGCACCATACTGAAGACACATAAAAATTGTTGTTACATTTGTAGTTACCGATTATGTGGTAGGGGTGGTAGTAGGAAAAGAACATTTTCCTACTGACATTTTTCCTACAAAGAGATGGTAACACAGCTCCGCGCACTGGCCCCACGAAGGTGTGATTACGGAAGACAGTGAGATTGGCGATCCGGTTTGGATTACATCGGCGGAACAGGGTGGCCGGGGCGGACGTGTATCTCAGTATGGGACTGTTATTGTCGCACGTCCTGAGTGCCTTCCGTTCACAATCACGACCGGACGGCATGACTCGTCAACCCCATCGGGCTGTATTCTCTTATCCTTTTGGAGACCCCCCCAAAAAAACAGCTCTGCTTCAGCAGTATTGTCAACTGTGTTCTTGTACCGGCGTAAATTGCGGTGCTGCCATGGATGCGGTGGCCCACGTGGTTGACACGACTGGAGCTAGCGTGGTGGCCTACGCCAGAGAGGCCACTATGTCGACGCGAAAAACCCCTTGTATTCCACAATATGTACGTATTGATGCGTGTATACATGAATATATGTATGCGGGCGCGTCTTTACATAATATGTAATGAATGAATGTTTATATGTTTCTATGTGTTTGTGTATGTATGTGTTTGTACATGAATGGCCTCAGCTGGCTCTGGACAAGCGTAGCTGAAAATCTTTGCGAGAAGCTTTTGTCCTTCAGTGGACACGAACAAGCTCATGATTATGATGATGATTATGATGATGATGATGTGCTTGTGTATATGAGCAGGTGTATGCCGATATAATAAGCGTATTCAAAATTTAATCCCAAACGAACCGCTGTTGTGTTCGTGCCACACCAATAGAAGGCCGTATTTTATTTTTTGTTGTTTCACACCATGTAGAATGGGGGAACTGACTTTCTTATTCAAAAAATGAATACAAATAATTTTCGCCATTGGGTAAACGGGAGCCATCTTGAACGTTCATGCTTTTCATTCATTGCGAATGGTATCCCATTTTTACGGGGCAATAACGTAACTTATAATAGCAGCTGCTAAGGGCATCCCCAAGGGGCAATTACGTAACGTTTATTGGCAAGCCACCTGTGGTATGCAGGGGGAAACTGTGGAGCCAGAGGCGGTGGAAGATCAAAATCCTCTCTTCGTCACTAGGTTTCAATCATCAAAAATAAGGTCATACCTGCTGATAATATTCACAATTACAAATTCGCGAAGTTCATGGTTGTCAATACCAGCAAACGTTGTTTTTTATCGGCTTTGGGACCATCACCAGATGGTGTTGCTGACAAACAAGCTTTCTGAAAGTATACTCACGATTGTTTGTGTACAACACTTTTGCTGATTGGTTTTCGTTTTATTCTGTACATGTATGTGCTTTTTGCAAGCACTGAAAGGTCTAGGGCATGCCACAAGCACAGACACTACACACAATAAAAACCGAACTACAACAAACTGTGTAGAAGCAGTCTCGAGTATGTTTTTGGAGATCTGGGTGGCCTTGTGAACCGGACTACAGGAGATCCGAAATCTTGTGAACAAATCCATGATGTATTGCTTTTGGCTTCAAATAACTAGAAATATTTTTGCAAATACGAACACTTCTGTGATTATATGAGGCATTTTTGTTTCAAAATGACCTAGATTCACCGAACCCCAATTTGGGGACCAACCGGAATTTTTTTACGGGACCTCAATTCAAAGCTGTCAAAGCTATTAGATAATATATTATAAATGTCAACTAGGAGAAGTTTATGGCGGCAAGTATTTGAAAATTATGCGGTGAATTTGAGCAATATTGGCGCGATAAGTATTTATTTGGCTCGTATTGAATTGAAACAATGTACCATATTCACACGATCAATCAGGTGATAGAAAAGTGCGCTGAGTATACCGAACCCCTATATATAGCCTTCATAGATTATGAGAAAGCATTTGACTCGGTCGAAGCCCTAGCAGTCATTCAGGCATTACGGAACGAGGGGGTAGATGAGCATTATGTAAGAATACTAGAAGATATCTACAATGGGTCTACAGCTACCATCATCCTCCATAGGGAGAGCAGTAAAATACCTATAAGGAAGGGTGTCAGACAAGGAGACACAATGTCTCCAATGTTATTCACAGCATGCTTACAAGAAGTATTCAGAACGTTGGATTGGGAACAGGTGGGAGTAAGGGTTAATGGAGAATACCTCAGTAACCTCAGATTTGCTGATGACGTTGCTTTGCTAAGTAACTCGGGGGACGAATTGCAAAGCACGCTTTCCGCACTGGGCGAACAGAGTAGAACCGTGGGCCTGAAAATTGATATGCAGAAAACTAAAGTAATGATCAATAACCTCGGGACAGCACAGCAGTTTGAGATAGGTGGCGAGGCAGTGGAAGTGGTAAGCGAATATATCTACTTAGGCCAAGTTGTGACCCCGGATCCCAACCACGACGCAGAGATAATTAGAAGGATCAGAATGGGCTGGGGTGCATATTGCAGACATTCTCAAATAATGAATAGCAGCCTACCATTGTCGCTGAAGAAGAAAGTGTATGACAGCTCCATCTTACGGGTACTCACCTACGGGGCAGAAACTTGGAGGCTCACTAAGAGGGTTCAACTTCAATTGAGAACGACTCAGCGGGCAATGGAGCGGAAAATGATAGGTGTAACATTAAGGGACAAGAAGAGAGCGGCGTGGGTCAGGGAGCAAACTGGTGTTAAAGACATATTAGTAGAAATTAAGAAGAAAAAATGGACGTGGGCAGGGCATGTAATGCGAAGGAAAGATAACCGCTGGTCATTAAGGGTAACAGAGTGGATCCCTAGAGAAGGCAAGCGTTCCAGGGGGAGGCAGAAAGTTAGATGGGCAGATGAGATCAAGAAGTTTGCGGGGATAAATTGGTCACAGTTGGCGCAGGACCGAGATAATTGAAGAATAATGGGAGAGGCCTTTGCCCTGCAGTGGGCGTAGATAGGCTGATGATGATGATGGTTATGATGATGATGATGATGATGATGATGATGATGATGAATTGAAACACTCAAGTTAACGAGGCATTCTTGTAAAAACATTACTTAAATTGACTTTCAAGAATGGTGCGATTGAGTTCTGGTGGACATGGTATTCAACATATGCAAATGTGTTTTAATGACAGCAGAGCTATACCTGGAGATCAAGTGAGTCCTCTTGGTACAATTAGCAGCTCTCGTCGAGTTCTTAAAACAATTTTGTTTGGCACCTCACACGTCACTCACGAAGTAAGAGCTCGTTATTGCCTTGCCATGAATTTACAAATCGATTTACAAGAAGGCAGTTCGTATCTCGTTCGTTACCTTAATGAACTCGTTCGTACTCTCAGAGGAGGGGGCATTTGCCAAGGCTTGTAAGAGGCGGCTATTCAGTGAAGTACCAAAACGGTAAGAATGGGAGTAAACAAATCAGTGTAACCAGAGTTATTTCATAGGGAAAGGAAAGACGAGATCACACAATTGTTTCACATCTCTTTCATTTCGTTCACTTTCTCTTCCGCTGAATTCGTCGTAGACATCTGGGGACAAATATTTCGCTGATCTCCCAATTGCCGTCTGATTTCAAATTGAACCAGCTTCGAAAAAAAAACTTCCGAAACAACCCACGAAGAAGTCTGTACAGTGAAGCCAAAGCACACTCCCATTGGGCAAATGGTTTTGGCTCACTTTGATCCGTGAAACAGGAGGTTGTGGCTCATTTTCGACACGAACTACGATATGCGGACATGTTCGCAGGGGATTATTTCAGCTATTGCCACATTTTTTTAGGAGATGGTTCCCGAGGTTTTCTTTTCACAGCAGGTATATCTGATTTAGTTTCGGTTTCTGGATCTGGCTCATTTCGAAAAAACACGCCTCATATGTAAACGACATAAACTAGCAACAAAGATGTTTTTCTGACCTTCTGCACCTTCTCTTGCTCTAAATACCGTGAACTGCCATAGTGCATTTCGTTCTTTATTCGCCAGTTGAATCCTCTATTTCAAGTTAGCCACAAACTTCCAAAATGGCCGCCTCTCTGTAATAGACGAAAGTGGTGTTAGTTATTTTCTAAATAAAGTGTTGACTTCCGTCACCGTTGTTGGTCATAAAGAAAATAATCTGTTTAAACGAGATTTTGCGTAGAATGTACGTGCAAATGGAAAAGCGGTATGCTCAATAAAAATGTTTCAGCGGTTTTCCGGTTTAATGCACGGACGCTACACAGGCGATAAGGCGCGGCGCAGAGGAGTTCTCCGGAATAATTTTGACCACCTCGGGATGTCCAATGTGCGTGGAAAGCTCAATGGCATGGGCGCTTTTGTTGTTCCCCAAGCAGAAAAGCGGCCGCCGCAGCCGGCAATCGAAGCTGCGTCTTCAGGGTTCGGCAGCACACCTTTGACACTAAGCAATAAAATTTTTAAATGCGCTAGTTTATCGATGTACCACCATGTATGTATGTATGTATGTATGTATGTTTGTATGTATGTATGTATGTATGTAAGAAAAGAAAACTTCGAACAAGGTAGAAACCGCGATTGGGGCCAACGTTTCAGCAAAGAGACTTGCCTTCGCCCTGACGAAGGCAAGTCTCTTTGCTAAATCATTGGCCACAATCGCGGTTTCTATCTTGTTCGAAGTTTTCTTTTCTTATGTTCTCCACCACCTTTAAAGTTTTACTGCTCCCTGCATGTATCTATGTATGTATGTATGTATGTATGTATGTATGTATGTATGTATGTATGTATGTATGTATGTATGTATTTATGTATGTATGTATGTATGTATGTATGTATTTATGTATGTATGTATGTATGTATGTATGTATGTATGTATGTATGTATGGATGGATGGATAAATGGATGGATGGATGGATGTATGAATGTATGTGCGTAATGCTCAACAGCCTGACTAAAAGCTGAAACAGCTCTTCTGCGAAAACTAATAGTCCAAGAAAAAGCTTTGCAGATCTACTGGGCCTTGCAAGAAGATGCCTCTCATTGTGGTTTTGTAGGAAGTCCTTGATAGGTGACGAAACCTGCTCCCGTTTTTTCACCAGTTTTAACATAGCGATATTGTTTGAGATCGGTGTAAATTTAAGGTTGAAGACGAACTTTTCATACGGATAGTACTACTAAATCAAATCCCACATAAGGGCACCCGAAGCTTCAGTTACTTTTGCACATGGCGCTGATCAGTGTTGAATGAAGGCTTTTAGCAAATAGAGCGAACTTCTTAGGAACAAGACTAATGGAAATTAACTGCAAACTTGTAAGTTTGTTCGAAACAGGCTCCAGAGTCACTTTGTATGAAACAGAAGAGATGCAGTACCTACGTGTGTGTGAGGGCATTAAACATTCCAGGGCCAACGCCACAAACTAATTAGGCGAAGTGAAAGTTAAGCAGTTGCAGCATCTGGAAATGCAAAGTGTTTTTCTCTTCGCCCAATTCTAGCGCACGATTAGTTAGAAGAGTGGTAGTATGATACGTATTTAAAGAAGTGAAATTGTTTAACGCCTAAGTTCACTTTACACGCATTTGTTTGTGCCGCAATTATTACAAATATGTACGAAAAAAACTGCTTGTAAGAAAATAACTTATCGCTTTCTGGCTAGCTCCTTCATGCAATGTCACATCCTGCCGACGCTCCCGAGTCCCCGACCCTCTGACATTAGTGTGAACCGAGTCTATTTGCAATTCAAATTTTCTAAAAAGATGCCAGGTTAGGGTTGTTCGAAAGCGTGAAGTGGAGTAGCGAGTATCTTAGAACACCTAGTGTTGGGTTAGCCATGGCAAATTGTGAAACTTTTTATCCTAGGTTGCATGTCATAACTTAGCTGCAACTATAGTTGGGGAAAAATATTATTTCCCTTACACGGCCTTTAATAAACACAGTAGCCCTGAGTGTCTCGTAAAGCGAAATGTTTCGGCTAGCCTTAAGGGACTCTGAGAAATGGGAAACGTATAAGTCGCAACCTTCAAGTCAAATGTTTCTTTGCCTAGAAAAAAAATTGCTTCCAGGAGGGCTAGCAATAACACAAACTAAAGTGAAGTTTCCAGCGTTAAATAGACACAAATAAAGAACAGACAAATCCATATCGGTAAGAAAACACACTGTGAAATTTGCTTGTAGGTTTATTGGCTCCGTACAGGAAACTTTAAACAAGGGTGGGAGTACAATGGGTATGTACCACTCCAGGGAAATATTCCTGTTTTTTTGTTTTTTTTAATCTACTCGATGCATCAACCTTTAAAAGAGCATGTGTTCTGAGACGTCACTGAAAAAAAGCCTCCACATTGGAATGACTGCAAATCACTGGCTGCAAATTGATTGTTTGATTGATTGTGGTGTTTAACGCGCCGACGCAACGCAGACGATGAGGCGCGCCGTAGTGGAGGGCTCCGGATTAATTTTGACCACCTGGGGATCTTTAACGTGCGCCGAAATCTCGAACACACGGGCGTTTTTGCTTTTCGCCTCCATCAGAAAAGCGGCCGCCATGGCCGGGAATCGAACCCGCGACCTCATGCTCAGCAGCGCAACGCCTTAGCCACTGAGCCACCGCGGCGGGTCACTGGCTGCAAATCACTGCAAATCATTGGAGTTGAAAACTAATATTAATGTTTGATGAGTACTTCATATTTCGAAGAGCTGGCCCTAACACAGTATGAACAAAGCAAAGCAGAAGGAAGTTCGCAACAGAAGACCTGAGTATCAAGCGTTACACCTAAGCGAGAGCAAAAAGCAATGCAGAATTGTTGGTAGTTTGCTTAATGCAACTTTCAAAGACCACAGCTGACGAACACGGTGCTCTTCGTTTTCCGTCCTCTATAATGCTCTGAAAATAGCCTAGGAGCGGACTTCGTAATATTGTAATAAACGATAAACTGGCCATGGAAGTTAGCTTTGACACGTGGCACAGTAATTCTTCCCGCAATTGTGCAGTCACTTCAGCAGTCTCCACAGCATTTTTTCATTCAGGATAGCCGAATAAACTACAAATACCAGCTGCATTTGCAACCACCATACTCCCGATAAAGCAATTCTTTTGATCGTGATTGTATTTGTTTTTTGTAACTCCATTCAAAACTAAGAAAAAGCGGGAATTACTAACAAATCAAGCTGCTGATAATGTTGCAGCCTTCGTAGCCTAACTTATTGATATAGTTGTTTCTTGGCAGTTCCATCTGGAGAGGAGCTACATTTGTTTCTGCGCGCATGTTCCTCCTGAAGAAAGAAGCCTGTGTATTAATAGCAGGGGATCATTTAGAATCCTTGACCCTTCGACGGTAAAATATTAGGTAAAGTATATAAAACCAGCCAAAAAACCCTATAAGTGTAAAGAAGAAATATGGGCACTGTGATACTGAGTGAATATTTTTAAAGCAGGAGTATTATGGCAACGGGACTTAGTTAATGCACGTAACGCATTGACGCCAGTAATCCTATTCACTAACCCATACCAAAAAGTGCCCGTGGAGATATTTTTCGTGGCTATGGACGTCACAGCAAAGTGGAACTTAGTGAATAGACCCTGACCATCAACGACAGCTGCCATCGTTATTAGAAAATCTCATTTAGTAGGTATGGGACCAACTTGAAGAAGATTTGATCATATGTACAGAACGGGAAGGGAACTGTAGTATGGCATCTTGACGGAAAAAGCATTACACTCATGCGACGTAGGAGTAGCGTGAGATTACAAAAATGTAGTGCAACAAGTAATGCACTTGCCAAACTATGCAAGTCTCCCGAATGAATAATGTTGACTTCAATATTTCTTTATTTAAAAGCGCGTGAAATTTGGGTAGAATTCGCTGGTTTTAGCGCCGGGGTATTCCCTCAACAGGTAACCTAATGCTCTGGAGTAATTTAAAATTATCCGGTTTTGTCAAGAAATAATGTGTTCTGCTTGAAAAATATGAAACTGTACCATTTTTCACATCATGTTTTAGTTTCTCGATGGCTTCCGTCGGGAGATTTTGGTTCACTCCTTCGTAAAAGGGGAGGAGTTCTTTATAGCATTTATAGTGCAGTGTTGAACGAGCGGTGATATGTGCCCAGGGCGGGTCCAGCTTTTCGGCTCATGGCAAGTAGTCCGGGATTTGGTCACCACGTGCCGAATGAAGTTCAGTTTTGAAACCCCCGGCTTTCGCGTCAGAGTTTGTTTAGCCAGCACAAATGTAAAAAATAAAACCACACCCTTCGTGCCAACGTTTTCGGGGGGGCCCTGTTCTGCGGACTACGAATGATAGGGAACCCGTATCGCACAACTGGCAAAAAATAGCCGTTACACTGCTTTTTGAAAGCGAGGCGTGGGCGGAGATGAACTGTTGGCTGGACGAAGAAGGTTATTTTGCGGGTAAACTTTTTTTCATTTTTTTCACGCGTTGAATGAAGATGACACTGTTCAGCCAGCCTCGCGTAGAAAATGCATGCAATAGGTTAGATGCAGAGCTTGCCTGATCTTGGATTGCGCGTACTATGATTTTTGGCGACATTCATTGCTCTCAAACGAGTGGAAATTGTTTCATACAGATTTTTAGGAACGGGTGTGATGAATGAACAACGCGTCACAAATAAGAGCAAAGACGTGGGTTGTCGAGGTGGCCGTGTTTCTGCCCGCCCTAATCTAAGGATCGTATTCGGAGTCCCTCCTCCACTCCATTTGCTCCCTCCGCTCGGCTGAGGGGAGGTTTCCACAATGCTTATGCATGGAGACATCGAATATGCATGGAGACATGGAGACTTCCTGCCCTGGAGCCTCCAGTTGAGGAACGATTCAGAATAACAGAATAAATGTTCACAAAACAGCCTAATATCCGCAGCATCCGCCTAGTTTTGGCGTTTCTGTTTGTATGCACTCGGTAGAATACTTTAGAAGGCGAAGAGAGTTTCGGTCTCTGTGGTGGCTCTACGCTTTATCTGGAGGGAGCATACTCAGGTTGCGTCCCTTTCAGAAATGTCTACTTCGCGCACGTTTCACTCGCTCCATATACAGACGACAATGCACTTTCTAAATTGGTCTTGGAAGCTACCCTTCCTAACTCCTGTATTGGCAATCTGTAATCACACTGTCGGAATTGAGAAATGCGTCGAATTGGTTAAGCATTATCTTATCGAAAACTTTTGAAATACTGGCACTAGGCAAATGAATCTTTTTTCTGAACTCTTTTTTACTTTTTTTATAAGCAAACGTTACCTTTCTTTGTTGAATACTCGAAAAAAGGTGGCGGTCTCTATTCATAAATTGAGCATATTAGTAAACACACTCGCAATTGCGTCGATAACTGGCTTAACAGACCGAATCTGAATATTTTTGGTATTGTTATGAATGCCTGAAAACACAGACACAATTTCACTTTCGCAAAGAGGATCCATAAATATAGCGCCGGAGAACCACTGGAAGGAAAAACAGAGCTGGTTCTTGGCAGGGCTAGATTCGGTGGTGACGAGCGTGTTGTACGCATCATATAGCATACAGCCTGTGTATTCGACCTCATCACATGAAATTTTATCAACGCAATGCAATGAATGGATTTTGCATCCAACGAGGGAATCTTCTTCCCCAGTTGATCAGATCGTTCGAATCATTCAAATTGTTTTTCATGAAAAATATTTCTTGCATTCTTTGTTACTTAATATGTCTTCTCGTTTTTGCGGTTGTTTTAAAGTATTGGCTTCTCTAATTTTAGTGAAGGACTGATAGAATCGGGCTTTTGCTAGAAGAGGCTACGAAAATCTTGCGAAATTTATACCTTTTCTTTTTTCAGATGTTTTTCCTCATTGACCACTTGCTTGCTGTATAGCTTGATGAAATTTAGATAAATATGTTATAAAATTTGCTTGAGCCTGATTCGTGGTACAAGGTAGTTCAATACACTAAGTGAAGCTCTGCTAGTCAATGGTTGTAATAAATAAATAACTATGTGTTTCCGTTGTCAATGTGGCGTCACTCGGCGCTGTAGATGTAACGCGAAAATCGAAACATTTCAAACACGCGTAGAAATTTGAAGTAATCGGGGAACTGCGTAACATGTAGATAATAAAGTAATGGCTTAAGAAGGCTTCACATTGGTGCTGAGTAATGTAACCAAACTGATATTCTATATTATCCAGGATAAAAGAGATATTTCTCAAAATTTCAACATTAAAATTGTTGTACAAAACGTTTGTGTTCAGTCACATTTATACTTATTACTATGCAGAATAAATACATGGTACCACGAAGTGAGTTCCGATTGACGGTAAAATTAAAAATTGAGGGTAGCTGAAAAAAATACCAGAATGTAGCAGGGTTTCCGATATCATCATTGCATCTTAGCAAAATATGAGGCTATCGAAAATACCTAAATCACCGTACTTGGTGTTAGATGACCGTTCATTTGAATCAAAACATTTCGATATGAACGGATACCGTTATTATATGGGTTCAGATTGCATAATTGGCATGGTCAAGAGTATCGGTTTGAAGACATCGCATAGCGATGCCCTACTGTTTATTTTCACCCTATGCCAATTTATTTCCAGTTATTATCTTTGACATACTTTATTTCATTACAGATGCACTTTTGTAATATTTAATTGTTGTTACTCCGTCTCTTCTTATTTCCCATTTTTTTCCGAAGTGGTATGGTGGCTAAGGCGTTTTGCTGCTGAACTCATGAACGCAAGGTCGACTGCGTCCATGGTGGCTGCGGAGGCGAAAAGCGCCCACGCCCGCCTGAAGAGATTTCGCTGCGCTTTAAAGATCCTCAGGTGGCACAAAGTATAGACACCTGTCGTCTCTACGGCACGAATCACAGCCCAGTTTTTACGCGGTATGCACATAATAATTTTTTTCTCTTAATATGCTTCATCATCTTATTCTTTCACTTTGATTACTCTTAATTCATAAATGTTCTATCAATTAAACTTGATCCATCTTATTTACTTGGATATGCAATAAATAACTTATCAAGGCGAACCTTTGGGCCAGTTGGTATTTCTTTTGATAACTGTAAAACGGAGCGTTGAGGATTGTCAGTCTTCCTTGTCCGTGTCAGTCTTTCGTCTTCCTTGGTCTCAAACTCGGCGCTTTCCACATGGCAAAATTCACTTAGTCACTCATCTTATTTGATTGGAATATTTTAATCATTAATTAATTCTCATTATTAGCAGCAGAGCTTTTAATGTCGTTTAGGCCGACACGAATCCAGCCTAGACACCAAAAAACCATGTTAACTAAAAAAAATACTCCCATCTTCCTGCGAGGAAACCCTGATGTGATGCGACGCATCGGTGGGTTCAATTGGCGTTTCCTTGGGTTCATCCTCTAAATCGGGTGAAACGTGTTGTGAACGCATATGATGCATTTTGATCACTTGCGGGTGTTCTCATACGCGGGAAGATGGGCGTAATTCGGTGGTCCTAACGTTGCCTTGAGAGTTTTTGCTGACGCTGGTATTGGATTGTGTCAGCCCACTCGCTGAAGGGACTGTCGCTTCCATCACGTTTTCATCGGAAGAATCAAGCCAAGCAGGAAGTCGTCAAGCAAGTCCCGCGGAGTCGAACGAGAGCGAGCGCTGACTAAACCACCGCAGCGCGCTACGCGCTTAATATTCAAAGCGCCTGAATGAGAGGAGACAGCGGCGGAGAGGTGTGCATGCGCGCACTTGCGCACCGGAGCAGACGCGAGCGGAGCGAAGCGCGAGCGCAGCTGTTGTTGTTATGCTAATGCGACGGAGTGAGAGCGTTGCGCACAGCTGTCGGAGAGAAGAACGGGGAAGAGTTGCGCATCCGCAGGTGAAGTGCCGATGCCAACGCCGACGGCGGAGGGACATGCCCCAGAGCAAGAGATGCGTCGCATCTAAAACAGTGGTTAGCAAATGCCTCGGGAATCGAAACAGGGGCCGTTACGACCTGAAACCTGCAGCCTAACCACAAGGCCTCCCCAAAGGCACGAGCGGTACAGGGTTAGCAGCGGCGGAGAACAAAAACATGAGAAGGAAAGACAAACAAAAACGCATCCCGTGGTCGGAATCGAACCCGGGTGCCTCGCGTGGCAATGCCGAAGTCTACACGACTAAGCTGTGATCGCATTCCGGCCGCACAGCAGTTTTTTTTTTTTTTTTTTTTGGGGGGGGGGGGGGTGCGTAGCAAGGATATTGGCTTTGGACTTGGCCCTGGAATCTTGCGCGTGCTAACGCTATTCACTTTGGCAGAGATGTAAAAGCCTGCGGACAACACCATCCTGGCTTGCCATTCATAGATAACTGTCAGCGAGAAGTTCACAAATAAATATGAGGTGATGACATACGGAGCGGGAACTTGGCGCCTTACTCAATACTTTAAAAGCCAACGTACGTCGGTTCAACGGGCCATGGAACGAATAATGATCGGGGTAACACTTAGATACAGGAGACGAGCCTCCCAGATTAGCTCTCCGACTAGTGTAGAAGATGTCATTGTTCAAATACAGTACAAAAAACACACTCCGACTGGGCAGGTAATTAGGCGAATTACAATCGGTGTACTGACGTGGTTGCAGAGTGAATACCGAGAGACGGGTGTAAAAGAAAGGGAGAGCAATTACTCAATGGAGGGAATAAATAAAGAGCTTCGGAGGCACAGAATGCACTACACCGGCGCAGGACAGGAGCGCTTGGAGGACGATGGGAGAGGATTTTGTCCTGCAGTGGACCTAGTGGGTTTCTGCAGCTGATGATGATGATGCAACAGCCGAGTCTATGATGAAGGGAGAGGGGCCACCAGCTCTGCTGTTTCTCCATCCTTGCACCTTTGGTACAAGCAGCGTTATTTTTTCTTACTTATATATATAAATCTACTTGGCGGCATGGTTCCAGGACACCATGTCTTGTCGATACGCTTTTTTTGTTGCCGTGGGTTTCTCTACTCGTAGTGCAAAAACATGTTTATATATTACTTGTAAAGTTTTTTTTAATGCGCTTGGCTGTTACTGTTGGCAGCCATTGTCATGGTATATTTTTCTTCCATGTGTAGTTTTCTTGTTAAGTGTGCATAATCTAATAATGTCTATCTTTAAGTGGGATGCGCATGTCATACAGGTTTTTTTCCGCAGTCACATTGTCACTAACATTTGTCAGGGCCAAGTGTGCCCTGTGTTTTTCTGCATTCTTTAAATCGTTTTCGGTTCCGCGCGCGAAAAATGAGGCCCTGATTCGAAGGGCTGCAGACCTGTTTAAATACCCAAAGGTAAGGCGTAAAAGAAGACGATTTAAGAGGAAGGCGAAAACACTTTTGCAAAGAAGAAAACCTCCCATAGACATACAAGATATTCTTGATTTCTCAAACTGGCCCCCGTAATATAGCCAACGGTAAGCGAAGTAAACCAATAAAACTTTTCATCTAGCCACGCAATGCAGTTTTCTACCGCCGTAATTTCTTTCTGTTCAAACTAATGTCAGCATGAAACATAAGCCTGGCTAGATGAAAACCCTTTTCTTAATTTTCAATGTTTCCACCTCCACTCTCAAACTGACAACACCCCTCCTTACACGAATTTTATAACACGGCCGTCGTAAAGGCGCCCTGCCAAATTCCGTCACAAAATAAGTAGTATCCTTTTTTGCAGATTTAGCTGCACTTCTAAGACCCCAATTTTGGTCTTACCGTGCTGCTCTCTTTTAGTGCAGGCTCTTTCATTGTTTGTTGGACTATACCTGACGGTGACTTGTATTTTAACTATGGGAGGGGGTTCCCTATCAGTTTTATGGTGTACATTTTAAAGCAGCAAGCACTGAATCGAAACGTTTTCCTCGATACCATATATACGCTTTTTTCACTTGCTTGTGTATACTTGAACAAGGCTATGCTCACACCCGACATTAAGAACCAACTGTTGTGATGCTTTCCTTCGTGAGTTCACAGTAGTCTATAAATAAGCTCGCAGCAACGTTTCGAAGGAGCAGGCTAGTAGTTGTATAGTAATCTGGGAGCAGCCCCGGGTAGCTGTACAAGCTATTTTACGGCATCCTAACTCGTAAACTTTCCGTATATTCTCATGCCAACATTGCGACATTTACTGCTCACCCCGAACGTTTTAGACAATAATAAACGTAAACCTACACATCAAAGAAAACCAACGGACACGCAGAAATACTCAGACTACACCGGCCATCACCGACGACGTTGCAAACAAGGTACCTTTTTGGGGACACCTCGACAAACTCTCTATACTCCTTTGTTCCTGGACATTGATACAAAACTGCTGCGTCTGAGAGTTTAAGTGAATTATAGCGTGTACGCTGGTTTCCCTGCGCTCCAGAAGATTTATGATGTCGGAAAGACTACCCCGATTAGGCTCTGGGGCGCCTGAGGCAGAGCTAAGTCGCAAACTTTATATCGCCTTGCGCCCCGGGACCGTGTCGTGAGGGGGCAAAGCACGTTGTACGTACACGTTAAAGCAGTTAAAGCAGGTATGCTACATGAGGAAAGTAAGTGGAATCTTCGGATGAATACGGCACATCATGCATAATAAATTACTAATTGAATCTTGATACACTAGCCTGAATTTGAATCAAAGTTGGAAACACCTGTCCTATGTTTTTCTGTTGTCAGCACAACTCGTTTACCACTAATTGTCGGGGAATAGCCCAGCTTGCCGTTTACTACAAGTACGTGCAATCATGCCGTGTATGGTAGGCTGTATCACCAGGGTTACCTGTGATTTTATGTATGGTTTGAAACCACAGTCACAATTATCGCTATGGCGTCAGGAACCTGAAACCGCACCTTGGAAGCGGCAATGCTTTTACCAACACCCAAAAGTAAGACATGTGGTTCACTGGTTCATCACGCTTTCGGCCTGCTGCTCTTTTCTGTGCCACAGTGTTGGCATCTCTGTTCAAGGGGGAGTAAAAATTAAATTATTGTGTGCATGGTGCAATTTAGCGGTCCACGCCGAACTGGTAGCCCATTTCAATGCGCCCATTTCGGAGATGAACCGGGGAGCGCGACAGCAAGGCAGTCTAGGCAGCCAAACGATGCTGGAACGAATATACATAAAATATTCCGAGCTGTTAACTAGGTTCCATGAATAACGTTTATTCATTTGATAGTTGGGAAACTATTATGTGGCTCTCAAGGGAAAAAAGCACACGTCTTTTAAGTTAAATGGCAACAAACGTCAGAGTGGCACCGCATATATCAAGTAACTTTGGGACACGTAGGTACGCTTTTGTGATTTGAATTTAAAAAAATGTAGGGCTACCCTTTGCATGTTGGACGACAATCCGCTTCGTGTGGACCAAACGGCCGCCAGCAGGCATTTAGGAGCCGCATATTTTGGGACAACGCTTGCTACACTGCGCGGCTCTGGAACAAGGTATTTTTTGCTTAATTGTTCTTGCGACAAACAAAATCCGCCGGCAATCAATGTTTGCCTTCGACTATTTATGTCTACAAGATTTTATAAGACCATTATTGAGGACAATTGTAAAAACGGGTAGTTGTTGATCTGCACGATACCGTCCGATAGCACGGGCGCGTGGAAGAGTGAGCACCTAATGTGTACCCTAAACAGGGTTACACTACCTTGTGGGTGAAGAACTAACAAATTTCTGCTTCCTAGTCAAAGTGATAGTTTGGGTTCTTTGTAACAAGAGGCAACAATTTGGGTTCCTGTAGCGAATACCAAAGGGTAGATGAGTCAAACAGATTAATAAACAAGGAATACACAAAAAGCTGGAGAAAACACTCACGTCTCCGCAACAATTGGCGTCTATTTCCCAACTTTGTTATTTTGTGTATGTTTTTCAAATACAAGCCTTAAAAAAAAGTATTTTTCCGTTCAGTGCTTACAACCAGCTTAGTTTCAAGATAACCGACAAAACATGTTAGGTTTCTTTCTACAACAATGACTCGGTCGGTTTTTAAAACAGTGGAAAACGCCAAACGTGCGTAGTGGCAGAACTCAGCTAACATTGGCTTTTGCACAACCATGCTTACTGAACCATATGACAGCGATATGACAAACGAGTGTACGAAGAGGGTAGTATATTCTAGACTGTTGACGTTGGTTCGCAGGTATAAAGTAAGCCTGACGACCGTGGCAGGGAAGGCAAAGAGCGCGTACTATCCGTATTGTTAACAAGAGTCGAAAGAAGCCATTTGCCTCTGTTGTTTGCGCAGTCAATTTTTATTGTCGTTCTTTTCTTTTTGCAGTGTTTCCGAACGAGCGAGAATGCCAAATTTCTTAGAATACAGACAAACGTTGGTGATTGAGACCAGTCCTATGAAACAGTTTGCACGTGAACAACGAAGCGGGAAGATCATGCGCGCTTCATTACCAGACGTGTTAGGGGGGAGCGTTAGCAACGTATGCTGCAGTTTCAGCTGTGAGTTGCAACTCATGCATTGTAACCCGTCTGTTGAAGGACTGTAGTAAACGCCCTTATTTGAAAATGCTCAACAAAGAGTTTATTTCACTTTTATCAAGGTAGCAGGAGGTAGCACCAGGTAATCAAACATGGGTTACATATTACACAAATATAATAAAGGCAAATGGTGTTTCTATTGCGTACCGACTGCAAATAAACTCTAGAGAAGAGACTTTGCTTTTCCCACCAGGCCTACAAATCCTATTCTAATTCCGTTGAAAGGGTATTTTATGTGAAGCACTTCCATTCTACCTCGAAAGTTCCAAGTGGATTTTCCCGGTAGTAATGAGGGCCAATCTAATTAAAACTCATCCGGATTTGCACAAGAGACGCAGAACTGAACCTCTCATACCAGCGTGTGCTTTCAAAATATACTTATTTCTCCAGAAAGATCAGAGATATGCGGGGCTGACTGGTTACGGAACGCCTCCGTGCGATTTTCTGAGACTTGCAATGCCAGAGAACTTCGTTTTCAGAATCCGGGGCTTACCCAGGTAGGACAAACATCATTCATTATGCAAGGTAAACTAAGTTATTCGGATTGCTTGAGAACGCGTTTCGTATTCAGCCACGTATGATAAATGGGACCGCTTTGTAAGAAATATATGTTAGAGAGCAGCGCAGGTTTGCGCAAGGACTAGCGTTAACCGCGGTTCAGGGCACCCGTTCCCGATGAAAATGGGTTGCGGCACGTGTAATCCACCCAAACAACGCAATTATCTTAGCCCAAACTTATTTCTAGCTCTGTCTATACCGCTAGCCTAATTGTCTGAAACCAATATTAATGAGTGGCTTCTATGGTTTTCGGCAGTAAACGTAAAAATAATTGTTAAAAAGGCCGCGCATCTCAGTAATCTTTATTTTGTGTCTTGTCATAAGAAAGAAAACATGATAGGTAAACGCATCTATTGCTTGGAAGATATGTGAAAGATTTCGGTGCCAGTGTGCAGGACAGTATGCCGAAGACGAGTGCACATAAATCCTCCAAGATGTGCACCAATTTTGTGCATTCCCCACATTCCTTTCTAAATTTCTGCGTTATTCGATAATCTAGAGTTTACAGGTGTAAAGTTATATAGGAAGCGACGACGTAATGAGAAAGATATTCAAAGCCACCAAAGCAATTTCCAGCAACATCGTTCATACAGCTTTGGCCGAATCGATAGCCAGTCCACTTCCCAGTGACTGGGCACTTAACATAATAGTTCAAATTCCACAATCAGGCAACCGCTACGATCCTTGCACCTACCGACTTTTTCTCTAATATGCATCGGGTATATATTACCGGAACATATGATACAGTCTCAAATTGCGCGCCACTTCGACAATGATGAGTTAATTTTCCCAGTCAAAAGGAATTCCGCCCCGACCTTTTATGTGAAACCCAACTTTCCGATTCACTAATGATGTTCACCTAATCTTTACTCTTCACTTCAAACTGACGTCATTTACCAGGGCTTCTCTAAGACCGTCGGTCGAGTTTACCACCAACGCGTCTTACCCAAAATTTCTGGAATTTGCCTAGGCCCCTTAAGAACTTGCTGTTTTATTACGAACCCCTGCCTGTTCACTGTAATTGGACCGACCATCCAGGTTTAACCAACGTTTTTTCCGGAGTTCCTCAAGGCTCGGTAGTAGTTACTCTGCTCTTATTAATCTTTATAAACGACCTCCCTAATGAAATTTTACCGCCAATTCAGCTCTTCGCAGAAGTCTGCGTTAGTAACCATCGCATAAAACCCAATACTGATGCAGAACTATTTCAAAAGGACCTTATTAGGACAGTAAGCTGCAGTTACAAAAAAGCATGAAGCTAAACATCGAAAAGCACAAACTCAAACAAATAAGATAAAAACTTTCCGCTATTACCAATGCAATATCTAGGCATTGTTACCTATCTACAACAAAATCATACTCTTATCTGAGAGTTCTCATCACAAAAAACTTATCATGATCCGAACAATAAAAAAAGGTAGCACTGATTCCTCGCTTCGTACCTTCAATTTACTTGGAACTCTCACCAAGCTTAGTTCGTCAACACTCTCAAAACTGTGCAGAACCACGCCTTCCGCTTCATCGCTTCCAAGTATATAGTCCTCATGAGAGCATCAGCAACATCAAAACGTCACTTGAAATCTCCGCCCTGATAGGTCTCCGCAAAAGCGGTGGACTTTGTCTTTCCCTTTTGCTTTTCTTATGTTACACCGACCTCCCCACCACAATCCTCATCCCCTCTACGCAATGTCATGGCGCCTCATACACTCCCATAGCCTGGTGCACTTATATAGCGCAACTAGCTACTTTAATAAACTGTTCTTGCCAGCGGCGATTGAAGGTTAGAATGCCGTTCAAGAGCAAATTGTAAAAGACTACGATTTCCAAAACTTCCCGAAGAAATTAACGACTTTTTGTACACCTAAATTATTTTTACATTTCTGCTACCGCTCGGAATCATCACTACGTGCCCAATTCCTGCAGTGGTGATCGTCAAACCGTCTCAGTGCACAAAATACCACCTAAAATGCGAAACTGTGTCTTTCGGTCTTCTATTGTTTGTTTCATAACCATGTGTGTTTCATAACCATGGTCTACGAACTTTCTTGATAATCTTACCCCTCTACCCCCCCCCCCCCGCCGGTGGCCCCCGATGTAGTCCCGAAAGGGGCCTTTAAGGAAAAATAATTTGACGCCTCTTTTTGACGCCGCCTACACAAGCCGATGGCTTGGAACACTGGAATATTTCTATTCTGACAACAGGTGCTGTTCAGGTGTTCTATACAATACATGTGGAGGTATATGCTATTTTGTACGTAACAATTTACCCGCCACGGTGGCTCAGTAGCTAAGAGGTTGTGCCACTGAATCCGAGGACGCGGCTTCTCTTGGTAGCCGCGACGGCTGTTTTTAAGATGGAGGCGAAAAGCCAAAACACCTTAGTGTCGGAGAATTTTGGTGCCCGTCAGGATCCCCAGGTTGTCAAATTTAATCCGAAGCCCACCACTACGGCGCGTCTCATCGCCTGTGAAGGGTCCTCGTGTTAAACCCTATAACCAGTCAATTATACGTAAATGTTAATGTGCCTGTCGTCCAACGGGGGCGTCTGTTGAGAGTCTTAATACAAAGCGGCGAGAATATTTATTACTTGCAATAACCTGAGGATTAAAATGATGCTAGCTACATTTATTCTCTGAGAACATACATACTCTAAGAGGACGTACACGCACACAAGCACATACACAAACATACACACACTCACGCACATGCACAAATATGGAAACTTCGTCTAGGAGAAAGCGCGTTTTAAGCGCAATTGTCAGTTCATTTGCTGTACTCAAATAATCATCAGCATCAGCCTTCTCAAGTACAAAGCATAACGACGGCCTCTCTTATTGACCTCCAAACCGCTTGTATCCTTCGCTTCTCGAGCCCACAGTTTTCTGCGAATTGTTTTATTTCATCCCTCCATCGGATTAATGGCCTTCCTCTTATTCTAGACCCTTGTCTTCGTATTCACTCTGCTACCGTAATTTTCCACTGGCTGTCGGTTCCTCTGAATACATGGCCAGCCTAAGTCCATTTATTTTTTACTTGAACTTTCATTCTGTTTCTTTTTCTGAATCAGACAGCCTGTCTCCTGCCCCCGAGTGTTACTTCTGGCATTATTCGTACCATGGGTCATTTAGCCGACCTAAGCTTACTTTCTAGTTGTAACTCTTAACTCCGTATGTCATATACCGGAGTATACACTGGTTGTAGATTTTTTTAGTGACACACATAGCTGAAATATCATTATTTTGGAGTGCGTAGAGTGTGAACCCCAATTCATACCTATTCTACGGCGGATTTTTCTCTCGTGGTTGGGGCAAGCAATAAGCATCTGGTCGAGGTAGTTATATTCTTGTACTTCAAGAGTTTTTTTTTTGAACATAAGAAGGACGTTCTGGGCGTGCTTATTCCTCAATACTTTACGTTTATTCATATTTACGTTTAGCCCCACGCCTGTGCTTTCTGACTGTAGTGTTTCAAGCATTGTTTGCAGGTGTTTTGCAGTTTCCCCCAGCAATACTATGTCGTACACAAAACTACAATGGCTCCAGTAATCCCCGTTTATCTTTAATCTCATGTTTTCCCACTCAGGATTCCTAAATACTCCCTTCAGTGCTGTGAATACTTTCGACGATCTAGTATCTCCCTGTCTTACAACCGTTCGGACTGGAAATTTATTGCTTTCCTTGTGAAGGGTCACCCTGCTTGAGCATCTCTTGTATATATCTCCTAGAAGCGTTATGTAGGTCTTTTTTATTTCCTGGTCTTTTACTTCTTCTAGCACGGCTGTTTTGAGTACGGAAACAAACGCTTTCTCATAATCTATAAATGTCATGTAAAGACGTTTATGGTGCTGTGCGGATTTTTTATAACTTGGTTGGCGACATGGATGTGAGCCGTGGTTAAGTGCCCTTCCGTAAACCCAGTCTGCTCTCTGGGTTGATGGGAATCCAGATTTTCCCCAATGTGGCTAACTATAACTTTGGTAAAGAGCTTGTAAACAAACGAAAGTAGGCTGATTGGTCTCTAATTCCTGATATCTTTGCGATTTCCCTTCTTATGAATCAGAATAGTATTGGCATTTGTCCAGCCGATGGGCACGTTTTGAGTCTTCATGCATTCTGAATATAGCACAGCAAGCTTTTTCCGTACAATATCTCCTCCCTACTTGAAAATGTCCACCGCTCTGCCGTCGTCAGCTGCAGCGTTTCTTTTTGCATAGCTTTGAGGGCCCTTCCAACTTCCTGTTTAGTTACTAGTTGGACATCGCAAGTTGAGCTTGTACTTTTAGCAGGATGTGGTGTTGAAAACATTTACTGAACTCATTTGTTGGTCGAAGGGCGGCGTCGATAAGTGGGGTCCTCAGTCCAGAACTCAAATGGCAGACACTATCCGGCAGGCTTGCTCGATCAGCCATTGGTGGTCTTGCGGGGCAGTGCTGGACAGAGCAGCCTCCCAAGAGGAAATGGTGGGAATGCGTATAGGTGAGCCCGTCTGGTGGACGCGGACGCACCCATACAGAGTGGTGCAAGGTGGGAGTGCGGCTCTTGCAAGCCGGGCAGTTGCTAGGATTTTGGGTGGAAAAGAAGAGGTGCTTATAGCGTAAGTTTTGAATCGTGTGTGTCTGGACCTGCCGCCATGACGTGGCGTCGCCGCGGGATAGGGAGTGGGAGGTTGGAGGTAGTGTTTTTTTGTGCGGTCGTAGGTGAGTGTGAGTGTATATTTGGGACGCTGGTGGAATGGGATGACGAAAGCTGATGTCTTGGAGTCCCCCCAGATCTGTCTGTGCACTTCCTCTGACGCCCGTTGGGTCATTTTCGGGCGAGCGCGTGTGCGTGCTCAATTCCAGGAAGGGAGGCATGGCCGGTGGTCCAGACGATGCGAATGAAGGGAAGCTTGGATGGATCAGAGTCCCGAAGAATGTTGTTTGCTTGGATGTAGAAGATACCGGCAGAATATGCACGGCAAACATCTTGCGAGTCTGTTATAATTGTCCAGGTATCACCGGGGTCAGCTTCCGCGCGTCGGGTGGTGGTGATGTAGGACACAGCCAATGCTATTGCTGTTTTTCCCGCAATGCTGATGAAATAGGTGCTGACAGAGCATGTTGTTTGCGTGTTACCAGCAATTGTAGGGGCCCCTGCAACTTTAGCGTTGGGGTATGCTCGGTAACTGGCTGCGTCGGTGTAAATCACATGTGGGTCATGGCCGTAATCGCGGGTTCGCACTTCGGCTCGGGTGTGGTGTCTGCCCTGGTTGATGTCCGCGTGCCTGTTCTTAGGAAGCGGGGTAACTTGTAAACGTGCACGAAGGACAGGTGCGAGAGCCACAGGGTTTGGTGTGAGAGGTGACGACGGCGTGGGGTATTCTAGGCGGGCGCGAACGTGACTACCGTTGCGGGTGGTGCTAACGCGGATAAGCTGACCAGCTCGTTGTGCATCAATCATTTCCTGTATCGTGTTGTGGACCCCTAAATGAAGGAGATGTTGTGTAGAAGTGTAGGGGGAAGTCACAGGGAAGCTTTTGTTCCTGTCCGTAACGTAGTGTTAAGGTGCTGGAGTTCGGAGGGCAGCAAATTGTGGAAGGGGACGTGGTATGCAAGGTGGCTGATGAGTAGGGACTGAACTATGCGGAGGGAGTCTGTTTTCTTGAGGCCGGCCGAACGGTTGGAGATGCGCCGGACCATGTACGTGATTTTCGTGATTGGGGATTTGAGGAGGTAAACTGTGTGCGAAGCGCGTCCGTTGGACTTGAGATAGAGGCCTAGGACTCGGACTCGGGTGACAAAGGCGATCAAATTACTGGAAAGGTAAAAGGAGATTTCTGGCTAGGTTGCTGATCACTTGCGGGGAGGTAACACAAGAAGCCCAGACTTCTCCGCTGCGCAAGACAGGCCTCCCATAGAGGCATAATTCAGAACTACATTTACTGCCTCTTACAGGGCGTCCTGTATTTGGCCATCCGATCAACGTTTTTCCAAATGGTTACATCGTTCGCGTACAGCGCGTGGCGAAGCTCTGGAATAGCTTGAGTAGAGAAGGCAGCTTAGTCATGGCCACATTGTAGAGTGTCGTGGATAGAACGTAGCCGTGGGGTGTTCCTCTTCCAGTCAGTTGAAAGGGTGGTGAGCGGTAACAACATATGATGGCTATACTATCAACTAGAAAGGCTCTGACCTAATTGTATGGGCGTTCTACACAATTTCATGGTGCCAGGTGGTCAAGAAGGAAGTCGTATGCGACGTTATCAACCGCACCTTTTAGGTGGAGGGTCAGTACGGCGCGTGTTTGAGCTCTGTTGGGATGGTAATAGGATCTCGTGCTTGAGTTGAAGGAGCGTATTCTGTGTGGGCAGGTTGGAACGAAAACCGAACATTTTGTCGGAAAAAAGTGGGTGGCATCGAGATGAGGTTGTAGACTAGCAAGAACTGTATGTTAGAGAATATTGCCCGGACACGAAGTGATTGAGATGGGGTGGAGGTTGCTAAATGAAAGGGGTTTGCCCGGCTTGTGTATCAGGATGATGTCCGCGTGCTTCAATTCCTGTTGTAGAGTGCCCTTGCGCCACGCGTCGTTGTAGTAAGCTGTGAATTGGCTTATGGCGTGGTCATAAAGGTTGCGAAGTAACTTATACTGGATGAAGTCCGCTCCCTGTGCATTGCTTTTTTTGAGGTGTTGAAGGGCCGCTCTCACTTCCGCCTGTGTCACGTCAGCATCGAGCAGGACCTTCGCGTCAGAGTTGTCTGGGTACGGCCGATACTGGGGGTAGAGAGGCAGAGACGGACGCTTATATAGTGCTGTTTCAGTGTAGCGAGAAGGGTATCTTTGTCAAGTTTTTCCCCGTGGGGTAGTGTGCGGATGACTTTCGTGGTTTCAGTTTTGTTCTACTTGGTATCGAGGAGACTGCGTAGCAGCGATCATGTCTTTGTTCTTCCAAGTGCTCCTTGTAGCTGGTTACAGACATTTTTTCAGTTGGCCCGTATCAGTTCTGAAGCGTAGCATTCGGCTTTGGTGGTTTGAGTAAGGTAATCCGTTTACAAAGTTTCGGATTCTGCCTTAGCCCTCGCTATCGTTCTGAGGCTACGACGGGTATCGAAATATAAATAAGGGGGTTGTCCACGTCTGGCGTGCGAGCTGTTGTTTTTACAGTTCTAGTAGTATCTGCCAGATTGCTTTGAATTTGTTTATTCCACTCTCGGAGGGAAGGAAGAGGTGATTGCTCAGCGCCTCCTGTAATTAACGTAGGGGCAGTGTCAGGTGGGCTTTTGCCACTCGGCAGGGCACTACCCAGTCTTTTATTGCGGCCAGTCGGTTGAAAACCGTTGCGGCAAAGTCCGCTATCTCAGTGCAGAGGATGCAGTTATCACTGCCGAGTGTCTCTCTAAGGTGTGAAAACTTGTGGTTGCAAAGGCCTTGGGTTAAAGGCAGGTCCGGACATGTATCACGTGTAACGCTGTTACTTAGGTGAGTGGGCTGGCCAGGTTCTGTAAGAACCGCATAATGGAACCTGGCTATGGTCAGGGCTAGCTTTCGTCCCTTGCGAATTCCTGTCATGTAGCCCCAAGACTGGTGGGCCACGTTGAAGTCACCCACTATAAGTACGGGGTGGCGGTTCGTTTTCCTAAAGAGAGGGTGCTATTGAAGAGGTGGTCAAATGTGTCTCGGCTGGCATGGGGCGTATTGTATAAGTTGAGAACGTATACACTTGTTTTCTCGAGTTCTTCGGGATGATTTCTATTAATACGTGCGGGATTTTATACGTACTGCTTGGAGAGCGATCAATGACTGCGATCCTCTTGTCTACAAAAGCTGTCACTAGAGGCGCCTGGTCATCCATTCTAGAGTTAGAGTACGGAGAGTAGCCTGGTAGAGTGGGATAGCATCTTACTTCTTGAAGAGCAATTACGTCAGGTGAATTTGAGTTCGTGGGTATATATTGCCAAATGGCCCTTTCTTGCGGCGGTAGCCTCTACAGTTCCACTGCCAAATGCGAAGGGGTTCGGGCGTATGGCGGGTGTGTGGTTTTTGTGGTCTCGACTTGCTAGCCCTGTTGAGGGGATGGCTGGGCGTAGTTTGGAGCATTTCCGGGGCGAGCCATTCTGATTGTGGGGGAGGACGTGGCGTAAGTCTCGGGGATTATGGGCTCCTTCATGGGTGTCGATGGGCCGAGTAAGTTTGAGAATAGGCTGGGATTGAGCTTGTTTGAGGCCCTCGCAGTTGGCATCAGTTACGAGGGTTCGGAGTTTGTTCTGAAGAAATTTGTGATGCGTCCGCAGCTGGCTTTCGATTGATCAATGGTACCGGTGTAGTGCTGTAACGCTTGTAGGTGTTGTTGGCGGAGCTCCTCGACGTCTGCCTGCAGTTTTGGTATGGTGGCCGTAAATTGGGCTTGGAGATCGGTTCGCATTGCCTGGAGTGCATCGGATACTGTGGTTGTGTGTGTGAGTGTGGGGCATGGTGTTTTAATGGGTTTGGACGAGGAGGTGTCTTTATAAGGTAGCGGAAGAAAATGGTCTGTTCAGCTCACTTTTATTCCTTTATTGATTCTGTGTTACTCATAAAAAAACAAAACAAAAATTTGGGGAACAATACCCGCTCCAGCCAAGCTAGGGCAGGTTAACCTGAGGTTGGTGCTGTGCGGCCGGAAGTCTGGTGGAGCCAGGTTTCCGCGGCTGTCGCTGGACTCCCGGCTGTTCCCTGGTACCCTGGCCATGGGTCCCTGATCGGCCTCTGTCCCAGCGTCTCCAGTCATGGCTTGTGCTGCAGCGACGCGAAAGGGACTCCGTGGACGGTAGCTCCGAATCGGGGAGCGGCCGCTCGGTGGTGGGAGAGGACTGAAGGATCCCTGGGATTGATGGGGAAAAGTTTCACCGGTACAGTCAGTGGTGTTACACTGTTGGGTAGTTGCAGAAGGAAGAAATTGTGGCGAGCGGTTTCGCTATGCAAGAATCGAATAATATGCGTTTTGTATGGGCGTCGTTGGCGGACCGGGCAGCGGGTATCCGTGGCCGGGTGGTCTTCATGATTTTTGGCGCAGCGGGAAACGCACACGTGACCTGGCACTAGGTTCACCGTCCCACAAGCGCTGTTCTGTGCATGTCCGGACTCGGGCAGACGTCAGCCAGATGGCCGAGTTTAATGCGTATCCGGCATACATGATGACGAGGTTGGTATATGCATCAACGGTATTCTCCCCGTAACAGTGGACGTAATGAGGCATATGGACGCCCGCGAAGGTGAGAAGGGAGGTGGTAGGTTTTCCCATCATCATGGTGTAGAATTTTTCAGCGTTTGGTGACCGCAGATGCTCTATACGTTCATCGGTCGTGGGTTTGGTGGCAATTCACGTGATTATACCTTTTCTTGAGTTGTCTGGGACAGCAATGTAAGCGGTGACTTTGTACTGCTTGCTCGCCATGTTAAGGTTGGTGATTTGCTGGATCTTCTTGGCGATGTCCAGGTTCTGGGTACTCACAACGACCAGGTTTTGGACCATTCGGATGCAAAAAGTGATGAGGTCTATTGTTGCGTCGGATATATGCGGTGTGGCACTGATTGCGTTTGTGACGCACTGAATGAGCCACTGGGCAAGGATGATACCGGTAGGTGGCCGAATGACCACTTTGTAATCATCACGCGGGAGAGGTGGCAACCGCGGTTGGCGGGGTAGGTGCTTGTCCGATTGGGAATGATGCTGTGGGGTGGTGCCATTGGGTGAGGATCCGGGTTGCAGGTGGGAGGGTTGACCAACAAGTTGGGACTTCTGTTGCCGGAGGCACGTCTGGCTGTTACAGTTTACGACTTCGCTCAACGCGGGGACTGTAGAGGCCGGCCGTTCTTCAATACCAGTGGGGTCATATGATAAAATTTGAGAATCAGAGCCTCCTTGCTCAGTTTCTATGTCCGCAGGGCGCTGAGAGTCGGAGGAGGTTTCCTCGAGTGCGAGGACGGGAAGGCCGCACTAAGGAGCCTACTCAAGGCCGCGAGGGGGAGCCTGTTTGACCGGTTAAGTCACTGACACCGACGGAGGGGACGGAGTGGGCACCGCACTCACCGCGCCAGGTAGGGTTGTGGAATGCGCCGAGACTAAGTCGGCTCCGTCAATTAAACAGATGTCGTAGGTAGGCAAAGAGACACTGAAGTGAATTTGTGAAGCTCCCGTTTTTGCTTGAAATGCGTAGACTGCCTCAAATTAGCACAATTTTAATCGTTTATCCAGTTGGTAAGTCGGTAATAATTTTATAAAGCACGAAAGAAGAAAAACTACCATGCGCGGTGTGCGGCCGTAGCCCTAAGTAAAGGCTGTGACGTCGGGAGGAGGCGCACCGTGAAATGAAGCCCAAGATTCTAATTCAAACAAGTTTCCGTTCTGAAAAATAACATGCTTCACATTATGACGTTAAGCTGGATGGCCATTCTCGGTTTCTCAATAATCACCATATGGCGCTTCTGCCATGTATTCGCCTGTAAAACGCCTAAGATAAACCTCCCACGACGGCTTGGAATTTTAGGAATTACTAGCCGAGGCCAACGCAGTGGATAAACGCCCTCCGTATCACCGCAGACGCTCAAATGCCATGCGTTTTGGGCCCCATATTTGAAGCTTGTCTCACTAATGCCTCTATCGTAAAAAGTGTGTTCGCACCAGGGAAAGGGTCTGCTGATTCTGGCCTGTGCTCACTGCCCGCAAGCAGTCGGTGCTTATGGAAAGAGCACACCAACGAGAACTAGCTACCGCATCAGTGTCAGTCTTCGCGCGTTCTGCGAACTCGCTCGTGGAGCAGTGAACGTTACGGCCAAAAAATGGTGAATGCAGTATATGAAACATTGGCTGAAAACAAAAAACTCCACTTACAAAAAAAAGGTAGTACACTTGGGGATTCGAACTTGCAACTTGCAAATTACATGCCTAGCGCTCCTGACCACTCTGCCATGGGTCAACGTTGTCAGAGTAGGAAATCTGCGGCATATAATGTATAATCAATTTACAATTTCCTGTATTCTTAGCATTTCAAGCAGCTTAGATGACTATTTGTTGTATACAGCTTGTGCAGTGAGCGTCCCCCAAATGTCCGCAATATCTCACGTCTAGCAATTGCATTTTCTAGACGGAAAAGCGCTGGCAGATGTTGCTGACCGCTGTGCTTCTTCAACCAGCGCAAGAAAGTGCTTCCTGCACCCTCATTTTACGCTGCACGGTAAAATTGTTTGTTGATTTTTTTTTCTTCGTATCTATATTGACTTCACTGAGTCTTCTCTCACCTTTATTTGACCTTCGATTTTCCTACTAGCGTACCAGTCAGCGAACCGTCGGATGTGCGCTTGTGCAGCCCTTTTGTGGAGCGACCTTGACATGGCGCTTGCTACAGTGTACAGATTAAGAAACTAAATAATGGCACATTTTTATACTCACAAACGTGTCGAGGCTTAGTTTCAATCTAGCGAACGAATTGCGACGACCCGTCGGCGGTCGGCGGACTAAAAGCTGGGCGACTACCTGTCGGTGGCCGGCGGACTAAAAGCTGGGCCGATTGACTCTGTCGGAAGGTCGGCGAGCCGCGCAGTAGCACAGTCAAACGTAGTTTTCTGCTCCTGACGTCACACGAAAACGCCACAGAAAAGAGTCGAGGATGCACAGAGGAGGACAGCTTTGTCGAATTGATTTTACTACTAAATAAATTCGCGTAAACGTACTCACTGTGGTCGAAACATGGCCTATGGACTCTGGAATAGAATTTACGCTAGTAATCCCGCAATGTTTACCAATCACTTCAGTGTCCCTTTAAGAGAAGCAGCGGCACACTCAAACTTCATCAGGCTAGGTCACACACTTCACATGCACTCGATATTTACAGTCGCCCCATCGAAGGAACTTTGGTTCCCCGTAAAAACTGATTCTCTCATTGTTGATTCCCCTGCAACGCAATCACAAAATTTCCAAAGGCGCAGGAGCATTGCGTTCCACCATATATTGAACAATATTTCTCCCGTTTTAAAGAAATGGAGGTATTTTTTTCTTAAAATAGCGGTAGCTTTACAGATGGGAACGCTGACGTTGCTTGTTTTCAAGGACAACTGGGCCATTGGTACTACCACAGAAGGAAACGTAAATGAGCTTTAAAACTAAATACTCGCCATTAGCCCCAGCAGGGTTTGTTGGGTTTGATGCGATGTTTGCAGGTACAGAGCAAAACGTTACCTAAAAAGTCGAAGCGCCCTTTTTTGGAGAAAGAGCGTTAAAACGCCAAGCTTTCTGTTACAAAACTGGAGTCAAACATGATGTCAAAAATTCAAACTTTTTAAAGCTGGTCCAAGTGGCACAATCCGATGTACGTCATCTTCTGAATGCAAGGGACACGTGTAGAATGTCTTCCACTGGAAGCGTTTTTTTTTCTTTATGCGCTTGATGTGTCTTATGGCTTGTCGTAATTTTCGTTTGTTGAAGTATTGTCATGAAAAGCTGGCTTTCCACCTGATGCGTTTTGGTGCGACATCAAAAGCCATCAGTGAGGCTTAGAAGTATTCGATTTAAAAGCGTGTGAAATATGCATGATGATTGTTACAGAAAACTCGTATTATAATGCAATCGGTCCTAAATCAGATCCTAAGGTTTCCCGCGCTCCGAAAAATATACGTCGCTTACTACCCTCTCTCTCCACAAAAATAAAATTGCGTAGTTCTCAACGGTCCGCAAGTGGAAGCTCCTAAAATGAGTTTTTCTATATTTGCATCGTTTCTGGGGATATACGATGACCTGCTATTCAAAGAAACTTTATTTTCAAGGCACGTAATCTTATCACCGTGTTTCAACGGTTCATATTCGATCACGTAAAAGGATATTTGATGATACCAAACTTAGCTTCCCCGAGGGCTGGCAACTGGATCGACAATGTATACAACTTTCTTGATGAGCCAAGACATCTGCGTATAAAAAGTATTTTCAGCGTACACCAATTTTGATAAAGCAATTTCTCGCAGAGGGCTTTCGTTCGACGACAAGAAGAACCTTTCAACAGAAAATAACGTAAACAATACACAGTGAAAAGGTACCAAACCATGCCTGGTTTTACACTTTATACATTTTACGACGGCCCTCCAGACAGCCAGCGATACTAAATTTGTTGGAAAAGTTGTCAAAGTAGCTCTAAACTCTATTTTTATGCACCTCGTGCTTTATTCTGACAAGTTAACGTTGCATTTATTGCTTTGTATACGGCCGAACAATTTTTTAACTTCTATGGCAACATTCGAAGCTCTTTAGCCATTTTTTATCTCGCGCCGTGTGTCCTTTAGGGCTCTGTGGTTTACCTTCCCTTCGTGTGTTAGGCGCAAATTTAGCCTAAGTGTACACAGCCCACCTTCAAACGTTTGTGGAAGAAGGATGTGTACCAATTCTCTGCCAGCGGGCCTGCAAAACCTTTTTCTGATTTTTACATCAGCTATTGAAGCCAAAAAGGTCGCTCTTAAAACTTATAGGCAGGGTGAAGAACGTTTATTTAGTAATAATAAAGGCCGCAAAATAAAGCTCGTACAAAAGACCACACAAGAATGATTTGATTTGAAAGTTACCGTACCTATTGCTTATGTGTAGGTCAAAACGCCCGATAGTCATAAATTTTGAGCAGGATAGGATACCAAGGCAAACTGAACTTCTCCATTTACGAAAACAGGCCTCACGTGACAAACATGACCATTTGAACACGGTATGGCTACAAACGCCTGTCTAAGATAGGCTTTTTTTATATACAATGTGTACGGATACCTGGAGGTTTTTCTAGTGTATGAAAACTTCTACAGGTCGTTATAAACTGCGCCTTCGGAGAACAGCGTTTAATAACCGCAGCGATATTTGTTTCCTAAACATAAATGACATCTTTTGTTTGTAAAGACGCTATCTTGAGGCTCCGAGGCTACACTTCCACAGCTCACCCACATTTTTTTTTTGGGGGGGGGGGGGGCTGCATTTTCACTTCAGTCTGTCAACAAATAAAAGCTGCTAAAGGGTAATAATCACGGAAATAAGGAATAAATAGGCAGCTAAAATTTTCTCCATGCTTATATATTTTGCTTCCCCTGGACCTCTGAGATTCAGGAGTGTTCAATGTCAAGGTCTGTTTTTAGACATTACAGGCTCAGCCAGGGTTTCTGGCAATTAAACGAACAATCCCTTTCTGGTTTTGTTGCCTTTTGTTGGGAAACTCTTATAAATGTGCTTCTATGAGAATATGCACAGTCAGCAGACGAACAAAAATTTTGTGCATCCACAAGGAGGGAACACTACGCTGATTCGTGAGCTCACCGCTTCTTCTAAGGACAATTCCTGCACCACTCTTTCGGCTTTAGACATGGGGTTTCGACAGCCCATGATTCGGCCACGAGAGTAACAAAACCATTCTTATATGGCAGTGCTATTGGAAGGAACAAAGGCTTTGCAGAAGCCTGTGGGTCATTGAGATGCATCCGCTGCGGATACCTAGGGCGGGTGGGCCCCAAACGAGAACATTCGCCCCTCTGCTCTTGTGTCTCTGAACCGGCGAAGACGCTAAGATCTAATCAGATATACCCACTGTGACTAAACATGCTTCCTCGAAGATTCGCCGAACGCAGATATAAAAGACCTTGTGGAATGCGATAGGTACACGTGTATAGACGGGGTAGACAGCAATTTAGAAAACCCAATTTGGATTAAGAAGGATTACGGTGGGAATACTTGAAGACTTGCGTGTTATTCAGTTTCCCCGCGCTGCGGGCGAGCATTGGAAAGCAGAAACACGCGTCTCGTCGTTATGCCAGTGGAAAGGTGTTGTTGGTTCTTTTTGAGCTCTCAAACATGCATTATTCTAGCTAGCTCGGGCAGCCCAACTGTAGGGTTTCTGATGTCTTTTGTCTGTTGTTATACTGGCGGGAGGGAGATGCGAGAATGAAGATGCACCCACGTTGGGATCACTCCTAGGCAGTAAAACGTTACCCCCCCCCCTCTCTTGGCCGACGCTCCCGTAATGGCTCCTTAGGTACCGCGGCTCCAGTGTAATGCGTCTCGGGTTGACGTACCCGCCATGGGGCAACAACGCGTTGTTCTTCAAAAGCTTTCATGACGCAGACTTGTCTTAATAGCACTTGGTTAAGCTTCCAGCTTGAAAACCGAAGCAACAGTTGCAGGCACAACCATGCATGAAACCTTCCCGTTCCGAAAAAAGCATGCCTGGAAGGCGTGAATTGCTTCTGCTTCGACCACTGCGTCAGGAAGAAGAATAGAGGGTCGGGAAATCGTCGGTGAAGCATTCGTCCGCCATTGGTTTACTTATGAGATCGGCTTACCAATTTGTTCTGCTCCTCTGCAAACAATTGGCCCGAAGTGTTAGAGTTACGCGCAAGACGGGGCGCACCAGACATGCCGGTAAACTTTATGCACACGAAAAATGCAAAATGTACAGCAGGTAAGTTATATTTACGCATTCTTGCACGTGTGAGTGAGACAAATGAGAACGCTAGAATTCTTCAGTGAGCGTTGAGCAAAGACCAACCAAGTATATTTCTCTTGCTACAGGCACATTTTATTCTCATAGCCTGACACCTGGGCATGTCTGTTGTGGTCTTAGACTCAATCGAAAAAAATTTCAGTCCAATAACGAGCGTAATCTGCGAGCACTTGAAAACAACGCGGCAGACCCGTACACATATGGAAGCGTTTCGCATTTTTGAAAGGGAACGCACTTGTGTTCTTCGGCGAGCGTGTGGCCAAATCCAAAAGCGATTTCTTATATGCTTCTTTTTTATTCTAAGCTTGTTTTAAACTAGTTTCCTTCTCACCCTACGTCGTGAAAACTCTCTTTTTTCGCAAGTGCAGTGCCTCATAATTCATTATGTTATGTGTTTACATCCCCATTATTGATATAAAACATTAGTGTTTAGACCACCGGTCATCCTTGTGCTGCTTTCTCTGTCATCGTTTCGTTCATGCTGGCTTCAACCGGGAAACCTCAAAACATAAACTGAACTGTACGCTCGCAAATTTTGGGATCCTTCTAAACCCGCGAAGGCAGCGGCAGTGTACTCCAAGTAATATAAAATGCTCCAGGGATACACCGTCTGGCGTGCCACGCATTGCATATTGAAGAGTTGACCTCTGAAGTCCACATTAAAAAGCTCTTTCTCTTACCCTGTCCCTTTCTACTGCTTTTTATTTCATTTTCCATCTTTCTCTCTCCATCTATTCCGCTCTTTCCCGCGGCTACCTCTTTCATGCCACGAAATGCAGCGAGTAAAATATTTTCTCTAGTGGGAATCCTACCCTAAGGGTGGACAAAACTTCCCAGACACAGCAACGCAGAGCGCATACCAAATGTTATCCCGAATACAAAAGGTTTTCATAAATAATTAAAGTGGTTGGTAATGTAATATAACGCGGCAAAGGGAGTTGCGGTGCGTCAGGCACCGTCTAGCAGTGTGGCTAAACCACAGTAACTCTATCCGGCGGTTGCTTGTCGGTCGTGCCAGAACAAAAATCACGCAAACATTATTAGCTATTGTTGTAGTGTTTAAGTGATGCCTTGTGAATTCAGACACTTGGTCGATGTGTATTGATGGATCTCCTTCGGCTAGTGGCATAGCGGTGTTTGCTGGTAATGGTGCACTTTTTGCAGTTGTTGCAAAGCTAATGACTTTAAGTTGTCGTGATTCAAACTTCATTATGTGCTTCGGTAGATAGCGGAGTTACAAAATTGTAGCGATATACTGTAATTCTCAGGAATGTTTTTGGGCCTGAAAACAACAAATCTGGTCTTATTAAATTATCTCAACACGATTGCGCAACAGCCAAGTTGATAATTCGTGAGCGAAGTATTAATTGACGACTTAAAGTCCCGCAAATATCTACCAGAAAAAAGGGGCTCGTATCGTTAATATGCAACCTAATATTCGGAGTTTAAAGTATATCTACAACGTCATTTATATAAAGCACAAATAAAACTGTCCCACAAATAAAGTCTTGAGGGACCGCAAGTAAACTTTTCCTCACGAACAATAAACCCATTTAGTAAATTGAAGTGAAAGGGATCAGTCGAGTAGCTGGGAATCAAATTTAATGCAACACCTCGAACTTCATATAAAAAGAAGTAAGGGTACAATACATCGTGTCGAATCGAATCAATGGCCCTCCTAAAATCCAGGCAAAATCCAAGAGTGAAAGCATATTGATCGATATAGTAATGCGGTTTTGCTTACCTTTAGGAGACTTAAAAATAAATCGTATGGTTCCTGGAAGAACAAAGCAACGTTGGTGTGGAGTTTGTAACGCAGGTATGTTTACTCAGACAAGGACGTTGTCTTCTTTCCCATCTTGTGGGTATCGAGGACATCTAAGGAATATACAGATCCGGTGCTAAGGTTGTTTGCTTCGCAGCGGCGTCAGTTCTTTTCGGATCGATGCGCTGCTTGTCGTTCTTCATTTGTATTTGGCCTCTCCTCCGCAAAGCACCTGTGCTTATCGGCCGGCATTCCTGGGCTCCCATAACCCTGCCAGGATCCCTGTGGTACCTCTTGCATCAGGGCCGACATCTCAAATCTCTTGCCATTTGCAGTAGTTCTCCCGAGAAATCTACGGTTGCAGGGGTTAGTGGTGAGGTTATCGAGAACATCTGCAGATGGCACAAAGAAAAATATCTTTCAAAGAAGGAAAAAGAGTATTCCTCTGCGGAAAAGATTAGTCATAGTACTCTGCACGAAAGCAAAGGTGGTGTTATTCTGACCGGGGTTGGAGTTTTACCACATTTTGGCAAACAGATGGGCTGGACCGGTAAATTTGTACAATCCGGTAGATAGCTTCAATAGAGGCCGCTTTTTCAGTAATAGCAAATACTTCTCCCACTGTCATTTGTTGTATTGGGTGGGATTAAATACAACCGTCATCAGTCAACTTCAGGTATGTTCGAATACCAGTATGACACCAGCTTTGTTTCATCTACATGTAAATGATTTTTCCAGTTCATGCACTCACAGCCACGTTTTCCAGTACGCACACGACACCGCACTTGTAGCCAGGCATAACAAGTAGGAATGGAAAATAAAATATTTAAACATTTTTTCATGCACCCACAGGGGCTGTTCAGCAATAACATACTATATGATAAATGCTGAGACATCGCAACTGGTTTTTCATTATCTAGCATCGTAAGTGCTTAAACATAGTACAACTTTTATACATGCTGTTTGTTCTTTCTGGTGTACCTGTACTGCTGTTGCACTAATATATACTGGGTGATCAAAGTTAAGTCGACAGGTTTTTTTAAAAATAGGTGCTTAGATTTCCGCGAAGACCTCTACAGTGAGGTTATGCGCCCAGGGGGGCATATAACAGGAGGTAATTATTGATGTACGTGACCTAATTAACTAAAATGGATTAATTAACTTTTTAGTGGCTGCAGTAACCAGGCATGTTTGTATTGGAAAGTTAGACGCAACCATGTTTCTGTGCAGTTTCAATTGGCAGAATTCTTCTGGCGCATTCGTAGACCGAAATATCAAGTGGCAAAGTTTAATTGCCGCTCGCATGATTACGCATGCAAGACAGTCAGAACCGGCGCAAAGCTCCTCCCTTCTGTGACGTGCTTTCTGTGTACGGTGTTCAGTTCGACAAAAGAGAGGAGGCACAGGAAAAAGTGATAACTGGCACCCATTCATTCTTGGCTGGCGTTATCGCAATCTGCAGTAGTCGGAACCGTTATCGAAACACAGAACAAAAGAGAGGAGCTATGCGCTTATCTTGACTTCTAGCATGCGGAATCATGCGAACGGTAATTAAACTTCGCCATTTGATATCTAGAACTACAGATGCGCTACAAGAATTCTGTCAATTGAAACTGCATAAAAACACGATTGCGTCTAACTTTCCAGTACAAATATGCCAGGTTACTGTAGCCACTAAAAAGTTACTTAATCAATTTTAGTAATTAAGCCACCTACATCAATTATTAACCCCTAATGATGTGTCCCCCTGGGAGCATAACCTCACTGTAGAGGTGGTCTTCCCGTACCAGTAAATCTAAGCGCCTATTTTAAAAAAACCTGTCGACTTAACTGTGATCACCCTGTATATATGTACGTGTATATATATATATATATATATATATATATATATATATATATATATATATATATATATATATATATATATATATATATATATATATATATATATATATATATATATATATATATATATATTATATATATATATATATATATATATATATATATATATATATATATATATATATATATATATATATATATATATATATATATATATATATATGAAATGAGGGGCTCGTTGAAAATAACACAGAAATAAGGGTTGGCAGTCGGGAAAACCTCGGAAAGCAAAGGGGAGGATGTGGTAGATCATTGAAACAGATTAAGAATTTGGAAAGAAAGAAAGAAAGTGAAGAAAAAATGCCCGCCAGGTGGGATCCGAACCCACGACCTCCAGAATCGCACCAGACCGGTATTCTGGAGGTCGTGGGTTCGGATCCCACCTGGCGGGCATTTTTTCTTCACTTTCTTTCTTTCTTTCCAAATTCTTAATCTGTTTCAATGATCTACCACATCCTCCCCTTTGCTTTCCGAGGTTTTCCCGACTGCCAACCCTTATTTCTGTATATATATATATATATATATATATATATATATATATATATATATATATATATATATATATATATATATATATTATCAGGTATGCTATTTGGCTTCGATATGTTCATGACTGGCCAATTAACGCAGGTCTTTAATAAACTTCGAGAAATGCGTGCTTCACGCTACAGCACGCTTGAGCGGGAGCACGCTGAAGTCAGGGGTGCCCCTACCAATTTTTTTGTCTCCCTGAGCAATCATGGTACAATACTACGTTTATTCTCTAGGGTTTGTTCGCTAATCAGCAGGCTTTAGGGCTTAAGGTGCGTGATACTCGCGCTCATTTGCGCGTCGACTTTAGCAGCGCTTGTGCGGAAAACGATCTGTAAGCCAGCTGCGGGCGTTGAAAGCTCTGCTTCATTGAAATCTTACCACGATATCCAGACACAGCACTTGTACAAGTACAAGAGCAACGGAGAATCTATCGGACTGATAGATTTGACAATAGAATTCCGGTAAAGCGATGATTAGCGCGGAAAGACAGTTAGGAAGTAGAGCAAAAAAATTAGCAGTGGCTTAGCTCGGCTACGCCAGGATACACGTAGCGTGACCGAAGGTTACGCGGGTGTTTCTTAGGTCTCCTCGTTGTCTAGGATTAGCAGATTATCATGCTTACTGCTGTAAAACGATTTCCAATTCCAACCGAATCAAATCCAGTCTAGTCAAGTCCAGTCAAGTCAAGTCAAGTCAGTCAAATCAAGTCAAGTCAAGTCAAGTCAAGTCAAGTCAAGTCAAGTCAAGTCCTGTCCAGTCCAGTCTAGTCTAGTCCAGTCCGATTCAATTTAGTACAGTCAATTCAATCAAGTCTAGTCCAGTCCAGTTCAGTGCAGTCTAGTCACTGCTCCTGGTGCATGCGTAGCACGGCTCTCCAGGCGCCACGGGAAATGGCTATCAAGCGGCGCCGGCGTACCGTCAGACTTGGCTAGTGCACAACAGAAGCGCGCAGCTAGGCACGCGCCGGCGCCAGTGCGTTTGCCATGGCTGCGACGTTACTCCTCTGTAGTGCGCAGACCGGCGACTGTGTAGACCCGATTCTCTACACACCCGTACTCCAATTGCATTGGATTTTCAATCCAATCTAATTCAATTCATTCCAATCCACTGCTACTCGCGCTTGCGCAGTACGTCCCTTCAACGTCCACGCGAAAGGGCTCCACCTCGGCCAGTGTAGCTTATGCCACAAAAGCAGCGCTCCGTCTTAGTGCCCTCCTCTCGTCCTGTTTGCATTTGGGTTCAAATTGACCTGGGTAGAGTTTACTAAGTTTGCGAAAGCCTGGCAAGCATGGTCCTCATGTTATGGACGTGCCCACAGATATCCGACGCCACACACATCATAGACACATGGGGAGCTCTGATGCTGAGCTCAGACCTAGAAGCACAGCGGAAAATCATCAATCAAGCTCAGGCAGCTGCAAGGTCCCAAGATTTACTGGCCGACTCCAAGCAAAGGCTTTAAAAACCCATGGAATGATACTAAATAAACGTTTTTCATAATCATCCCGTCCTGTTTGTTAACGTGGTTCTTTGCTGTGATGTGTACGAACTGGCCCTCCTACTTTCCGTGTCAAAAATTCACGTAGTATAAAAAGCAAATGCTTGTCTGTGCATCACCCTAGTATACATTTTTTTACAATATTACAAGGTCGTCGTCTACAAATCTGCTCACGGAATGCCTGAACCATTTTTCCTAGATTTCATACCACTAGAGCATTCCGCCTTAAGTGTTCTTTGTCGAGCTCCGCAAGACGTTCATCCTTTCCAACGTAAGAGTGCACGTATAGAGGGGTCAATTATCTACCAAAGTTTTTGCTGCCACCATTGATTTTGACGCTGTTCGGTGCTCTTCAATCTGTGTTTAGCTCAGTGGCCCGTTTAGGCAGCTGAGCATTTGTCAGAATATGGCGGAATCTTGACATGCCTGCAGTCCGTTAAACAAACTGCGTGCGTATATTCACAGTAACTTCTCACCATGTCGCAATTTCTCGTTATCGGCCCAGGGTAGAACAAAGGGACTAGAAGTATGCAGGCCCACTTCGCAGGCCCACTTCGTGAGGCTATGAACTAGAATAGAATTACCATAAGTAATTTGGACCGGCGTGTGTAGAATTTTGACCGGAAAGCACTTCTTAAGCAGTGAGAAGAAGAACGTCAGCCATTCTAAGCGGAAATATACGGAGCATAATTTTGCACGTAATCTGGAATTGGAACCTGATGGCTTCTGAACCTGATCTACCGCTGCGTGCGGAGTTTTTTATTGGGGACAAATTACGAGGTCGCGAGCTTATTTTGTATTTTCCAGCCATGCAGCCGAAAATAGAAGGGAACTAAAACCAACAGCTTGCTTTTTCATCCTGGCAACACCTGGCTGCCACAGGCAGCATTGTGGTTGCCTAAGAAAGCCCTGGCAACCACAATGACTTGAAGTAGGGCGGTTTCAGAAACACTTTAAAGTGCAATTATTCAATTCAATTTTTTCAATTCAATTTGTTTATTTTTCACCAAAATCAATACACCAGGTGAAAAATGGTGAAAAAATGGCGGCCGAAAAAAAAACTGCAATAAAGCAGTTTGACAGAGCTCCGGCCACCGTCAACTAGCAGCAAAGAAGTGCAAATACAATACATACATACATACTGTTGGATGATTCATTTCCTACTGGGTAACATTTCACACAGGGAAAAGAAAAACGAGATAGCTGAGGAAACACGGTAAAACGCAATTAGAAACAGTATTTGTTAACTTTAGAAAAATCTAAATGAAGGCGTGCACCGTAAAAACGAGGTAAAAGCAACGTGAATATTCAGCAATGTAGCGCTTGTCACATGTAAAAACAAGAACATAAAATGCAAACAGGCAACGAGGTAAAATTGCAGGACATGGTATCTTAGAATTCCAATGACACATAACATTCGTACGCGAGAGTGATAATGTATACATGAAATTGACACGAACAGCATTTCCTGCGTTCAGGAACACGTTTTCGCAAGTAAAATTCAAATAAAGCCATGACAACGATAGTTCCAACATGCTCTTGTCACTCATGGATAAAGGATCAATGCAGTGCTTATAAAGCTCATTTAATGTGTTGGGTAACGTGTGGCATAATCTCTGGCGCCCATAATATGTGCGTGAGAATGGTACCTGCCAAGGAATTTGACATCGACAGGAGTATGGCAAACTCTTTTTTTGTAGCTTAGCTAATTCTATAAATACCGCTAATTTACCCTGTACTGCATTTTTATAGCTTCTAGTTAGTTTTTGATGATATAGTTTAAATGCTCGGACTATCCGATTTTTCTTGAATAATTCGTCAGTGTGTGCATTATACGGAACATTTTCAATGGCTCGGACTGCCTTTTTTTGCAAAACCGTGAGTTTGTTTAGATTATTTGCTGTTGTGTTTCCCCATATTAACACACAATAACTGAGCTGCGAATGGAATAAAGAATTGTATAATAATTTTTAATTCCAAAAGGAAGAAAATACCGATACCTGCCTATTATCCCAAGAGTTTTGCGAGCTTTTGAGCACACTAAGTCAACATGGTCGTTCCAGGACATATGTTCAGTGAATATTACACCTAGCGTTTTGACAAATTTTTCAAGCTTTACCGTGTATGGGCCCAAAATAATACTGTTTGGTATATTTATGGGTGTATTCCGAGCACTATATAAGACGCACTTTGTTTTAGATTCATTAAGCAAAAGGTTATTGGTTTCAGACCAATTTTTATCTCGCCACAAAGTCTACCTGCCTGTTCTGTTATGTCAGTTAATTGTTTTCCATTAACAAACACTGTGCAGTCATCAGCATAAATGACAAAAGTGCATCTTGTACTGATATTGACCTTGTCGTTTATGTAATACAGAAAGAGAATGGGACCGAGAATACTGCCTTGCGGCACTCCTGTGACAACCGGTCGAACATTAGATCTGCACTTATTAATTTCTGTAAACTGTTTACGTGATCCTAGGTACGACCGTAAAAGAGCTAGTATATTTCCTCAAAAGCCATATTTTTCTAATTTAGAGAGCAGAAAATTGTGATTGACGCGATCGAAGGCTTTACTGAAATCGAGGTATACTCCTAGGGCTATCATTTTTTTCTCAATATTATCTAAAATTATTTCTTTTTGTACCAGTAATGCAGATTCCGTGGAATGCTTTTTTCTAAAACCGTGTTGGCTGCTTGTAATTAAGTTGTATTTGCGTGAAAAACAGTCCATTCTAAGGTTGATAATTTTGTCAATACATTTCGAAAATATCGGTAATATCGACAACGGCCGGTATTTGCTGAACACATTTTTGTCCCCGCTTTTGTGAAGTACGGTTACCCTCGCTATCTGCATGCTTTTAGGAAACACACTAGTTGACAGAACTAAATTATAAATGTGTGTTAACATAGGCGCAATAAGGTCTAATACATGTTTTATCGGTGCAATTTCTAGGCCGTCAGCGTCCCTGCTACGACTGTTTTTCAGTCCCCGGAAGATTGCGATAACCTCCGATACATCGGTTGCCGTTAAGAACAACGTGTGCGCATTGCTCGATATGCTGTTGGCTACGTCAGTGAATCCGCTTTTGTTGGCGCCTACCGCCAGCTCTGTAAAGTAATCGTTCATTCGATCGGCTAGTTCTTTCCCTTTTAATACTTTGCCATCAACAATAGTAGTTTGAACTTCAGTAGAATTTGTTTTCCTGTTTAAAACGTCGTTTAATTTTTTCCACACTGTTTCACTTTTGCTAAGACAGTCTGCATTAAATACGCAAAAGAGATAATCTTTTTTTGCTTGATCTTTCTCTTTGTTTAGATTATTCCTGAAAGCCTTGTACCGTTTCCAATCGCTTTGATCCCGAGTACGAAGAAATATTTGATAAAGTTTGTTCTTTTTCTGTATGTACCTAAGGATACCTTTCGTAATCCACGGTTTCCGCGATTTGTTGCTTGGTTTAAAGTGTTTTATTGGAAATGACTCAAAGTATTGCATTTTAAACATTTTCAAAAATTCTTCATATGAGGTGTCAGCTTCATGATGAGCTAAAACGCTTGACCAGTCTACGGCCTGTATCTTTTCTCTAAAAGTCTGTAGTGTGCCATCACATATAAGGCGGTATGTAGTTTCACAAGGATTGTTAGGCTGGAGGTGGGAGCGTGTGTTTATAAAAGCAAATATCGGCATGTGATCGCTGATATCACAGCTTAAAACACCAGAAATGCTATGGCTCTTTGGGATGTTCATTATAAACACGTCAAGTAATGATGACGTTGTAGCAGTGACACGCGTTGGTAAAGTAATTACATTGTGAAACCCATTGTGTTCAAGTATTCCTAAAAAATCTGCTGTAGGCATTGATTGGCTTAAAATATCTATGTTAAAATCCCCACCAAGAACTAGAGTATATCCCATTTCATTGGCGTACGACAGAATAGCGTCAAGGAAATCCAAAAATGCACGCATACGTCCTGCTGGGGGTCGATAAACGACTGCAAACACTTTTTCGCGTTCCTTAATACACAGTACTTCATAATCATCAGTTATTTTGCTGAAAGGTTCCATCATTTCACAGCCGGTGAAGGCCGTCAGGATACAGACACCGCCCCCTCTACTGTCTGTGCGGTTCAAGTAGAAATGTGTAAACCCTTTTGGTACATAAAATTCGGAATCATTGTTGTACCATGTTTCTGTGAACATAACCACATCAAATTTAAACTTGAAGGAAATGAGCAGAGCAGAAATTTCGTCTCACTTTGGTTGTACAGATTGGGCATTCAAGTGGAGAAGTTTAACCCATGGTTCAATATTTTTCTCATCACACACTTTGCCGATGTCCTGTGGAAGAACGTAATCACTAGCCATGACAGATGATCAACGCGACGTTGCGCATGTATCTGTTTAGAGGGTATTACGTCGTGTGCACAGGGCAAATTTTGTCAAGATCACTTTCGCGGTTAATGCGTATTATCTGCGATTTCTCGGTTCGTCGGGCGAAAATGACGCCGTTCTTGACCCAGACAAACTTCCATGCATGTTCGCGCTTGCGTGCACCAGCCATGCCATGAAGCCGTTTCATTGCAGGGCAAAGATGCTCATTTATGTAGATCGGGTCATCGCACTCGGAACCGAGTAAATCATTCTTCAGCCTCATCTTACGTGCTTTTTCAAGAAACTGGTCCCGTTTTTCCCGGCTTTGAAACTGTACAATAATATTCGTTCTAGTATCATCTTTCGTCCGTACTCTGTGGCACACGTCCACATCCCCAGGGGACAGGGCTTCGCCAACGGCCTCCCCTAGTTTTTTAAGTATATCAGAAAGGTTCTCCGCAGGTTCCTGCGGGATGCCTTTGATTTCCACATTTTTGTTCCTCGTGTATTGCTCAGATTTCAAGAGCTCATCCTGGCTTGTAGTCAAGTCTGTTTCCAACGCGTGAACCCTGCTCCGAAGTTCTTCGTTTTCTTTTTTCAAAGCTTTGTTTTCCCTGTTTGTGCTTTTGAGACGGCCATTCGCGTCATCAAGGCATTTGCTCATGAGATCCATGCTCTTTTTGATTTCGTCTATTTCCGTGCGAAGGCTTCTTTCGTCAAGGTCAAAGTTTTGTTCCAGGGAATCCTTTAAGAGCGCCATCCCTGCCTTCAGTTCATCTTTCAGCTCAAGTATGAGTCTCACTACTTCTTTACTCATCTCGAAACATCAACAGAAACACAAAAAGTAAAAAAAAAACACCGGGCAGCAGTAACAGCGTTACGGGAATAAGGTATTAATCGAGGTTTTCTGACAAGGTTGTCAAGCACTAACCTGCAGTGCACAGAATGGGATTTTCAGGGCAGTGTTCGCCGCGCTGCCACTGCTGCCAGTAGCGGGGCTCCGGGATTCCGCTGTCTTTATACGTGCGGTAGGTGACCACGTGGGTAGACACCGGCTGCATGCTAGCGTTCCTGTCGGTAGCACGGTGACGAGTTGAGCTGCGCAGTATTGCCCGTCGTTCTCAGTTGTGCGTCGCCGTCGGATGCACATGCCTGGTCCAGAGCTGGCCCCTGCAGTGCACAGAATGGGATTTTCAGGGCAGTGTTCGCCGCGCTGCCACTGCTGCCAGATTCAGCCACCAAATTCAAATTTGGTGGCTGAATCTGAAACAAATTCAGCCACCAAGGGCCCACCAAACTGCTGCTGCCACCGTTACATGGAAACACTTTATTCGTGCTTCCTGTGGGGGATTCATCACGAAGATTTAGGCCTCTACACATCCACCAAGGAGATGATACTGACGTTTTTTTTTTTTTAATTATTCGAGCTAAAGTTAACGTTAGCAGACACCAAAGTTTAAATGTGCGCTCTAAAGTCTTTGACATAAACTTGGTGCAAACCTAATTCTCTGGTTGATATCTATAACGACGCGCAATTTAAACTTATATTCGTCTTGGTAATGACTCAAAGCATTTTTTGTATCATAATAGCCGGCTACGAGACAGTCTGGAGGAATGAGGTTTCACAAAAAAAGGAAAATGTTGCCTACGAAAACAAAAACAAAAACTCCGTGAGAAGAGACAACTTCGTCAACAAAATTGTACATTATTTCTCCAATAATGTGATTTGTTTAACTGTCTTTTTTTTCAACAATACACTTTGAACTCATCAAGACACGGCGCAATACTTTAAGCCCTTCTTAGGCTTTGACACAACGATTATTAGTTAATTCTTAACCTAGCAGGCTTTTTACGTGCTGTAACAAAATGGCAAAATTATAAAATATCAACTTATGTGAAGTACAGGCTCAGAATTAATCAAAATTGTGTTTCTATAGAGCATGTACTGTGGCATAAATAATAAATGTAGCGTGAAAAGGCCACCCTATGTGAGCACCGCAGCGCATTGTAGGGGCAACTATCAGGACAATGTCATAAATGTCCTGTTCAGTATTCGATTATTCAGTGCGCCACGAAATAAGCGTGTTACGTCAAGCAAATTGACTTGAAGTTACGAGAGAACGCTTATTTTTCCAAACCAAACTGCAGTAAAGTGTTTCCTCCGGTGAGGCACTGTAGTGAGGGCATAAACATCAAGAGTTGTAATATTTTTTCCATGTTTAATGCATAACAATGCTGACCGGAGTGCAAAATATCCCTCCGTGAAAGCCCGCAGATAATTAGAATGGATAATAATTTAACCTCATTTACTTTTGCTCAATCATAGCGTGTGTTTTCGCCTCCACCCGTTATACCTAAAGCATATGCTTAGTCGCACACTGACATTAGCATATATGTAGGAACTGATCGTCAATGACTTATTCTATAAAGAATACTCTCATAAATGCCTCGGCAACAAGTCAATGTTAACGGAAAAAACCCCGTTCTACGGTTGGTCTTGAAAGAACCTTGAACAAGTTGCCTTTTCTTGTCGTCGTCTTCTTATTTCATTGAGACGCTTTTATTTCCGCCCCCACGCTTTATTGACAAGCCTAGCTTGAAAAGGGCACAGAAAAGGCTCTGTTTTTTTAAGGTTGCATGATGTTCTAACTGAAAATCGAAGTTGGTATCTTGTTCCTATTGCTGTATCTCTCAAAATAATTGATGAATGATTTGTGTTAATACGTAAATGCGCTTTTGCCCCAGCGTTTTTTATTTTTATTTTGTTCATGTTGACAGCAATTCAAAAACGTTTTTCCTCACATATGAAAGAACTAACCAATCGCAGTTTTTTTTTTTCTGACAGAATATTCAAGTTCTTCTTTCAGAACTATTTTCACGTAAAATTTAAAGTCTTTATTCCAACTGCTAGATAGGAACTAATACTTGCAGTTGTCTTTTTTGGTCCTAGTCATTTGTTAGCGTAGTTTTCTGTGTTCAAGTCTGGTCCAAATAAAAGAGTTCTCTTGGTTGTATCGGTGCAGAAAGACATCCTCCTCTGCAGGGCTGCTTCTGTTGCCAGGAACAATTTATTGTGTTTGTATACTTTTGTTTTGTTTTTACGATGTGGTGGCGCCCGGCTGTGTTAAGCTTGTTTCAAGCAAACTGCATCTATCCTTTCCTTTCTCTTGAATGCCGCACGGACCATCATATTTTGATAAAGAGAGTGTTTGGCTCTGACGTCACTAGCCTAGAATAATGTTCTTTGATCTACATTGTTCTCGTTGCAGTTGAAAGTTTCCAGAAACAGTCGTGTCGAAAGATAAATACTCCCAATGCTGCAGCCGCGGTACTCAATTGGCCAACACTCTCCTGCGCTGTAACTTTGTTAACTGATGCTTCGCCTCGTGTGTGTTCTTTGAGTTATCAGGAGAACACAAGTTCGTTCCAATAAACTTGATTTTCCTTCAAGACCGTGGCGTCGTCCTTGGTTACGTGACATCTGGCAGGTGTGGGGTATGCACCATTTATTCTTCCTACGCCATTTGGCTGCCGACAAGCCAGCCCAAATGGAGCCAGCCGCTGACTTCAACGTTTACCGCACCGAACAGAAAGAACCGAGAGAGACACCCCTGCAACCGACAACATGGTGCAAGAAGGATCTCCTACCATCGTCCTGCAACCACTCCGGAACCACCGACGTTCCGCAGAAACCCCAGTGAAAACCCCCGGGATTAGTTTGAGAAAGTGGAGCGCGTGCAGCTGCGTCGTCTTTGGCTACGTCGCAATATCTTTCCATTTTCCTGATGGGTACTGCTGTGCTGACGCAATTCCCGTGTAGCCTCCTCCCGAAAAGAAGGAAGCTCTTTCCTAAAGTGTTGCACCAGGTAACGTCACCTAATCCAAAGCTATTTGCCCTATCTATGGACGCGAACGTGTAGGAAATAATAAAGCCTAAATAGAATAGCTGAAAAGCATAAACATTTAAAACACGGACGCCTACGTGTCTATCTCCCGTGCTTGTCGCCACGCACTCCTCCGGTACTCTTCCGCATCAGGTCTTGTAAGCAACACCCGCGGGGCAGAACGCTATGTCTTTTTGTTGAACGCCTTCTTTTCTCACAGCAATTTACTCAGTCTCTTTGGCAAGTTGTGTGGCCTGCCTAGGTGTTTTCTTACCTCACTATCTCTAGCACCGCTGAGTGGGGGGACACGATTTATTGTGATGGTAAAAGAGACCGCTGTAGTGCAACAACTAAGCCAGACTCCAAGTGTTATGTAGAAGTTTACAAAAGATTGCTAACAATTTGTCCGCCCAAATCTTGTTGGTATATAAATTTCAGTTGCTTAGTTCTTGAACACTGGCAGGCTTAGATGTTTCATCTTTTTACATGTTTCTTTATTAATTAGCGCGCGAGGGTCTGCGTGCGTTTGTTATGGCGCCTGTGTGTTTTTAGGCGCGTGCGAGTGTAGGCACGAGATGACCGAGGAGCCTTGTTGCTCACAATATAAGTGATTCCTTTTGAACAACAGCTGAATATATGCTGCTAGATGCGCAAAGCCGACATTTGCTGCGTGTACAGTGACATGATCTAAATTTTCTTCTTCCTGGCACTCATGAAATCGATGCCTAGTAGAAAGTCCTCAACCATTCGACCATCCGAATATTTATAAAACCGAGAAGTGTTCACCACAGGACGACACGGGGACCAACCTTTCATCAGCGCATTGAAGAAGAACACGAAGCAACGCTCTGTTGTCATTCAGCTCAATACGTGCATTTATATATACATTCGAGACTTTGAAGGACTACAGTTTTATTCTAAGGACCGACATAGTATTGCCGTTTCTCTCCTACAGCCCTTTTTTCTTTCTTCCTGGGAGCTACCTTTTTACCCAGGGGCTGTGTTTCACGCCCTATAATTTGCCCAGTCAAACGGAAGATGCAATCCAGTATTGAGGAGCAGCGACAGGTGGCCCAACGAGACGCTCGCGGCTGAAGCGCTTTCTAAGACGCTAGTCTCTCACTTAGAGAGTACTCAACTGCGCATGCGCAACAACTCCCAGAACGTGTCCTGATCATAATACAGACCAAAGGATGAAAAGGCCACACACTAACCGCAGAGCTGATTTCTAAAATATATAAACTTTACTAGAAAATACGAAAAATAAAAAAGGAGACAAACCTTGGCGTAATATTCCAAATCTCTCAGCGGGTATTTGTCATAAATTTTTTGGGGGGGTAGTTTTTCTAAACCCACCGTTGCAGTTGTTTTTTGTAACCTTTCTCTCTCCGTAGACGGAAATAGATTGGCAGCAATCGCGAAATCTGTTACGTGTACATCTTCACTGGGAACGTTTTTTAAAAGAACAATGAAAAGGTAACACAGTTCGGAGTAATTGGGAGTTGTCCTAGTGGCCGATTGAAGTGTATTTTTTTAGATAGGTTTGTTACATTCAGAGATACGCAGGACCTGCGAGAACCTCCAGAAGACATTTCTTTTGTCGTTGCAACACCTATTTCGTATTCTCTGTTTTATATGAGAGAACTAACAACACTTCTCGGCGTCCCGCCATGTTTACAATGCCGATTGACGTACGGTTCAAGGTGGTTTGAGCTGTTAACACACGCTTTGCATCAAACTCCTGTATTGCGGACGCTTTGCCCTTTTTTGCGCTTCTACCCGTGGCAGTATTCTCTCTCCAGGGTTATGGTTATTTTCTGCGCCTACCTTCTTTGGTAATGCTTCACTGCTTGCGCCGCCTTACTCATGGCAACGCTCATCTCTGCGCGGCCGGCTGGAATGGTGGAATTTCGGTGAGGTTCTAGGGAACGGGGACCGTTGTTGAGGCGGTTGCTGCAGGAAAGAAGCTATCGCACAGTGGTTACATAACAAAGAAACTCATCACGGAATGTGCAATACTTCCTTAAAGATCGGTTGAATAAAGCCCTGAGTGCATGCTCATTCGGCGCGTGTTACACACTTATTAGAATGCATATTGCGGCTTGCAAAGCAAATGCAAAACGAGCATTTCTTTGCGGAATCCACCCCGCAATTTGGGGATGCTGGCTGCGATGGTAAAGGTACTAGTCTGCCAACTTTCATGCCGTAAATTAAATATTTGGGGAAATAATGTACACTCAGATGATAATTACGACGTCAAATAAATCCGACAATTGTGCTTTGAAAGTGTTCGGCGGTATGACCAAGGCGGTTGTGTCAGCTTGGAATTTACAAATCCTCTCGGTTACTTGAAATATTGAAAAGGTTTTTAAAATTTGAAGGATTAGCTCTGCGAGAGAACAGCGTCTTACACGCCTTGCGGCCTATTTAAACACGAAAAAATGAAAGCAGCCTTAGAAAAGCAAGTAATTCTCATTCACTTTTTTTGTGGATAGTTTTTCTTCTGCTTCTGTGTGTATTTAAGTGCGCCGAATAAACGTAATAATCTTTCCAATTTGGTGCGAAAGCCACTCATAACATACAATTGGAATTAGTCGGGCGTGAGTCAGCGGCAGTGCGTATCAGAAAATGCATTTCAATCTTTCTCTCTCCAATCGTACTTAGTAACCACTTCTACGTGTGTTGATTTCAAAGCCAATATTGCACTTATAAAGAATAAAGTGTTAGTTTGCAAGTGTGGTGTCGGTGTCGTCCGTTGTCCTTTAAATAGTGTGTACCTCCTAACTTCAATCCAAATTGATCAATATGCAAACCCAGCTCTCCCAATTTCTTAGCTTGCTAACTGAAAAGATTATTGGCTACCTATTTTTATTTTATTTTCTGCCTTCCGGCCCAATTTTCCGTATCACTCTCCGGTTTTCTACGTCTTTCTGTGCCTTCAATTGCCACGTTGAAACATGGAGGCCTATACATCCGCCTAAAAAGAGCCTCCATGCAATGTACAAACAAGATGTATTGTGAATTTCAGCCTATCATCATCTGCAGGAGCCTTTAAAAACGCCCGTACGCCAGCTCGGATAAATCGGTTGCTTCTAAAACACAAAATAGCGAGAAAAGATAGTAAGTTTTTTGATGAAAAGCCATTGAACATAACTGAGAGTGCGGAAATTCACGAATAATATACTCCGACGCACGCTGTTTTTTCGGAGGCAAGCTAGGATACTTAGCGTTATTGTCACGTGAGCTTGCGAGATATCAAACAACCTTTGGTTTTCAATTTCTTGTTCTCTATAAGAATTTTCTTCGCATGCCTGATAATAGCTGAAGTAAAGCCAGCTTAGTTAAATTTTTATTCGCTAGTACGACCAACAGGGTTGCCAGTTATTTTCCTGCCCGTTTCTTTGAAGCCATTGTAAGTATTCCGTTTTTGTCGTCGATGACAGACTTCGGCTAACAACCTGCAAAATAACGTAATAAGTTTAAGGTGCTCAGCTAAATATTGACTTATATCCAAGAAGTTGTAAATGGTAGTTTGGCTGGGTACCACGTACGGCTCTGTATTACGGCAATAAATACTGCATAGTGGTTCAGTGCAACACTAGGCAATTACCGTCAAGATGCAGCAGCGCATTGGTAAAACTTTAATGACTATTCAACGCTTACTGATAATTTGCGTTATGTTAGGCTTATTCTCTTCTCTTCTTACTGAGAATGCGTAATTAGTTGCACTCCACACAGGGTCACGTTCTGGCGGAGAGCAGGGCAGCATGACGTCGGGTTTGAATTGCCGTCCCGGTATTCAGAGCGAGGCTAATTTTGTCGGCATAGTAAAGATAGTCTGCATGCTTGTGGGCGAACAGACCAGTATTTTTTGTCTGCATGTCGGCATTGTTCTCATCTACTGAGCAGTTATTGCACTGGAAACAGCAGTAGGTCACGTACTCTGCCCGCCTTCTAACGGCCTAATCTCAAGCGCTTAGGAACTACGTTAGCCTTTTAGTATGTTACCGCTGCATACTCGCATGAGCACAGAGTAAAGCCATAAAACGCCAGGGGAGCATGAAGAACTTGGCGAAACTGTTCCTTGCTGAGCCGTAAAACGTACGCTTCGAGGTAATCGCGAAAGTATGCACAGATCCTTGCTAAAAATATTTTACCGAAGGTGCATGAAGAATAATCAAAGAATATAAAACGCCCTGAAGAAATTTGCGAAGAAATGTGCGAAAGTTTATTACTTTTCTTGCTGCGTAGCTATGAGGACACAGGTGTAACATAATTTATTGAGAAGCTGCCTAGCCCAGAGCAATTGGTGATGACTTTGGAGTCTGCGGTGCTAAACCTTCGCAAGAAAGATATATATATATATATATATATATATATTTATATATGAGTCGAAGCAAAAAAAATAACGGTTCGGTTACGGTTCTGGTTCAGGCGAAATGATTTCGTTCCGGTTGAGTTCCAGTTCTGCAAAATCACGTACCGCACCGGTTCGGGAACCGGTTTGATGAGCTGAATTATAACTGAAATCAGAAAACAAACATTAAGTAGTTTAAAACGACAGTCAAATCAAAATACAAACGAAAATTTAAAATGCTGCTGTTCTCCAAGGGCAGTGGCGCTTTTGCAAAGCAGACTTTAAACAGTTACGAGATATTAGAAAAAAATTCCCCGCATTTCCTCGAGGGGAAGAATCTGAAAGTGCGAATGCACGAGTTGAATTTGCGCGGTTCGGTAATGTTCGCGAAAGAGAGATCACACCCACACAGACAACTACAAAGAAAGAAAGATGCATTTATTCACAGAGACCTATTTGTGTTGTCGTTGTACTTGATTGCTACAGCGGATCTCAGCTTTGAAATTTCGTGTCAGTACTCCTTTAAGCAGGTGCATTAGCCCTTCTCACGCCCGATTCTTGGCCAATCCCCCACGTGGGTATGTGCCATGTCAGCGGCCAGGCAGCGCGCGCCCATCTCCCCCCGTTGCCAAGGAAGACGAGGAGATTCCTGGCCAATCCCCCACGTGGGTATGTGCTATGTCAGCGGCCAGGCTGCGCGCGCCCATCTCCACGTGCGCGGACATCGCCGGTGGACGCAGGTTCAGGGTCGCTTGAGAAGTGCATTGCACTTAAAACAGATGAAGTGGGGATGATTTACCTCTTACTTTCTCGGCCAGCCTGTATGTTGTCCTAGCGACTATTCATAAAGCCACCGCCAGGAGATATGACGGTGGGAATATTTTCTGCACATTCCTTTTTTGTTTTAATCGCAATCGTCGCTGTGGAACCGCCCATCACGCTAACCACTAACCTTGGAGCATCAAATTTTGGCCTGCGTACCTGCGCGTCCAAATACCAGCGCCTAATACCAATGGCGCGCATTTTTTACATTTGTATCATAACCGAAGAATTCCACAACAGGTATATCAATACTACCAATGAATTAAATTATTTGGTCACCCTGAGTAATTTGTTAGCTGTTACCTTATAGAATGTGTTTTCCACACGTTTGTTACAAGTAATCTTTAGTTAACGCTCTGTCACTGCATTATTGCTCTGACCACTGCACTTCCTTTTGCGATAGCTATACTGGATGTATTCATTGCAATCAGTATGTCATCGTACCGCCTGTCCCCCGGCCATTGTTCCGTGGGGCTACATTGCAGAATCTTATAAGAGATTATTCTGTTACAAAATGAACGGGAAATCTGACGCGTGAAGCATGAGGAGGAACTTTTTTGGGTAGACACTCTTTAATTCGTGCACAGCAGTACTCCCCCCCAGCTGAGTAGCAGTTGACGCAATGTAGCGAGTTTGGCAGTCAGTACAAGTGCGCCTTCAAAAAAAATCAGATCTGAAAGTGGCAAAACTGCAGAACAAGAAGAAATGATCATGGCGGGGTGAATGGGACCGTGAGGTGCCGGCCTGCCTTTCTGCGCGTGTCATCTGCTTTATTACTGTTTCTGCTTCCAAAACAAGTTCGAGGGCAGCAGTTTCTTGCCAAGGAATTAAGTGCGCACCTTCACAGTTTTCCCTCCCATACTTGTGGTTATTTGTATCTGCAAGAAAACGGAACTTCTGCACTGTACTGTCCTCACAAACTGTCCACGGAACTCACTTCCTTCGCATTGATTGCACCTTTGGTTGTGATAGGCAGGCAAAAAAAAGTATAGGGCAATATCCACGTTTTGGTGCTTTTTTTACGTGTGCGGTTTTACTTACGTTTTGCGTGATATTTCAAAACAACGTGATTCGCGTTTTCTTTTTGGTTGTTTTTCGTGTAAACACATTTAAAAAAAAGCTGGCGCATTTGATGCTCCCTGCTAAATCTGGCAGGCCGGCAGACTTATTTTAACCAGCTGGTGATGTTAAACGTGTATTGAAATCTTGATACACGCACGTTCTCAATTCACATCCACTTCAAAAAAACGGTCGTTGGGAAGGGAGATCGAGGCCTCTTGTGGTCACCAGCAAACGGCTTACCAACTTAGCAGTTCCTGTCAAGCAGTTCCTGTCAAGTAATAACAATTTGCGGGTGTCGGACCTTTTAAACAAATTATGAAATGGAAAAAGTTTCCACACATGGGTGTGGGCTTTCGCTGTTGGGCAGTGGAGCAGTACTGCCGCCTGATTGATCCAATAGAGTTGCAGCTAGGGAAGGGCAAAGTTGTTTTATATCCGCTGCAAGCTGCCGAGAATGACATCTCGTTTGTCAGCTTGCGCTACGCTCGCGCTTCCAGCAGCAACCAACCATTGCTACATTGGTGCTCATTCATTTCCCTGTTGTTACATAGAGCGTGATAATGTTCAGTTGTTTGGAGGGGAAAGTGCGCGAGCGGGTACGAAGTTGATGGTACGTGAAAGAAAAAAAGGCGTGATTTGCAGTGACTGTGTAATATAAACAACGGAGGGTCGAACCGTTTAGTTCGATTCCCGGCCGCGGCGGCCGCTTTTCTGATGGAGGCGAAAAGCAAAAAACGCTCGTGTGTACGAGATTTCGGCGCACGTTAAAGATCCCCAGGTGGTCAAAATTAATCCGGAGCCCTCAACTACAGCGCGCCTCATCGCCTGCGTTGCGTCGGCGCGTTAAACCCTACAATCAATCAATCAATCAATCGAACCGTTTAGGCATAAACCGGTAACCGTTAATTCTTTTTTCGGTTCAGTTCCGGATTTCAGTTCGGTTCGACATATATATATATATATATATATATATATATATATATATATATATATATATATATATATATATATATATATATATATATATATGATCTTTGATATATATGATATATATGATCTTTGAAAAAGACCGGCCCCCGGTCGAAACGTTAGAATAAATGTTGTTATGTTTTTCAGTTTGACTTCTCTATCGTATATATATATATATATATATATATATATATATATATATATATATTTATATACATATACATATACATATATATAGTCAAGTTCAATTCACGAAAACCTGTTGTGGAGACGATATCCATATCCCCCCTGAGACGCCTATGGAGCTTAAGGCAATAAATACCGGGCGGCCGTTCTATGTCACCACCATCGCTTCAGCGAAACCCGCCGCCAGTGGCGAACCGCTCCTTAGTGGAATGCCGGTTGCAGTGAGTGCAGCGTTGTTGTGCACGGCTTTCTGTCGTTCTGGGCTGGTGCGGCTTTCAAAGCGTAGACAATCACAAGGAATTTATTATTTTGATTTGAAATTACTGTACAAATCATTCTAAAGCAGATCGATATTGACGTTCTTGCCCTTACACCTTATTGTACACCCGATAGCCTGCTGGCCTTTAGTGCCCATTAGTGCCTGCTGGCCTTTAGCCTTTAGTGTCAAACTACAGGCCATTTCCCCACATTTCCCCACTAGCTTCAATTGTTTATGCTGTTTCGGCGATAGAAGTTATAAGTTTGATTTTATACATTCATTTTTGTGCGAGCAAAAGCAGGTAAGTTGATGTTTGTCAGTTCAACTAAAACCGTCTCCTTACGCATCAGTTTCCTTGCGACACAAATTGCTTTTCTTTATTTGTTGTTTCTTTTGATCTACTTGGATTTCTATTGTTCCTCCCTAATCGTTGCAACACACCTTCCTTGCTATAAATGTATTGTTTTCACATATTTTCAGGAAATATTGCGATACACATCATTGTCCCGCCGTGCAGCGAAGTTAATTCCCACAATCCTAATGTGCTAAGGCGCGGTGGTGTCTTAGCTTATGCGTTTTTAAACGTGTTTTGTAATATTTGTTACACTTAAGAAAGTTTTATCACACTTCGATTTTTCAAGGAATGAATTATACTTTTAAAGAATGTCTGCTAAACAGATTCAGGTGCATTTAAACCCGACTGCCTTAGGTTGTCTCACCTTGGGTCCCATGCGCTATCAAATTCTAAAATGGTGGAACTATGTAGTAAAATGTCGGTTCCGGCATGTTTGCTAGGAAGAATTATTTGCAGAAACACTTGATTCGCTGCTTGTGAGAACTAATATTATATTTATTCTACAGGTGTTTTTTTCCTAGGAAGGGGTATATTGGTTTCTTTGTTTATGTTTGGAAAACTAGAATAGTTTTGCTCCACAAGCTGACAGTAAACTGCTGGGCGCAAAGTTATAAAACACTTACACTGATCAAGAAAAGTTTAAAAATTGTAAAAACAAGAAAAGATTGATTGATTGTAGGGTTTAACGCGCCGACGCAACGAAGGCGATGAGGTGCGCCGTAGTGGAGGGCTCCGGATTAATTTTGACCACCTGGGGATCTTTATCGTGCGCCAAAATCTCGTACACACGGGCGTTTTTGCTTTTCGCCTCCATCAGAAAAGCGGCCGCCGCGGCCGGGAATCGAACCCGCGACCACGTGCTCAGCAGCGCAACGCCTTAGCCACTGAGCCACCGCGGCGGGTACAAGAAAAGATGTGCAGGATCAGTTTCACAGATTATGCCTTTTACGGTCGCCATCAGAAAACACTGGTTTCCCAGAAAGGGGAACGAAACCCGATAAACGTAAAATCTCATACTGCAAACGTTCTAATGGTGAGTAAAGATCAGGCCGAGGGCGTTTCGTCCGCAACCAACCAGTTTGCGAAATTTACCGTATAGCAACACTGCCGCCGCGTCCTCGGTTTTTTACAATATCTTGAAATTAAAAAAAAAACAAGTTACGGTTCGCGTATTAGGTTGCGTAGTTTACACACTTGTTTTAAAGTAACCCCTAATGTTTCTTTTGTTCACTACACTTTCAGAGAAATAAGGCTAATACAGCTATCTTTGAAGAGTATCCTAATCAGCTTCTATCAATGGCAGCATAGTAAGTTTGATAAGGCAACAGGGAGACAAGGCTTAGCATAAGTTTTCGTGCGCTCTTTCTCTGCGACACAAAAGCGTACCATTCCAGCCTCTAGGCACCCACAGCTGACGCCCATGTTTATCGCGAGTCAGGAAGTTTTGGGTCACAAGAAAGAAATAGGCAGGCAATTACGCTCAGGTGTTGTGGAAGCGGAGGTAATTAGTGGAAGCAATTTGGTCGCTGTAAGAGGAAGGAGAGCTCATTGTTTGTATCCTGCACGCCTGCATGCGTTCTGATTGATAGTTGCCAGAATGCGCCTTTGGCGGAGTGGGTTCCCTCCCACGATCAGCCCCATGCATGGGTCAAAACTGCGCTTGCACGCAATGCAAAGCATTTCATTAAAATCGAAACTGAAATGCAGGCTAACACCTAGGCTTTGGCATCATACTTAATGATGTCATCTTGCTATGGTTTCTGATTTAAATTCCCCGCTTACTTTAAAAAGAAATGTAAGCGGGAACTTTTTTAAGTTCCCGCTTACATTTGTTTTACATTGCGACTTCCCAGCTGTAACCTCGTCGTTTAGGAAAAAAGAAATCAGGCAAGCTGGCGCTCCAACAGTCCACTTTACCCCATAAATTTGTGGTTTCTGATGTCACAAAACGCTGTGCGAGAAAGTGGATGGGTTGTCGACACCAGTTTTTATCGCTTTTTATATTTTGCATATTTTTAAGCAACTGATCTTGCTGCGAGGGGTATATTTGCGTTCACGACACTCCAATCTACTTATATAAGCAAACGTATTTTTACACTTTCTTGCCTCTTTAGGTATTGATCTTTATTTTTACGAATTTTCTGATTCGTGTCTCCATGAAAATTATTTTTCGACCTGTTTACCTAGTCTTATCGTCTGTAATCCTGTCATAGCCTCCCTGAAGCCGGGGCTCTATTGCCATGCTTTGAATTTTACACCATTGTGAAAGCGAAAGCATAGTTGAGCATTCGGTCATCGCCTGTTCAACTTTCCGTTCTACTTTCTTGTTGCTCTCGTCAGGCCGCTACGACCACTGAATTCATATAGGGTCTCCCAAAATGAAGTTACGACGGGCGGAAAATTAGGATGCTTTAGGCTCTACTGCCGTGCCGTATTTTGTCAGCTTTCCTCGCCCGCGACTAAGGCCTGTTATATCTTCACCAATAGCGATGTGTAGGAAAGGCCCGAATCCCGTCCATTGCTTTTCTCAGAACACTCCCTCGACGCTATGTTTATCTTTCCGGGAACATGGTTCAATTTTCCGTCAATATATACAGTTTCCTATACGTGTTTTATAACCTCACAATTGAAATTTGAAGCAAACATCTCACGCTTTCAACAGAAGAAATTCGCTACACGTAATTTATACGCAAGATGTATTCTCTATTTATTTCTCTCATCGTTTGCTGAGGTAATAAAAAAACCGGGAGGTTCGTAAGCTGGGTTCCAGTGTTTACTTGTAAAACACATTGTTGCAACAAAATATTTTATCTTTTCGTATGAGAAGCTCTGGGACTTGACATGGAGTAAGAGGTGTCTCCATAATTGTAATCGTTTAGAAACGATAATTAATCAGTGATTAATTAGGATACATAGGTTTAAAATTCATGTGAATTCCTAATGTATTTACAAGCCACTGACTACCTGCTCCTAATTAGCAACGCGCAAACTCAGCCCATATCTGGTAGTAGCGGAGTTAAAGCCGTTTACTTGGTCATACATTATTAACACTATTGGCAGATCTATTACCGGGGATATGTCTGCGAAGACTTATAGTAATGGGACCACCGTCGCACTTATGACAGAAAAAAAAAACAAATAAGGCAAACCGCCGGGGGTACTCATCAACGTATTGACAAATTTTCTATTATTTGAAACTTCGGCTCTATTACCCAACGCAATCATTGAGAGTTGTGCGATGAAATGTGCGCTACCGCTGCTAGATGAAGCAGCATCTTGATCGTAGTTCCATTACTTGTCAACGGTACCCGATCTTCCATGTTAGAGGGGTCTTCTTGTTACTAATGATGCATAATTAGTTGCATTCCATCCTGAGTCATGGTCCGGTGGAGTTAAGAGAAACATGATCTTGTGTTTGGATTGCTGCCGTCATGGCTTTCTCAGCGACGCTAATTTTATGAATGCAGCAAAGGTGTTTGGCGCGCTTTCAGGAGAACAGGCCCCTGGCTCTTGTATGAATTGTTGGCGTCCAAATTTGTTTATTCTACTGATGTGTAAGTGTACTGGATACAACACTAGGTCACGTACTCCATCCGCCTTCTGACGGCGTAATCACAAGTGGATTGGAACGTCGTTGCCCCATTAGTACACCCCCGCTTGATTCGCGCGTGCGCAGCCAACTAAGCCATAAAATGCCAGAAAATCGTCCAGGACTGAGAGAAAGAGTGTTTCGCTGAGCCATAAAAGCTACGCTCAAAAGTAATCACGAGAGTATACAAACATCCTGGTTAGGCAAACTTTTGGCAGAGCCTACGGGAATACTACTCAAGGAATATACACCGCCCAGAGGAAATGTGCGTTCATTCTTGAAACTTTATAACATTTCTTTGCTGAGTCGTTGTCAGAACATCGGTATAACTTAACATATTAGAGAAGCTTATACAGCAACCAATGTCGAGGTGAAGATATTCACTTGCAACGGGTCCCGAAGTATTACTTCGTGTGGTGGATCCTAATGTTTCGCTTTAAAGGTAGTAAAAATCTTCGGTGAACGAAACTTGTGTGAGCGTGTGGTACAGAGCTAACACAGAGGGAAGGCGACTTTCCCAATATGTTTGTAAGGTATCTCCTTACTATTATGTTTCCCAGGCAAACTTCGGAAACAGAAACTGCCGGGCCCAAACTTATTCAGGTAGCGAATTTGAAACCTTTTGGTTTTTTTAATCCTAATTGGGCATGTCAGGGTCTTTAGAGTCTAAATAAGTGTGTTTAAATTTCAGGCACTGCTTGGCAATGTTTTCAAATAGAAAAGGTCTTAACTGGCTAGTTGGCACCCGAGAATTCAAAAACGTATGCCCCATATACGTCAAAGTTGGGAGGCACCTATCGTGGTATTTTACTATAAGATGCTTTTCCGCGCAATGCGTTATTTTGACAACAGAGCTTTTTTGATGACGCGGACAGAGACAAATGAACCAAGCTATCTTTAAAAACTTTCCCACCATAAATTACAGTGAAGGCATGCAGTGTTGTTTAAAGGGGGGCGGGAAGAGCAGGAGACGGGCACGAAACTTATTTGCGTAGGGTGCCGACCCCTCACCAGGCCTCACGGCCTGCATTTCTTTCCTGAGTAGTGAGAACTGCTCGCCACGTGCTGAGTCTCTCTCACCCTCGATATTGCACAATGCCGAGCGCTGTTCGGCCGCTCCTGTTATATCCAGTGCCGTGAGCGAAGCAGCGACGCTATAATAAACCATTATTGTTTGTAACCTCCAATAGTGTGTGCCTATAGTCTCTGACATGGAGATAGCACAATGCCCTCACAATTCAACTTTACAAATTTCTACTGAAGCTAAACGCCAACACAGCAAATCCCACAATAGCGCCAGCTTCTCTGCATTTCACCCTTCACAGGGCAGATGGGCTCTCACTTCTTGAAGAATTTATGTTTACCTAAACTGCCCACCCTGAAGGAAATACGGGAAATATTGCAACAATACGCTTCCAGCGATCGACAGTGGCGGACGTTCTTATCGTGGACGGCTTTCCTTAAATTCGACCAACTGACGAGCATTGTAGGTAGTTCTTTCTGATTTGTCTTTTTTATTATAGTGGTTAGTTTTGCTCATAAAACGGACTGCGTTAGTGGTGCGCCTTATCTATAAACCTCGATGTGTCAACAATACCGGCGTGTTCAAGCAACCAAACGACAGAATTGCGCTTCGACGCTCGCGTGCTCTCGCTGAGTTAACAAAAGCAATGCAAGTAATCTCAACATTCTGTAGCGCATCACATGCTCGTTAAGGTGGCTTAGGCAGAGTGCTCTAAATGGGTGTATTCTCGTTCGGGAATCCCCTGGCAGCTAAGGAAACCTGCCGCGTGTGAACTTCAGGTTGGTGTTTTCACATAGTTGTGGCACGTAATATCGCTGCTATCTTCGAGCAGCAATCGAATCGCCTGACAGTGAGATATAACAAAGTGAAAAACAAACGGGTTTAAGTATTAGGCCCCTCAACTTATTCTTTTGAATCCTTCTTCGGCACCCATTAGTTTAAATCTCGGCTGCTCAACTTACCGTTTCTGTTTAACCTGTCGTGTTGATTTGTCCACGAGGCTTGGGGAAGGGTCATTACACTTCTATCAACTATATTATCTTGTGACCATGCAGGTCATCTGCCTTTTAAGTTACCTGGATTGCTTCTGTGGAGAATGAGTTTGATATTTTTACTCTTGGCGGGAATATTGATTTTTATAATTTAAATAGGAGTGCTTGTACATTTTATTTGTTTTATAAGTTTTCTCTTTCAAACTACGCTTTTAACAACACCTGCGTATAAATAAAATCTTGGTCAGATTGGGACAAAAGAAATTGTACTAGTAATGTCGCCAGTCGTTACACGTTTAGAATATTTTGAAATCCTTACAAGAGCATGCCATTAAAACATTGCAAAGTGTTTGGCAGGTTTCAATGCACTGGTCTACAGGCGATTCCGAATCCTATGCACTGCGTCATGTCGCGCAGGAAAAAAAATGAACCATCACAGCTTAGAACCGCGTAACGCATGGGTTTTGTTTAAGAGTCTCTTGAAGTTTTCCCTCATTGATGTACTGTTCAAAAGTGCCAGTCGTGCCGGACTGTAGCATAGAAATAAAATCACCACCGAGAATAAAATAACGCCCTCCTCTTTTGTTGCCTTTTATTATTGCTGTATTTGGTTCCCTTTTTTGTTTCGTTTATGTCACTAGGAAATAAAAAAAACTTACGCTCTGGCTACGGTTTCAGAAACTGCAGTTAAACAAAAAGGGGTGCAGAAACACACAACGTTTACATTGCATTTGTCGTAAAATATCTGTATTTGTGTATTTCGCATTGTGCCTGTCCACGTACTTATGGTGAAATAAGCACACCTTGAAAAATGTCTTGTTGACTTTGAGGGGAGTGTTTGTCACCACAAAAGGGAAGTGACCGCTAAACTGTTCTTCACCACTTGTGCAGTACCTGTCATGAACTTAATGCGGCAGTGTGAACTTAGTGTAAACGACACCCCACTCGCCAGTAAGTGTTTCTCTTTGCCCGAGTAATTTCTTAGCAATTGCCCACCACCTTTCAGAATCCATGCAGCCAATAACTGCGCTAAATTCGTATACCGCTATTACGTTAGAATTATAAAGGCCTTAACAGGACCTTAACCTTGATTAGAACCTTAACAGTGAATGAACGGTCCAGGAAACAAGTGGGCTGGTTGGTGCATGTTAAAAATGTGAGAAACAGCGGGAAATGACAGGAAGTACCGTAGAAGGCAAATAGGCGGCGCTCACAACCTGCCCTTTCGCGCTTTTTCTCACATTTTGAATGGTCCAGTTTGCCACAAAGCTCTATTCGGCACTTATCACGAAAACGGCCCCTTTGGAAGTGTTGTATAACGTGCGTCAACTAGGGAGTAGCCATGTGTGGCCCCTTCTAAAGCTTTGCACAGCAAAGGGCGTTCTACACCGCGTAATTAGGTTTCCAGATGTGGTCATCCACCCACGTAAGGAGGTAACGGAGAGACCGCGGAAACACAACCGAACGGGCAAATGAGAACGCGAATAAAGGCGCAATGATAATTCACACTTCTACTTTGCAGCGACAGAAGCGAGGTGTAGCACAACGCGTGCAACACAGATCAAAGCCGTTCGGAAATTTTAGGGTGCATCGAAAATCGGTGTTTAAAGTGGCGAGATTACAAGACACTTCGACAGCGTGGGGCGCAAGCAAGGCATCTCTGCCTTTCGAATGGACATTCAAGATTTCGAATTCGTCACCCACCTCTTCGTCCTTTTGCTTCTCTGAAAACTTGCCACTTCCACGAGAGTTTCAGCCCAACCGAGTTTACACAGGTCTCGGCACAGTCTCTAGCACTATGGGCAACTGAAGACCATCCGGTGCGGCCTGGGGTCGACAGTTTGTGTTTCATATAGCAACATATAGAGCAGTATAAATTATAATATTAGCCTCTACCCGTTCATGTCACTGAAATATTGCATGTTTTCCAAAGTTTAGGTTACAGCCACGCCTGAGATAGCGATAATATTCAGATAGTCAGACCTGTCAAGCATGTTATGAGAGAGATTGCCCCAGTAGTCTCATTTATCTTCAACCTGGCGATCGAACAAGCAGTTTCCCTTCGCGAATGAAAACTTCGAGTTATTCCTATACATAAGAAAGGTACAAAAACTAAATTTGGTAATTACCGTCCTATCTCCATTCTCCCAGTATTTGGCAAAGGATTTGAAAAAATTATTTTGTTAAGACTTTCCAATTTTGGTAGCAAACACAAAATCTTCCCAGACTCGCAGTACGCATTTGTTCCCTCGCGCTCTACTGAACTGGTCATAATTACACAGAAGGAATTTCTTTTAGAATCACTAGAAAAACAAAACGTTGCACTTGCCCTCTTCTAAGAATATACGAAAGCCTTCGTCTTTCTATCACATTATATGGTGTTTAAAAAGCTGGAGGCATGTGGTTTTGCGGACACGCGTTACTCCTGATAAAGTCATAGTTGAGCCAACGTCGCCAATGCGTTCAAATTAATTCGTCAACTTCTGCAGATAAAACCGATCATGTCCGGAGTACCGCAAGGTAGTATGTTGGGACCGTTTTTATTCAATATCTACATAATAATGTAATTACTGCTATACCGCAGGCCAAGCCTATAATTTATGCCGACGACCCCAGTATTCTATTCTCCGCACAAAACTACGCTAATTTAGAACCTATTGCATATCAAACGTTCCTGGCGCTGGAGAAATGGTCCGACAACAATAAATTAACAGTTAATGCGTCTAAAACAAAGGCTATGTTCTTTTTCGCTAAAAATACGCAACCACCGGACAACTGTACCCTTTCCTATAAGTCACAAACTACTCAGTTCGTGAGCGACTTTAAAATTTTAGGAGTACATTTCTCTAATTCACTTAATGAAACATTCACGTAAGCCATGTGATAAATAAGCTAACTTGCGTTGTGGGCGCGTTATCAAAACTGAGATTCATAATACCAACTGGAGTAAAAATAATAATCAACCACTCTGTTTTTCTGTCTCAACTAATTTATTGTCAACTTTTGTCTGGGGATTGAAATCTCTCCATTAAGTAACTTTTTAGTAATTGTCATTGATTGTATATGAGGCTTAACGAGGTTTTATTTGTTATAAGGTTTGTTCTGGAGGCCTCCGAAATAATTTTTACGCCTCGGGGATGTTTAGCGTGGGCCGAAATCTCGAAGACACCGGCGTTTTCACCTGTTGCTCCATTAGAAAAGCTGCCGCCGAGACCGGGAATCGATCCCGCGTGTTTGAACTCAGCAGCACAACGCGTTAGCCACTGTGCTACCATGGCGGGTAGTATGTATGACAACCAGTTCATGTCAAGAGTAGCCGGCGCCTTTACCTTGCTCTCCCTGCATTCTGTGCATGGCTGAGATTTCGCACGCATTGGATGAGGGCCTCTCAGCGGTGAAGGCAAATATATAATTGGGGCAGCCAGCACGCTCCAAGCGCTACACGTGGACGATTAAACTACTGATGACAAGGCTCAATCAAACAAATCACCACGCCATTATTAAAACGCACAATGAGAACATTTGGTTTCTCAAACTACCAATCTGTCGGGTTGTATGGCAGAAGGGTATTTTATGTCTACGTTTCATATCGCGACCAGGCGCCATCAGGCCAACACTAAACGGTACAAATATAATTATAGTTTGTCCTATGAAGCAATTACACGTAACCAAACAAACGTAATCATGCTTTGTCCTATGATGCAATTGCAATCGATTTAGTGGACGGAGAGTGCCCCGAGACAAAGTTAACGTCTCTACATATTCATAGTCAAGAGCATGTGGTTCACATTGAAGGAATTACTAGACGCACAACTTTTTGCACCCTTGCTAAGAACTATATGTTACGTTCGGCAAGAAATGTATCGTTTAGTACCCATACTTTGCAAGTCCCCATGTACAGATCCTATTTCCGTGTTTTTGAAGTTGAGTACCCTTTATATTTTAATAAAAATAACCGACATCAAGAGAAAAGAAGTAAGGGGAGACGCCAACCAACAAACACTGGAGACGTTAACCTGCGTTTTAAATGAGGTCGTTTTAGAACTACACTCGCGCACTGAAATGAAGGGACTGAAAGGCAAGGCACAACTCCATATCTCGTCAAATTTAAATCATGCTTGGTAAAATGGCAAGATTTGATATAGGGTCTGTTTGCATACAACTTCGAGGGAAAGCAACAACGCGTCAAGCGGGAGAAAAAAAAAGGGGACGAAGAAACAGACAAGTCTGTTTCTTCTCTTTCCCTGTGGCTAGTCTTACGCGCTGTCGCTTTCCTTTGGACGCGGAAATGAAATCTGGCTGAAAGACCGCGACGGGTGGCATGATGTTCTTCTATTACCATCTGCGGCGCTCGCTACTAGAGTCATAACTCCTAATATAAGGAGAAACCTGTCCTTGAAATTCCTGGATGTTCCGCTCCCCCCGGTGGCTCTTGTTTCAAACTTAATACCTCCAAATGTTCTGCGACGGAAGCAAGGCGTACCAAGATAGAATAAGTGGTAGCCCGCGTAAAAACCGAATGCCTCGAGCGAAGGAAAGTTCGCGGGCACACATTGTAGCTCAACACTAATGCACGGGGCTGGTTGAGGCAAAGCTATTACCAAAATACAAGATAGAATGAAAGACTGCAATACACGAGACAAATGAAGGTATAATTCCGGTATCGGATGTCAGTGTTCTCATCACCAGAAAAGCTTTCTTCACTACAAGAAATCATAGCTTGCCCTCATTTAACTAAAAAACTAAATGCTTAGCCAAAGGACGAATCCCTTTTTTGCGTTAGTGTGACCCGTGTTCCCTGCCAAGAGTTTGCTTGGCTTTACTGTAGACTACGGAACAGCAACCACTAACGTCGCATGTTACTTCAACTTTGGTTCTTACAGTGTGCGGCTGTGCAGTGACCGAAACAGGTCCACGGTAAGGAAGCTACATTTGTGTGATTTGTATCTAGCTAGTCGTAAAATATGTTCTGGTACGCTATTCATTGTTTTCCTGGCCTTATCTTCATTTTTTCAACGCGTATCTTGGTGCCGGTTGACATAATGCGTACAGAAATACTCTATATGTTGCTGGGTAGCGCGTGCTATCATTCTTGATTTCTTTCGGAAATATCTTGTACTCAATTTTTACTTTCATGTGATAAGAGCAAAACCGTCCCTGCGCATTTTAAGCATGTTGATTACGCAGCGTTGTCACTTTATTATATTAGGCTCTCTGAGCAAATCCACCTTCATTAGAGGGGCATCTGGAAGTGCTCCTTAAGAGACCGATTGTCCCCACACTGCGCATTATTTTCGATTAAACGGAAGCGAAAGGGGCAATTGCGATTGAAAAGCGAAAGAAAACAGAAACCAGTAGCTATGCCTTTTTAGTTTATTAAGGATGGTATTTATGAATTTTTTCACGAGACATATCCTCGCGCGTATTTGCGAAATATTCAAAACGGTTCTCCAAATTTTGGAATTTTTGCGTTAGTAGAAACATTGTTTTTATGGATTACCTTTTTCGAGTGAAAACCATGTAGCTCGAATATCCTCCGTTTAACTCAAACCAGTACTTTTCTTGCACTAAAACTTACTTTTTTTGCTTCTGTAGCTTCGTCCTACCCAGAATAGGCTCGTACCATGAGGTTGGCGACGCGACTTGAGATAGACTGTTTGAACCCATGACATAAAGCCACTGCTATGATACAGAAAATGGATATAATCACTAAGTATAAGAAAGGATACACCGGAGCAGCCTCAAATGTCTTCTACCGCCCTGGAAAAAGCACAGGTTCCACTGTCAGGAGCAAGAATACGATAAAAAAACACTCTAATCCCGCAAACCTTTTCATGGAGATTAAAGTTCAGTCCAAGAGCTTTTCGTCCGTAACAAGCATCTCGCAACATTTGTCGAATATCAACACTCCGGCCGCATTATTTTCGTCACAATATCTTCAAAACTAACGCACCGAGGCGTGTTTCCCACATTTTGTTTTAGTAGTAATGCATAGCTTCTAAAATAAACCTTAAGGTTTCTTTTGTTAACGACTTTTCTTGATAATTACAGCTGAATAGAGGTAGTTTTGCATAGATTATTTCAATTTTTTTGTTTCGGGACAGCAAAGTAGGTTGGAGAAAACACAAAAGGTGGCGCTCAGCATCAGTTCCTGTTTGTTTCTTTTCTGTCACACAAAAGCGTAGTCATTGAGCCGTCATGAGCGCATGGTTACCACCCAAGTTCATCGTGAATCACGAAGTTTCTTGATAGAGGAAGTACCAAGGTAGGCAAATCCACTCAGGTGTTGCAGAAGAGAAGGTAATCAGCGGCAGTAAATTCTACAACAAACCTTTCAACACCCCCCTCCCCCCTCCCCCAAACGATCATGCGAATCGCGAAGGCTGCCTTATCCGCACGCAACCTCACTTCCGAGCTCAAATCTACGCACCAAAATTAACAGCCACCCATTGGTGCCTCCAGCTTACGCAAACACTTGCTCAACGATGAGGGAAATGAACCAACGGGGATAACTAACGACATATGAACGCAGACACATAAAATTTGGGGCTGCGGACCTTGCACAATCGCATCCTGCTGGAAACACAAAATTGACTGCTTGGAAAAAAATTTCCCCGCATTTCTCCGAGGGGAAGAATGTGAAAGTGCGAATGCAGGAGTTGAATTTGCGCGGCTCGGTAATGTTCGCGAAAGAGAGATCACACACACACACACACAAGTACAAAGAAAGAAAGATGCATTTATTCACAGACACCTATTTGTGTTGCCGTTGTACTTGATTGCTAGAGCGGATCTCAGCTTTGAAATTTTGTGTCAGTACTCCTTTAAGCGGGTGCATGAGCCCTTCTCACGCCCGATTCCTGGCCAATCCCCCACGTGGGTATGTGCCATGCACAGACACCTATTTGTGTTGTCGTTGTACTTGATTGCTGGAGCGGATCTCAGCTTTGAAATTTCGTGTCAGTACTCCTTTAAGCGGGTGCATTAGCCCTTCTCACGCCCGATTCCTGGCCAATCCCCCACGAAGGTATGTGCCATGTCAGCGGCCAGCAGCGCGCGCCCATCGCCCCCCGTTGCCAATGAAGACGAGGAGATTCCTGGCCAATCTCCCACGTGGGTATGTGCCATCTCCCCCCGTTGCCAAGGAAGACGAGAAGCGCGCGCACCCGCAGCTGTTGCTATGTGGACGGACGGCGGTCAACGGAATTCAGGGTCGCTTATAAAGTGCATTCGCACTTAAAAAAGACATCAGTCTAGTGGAATAGGGAAATTATGACCTGTATATCCACTACTATCATTAGCATACCTCGGAAATATTGCCCCGGCACTACTCAGTCTAATCTTTAGTTTTAGAATCCCCCCTCACTCGTGCGTAAGGTGGCACATTGCTCCGCAACTCATGTACGCTTCCATAAACTGAAAATCACAGTGAGCGCAAAACTAAGACCTAACTGTGGCTCAGAACTCAAAATGGACTCAAAACTAAAAACTAACTCAGAACACAAAATGGATTTAAAACTCCAAATTAACTGGGAACACAAATGGAGTTATAAATCAACATGAACTCACAACTCAAATGACCTCAAAACTCCGTCGAGCTCCGAGCTCAAAATTTAGCCAGAACTCAAAATTGGCTCAAAACTGAAAATGAACTCAGAATTCAAATGAATTCCGTACTCAAAATTTACTCACAACGCACTCGGGCTCAGTCGTACTTAAACTCCATAGGGCTGAAACTCACTGGGGCTCACACTCACGATGCCACAGTAGCCCCGCGCTAACTCAAGCTCAAACTCACGCGTGAGCTTGCGCCCCGATGAGCCTCAGTCAGTGGACTTATGACTGAGTCCGCGGGCCTACGAGTGCGACACAGCTGAAATAATTGTTATTTTTCCAGCAAGGATGACCTTAAAATCTCTTAAACAGTCGCTCATATTTGTGACCCTACCCACCTCTCCGTTCCCAGTACTTCTTCAATTCTCCAGACTTTTCATCTCGACGTGTGAATATCGTATGCTATATTCCTAAATATAAAACAAATATACGGGCGCAGTCGTCCAAAACTAACGCGCCCATTTGACGATATGTTTCTCAGAACGATACCATCAGGAGGACCTTTTTTTCTCCTTACCCTATATCAAACATTCTGTTATAGAACTGGCATTTTCCTCGACTTCAACATATGGAGCTGGGAGTCAGGGTGGGAGGCAATGAAGAAAATACCCGGCGTGTGGGTCAACACTTCGTACAAAGAAAAAGATGCCTGTTTATTTCTTCTGGAAATTAAGAACCACAGAGGAGAATGGTTCAAGTTTTGGGAAGAGGCAGATAGGAGAAATGGTGGTAAGGAGAGCTAAGAATTTATTATCTTTTTAAAGTACACATATTAGGTAGGTACTGCCACCTCGTACTTGTGAAGACATTGTGATAGTCTGACTCGGTGCACTTAGGATATGACAATAAATGAGTATTCAAGAATATGTACCTTTTGGTGTTCTGATCTTTCAAACAATCCTACCTCTACGAAGGTGATTGTTAGCCTCTTTATGGGGCAGAAAAGAAGTGTGGAAGTAAATGAGGAGCTTGAAGTGTCAGATTATTTGAACCTGTACCGCAAAGGGATAGACCTAGAACGCTAATTGTACCTTCAAAATTCCACACACATCACAGCGAGCTACCACAAGTCACGGTTTTTTTAAACGAAGAGAACACGACACAAGCACCTATTCTTGGTTCAGTGAGATTACCAAGGAGCAAAAGCGATGCAGCGGGTATGTCTCGGTGTGAATGGTACTGAAACAGGTCTTTCCCGAAATGCGAAAATATTGTGCTGTCAGAACGTTTTTGCTGGTCAAATATTGAAAGAAAATCTAGTATTCGGTTCCTAATAAAAAGTTTGGCTGTCCTTAAACGAAAAAGACTACGGGATGACTTTCGCGCATTCGAGTTTGAGCTGGGCAGTGCTCCGCAGCCAGTATCTCAAGCAGAGGGCCTCGCCTGCTATTGATCCGAATGTTTTTCTTTCGCTTCCCATCTCGAGATCTCGCCAACGGTTCGAAGACCTGTGGTGCTGACATCTGCCTCTACGATCAATTATTCAAGCAGCAGTTCCGCGATTCAGCGGTCTCTGGAATAATGTAAGCAATACCGAGCGGTTCCACCAATCATTCGTAGAAGGAATTTGAAAGCTTTAGTTGACGCAGTGGTGTAAACATTGGGCGTGTTAACCAGTAAGGAAGAAATGGGTGACTGCACAAAATCGTCAATGCGAAGTTATTGAGTGCATAAACTGGATAATTTGGCTATGCATGAAAGAGGAACCCCGAATCTCCGGAATGGCTGACGGAGGCGAATACCCAACGACAGATACGGTCGGTGGTTCGGAGAATGGCTACTTTGTTGTTGCGTTTCTTGCTCCTTTACTTCGTTTCAACTTAGCATCTCTTAAGTTCTCAAGATTTTTAAGGGCGCTTTTAATAAAAAAGGTAGGTTTTTCCTTTAAAGTTGCCGTATCTTGGTACCAGCTGTTTTTACACCACTATGTCCTCTTTAATGTCGGTGGGGCACTGGCTTTGAAATGGCATATTACGTTGCTTTTCCACCTAAGTTAAGGGAGGCTATACACCTGAACCTATACAGTGCCCAATTGTTTAGTGTTGCAACGACAATATTGTCACGAAGCCACAGACGACGCAGTTGTCTTCGAGGAAAACACGTTTATTGGAGCGAACTTGTGCTCCCCTAACAACTCAATGAATACAAAGGCGGCGAAGCAGCAGTCAACAAACTGACGTACGCATGCGATCTACGGCGAGTCGATTACCCCGGCGTCTGCTCTGCAGGCTTTTTATCGTTGGGCGGGCCAGTCTTTATCTTTTAGCAGGCTTCGGTGCGCGTGGTTCTCGAACCGTCGATTCGCATCTAGAACATTGTAGATCCAAGAAGATTATTCTGGGCTGTACACTTTATATCCAAATGCTCGCCCTATCAGAATAGATAACACATGCGGCACAGAAAGAAAGAATGGAACACGCGCTTTCCTTGGCACGGAGATAACACAGTCTGGCGCAGCCGGGCGGTAAACGCAAAACACAAATAAACACAATGCATGGTTCGCGGCAATACGTAGACAACGTAATTTTCTGGATTTCTGATATAGTTGAAAACGCATTACCCCAACCAGTATTTTGATGTTTTCATATTTGAGCTGCTCAACATTTTGTTTGTAGACAGCGGAGTGCCCAGAGCTTTTATAAAACCTCGAAAAACGATTTTCTGACTGCCGGGCACACATGAGGTCATGTGCCTAGCATCTGCAGCCCTTGCTAACCACTTTTTCGTTCACCGGAGGATGAGCAATTAGCGAGGTTTCGTTCTGCAATCCAGGGGTTTGCATTAAAGCGGCAAAAACCTCGAGCAATCGACGCCCCAAACACTGACACGCCACCTTAGACATCACAAAACCACTGGTAAGTGACTTTTAGAACTTCTAAATCAGCCTTCAAGCGCCATCCTAGAAGGTATGCTACACTCCCGTCTGGGAAAGCCCGCCAGATGTTTACTTTGCTGGCACACACAGAATCGCTGCGCAGATAGCGTAAATGGAATGAAACAGTTCGTGTGGCCTGGAAAAGGTTGGCTGGTATGGCGAGAAGGTGGATACGCTGGATTTCAATAGGGTCCAGGGGGGCTAAGTGCGAATTTGGGAACATAGAAACTCGCTGGCTTCTGCACGATCGTATACACAAGGCTATAGCTTCGGGTCGACTGGTCTGTTAGGGCGTGCGACCACTGCTGTTTAACGTAAACCGGAACTACCTAAAAGGTGCCACAAAATGCCATTAAAGTTGTGTTCACCACAAAGGCTGACAAATATTTATTAGGTTGTTGATATAACAAAGACACGGAAGCTCGAAAATAAAATAACTTGGCTTCACATTGCACTGAAGCGAGAGAAAAAAATGGGCGAATATGTGCTCGCCTCGCTGAAAACGTTGTCGAAGACGACGTTTTTCTGCCGTTTACGCAACGTAAATTCCGCTCTTCTATTCCCCCACTAGTTTCTAATGGTCTTCCCCTCCAATATTGTTGCTTTCACGAGCTACATGGTGCAGGACTGCTCAAGTGTTTTAAAGCTCGCACGCCATCTATTGCAACCTTTTCTTCCTGTTGGACTGTTCAAACTTCACCACAAACACAAATTCTACTTTCAACAGTGGGGATTTTTTGTGTTTTGCGGTCAACTAATTTTTTCAACGGGTATTTCTATTTGCTATCACAAATATTGAGCATAAATCTATATCAGTTAAAAGAACACTGCCGGGTGTTACATATGCGTCATTGTTTTGCCTAAGGTATGTGAATGCTTATTGTGCTCGATAATATTGGTAATAAGGGAGGGTGTTTGCGGAACTATTGATTTACATAATTCTCCGTGCATACAAACTTCTCGTTTAAGTATTCCTGTATCTTTTTATCGGGGAGGGCGAATTGAGGGGCAGACAAGCAGAGCGACCGAACTTTTAAGCTTAAACTAGCCAAACTAACACGTCGCCTTTTAACATTACAGCAGTCCAGTGCATATTTGCTAAATCACAACCCAATTTCTAGCAAAGTTGTAGTTTTGACTAGCTTTTTGCTAGCTAGGCCAAACAGCCCCACGTACTCCTCCTCACTCCTATTTATAAAATAGAAACGCCCGGCAGAGGTTGTGCAACCGTCTTCTACACAAGTAGGCTATATTCGCTGATAACTCCAGCTATTTACCACTTCGACAAATATGACACGAGAGCAAACAGTTTAAGGGGGTCGCAGCGCCAGCAAACGTTTTACAACAGCCACTTTCGCCGAGGCCTGTGTTTTACGAAACCATTCTCAACGTCGTCCCATCCCTCCCTCGAAATACGACCACCATCTACTTCCGAACTCGACTTCTTTCACAACCTAAAAGCCGCACTATTGATTATAAAAAAAGCTTTCAACCGATTCAATCGATTCAATCAATTAGGTGGCAGCTTTGCCCTAACATCAGTGCTTATATGCACGCTTGACCGCCAAATATAACTCCGCACTAAATTTACGTCCCAGGTAGTTGGGAAACTTTGCACGCAGTTAAAAATACGCCTATAATGAGATAAACAGGCCCACTACTGGTATTACTTGAGGCATCGTTCAATTTAAGAATTTTTTTTAACTTGGCCGGGAATTAGTCAAGACATGTCTCTCCTCTCTTTAAATAAAGATCCATGTAGCCCTAATTTTTTCTGTACACTTAGAGAAATTGGTATAACGATTAAAGTTCCGGCACAATTTCTGAAATACGTAGTCACTTAGGAAATTTAAGCTCTACTCTGGGACAACCTATTATTTAGCTCGTATACTCGCAAAATTACAATTATATGCGTATTAGGATCTGCACAGAAACGAATACACTGTACCTGATTCCCATAACCACTCTAAATGTGACTACAAAGCGTGTTTGGTAATTTCGCTACAGGTGTTTTATTAAACAAGCCTTCTTAACTCTCGCAGCACGTCGATATTGATGGACCTTTTCTTTGTACATTTATCCTAGCTACGCTGTTTTGTTCTACCAGGGTTTGCGACAACATGCGTTTCCACATTAAGAGCTTCTAATAAAACTACCGGTACTCCGCTACATCGCACAAAACATAACATTCAACATCGATTCATTACTTAGGAAGTGAGCCGAGTCCGAGCCATTCGGTTTTGTTAATTAAGCAAACCAGCACACCTGTTTATTTTAATTCCCACTAAATATCAGTCGTATATCTTGGAATTTTGATCAAGTGAACTGTCTGTTTAATCCGTCGTCATACAGTAGTGGAAAGTTTCAAGCGGTAGGCACATGATGCGACATCGGCAACTAAAGGAATTAGTGCGTGCATACGATTTCGGCACACAAGGAAGTCCTGAAGGTAGAGTGGGGGAATGACTTAATGGGTTTACTAGTGCTTTTAGTTTTCTATTCGTTCTACATTGGTGTGCGCAAGGTACAAGAAATCGAAAGTTTCCTCCTCTGCGAGGCTCTTGAATTGATGTGTACAGGCAATGGAGAGAAGGAAAAGCGACCGACATCCGAAAATGAACTATATTTGCGGATTCCTAATACATATATGAAAATTGATATCGACCGTTCCTACACTTCTCCAGGCTGCACTTGACAGCCCTAGAAGTGCAGGCTGCGCTAAGACCAAACCAGTCATGTGTGTATGCCGTGAATCTCTTACATCGCGCTTTTTGGGTCTGCTACTGACACATGATTCTATCGAGTCTCAGAAACCTCAATCAATAGCTTTCTCGCCGCCTTTCTTCTTTCCTCTTCGCTAGCTTGCAAGATTGCATCTGAAGCAGCTCTTGTGTTTTTATGTTTTTGTTCTGAACCTGTCAATTGCCACATGCTTGAACGGAGGGATAAATCCAGAAACACACTAGATTAATGGTAACTGCTAGTGAGTTTTCAGTATTCTTTGCTGTCTTCGAGAAACTTTGTGACCCTTCTTAAGCTCACAAAACCTTTTATAGCAAAGCTGTTTTGCTCTACCAGCCAACGTTTCTTTCGTGGTGTGCGGGACAACAAACACCCAAAGCGTCGGATGCGGCGGCGGGGGGAGAAAGGGGGCGGCGGATTTCACTCACGGAACACACTAGTGATGACGCGGTGAATTTACCAAGCGTTCCCCGCGCGGAAGTGCCTGCTCACCGGCGTCGGCGTCGGCGGTATGCCTTTGTCGTCTGTTCTGGCGACGGTTGTTTTAAGTGCGAATGCACTTCTTAAGCGAGCCTGAATCGTCCGCCGCCGTTGTCCGCATAGCAACAGCTGCGGGTGCGCGCGCTCCTCGTCTTTCTCCTCGTCTACCCTAGCAACGGGGGGAGATGGGCGCGCGCTACTCTCCTCCTCCTCTCTCCGCTCAGTGACTGCGGGTGTTGGGCGGCTCCTCTCCACTTCGGGCGGGAGAGCTCTCGCTCGCGTAGCGGGCGCTCCGCATTCCGACGCGTGAGGGCGCTCGTGTAGCCCTCGCCGTAACGGCGGGCGCTACTCTCCTCCTCCTCTCTCCGCTCAGTGACTGCGGGTGTTGGGCGCCTCCTCTCCACTTCAAGATCACGATATCCACCGTAATCGCGCAATCAACAACCGTGCATTCGCACTTACACACTCTCCCCCTCGGCGAAGTGCGAGGGAATTTTTTGGGCCTGTTTTGGTGCAGCTTCGCGCCCATTGCGTGGTACCTTCGCACGGGTTAACTTGTACGACAGCAGCTCCAGGTTAACCCGCACCCGAAGGAGTCAAGTGGTCGCACGGCAAAAATACGTTAAGGATTGGTTTGCTGTGCGGGAAAACAAATTGTTCAAGCCGCATACACACATCCGTCCGTTAAAGAAATGCTACGCTTTGCGCACTGCTTGCCGCGAACGGGACTCCGTTTTCTAAATTGGTGAACGCCAATTCGGTTTTGTTTTAAGAGGTATTACAAATTGCGAAATGGGCAGCTGATTCTGATAAATAGCGATTATAAAAGTTCCCTCGGCTTTAACGCAATTCTCATACTTACAAAAGTAACAACTTTAAATTGGTATAAATGGGAATCACTAAGCTCACATTGGAATTGTTTCGGCGTCTGCACTTGTGTCGATCGATGATGTAGCCCCAAGCAAGCACATCATGATGACTAGGTTTCGCTGTCTCACCCTTCGAAAGAAGCGCCTCTCCGTTTTGTTTCTCCCGACTCATGTCCGGGCTACAGCGGTGGCGTCCGCCGCTCTAGTCCGGCCGTGGCTGACACTGCTGCTGCGTTTGGGACGCCACCCTCGCGAATTCCAGCTAACGGCGGGCAGAATCTCTGGCTTCACTCTTTGTAGAGCCACGTGTGGGAATTCAAGTGACCGCGCATGGGCAATTGTTGGGGGGCTCATTTGAGGCTTTGCTTTCCAACCACATTTACAGCGTGGATTGGAGCCAATTTTTTTCCTGCCCGTTTCAGAGTATTTTAAAAGCACTCTGTGTCGTAAGAAGTACCTAAACATCAGTTTACCAGTACAAACAAAGCATTGTTGACTTCGAACTTTTAGCCTCACTGTTCGGCTGGTATTTATTTAAATATCTCACAATGACCAGAGAGTTACGTTATATGAAAACCTGTTCAACAACACCTATTTCAACCGTTTTGCGTGTGTGTGCTGTTCAACATATACTATAAAACAATACACAAGAAAAAGCTCTTGGGCAGGTTGGTACCAGCTACAGGGCATATACAAATGTGAATGGTCGACAAAGACGCAAAAGAAATACTTTAAAACGCCTGCAAAGTGTGTTTGCACTACTTAGTGTGCCATTGGCGCTCAGTTGGCACAACTCAAATAAACGAGCGCTCGACTGTCTTACCACATCGCCACATACAATTGGTGACTCGGATAATCGGCTTCGCCATGGCAGCGTCCCGCTTCTCTACCAGCCACAACGCGGGCGGCAGCATGGGACGAACATCACCCTCTCTCCCAGGTCTATAGGGGCAGATCCAGTTTTGCTCAATCCGTATCCACGCTGCGTGGTTTGTTATCGATGAAAGACATTTTTATGCTAACGGTATTCAGTCACACAAAATTTGGTACTTTGTCACAATAAAGAACATACCTGGGGACCTCACTGAGCACTTCCAGCTACCGGCCCCTGACCACAATGCGTACGACGTTATGCAGGCCGCTGTTCGAAACCTCTACAGTAAATGAACCTAGCTGACGGCAACGCCGGCATAACGACAAGCTGTTACCACTGCTATAACTCCTTCGTCGCCGTCAGCGTTTGCACCAGAACATTATCAACACGAGGGTGCCATAAGCAGCCGACACTAAGACTTTCAAGACCTCTACGGTCTGCCCAAATTCTATGCAACTGGCGGCGACATCTGGTTTATTCAGCTCGAGAGCAACTTCATCGTCAACGACACGTGGAGGGAACCGTTGAGCTACCAATTCGCCGAGGCACGGCTACTTGACAGGCTCCTCGCGTAGCTTTGGCTAACAGAAGTTGGTCCATTCTTCCATGCTGTTCTGGACTATCATGGCATCTCAGGCCCCATCATTCGTTCGTACAGCGACGGTACTGGTGACACACCCACCTCTGTCACGACTGCGCCGATGCCACGCTGGTCAGAACCACGCCGTCCAACCGGACTTATATATGCAAGTTCACCGGAATGTCCAGCCTCGCACGGCCAGTAAGCGAGTGCGCCTGGTACGACTTGCAGCGCGACGGCGGCCACTCCTCCCTCGGGGACTAGACACAACAGCGTGACGCACTACCGTAGGTGGTCTCTTCTGCCGCACATATTGACAAAGTGTAGACTTTCGTTCTTCCACCAGCTGTAAACAATAAAGACTTTGCCGCACCGCATTGATTAGGGTGATCTTCAATACCCCTACACTCCCAATGTACAGAAGCTCTCGTCCCCAAACCAAAGAATGCAGCTTCCAGCAGCCAGAGGCTGCTCGAATACAACAGGCATCCAACGCGTGGCTCCGGGCAGTGGGGACGGTTTATAATGTTATAGACTTGCGCTTCCATGAAAACGGCACTGGTAATACTTACCCCGCGATATATCTACCGAGTAGCTTCTACAAACTGTGAGTCGTAAAAAAACTAGGCCTCAAATAGAGTGAATTTTATGCTTCAAAAATTCTCGAATAAAAAGATTTCACGATATTGAATTTGTGCTAACAATGCGAAATCATTGTAAACTTTCAACTGGGAGCAATAGCGCGAAATTTACACACAGGTATTATAAAAAATGTTCATTGATTGTGTGAGCGTGATCGTGTAAATGGTGCGTAAAATTATTTATAAACTTGTCCCTAAAACTGGTAATGGCACTTTGTCGCAACGTGCGTAGGGACGGAAGTTCAAATCATGTGTTTTTTATCGGCAGGTTAATACCGCTTCCGAGGGCGCTCACAGTAGCAGGTCGTAAGTTGGGAAAGGTTAAGATGGTACAAGTCAACAAAGCGCGCCCGTTCTGCAGACCTTAAAACGCTGGTTGACCTAGGGGCTGTTCAATTCAATTCATCTTTTATTTTCCAGAAAAGAGCGTCTAAATGGTCGCCAGGGCTTAAAGCTGAAAACAAAAATCTTGACTGGGCCCACAAGACCGTTTCGAGGCAGCGGCACAGCAGAAACAAAACGTGAAAATACACGAAGCGACTGCTGCATCAAATATCCAAAATACAAAAATATCTGTACAACACCATTACAGTATTACAGAAAGCTACTTACGCACTTTTACAATGCAACTTACAACAATTGACGGGATCAAAACAACACATACAAGAGATAACCCTACAACAACATAAAACAGATCCAAAGAGTTTGTTTTTAGATTCAAACAGAGATGGCTGCGTAAAAAAATAAACAAATACAATTGACAACAGGTATTAACACAAGTTTTTGCCACACACACCTGCAAAAGCAATTCAACACAAATGCTAGTATAAAGAAATACTAGGTAACCGCACAATCAGATTCTATTTACAGCGTGCACATAAAAAACAGTCAGCATACCGTAAAATACGTTTGAGCCTAGATGATGCATTTCTTTTAAAAAAAAAATAAATAAATAAAAAACAACACAATAATAAGAGAATCTCAAAGGAGAAGGAGTCAACACCCCACTTTTTCACATTTCATTTACACAGAACTACCTTTCGCCTAAGTCGCCTCTCTCATTCACCGCGTAGCGACCTCGACAGAAACCAGACATACAAACACAGGTAGAATAATTTTAAAGCTGTATAATTTTAAAGCTGTGTGTAAGGGATGGCGATGTGAGTCAATAGCTACGACGAACAGAGTCGATTCCCTTCTTTTTCCTCTAGCCCCTGGTGGTGATTGTGGGTGGTTAGCCGCCTTTGTCCGCTTCCCCTTCATTTAATAAATCTGCAACAGTGCCTATTACCAATATTTCGATAAGCGGTAAGTGTTCCAATACTGCTTTAGAAAATGATAGTTTCTATCAGCCATTGTTCAAAAGTAAACAGGCCATCAGAAACGTTGTCATGGGGCTGGACCTATGAGAAACCTGGCACAAAGTACTTGCGTTGAAGAAGTGATTAGACATTCGCTTGGTTGCTTTCATTCGACGAATACGCTAATCAAGTATTGGGTGGACGCATTTGAATAAGTCCCAGTCGTGAGAAGCGCGTCGCCCTGTCATATATGTTTTACAACAACGTAGCATTTCAAAAGACGCCGTGTTCGGTTCACGCTGCCAGGATTTTCCTGCAAGAGCATCAACCTCTCATAGGCTGATTCATCTGGCTCTATACAGAGAATGTATAATGCTTATACGTTACGCCGGCTTCTACAGTCTGGTGTGCTTATTTTCATCCTCTCGGCAATCGGCCATCTCAGAACTATTCCTAAATGTCACTTCCAGTCTAGTGCCTTCATCCGGCAAACGGCTTTCAAGCTTTTCCCATTAGGCCTGAATGGTTATGCACGACTCATTTTCTTTTCAAGAAAATAAATGCTCGAATATTAGCCTTCACGTTTGAATGGTGAAATTTTTAACTGTATAAATTCCTTATTTTGGAAGGCTGCCTTTTCCAGCAAGTACCTGTGGGTTGTTTCGCAGTGCACGGGAAACTGTAAATGCGATACCCAGGAGAGGCGATGACCAACCATAAAAGCGGTGTGCCTTCAGACGGTGCCAAAACAGAATGCATGATGTGACATAGCAGACCGTTGAAGGGGGACGAGAAAGAGAAATAAGGCGAGAAGCAAAAACGCCCGTGTGTACGAGATTTCGGCGCACATTAAAGATCTCCAGGTGGTCAAAATTAATCCGGAGCCCTCCACTCATCGTCGGCGTTGCGTCGGTGCGTTAAATCCTACAATCAATCAATCAGAAAGAGAAATATTTCGAGTGAGCTAACAGACGGACAGGAACGACGCCAAGAAAGCAAAAAACTGAAATGAGTGGTATGCAGACTCAGTAAGAAATCAAAAAGCAATAAATCCGCAGTAGCAAAGTGAGCTGCTTATGAGCAAGCATCTGCAAGTGAAATCTTTGGAGGGAAACAGCAGGCAGACGTGTCGGGAAACTCTGGTGCGGTACAAAAGCACACCCAAGCAAAAAAGAATTGCCGGAGCTTGCACTAGTGGTGAAAGGCTGGAGGAACAGCGGAGCTGGCAGCTCTTTTTCATTCTTTAGAGAACCGGCTGTTGCACCTTACGTTAACTTTCGATTTTCCCGCTGAAAAATCTCCATGATTGGCAGGTTCGGATCGTATCGTCCGCAAGCTTTCACATCTCTCTCACATCTTATCAGAGTTTCCGGCGTACAACCAGACAAGTGCCACCTCGCCACGAAGATCGTAAGCCTGAACAACGGACTTTTATTATTGAAAGCTCTTCTTGGAGCATGGTCATCATCGTCATCCCAGCTAAAGGTATTAGATGCAGTGTTTGATTATTTAGACGACATCGGCGTCGCAGAGACAATGTAGATCTACACATCGTCATCCTGTGAGACCACCGGGACTTTTACGTGACCCACAGAACACTTCATGTTACCCTATTTTTACGTCTTCCTTTTTTTCAATTCTCTTTCGCCGTGCTTCCCTTGGGGCCTTCACTCCCTTCACCCCATCCCCTCAAAGTAGCATATTGACGAATACATGCCAGCCGACCTCTCTGCTTTGTTCTAAGAGCTCTCTCTCACTCAGTGTGGAGCGCGTTAGCACGCGCTTCAATCCTCGGCCAAGTCAAAAGCTAACGCCCATGCTACGGACCCAAAGGAAAAATTCTCTGCTCCCGACATGCGATGATAGCGCAATAGAACCGACGCCCGTTGCATGACGCGAGGAAACCAGGGGCGGTATTCTCGAGTTTTGTCCCATTTGCGTCCCTTTCAAAAGTTTTCCTTTTGGCGGGCCCTGATAGGCTAAAAGCAAACAAGCGGAAGTGCCGTAATGCAAGCGCAACAAACCTACTGCCAACGCCCACTGCTTAACCGGAAGTACGTCACAATGAAAGGGACCCAAAAGGGACGTTTTCAAAAGGGACAGTTGCGAGAATAGCGCCCCAGGTACCACGAGAGCGTTTTTCTTCTTTGCAATAGACCCAATATGAGATGAGATTGCTCCCCGGCCTTACTAACCCTGTACCACTTGAGGCTTTTTTGGGGGGGGGACGGGGCGGTAGCGGTGACGTGGGAAGTGTAAGGTTGCCGGTATCACGGCGCAAATGTCTTGGGTGTGATTTCCTAGACCTCCGTAACCACATATGTTTTCTTGAGGCTTCCGAGGTTTTGGGTGCGATGGACGAACTAATCTCGGGCTACATAGCTCTGCTTTAAAAGAGAGAGAGCATCGTGCAGGCCACCGAACCCGGAAACTGGACCGTTAAAGTAGGATGTGAGGGCGGCATGTATTTATATGCGCACTGTTAAAGTTAACTTTCACGCGTTGCTCCGTGTGCACGTTCTCGGACACGATGAGACGTTCTCCAAATGCGGGACTCAAGATATATAGCGGACGCATTGCGAGGACATATTTTTTGTAATTTATTGGTAGAAGCCAAGCTTTGGGGCATTCTTACTGTCCACAGACCGAAGAAAATGTGTTTGTCGTGGTGGCCGCAGTACGGTTCCAATTATCTTTTGAAAGTGGTTGATAAGCTGTGGAGTGTTAATACTTTATAGCAATGGTACTATTTTCTCGCTGCGTTGGAAACGTTCTTTCGGTTTTCGTACTCGCGCACACCGCAAAATCCAGAATAAATTTTGGCGAGGCACCTATATTGCTGTGAATTCATGGTAACTTCGAAATACGTTCACTCTACTATGTGAGCTCTGAATCAAGGACCAGAAATAAAAAAAATTACGTGAATGAGTAAAAACCATCATTGCAGGTTTCAAAGAGTAAACATTCGCTGCACGAAAGGCAGAAGAGGCGAAGCAAATATAGGGATCAAGACAAGTCAACTAACCAATTATCAAAAATACTGCCAAAATCGGGAAAATTTTTTAGAAAGCGTCATGCGGTTTGGCTGGAGTGAAGCACGCGGTAATAATACTACCGCATTACACCCGTCAGCATGCCAAGTTACGCAAGAGTGGGTTAATAAATAATAAAAAATGTCATACCAGTCCCTGAACCGCAACTTTGAAACATATCGACAACTAGAATAAGTACTTTGGGATAATTTAGTAGGATAGTGAAAGAAAAAGAAAGATTCAAAAGGACTGTGTTTACCGGCTGAGCGTCCCAATGTATTCTGTAGGTTTCTGTCTTGAAGCTATGACGACGGAGATTAACCAGTGTGCTTGGGTGCCGTCGTATGTGTAAGATTAAGCTTGGCTAATCGCTCTATTGGCCAACACTCGGTGGTGGCCACATGAGGGGCCTGTAGAAGGTCACCATATATTCGGGCTGTGACTACAGAGCTATGAGCTGATTCCGTAACAAATCATCTGTAAGGAAAATTCCTTTCGCTGAAAGATGGCCACCATATCAAATATTTGAAATTATGTCGGCGAAATAGAACCAATTATAAGTTTTCAATGAGTTTCGAGAAAGAAATTGTGAGGGTACGTAACTAACAGGAAGCAATTCGTGAGCTGTATGACAGAGCTATTTCAGAAAAAATCACTTGGGTCATATCCGTTTTCTTTTCTTAAAAATGCAATTCGCAGCCAACACTATCATTTCGAATGACTCTTAAACGTGGTACCAGTTTTATTAACATCGAGACTTATTTTTATTTTATCTGCACGAAAAATGGACTGACAGATTTGTCGCTTTCTAGTTTGTTGCAGCCCTCTTAATTTCAGAACCAGCAAGCGCCCGTATTTTATGGTAAATAGTGGAAAATAAATCCAGAAGTTTGGTTTCAACGTTTGTCCGAGAGATAAGCCATCTAGGAAGTAGCGTTTTCTATGGGTAGTTTTGCCGCTGTTCTTGTTTTCGTAAAAGATATGGCTTGCTTGAAGACGTGCACAAGCCGGTTGCCTTTAGGGACACAAAGCCTCCACAAAAATTACGCATAGTATTTATTCTATAAAACCTAAACATTCGCACACCTGGCGCCGTTATAACACCGTTGCACATGACCCCTACGACGACTCCCTGTTATTCCTTGCTACCAGCTGCAGTACTGTGCCCTTTGCACAATACCCATCCAAGGCCATCACGAACGATGCCGCACTTTTCCCATTATCCGGGACGTGACATCGTTACCAGCAGACGAGCGCCTTGTTTTCAACGGCTCACAGGACGACCTCAGCATGCTTAGTTGTAGAATAGCGACGGTTTCCTCGTGAAAGCAGCAGATAAGAATTCTATGTAAATATATGTCTTGGCTTGTACCCATAACAAGGTGACGTAGAAGACGTTGCCAGGGGGAAAGGTTTGACGTCCATATTTTGTTACTGTTTTCAGGGCCGAGTGCAAACGCAAGCAGGACGTCTTTTGTCTGCGTGGAGGAAAATCCCAAGCATGTGGCCATTAAACAAATGACGTGCGGGTGCTGCGTCCAGGTTGATCTACTGGCACTTGTTTTGAGGCGTTTTCAAGGCGGCTCCGCAAAATGAACTAGAAAAAAATATAAATATATTGTTACATAACGGATTGGGTGGGTTACCTGTTCAACCTGCGTAGGACAAAAAAAGTCGTGAATTTGAAATCATGTTTTTATTGTAACCATTATAAAATAAACGTTACCTTGAAAGTTTTAAGTTGTATCGCATGGCAACATTTTATACGACTGTAGTCCGCTTTTTAATAATAATGAGTGTAGATGCTTCATAACAAGATGCTTCACTACCCAAGCAGTTAACTACGTAAAGACACCGACCCGGAACCTTTCGTTTTTATAACGTGAATGGAGTTTGACCGCATTTGGTGCGTTGGTACTGTTCTTGATAGCGCATGGTCATTTATATAAAAAAAAAACTTCGAATTATCAGGTGGAAAATTCTAATCTCGCTATTTGTTTTAAATATCTGTCAATTCCCAAAAAAAGGACTCATTATGTTTATGACCCAGTGTGTTTTATTCTACGGAGTAGTTTAACCGGAATTTTGATGTGCATTTATTCAGTAGGCTTTGGGAATTCCGAGTCATATTTTGTTAAATAGACTACACAATACCAGTTTGAGTGCATTCGGTTCAGCCAGCCATTTTAACACCAGACTCGTCAATGAGCATAAACGGTTGCTGCAATTCAATATTGTAGAAACATTGTTTTATTCTCACATAGGTTTGCACAGAATAAATATACCTTTTACATTTATCAGCGGTCTTGCCATTGCTGCAACCACTACTGCAATGTTTGTTAAGAAACATCGTCCACAACATGTCACTAATAACCTCACACTTTGCTGCCACCAAATTTAGCAACGCAATTATTGCGACGAAGAAGACACTAGCAACGACAAAGGAAGTAACATTACGCCATTAAAGAAGGGATGACCTGCCTTTTCGTGTTGCATGTTACCCATTTAAAATGGCATGTAGCTTAACTGTAAGCCTCTCAAAAGTTCTTGTCAGTTGACATGTGGAAAAGTAATAATGAAATACTACGCGCTTACAAAACTCGTCTGTTTAAGAAAGAATAGTGGAGCGCTGCTTCAAAAAAAAAACAGTGTCGGCCGTGCTTGGCCGCAAACTGCAGGCAATAACATCGTGTTCATCGCTGCTGTCTACAATAAAAAAACGCAGGAACGAAGTACTGAATACAAACGCAACAGACGGCGAGGAGGATTGGAAGTTGTAAGTAATCTCAACAACTGCCGCAATATATGCGGTAAAGTATTCAAACACTTGTTTTTATCTTGCAGCTTATCTCCAGCGAAAGTTGCTGTGGAAAGGCTTCACACTCTTGCAAATAACAAGTACGGTATGAAATAAGAAAGTCGGAAACAAGGAGGACATCAATAAAGCAATTCAGTGAGTTATATTCGAAATACGTGAGTGAATAAATAAAATCACTGATAGCAAATGTCACCTTCTACACAGTGCGGCTAACCGTTTCTGGGCACGCTGGAATGTTCCTCAAGTGACGCACTCCTTGCGACTGTTTATGTCTCCTTATATGTACTGTCCATAATGATATCAAATAACAAACAGCAAAAAATGTGGCTGATCCTTCTTTCTTACGAATCAGTAAAACAGGAAAGGGAAATGTGCCTTCACAGGAGCTGTTGAATGTTTATTCTGCATCAATATGCACTGGAACATCGCTAGTTATATTTTGTCGGTACAGCACCGTTAGACGCATGTACATTAGACACTGGATTACACGCGCCGGATCATTGCGTAAATACAATTGAGACCGCAAACCTTGCGAACGAAACCGAACTGATTGTCACTGAATCGCTTAGTGAAGTTACGTTCCACTACAATGAGAGGAGCCTGATCTGCGGGCCGGCAGCAGTCTTGTGAGTGCCCTTGGCGAGCGAAGTCCTGCTGGCGATCGACGTCCTGCTGGCGGGTAGCTTTGGCAAAGGGGCGACCACATACCGGGGGGGGGGGGGGGCGTTCCACAAGCTGAGCGGCGTTCCACATGGGTTGCGGACGGATAAACACCGCAACTTCACGGATAAACACTGCAACACTGCAACCGCTTCTATACGCTGCTCTATTGAGGCGCCAACTATCGGCACTCATTAGCATTATAACGCACTATTTCGCTTCACCTCTCCTAGACGGCAGTACCATCTGTATGGTGCTATCCGGGCTTGACTTCATGGCTCAGTTGGCAGAGCGTTTCACACCTCTTGTTGCGGCCAGCTTGATCGTGGCTCGAATCCTAGTATTCCGCGCTACTGAAATGTTTTCTGCTGGTGTCATTTCTTGGACGGATATGATGTGGGTGAGGTTTTTGTACCTCGGCATATTACACTTTCGTGTTAAAAAACAGAACGCCATCTAGACTCACCTCTTTTTAATTTTTTTAGACTTTCCTATGTGTCTTTGATAATTGGCATTCACATTGCCTTGTCGCTTTTGCGACAGCGCCCCCTCTCTTCAGCAGGGCCTCCAGACTACGCACACATTCTTTTTGTTTGGAGCCGTTTAGTTTTTACTTTCTTTATATGCATTGGGCTCGGCGTACACCCGCCTTCGGCAGCGAACCATTATGCAAAGGTTTTTCTTAGACCTGAACCAAGATTTTAAAGTTTTCGGGTAGCTTAACAGACTGCGAGAAATTCCAATTCTATAACTCGAAAGCTTCATTTCAAAGCTTCAGTTTGTTAGTAAAGAAGCAGCGTCCACGACGGCTAAACGATAACAACTACTAAAGCGAATTTTTTTATTTATGTGTATAAGAACATCAATAAGGAACCGAACAACCGCCGTTCGTAAGGCAACCGATAGCAAGATATGTTTGTAGGTGTATTCCCCCGTACCTGCAACATTTCAACACCTGTCGGAGTAGAAAAATTATGTATTACTCCAAGAAAATTTCCCCCTAATATTTGTGTTCCTAAATCCACTTGGTGCATAAACCTTTTTACAGCATTAGTTCCGTGGTAGAACTGCACAAAAACGTCTACACTGAGAAGGCTAATGTTGATCCGAAACCACAGGCGTTGAAAAGTAGTGTTGACTTTTCTATGAGCGCTGTACGTTTTTAAAGAACGCGGCATGAACAAAACAAAAAAGGTGAAAAACAGAAAAAATAAATAACATGGGTGCAACCTAAGCTGGAGCCCTAAACACTACGGAATAGTTGGTACTTTGCGGTTTAGAATACTGCTTTTTAATCATATAATGCAAATTGGGAAGACTACTGTTTTATCTCCACCGACAAAAATAGTGCTCTTCATTTTATGTCCATTCTAAGTTTTTTAAACAGCGGGGAAGCGGCCTTCATCATATGGTGTAACAAATAAAACTGGCCATATAAGTTAGCTTTGACTTCTGGTAAGATAATTCTTTCCGGACTTGTGGGCTCACTTCAGGAGTCTCCACGAGATATTTTGTTTCCGGATAGTGAAATGAACCAAAGAGACAGCCGCTATTTTGATAACTTTGCGCCTGAAACCGCAAGCCTCTTGATCGCTTTTGAATTTGCCTTTACGAACTGTGCGGGGAAGTTACAAATTACGGGAAATAAATAAGGCTGCTTACAATATTACAGCCTTCTTAGGCGGAAACAATTATGTATATATATATATATATATATATATGTTTAGGAGTTACAACAGACAAAGAGCTCCATCCGTTTCCTGTATTCATGCTCCTCTTGAAAAAAAAAGCCAGTGTTTCAATAGCAGAACTCACTTGTAACTTTTCAACCTTCATCGGTTAAATAAATAAGACAAGTAAATAAAAGCATCAAACCATGTCTCTTCAAGGGTAACCAAGAAATCTTGGAATTTAAACGGCTTTTATCCGCACTTCCTGAGAAGAAAATCATTCCTGCTCAGCGCCGGCGAGTTGCGGCGGCACCTATGGTTAATTAGCCTTTTCTGCAGCACGCTTAGACGCTATCGTATTCGTCTATGTCAACCTTTTTACCCTATTACCATGGTTCTAGTTACAACAAATGGATACATCTTGTGAAAAAACGGGAGCACCCTGCATGGGTGCACCGCTGCGTTGCGGCTTGGCTTCCAAGAAAAGCCGTTAATTGAGACTGATAAAGCAAAGCGAACGGGTGCAGTCCAAGCAGGGGTTTGCTGCGGCTTTAAAATGTATTTTTGATATGCCGCCGGCAGCAATTACCGCAACGCTGGAAAACAGGGCCCCGCATCGGCAGGGCGATATGTGTCACGACCCTATTTGCAAACATAATACTAGGGCTTTGTGAAAGAGAACACGACACTTAGGACCCTATCTGTGTCGCTGATAAAGCATTCCTACCCACTGCATGCCTGATGGCAAGTTTCGTACCCCTTTAAACAGTATTTTGACGTGCACTTGTAGCAACCACAGCCACATGGAGTCTGCCGAGCGGAAAACGAGAAGTGGTTGCCGACGTCACGTGTGATGACCGAAGCATAATTAGAGGTAAAGCTTGCTCGACGTCAACCGTGAAGACAATGTTAAAAAGAGTACAAAACGCACCGCAGCGAGAATGCCTTGTTTGTAACAGCTGATATATTTAAGCTTGAGCTTTGTCCATGCGGATTGTCAAAAATACTATTATAACCGGTTAAGTGGAAAGACGGAAAGCATTGCGCCAAGAAGTGTGAGGGAAAGTGGCGAAGCACGAAACTGCTTACGAGCAGGTGGTCGAAGTGCGGCCATGAGAAAAAATTCACGCATCTCCACGAAGTGAATCATGACGAGTGGGCCAAGCACTGGGGATCGTTCTTACCGTAAATCACCCGTGAGAGTTCTTACTGCTAAACCGATTTCCAGTCCAATCCAGTCCACTCCAATTCGGTTTAATTCAATCCAACACAATCCACTTCAATTCAATCCAATCCAATGCTCCTCTCGCATGTGCAGCAAGGCTCTTCAGGAGCACTCTCTCTGTTTATCTCCCTCTCTCGCAGATGTTTCGATTTACACGGTGCTGTGCGTCTCTCTCCCTCTCTTTCTCCCTACCCTTTTGCGAACCTTTTATCTCGTTCTTTTTAAGCTCTTGTGAACCTTTTGTTCACAGATGTTTTTATTTACACTGTGCTGGTCCGTAAGCACCGACGGCGGACGCCGGACAAGCCTCGGCCTTAAGGTACTTTGCCACTACAAAAATGTGCTTTGGGTGGTTTTCGGGACCTTTAGGCCGTGAAACCGGCAATATTACCCCTGGGCCACCCCGAAGGCCTGAGAGGTACGAGGTTAGTAGCGGCGAAAAAAACAAAACCATGTGCAGACAATCGAAAAAAAAAGGGCGTCCCGCGGTTGTAAACCCCGGGGGGGAGGGAAAGGGGGGGGGGGGTTCTGGAGCTTGTTTTGAAAATGTCTGTTTTGAGGTAGCCCTGATTGGCAAGAAGTAAATACCCGGACGTCACGCAAAACAAGCACTGTGGAGCTACTGCGTTGAGCGGCGGCTTCTCGGAGCAGACGATTTGGAGCAGACGATTTTGACGGTTGAGATATGAATGTACCGGTCATCGCCTTGGTGTTGGTTCGCCGGAGGAACAAGACATGTAATGTTGATACGTTCGAAATGCCTCCAGAAGTAATCCGCTTCTCGAAGAGCACTGTGCAGTTGCTGTGTGACGAACTGCGAGAAGATCTTGGCGGGAACCACCCGGTGCTCACTGTCGAGGACGAAGTGATATGTGCACTTTGTTTCTTCACTACCGATGGTTTTCAGTGAGGGGTCGGTAATAAAGAAACGATATCGCCTTAGAGTAACGGAGAGTAACGCGTAGAGTAACGGAGCAACATCCTGTCGTCTTACCGACTAAGCTACGCTCACACGAAGAGACAAGGAGAGAGACGGTGTACTCAACCAGTACAGCGGCGGGTCTACAACCTGCGCTCATTAAATGCCCTCGTTTGAAGTTCTCGATATAGACGCAAAAAGATCGGCAGGAATAATACAAGACCGCTTCGAACACACCGCCAACGTAGTTCAGGCCGGTGCAAAAGATTGCGGACTAATTTGCGCCCCCCAAAATCCGAGATCTTACTTGTGCAAAACAGGCGACGCGACACAGCCATGGACATAAAGATATCGGTGGACGGACATAGTATCATTCCTTTTTCAGCAGTTACGATATTGGGCACGACCTATCAAAAAACTGTAAAACGAACCCGCTAATCCAAAAACTAGAAGCAACCACAGCGCAAATAATTAGTATGCTCCGAAGGATTGCGAATCAGAACCACGTCATGGAAGAGCAAGACATGCTACGTTTGGCCGAAGCGTTCATTGTTTCTCTAATCACCAATGTGATTCGAGTGATTTTCGTGCGTGGAAAGAGTCTGGATACCAAATATATGCTTATAATTAAATTCGTGTCCAGACTAAGGAATATTGAAAACTTCACATGGAGCAGAATAAAGGCGACAGTATCGTGGGTAGATGACGTTGATGGCATGAAATGTGCATGCAGATATAGAAAAAAAGCATTCCTTATGTGAGCGTGATTACTAAGACGGCTTTGTGAAATTGATAATTAACACTTCCCTAAAGATGGTAAGATTGTTTGAAACAATATGAGTGCGGACAGGAAGTTCCAACTGCGTGCAGTACATTCTAAAGTAAATCATTTGCGGGTGGCCACAAATACTTGGGGGAGACCAAGGTGGCACGATCAATGCAGCAAGGTTTTTCTGCAGAGCCAAAAACAGTAGGCAATTTATTATCTATCACTTCCTTTCCTGCAAAATCTAAGTGTTCTAACAGCAGTATAACCAAATGACGGTACCTATCGGCCATTCACGAAACAAATGAATAGGCCATGACAAAACGTTTTCATGGCGTTGTGCATTCCAGCTGCGTGGTACAAAATACATTCGTTCAAAATAGTGATTACGCTTTTGATTGGGTGCTTTCATTCAAAAAAATACCCTAGTAGAACATTCGGTGGCAGAATTTTATTTGATCAGAGCCTTGCAGTGGGCGTCACTCTGTCTTGTAGTCACCACAACCATGTAGGATTGCGAGAAACGTCGTGTTCTCATTTGCATTGCCAGTATTTTCCTTCAAGAACATCAGCCTCTCAAAACGTGTTTTATCTCGCTCCATTAAAAGAATGCCCATGGCCGTACATGCTACACCTGCCTCTCCAGACTAGTTGGCTTCGTTTTATTCCCTCAAGTTTTCGCCCCCTCACGACAGACACAATTCCTAAACGTCAAGTTCAGTCCCTTGCTGCCCTCCGGCAAACGGCTTTGAAATGTTCCTCTGCAGCTCTGATTTCTTACGTACCAGCCATTTTCATTAAAAAAAGCAAAAGATCCAATATTACCCTCCACGTTTTAATGAAGAGGTTCAAAACAAGAGAACTTTGATATTTCCGGAAGGCTGCTTTTGTGTAGGTACTCATGGGTAGTTTCGCGGTGCCCCCACAGATATAAAATGCGTTGCCCAGGAGACGAGATGACCACCCATAAAACATGCATGCCATTATGTGACGCCAGAATCGTATACGTGATGTGACTTAGCATACCGGTGGAGGGAGACAGAAAGGGAAAAAAATGCGCGTGAACCAACAGACGGCGAGACAGCAGGTCGATGAGGCAAACTGCTGGAATGAGAGGAACACAGAGTAAGTAAGAACAAAAACAAGGTAAGGCGCAGTGCAAATAGGTGCTTATGCGTGAGCCTCTGCAAGTGAAATCTTGAGTGACGCTACAGGCAGACGTTCAGGAAACCCTGATGCGGGTCAAAGCATGCTAAACCAAAATAAAGAGAGATAGAGCTTTGTGCATGAAAACTAACCCGGCAACTGGACCGTGAAGTCTGATCCCTGGTGGGAAGTGGTCCTTGTCACGGTGTTCGAGTTATCGGCTACGCGGTGGCTGTGTGCAGGTTTCGAGATACGATGAGGCGTTCTAAGAAAACGTGACTCGAGATAGATAGCGCAGGAACCATGAGTAAATATTTCTCTATCAATTTATTCGTATAAGCACATATACAGGAAATACGTACTAAACACTGAAACAAAAAGTTTTCTTCATTGCATGAATAGTACGGAGGAACGGGGAGGCCCCAAATTGCACCAATTCACTTATGAAGATAGATAGATAGATTGTAGGGTTTAACATGCCAACGCAACGCAGGCGATAAGGCGTGCCGTAGTGGAGGGCTCGGGATATTTTGAAAACCGGGGTATCAATAACGTGCGCCGAAGTCTCGTACACGCGGGCGTTTTGGGTTTCGCCTTTACTGGAAAAGCGGCCACCGCGGCCGCGAATCGACCCCGTGTCCTCGTGCTCAGAATTCACTTATGAATGGGGTCTAGAACGCTATAGTTGTGTTGCTTTATATTAGTGATATCATTTTATTGCAACGTTGAAAAAAATGTTTCTGCTTTGGGAAATCAAAGGGACAGCTCTGTTCATGATACCTTCATCGCTATATATATGATCTGAATTTTCAAAGGCGTCCACACGACTTAGGTGCTCTCAACAAGACTTCAGAAATAAAATTGTGTGTCCATTATTCTAGATCATCTTTAAAAGAGTTAAACAGCAAACATTAGCTGCAAAAACGGCTGAGAAGGTAAGACAAATAAATAAGCAAGTGTAAAGGAACCAAATATCAAAACGTACTCCAAAATTTGGGAAACTTGGTTGGAAGAGGCCATGCAGTGGGTGGGATTGTAACCACACGAAAAAAAATACCACGCATAACAGGATTCGGCATGCCACGTTATGTATGAACTGGCAATTAAAATATAAAAAAAGATGTAACAACCTAAACAAGACTTTGAAACATCGACACGAATGGAGTGAGTACACCTGCATCCTTCAGTGGAATAGCGGGAGAAAAAAAGGTCTACCGGTGAATGGTGTTTGGCGTTTTAACGTCTTATAGTATCACGTTAGTCCCTGTGTTTAAAAGATAGCGATGTAGCTTACTTAGTGTGCCCGCGTGCTATCTTAGAAGTAAGGTCAAGTTTGGCGAGTTGCCGTATTGGCACACAATCGTCGGTGGTGGCCTCTCAGTCCTCACGAAGTCACCATAGATACCATCTGTGAACACTCTGCTGATTTCCTAACAAAGAGATTGTAAAGAAAAGTATTCCTGTGGCTGAAAGATAGGCACATTTCTTCACAATTTCTAATCATATTGCCGCAATTGAAGCAAATGTAGGCTTTCGGTGAATTCTGTCAATGAAATCAGCCGGGTAAAGAACAAGCCAAAAGCATCTAGTAACCGGTTCGGGATAACTATTTAAAGAAAACGCGGGACAAAGTCGTGCTGCTCTTTTCACCAAAGCGATTCTTACCAAACGCATTAATATCAAATAACTCTTAAAGGGGCCCTGAAATGTGTATTGAGCACACTGAATGAAGTAGCGCAATCGTTAGATTGGGTCGTCAACGTCATCTGTGCCAAGTATTACTATTTTACGCGCAGCGGAAAGCTCACACTTTTGTTCCAAAGTTTGTCGCTTTTTCCTCACCCTTCCCTTCGTGTTTTTGGACGCCGCCATCTTCACACGTCTACATCATCGATTCCGATATGTTCGTCATGAGCTAGACATCCTGCTATTGGGCGGCTTTTTCACGCACTTCCGGCAAATAGATGAGTCGTCTGCTCAGCGTCGGCTCGCCGGCTGATCTGCCAGCGGAGTGCCGGAGTGCTTGGACATTTTACGACAAACGAACCAACTGTAAACAAACGCTTAACCGTTCGTATCGAATGCAACACGGCCATAACACGTCATGGATATTCTCTTACCTGAGTACGTTCTATAAAGAAAGCGTTGAAGCCCCGTGGCACTTCTTTCGTGCAATCGCAGAGAACGTCCTGAGCCGAATGCCCGGGTTTGACGGATACATTTTATTCAACTTCAAAACAAACCAGAGACGCGTTTCGAACGAACACAACGTCACAACATGCGTTGCAAGTCTGAACCACGATTGACAGACGATGGGTTGCCTGCTCCTGCCCGTCGTAAATTCGGCACTCACCTCACGCCCGCTTTGCGGGGACGAACAGCAAGTCACTTAACTCTGGCGCGCAAGCCGAGATGGCTTTTAGCCACGCACACTGCACATACCACATGCGAGGTTGAGTCGTACGTCGCTCGAGAAAGATAATCCAGAACATGGGAAGCACTATCCACCCGCAGAAGCACAACGTCGCATTTCATCGCGAAACAAAGGCGTCCACAACACACACACCATCGCCTCCTGTAATGCCAAACGCATCTCACACTTCCCAAAGGGAGTGAGTGGTACGCCTGCAGTGCCCACATGTCACGAGATGGGGCCCCGAGCTGAACAGGGATCACGATTCTGGGGCAGTTTGTGCCTTGTTGCCAAGGCAACCGATGTTTGAGATTGTCAAAGAAATGGCGCTCGCTCCAGCGCTAGAAAGCTCAGAGCCGCGCCGGAGCATGTTTTGCCAACGTTGCCGCTCTCCACCACGCGTCGCCCCAAGCTGAACTGGCCACATGATTGAAGCGTTTTGTGCACGGGTTCTGTATCGGTTTAAAATGTCTCTTTCACATGCCGCCGGCAGGAATTACCACCACCGCAAAATAAGACAGCAACGTACACCGTGAAAGGGCAAGGCCAGTCTGCCGCACACATGCGGCCAGGTTTTTCGTTCGCTTTTCCAGCCTTGAGCGGAGTGCGTGATTCAAGGTGTCAACAAAGCTTGCCCGTAGCAGACGGCAGTGTAAGCAGCGCAATAGCGGAAGTACGTCACCGCCGCGGAGCGCAGCATCACGGGAGGGAAGGCTTTCGCGCCGTCAACAGCGGAGAGTAAGTTGAAAGGAGGAAACGCGGTGCGACGATAATGCGCGGTTTTTGATTTACGATTTCTCAGCTAATACTCATCGCTTTAACAAAATTCTTGTGGGAGGAGATAGCTAATACATTGCTTTCTTTGGTTACATGTACATCCAAGCATCGGCGGAAGGTATTTCAGGACCCCTTTAAGGTTCGAACCAGCTCTTACAACCATTATGTCTCTTTACTAAGCTCTGCATCAGCGAAAGGGGCCCAGATTTAACGATTTCTAGTTCGATAGAGCGCTGCTTATGTCAGAAGCAACAAGCCGGCGTCGTTTTTTGGTATATCCAGGATAATTATACCATAAACTCTCTTTTAGTGTATGTACTGGAGCAAGGCCCTGTTGCAATCGCTTTTCGTTTGTAGTTTCCCTCGACATGTTTTTATGCAAAAAATGGCATGCTTGAATATGTGCACAAAACTGTTGCTTTCGTGGAAGCAAAGCATCTTTAAAATGACGCATAGTACTTAATCTTGAAAGAATACACGTGCTCATACGTACAGCCCTTCTTACAGCGTTGCACAAGCTCACTATAATGACTCACTGCTATTCCTTACTAACAGCTGTAATATTGTATTATGCGGTGCCCATCTAAAGCCGCTCTGCTATCGCAAGCGTCACCGCCACAAACGATGCCGCACTTTTCCCATTATTCGAGACATGACCTCGCTACAAGCGGACGAGTACCTTGTGTTGAACAGCTCACTGGACGACCTCTGCATACTTAGTGGCAGAAAAGCTGCGCTCCCTTAGAGAGAGCAAGAAATATAGAAAAAATCAATGTACATTTATGCTTTGGCTTGTACCCTTAACGTGGTGACGCCGCAGACGTTGTCAGAGAAAAGGATTTGACGTACACATTTTGTTACTGGCTCCATGGCTGTGAATCCGCAAGCAAGACTTGTTTTCTCTACTCGGAGCGAAATCCATGGCACGTGGCCAGTAAATAAATGGCGTGCATGGGCACATTCAAGTCCCGAAACTTGCATTCGCTGCGATGCGTTTTCTTGCCTAACGCAGTGGGCTCGGCAACCTTTCGACCTGCATGGGACAAACATAGTCTGAAACGTAACATAAATCTCTACTCTAGGAATCATGAAAAAAAGCATGCTTTGTGAGCCTCGCGGTAACATTCTCTTTAATGACCCGGGTGTGCATTTATTCAAAAACGGTGTCTTTAAAATGCCAACTACAGAAAGACAACGGTCTGGCATCTATCTTTTTATAAATACAATAAAGTAGGGCGTGTTAGATGTATTGTCAACAAACTAGCTGGCACAGGGCCGCATATAAAAATCATTTCGGGAAGGCAGAAGAAAATTCTTCTCAAGCCACAGATAGATGATTTCTGTTGCTCTTAAAGACCAAAGCAAGCCCTCATTGTGTTTCTCTCCCAGTGTTCTTAAATAGGCAGAGTATTTTAACCGGATTGTGTATATATTTTTTTTCTGGTAGCATTTTATTTTGGACAATATACGATTAATCGCGTCTTCCATGCAAAGGTTCAGAACAATAAATTCAGCGTGGCGTTTTTTTCGCCACTCTCGTGGAAGAGCACAAAGTGTTTACACACGCCAAAATTTTCTTCCGGATATTTGAGCTTTGATACTGGCTGATCGAATGTTTCACGCGCGTTCCGTTTAGTAAACTACAGCGGTCAAGTTTGAATGTCGTTCTATTCTTTATTCGTACGTCATTTACGCCTAAATTACATTTTGTAATTCATTACACCGTAGTGGATTTTTGTTCATTTATCTTTGATAACATTTGTTAGCTTTGAGTAAATATCCCCTTCACGTTTGTAAAGAGTCTCACTGTTTTCTGCAGCAACCGCCGATAAACAGTTTGAGAGCATACACTGGCCACAACATGTCACTAGCAACCTTAAACTATGGCTCCACAAAAGTCAAAGACGCAATGCGTGAGACTGAGTAGTCACTCTAAGTAACAACGGATGTTAGGTTGGGTCTCATGAAAGTAGAGGTCATTTATTTCTGGGTCGGATGTAACCCATTTTAATCTGCTTGTAGTATAAATGTAACTGTTTGGGATGTGTTCTTTTCGAATGGGGAAGGGTAAAATATAATGAAATACTTCTCTTTCAGGAATAATCTGCTGGAGAAAGAATGGCAGAACGCTGCATCAAAATCGAATTCCCCGTGTCGACCAGACATGCCAGCCATTTGCAGAAACAATGGTAATCATAACTGGTCGTTACAAAACTCAAAGCTGGAATGAAGTACTTAATCGAAAGGCAAAATATAGCAACTGTGATTAGAAGCTATAATATTACTCAACAACTTTCCCATTATGCGGCATAATATGCAAGAAAAAATTGTTATGTTTGCGCTTATCTCCAGGGAAACGTGCTTTGCTATGGTTAGAGATACTGGTCCATAATATTTCGGGTATGACATAAAAAAGGGCCCAGAAAGCAGCAAAAAATCAAACAATTAGGTTATGAATTGGGTCCGGCTTTAATTGTGCGGCGTGTGAGGTCAGGAGCAGACGACAAGTAGCGTGCTGGTTTCTGGTCATTCCCAACGAAAGCAATTTTTTTCTTTTGATTATAGGATCCTTCCTAATTTAACTGCTTACATTTCTAATTTACAGTTTTGCGTAGCGTGCGCATGAGCCCTCCCTGCACAGATTCCTAGCGAATAGTTAACATGGTGAACATTGAAAACTGAGGACTACGTGATAACAAAAAAGTGCCAGGGACCCATTTGTCACCATTTGTCACCATTTGTTAGCACTTAGTTTTTTGTTTACAATGCTCAGCTGGTTTCTTCTAAACAATATGCACCAACTGGCTCAGCAACAAGCTCTCCCGTTAACGTGGGTGCGTACCATGTTACAAGTGACGTTAAAAGACGCGCGATCACCTGTGCTCGGCAGCTTCTTCGAATTTTTTCCTCTTCATTGACGGCGCAACCAAGAGCTTTCTTCTAAAATCGGGAAGCTGTAGCCATTTTTGTTAAGGCCGAGCGTTGTCATTCTCATTACATTTACGTCCCACCTAGCATATAATCACATTACTCGAGATTTTCATCGGATGCAAGACTTAGTCACCGGTCTTCGTTACACTTACGTGTCAGAGCACCTAAACCTGTATCCCTTGTGCATACACAGCAGGCAAGCGTATTCTTTTGAACTCTGTATCACGATGAGTCTTGTTTCTGAGTAAACTGTATATGGTAGCAACACGACTTCAATAAACTCAAATACATGTGTCGTCCTAAAAAGTGCAAGCATGCCTCCGACTGAATAAATGTGAGCATAAGCCATGCGCTCATGTGGCCCCCAGAATTTATGGAGTATTCCCAGGATTCCCTAAGTTTGTTCTAAAGAGTTGAATTTCTGACTCATTCGAACAAATGCAAGAAATACAACTGGAATTCTACTTGGGGCAACGCATTCGGGTGCAGTTTCGATGAGAAGCATTGTGTGCCTTATAGAGCAATAAACGTCGCATAGTGAGGAGCATATGGTACCACACCTTTTGCGTCTTTCAATTAGAGAAAACAGCAGCTGACATAAGAGGCCGTTTCATGAATCTTAGGTGAACCCCTAGTGAGTTAACGGCGGTTTTTAAGCGACGCCCTATAAAGCTCCCGTCGAGGTACATGTAAGTATGTCTTTGCTTTAAATGTGAAACCATTTCCTTCCTTTGCTTGAACTTTACTGCCTCATTGGATGTGTCATGCGGGTACTGTCCTTGGGGTGTCGCGGATGTGTCCACGTAGGACCGTGAAACAGCCTTTCACAATGTCACGTGACGTGTGCCATAGGGCGGCATTTTAAGCCCAACCCTTTTTAATATCAGCCTCATTGGAATCTAGAAGTGCGTGCCTCACACTGTTGAAATATCGCTCTATGCCAATTACACCTGCATCTGGATCTCTTGCCGCAAAAGGCGAGTTTTAAGAGCTCGCCTTCAAAAAGCCATTCATTCAAAAGCGGACTTTTCGGCCACACTTTTTCACCAAATATCGAGGCCGCGCGGCCTCGAAATTTTGGCTAGGAAATGTGCGGCAATAGCCTTCCCCAGGCATGATGTCTCCCGCTATTATCTTTCAGTGGCATGGGTGGCCATACCCTTCGGAGGCTCTCACCGATTCCTGGGCGTAACACTTGACAGGTCGCTGACGTGGTCCCCTCACGCTCGTCTCCTGAAGGAGAAGATGGGCTCCTTTGCTGTATCGGAGAAGCTCCTCGTACCTGACTAAAGGTGTGGTCTTCTGGGACTCGGTGTCTTTTTTGGGAGACGCGCCCGGGCGCTAGGACCCCGGTACCACAAGCTTAAGCCAAAAAACAACGTCGACGACCCCAGAACGTGCTGCGTTGCGCTCGGCTTTGCAGCACATTCTTGGCCAGGAAGCTGCCGTGTGGGTGATTTTTTCGTATTCACGGGGGGCGCTTCAAAAACTAGCATCATTGCCGGGGGAACACCTGGTCGAAGAAATACAGACCATGCACGTACACACGCTGCTAGCTTGCGTCACGACGTAGTGCTACAGTGGGTCATTGTGGGGTGAATGGGAGTGTGGTGGCTGATGAAAGAGCTCGCGCTGCCCACAACCAATCTAGCATCCTCATCCCGATTCTTTTCTCGCGACGCCGCGACGCTTGCGTACTCTATGACGCGGCAGTTACAACTCTCAATATGAACAGACATATCAAAAAATAAAAAATAAATTTCAGCCATTGTACAGAATTGACTACGCCTGCACTTGCCGAATGCCGTAAAGCACTGGAAGGAGTGGTGAAGCAATAGTTCACCGCATTCGCCTCAACGTCATTTTACCAACCACAACTTGCACAAGACGCGCCAAGTTGCCTCCCCTCACTGTCACGCTTGCAGTGTTCGTGAGTACATAGAGTTCTGTGTGTGTGCCCCCGTTATTTTCCCCCGCGTGTAACCTTAAAGAGAACATGGGGACTGCGTGCTGATGCACCACAGAAACATTGCGGCATCATTTGCCCATGGCACTCGAAAGCTGCGGCAAAACAGAGTAAAAAGGCCTTGGTGTTTTTTCTCCTGGACTCCGGCCTGAACGAAATCCTGTGAATGTTTGCGTTAACTTTACCACTTTGTGCGTGCTGTGTGTGTGATCACGGGTCTGTGTGCTTATGTGTGCTTATTTGCGTTTGTTAGTGTTTGCATGAGTTTTTTAGCAGCTGTCATGCCATCTGGAGTAGGAAACCGAGCTGGCTGCCAGGCTGACCTCCCTTCATCATTCAAGGCTTCTCTACTCCTTCTTCTGGTTATTGTTTTGAAATATCTTTATTGCTGGAAATTTCCTTTAGGTGCTCTGGAGTCGTTCATTGAATACGCTGCCATTCAGTTCAGACCACACCAATCTGGGTATAATGTGGTGCCAAAGGACAAAAGATGTTTAAAGGAACCCTAAGGGAAAGATAGGAAGACATTCACTGGAGAGACCTGGACTTAGGCTTCCTAGTTGGTCCTCAGATGCTCCTAAACCTATCCCGAAAAGATTTCCCCGGAAATGAAGAGCGCAAGAACCATTTTCCGCTTGAAGCTTCGCTGTATTATTGCTCTCGAGGCGTGAAAACTACTGCGTAAGCTTTTCCTAACGGTTTTCGAAGGAACGGGTGTATTAGCCCCGAGAGAGCCGCCACAAGAGAAGAGAACCTCCAGTCGCCTGCTAGGTTTGTTTCCAGTAAGCGCACTGCCCTAGCAATCAACGGGAACAATATTTTCTTCTCAAGATCTTCCGTGGACCCAACAGCTGTAGTTAAAACTAAACGTACTCACTTTGCGAGCCTTCCGGTGGCGCCGGGATCAGCCATTTTCAATTTGGGTCTCCGTTGATCCCCGAAATCGACCTAGGTTTCTAACCACCAGTACAGAAAGTAGCGCTTGAATTTGTCCCACAAAAAAGAACTAAGGGCTTATATAAAAAATCTCGGGCAATCTTCATTAACAAGAAACCTGGGAAGGGGCGAAGCCAACAGAGATGAAACCATTGGGGGGCAGAGATATACAGCCTTTCTGTAAAAGCCTATTGTTTTTGAAGCCGGAAGCGCTTTACTGCGAGTCGTAAACGAGTGCCCTGGTGTTTCTTTAGAACGCGTTACGAAGCTCTCCAGCGCGAGGCGTATCCCGGTGTGTTTAAGTAAGCGTTACGTTGTAGCGCGAGGCCCAAACGAGTTCCTTGGCGTATTAGTAACATGGCTACATGAAACCACGGTTACGATGATGATTACAACGACAACAAAGACAGAACACGCCAACAGCCGCAGCCCCTATGGGGTTTCACCCCTAAAAAGAACTCGCAATATAGGGGCAATGTGGGTGGTACTTTTAATAGCAAACGATGAAGTGTTGTCTGAACCTGCCAAGGTCGACAGGTTTCGTCTCCAAGCCACCGCTCGTTATCTTGAACATTGGGTAATTAATTTCAGTGCTCGGCCCTGCCAACAAGTAGGTGTTGCATTCCTGTGTGAATCTTTAAGCATTAGAAACTCTTAACACTACGGCAAAAATGAAAGTAACTGCGCTCAGCCAAGCAACTAATGCCGCAATTGAAACTTTTGTTTTTGTAATATTTAGTTTTTTTTCGTTTTCTTACTACGCTGGCAAAATTATATCAAGATGAGTAAGCAAGATTTCCTCAGCCAGCTGGGTATGTCGAATCATTCGGATGAACGTACGGTGGGACGGTCTAAGATTCACACGCCATTGCGCAGAAAAGAGAGTTGCAATCACAAGAACAGAATGACTACGTGATGCACGTTGTATTGAAAAGGCCAGTACTATTTATAGGTCAGATGTTATGTTTTGAAGCTTGAGCCAGTATTTCTGATGGGTAGTGCGAATGTCGCGATTTTTTAAGCATTTATTTTGCCACAGGGCATAGATAAGGGGTATGGGCTGATGGTAAGGAAAGCTTGTTAGATGAACATGAGAATGTTCGCTTTGCGTATAAAGCCTAGGAGGGAATGATGATGGGGCCCATATATTTACGTGTTGCATGCGGATGCGTCGTCTACGCGGAGGCCCGCCGCCGCAAGATGTCGCAGTGTCGTAGGAACGAAAAGTAAGGCACGACCAGAGCAAGTGGTGTACGTCGGCTATTGCATCACTGTGGTAGCAAAGTGGGAAATCAGGGTCTGTGAAACAATATTTGAACTGAGGCCATTGTCTTGTTACGGTAGGAGTTAAGGCCACCCCCACCCACATCCTCCAAAGCGCAACCTCCTCAGAACGGGTAAGACCCGGGGGGAGGGTGGCACCGCAATGTGGAATTAGAGCACATGTGCAGCGCCGAAGGTGTTGCTTTCTAGTCAGCAGGAGAGTCGAATCATCCGGCTCTTACGGAAAAGTTGGAGATAGAATAGAGACTGCTACCTCGGCTACTACGCCTGCCGTGAAGTGGGCCTTCAGTAGATCACGCGGGACCCATTCAGTCAGTATTTTGTGAGCAATTCGTGCCCCAAGGTGGTGAAAACTCTGGGCCTGCATAGGGCTACGGCTTACTAACCGTAGAAAGCGCACTTTTTAAGGGCATCGGTGCGAATTATGATGCCAGCCCCGGGCCGTAAAGTGACTCCGGTTACAGCCAGGAGAGCCTCTTTAATGGCTACAAGTTCCCCACAGAACGATGCCGGAGGCTCCGGGACCCTAAATCTGGACCTTACATATGGAAAAATACCCGCCCAGCCCATAGTAATTACTGAGGGCTTGGTGGCTAGTGCAATGCATTGACGTTGCAATCACAGTGCCTTCAATACTGACATCTGTAGACAATATCGTGGAGCCGATTGGAAGGTGGCTATCTATTTTGGTGATGCGTTGTTGAAGGGCAGTCGACGAATTGTTTGACTGTGGGCGACGAAGGTCAGTTGGCTTGTTCCCGCTCAATTGCACGAGCTGCCACGGGGGAAGCACTCGCTGTGGTTGAGCTGGCTGCGTATGCGGGACTGCGTACGCTGCTAATGCTGGAACAGAATCACACAATGAACTCTTCAGTTCTCGAGCTTTGCGACGTTGGTGAACAAGTTCATCCAACGTGTTCAATTGGGCATGTTCCTGACGAGCAACTATAGGGGTGCTGCATGGAAGCGAAGTAATTCCTCTAATAGCCTCTCTATTAATTGCTTCCAGTTGATCCCACTGCGCTGCCGTCAAATGCTCGAACTGAGCAGAGGAGACCAAGCGCGGTTGTAATACTGCTCTCCCTATTTGTCGCGCCACGTGTGAGCTGGCTGCACCAGCTTTGGGAGCGATACGGCGTGCTTCGCGTTTAGTGGGAGCTACCAAAGCTGTCGCCGTTTATGACTGGTCTTTGACTGTTGGGCTCTCTTGCAGTGGTTAGTTATACCCAATGCTGTAATAAAAATATTTGCATAATCCAAACTGTCTTTCGACGTCGTGTCTTTGTTTACGAGCATACCCTCGGGCTTCTCAGTTGATGCAGGGGCTTCAGCCGTAGAAAGGGAGCAGCCTTGTCAGACTGTACACCTATCGAAGTCAAGTTTATGCAGCGGCTCCTGAACATCTGCCATGATAACACGTTCTTCACGTTCGAGCAGGTACACGGGAGCGGCAGCGTTGGTCACGGCAGGAAACCTTACGGTAACGTGGCTTGAGCTACGTGCACTGAATTCGTTTGGTCCTTCGCCCAAAAGCTTTCTATAATAAGCTGACCATTGCTTCATCATAATCAAGGAGGACGCACTGGCTGCGTTCACAGCACACTTTCAAAGCATGGGCGATGCAACCAAGTTTAATGTAGAGGATGAGCAGCACAGGCATCTTCCATTGCAAGATATCTTCGTAAAGCGCGTAGGAAAATCGACGTACAGCGCGCACAGAAAGAGCAGTCACTTGTGCCGCTGTCTGCATTTTACTCTGTGAACCTTGCCTCCCACAAAAGGTCTCTAGTCGGCTCGCTCGTGCGCCGTATGAACAGGTTTTGCCACAAACCGAAAAGTATGGGTGCTCACATAGTACATGCATCGGTAACTCTACAAGTGGCTACCCTGAATCATTTATGCGCTACGCGGAAAGCCAGATTGAACGTCCTGCACCGTCCCGCAACACGCGCCCCAAGAATCGCACTCTGATACCGTACGCACTTGGACTTACGGATCACTTGGCACGCGTTCTACGTCACTACTTCACAGTGTCGAGACAGTGCATGTGGCAACACAAAAGGTAAAGCCACCTCTGGTGAATGTTTATGGGGTTCCAAGGAGTTATCTACATCTTTCGCTCGGGAGACTGCGATCGAAACTATGTCGGCGGGGAAAGTAATTTTCAAGCAACAACAGATTCAAGCAACACGTGTACACCGTAAACACGAAAAAGATCATATAGCGCTCAGGTCAAACACAATAAAGCAATTCAGCCATAAAACAGACTGGTTCAATGATAAAATAATGAAATAGAGATGAACTGGAAGACACGGCTTCATCTTGAACTTATGAAAATCTATTCCACGCAGCATGAACTTAACCGCAATGGCCGGAACTTGCCACACGTGTACGCACTTTGCCTACGCCACATCTTTAATCCAACATAACCAGATCACTTTCGCACGCTCAGCTTATTGTGAACAAGGCTCCCGTACAAGAGCAGAAACGTCTTCTTGGTTTTTACAAACCTTCGTGGTCGGTGTCAGTTCCCAACTGTTGCCATGCGCTTTCCCGACCATACGGGCTTCCGTACAACTCTTACTTTCACAATTGAGTCATTTATTGAAATTACGTTTTACATAGTAACCCATAAATGGTTGAAAAATGATCGGGTGACCTTATAAAACCTTGAAAAGAAGTTGATTTCAACAAAGTTGGGAACGTCTTTGCCCAAAGGGACACTCAAGTGATTTGTAAACATTGCGGAATTACTAGTGCAAATTGTAGCCCGGAGTCCATAGGCCATGTTTTGACCACTCTGAGTGCGTTTACGCGAATTTGTGTAGTAGGAAAATCTATTCAAAACTGATGTCCTCCTCTCTGCACCGTCGCCCGTTTTCTGTGGCGTTTTCGTGTGACGCCAGGAGGAGATGAGCTGGCAATTGCCTGCGCTACTGCACGGCTCGCCTATCTTCCGACAGAGTCAGCCGGCCCAGCGTTTCGTCCACGGACCGCTGACGGGTTGTCGCAATTCGCTCGCTCAGTCGAAACTAAGCCACAACACGTTTATGTATGCAAGAATGTGCCTTTTTTTACTTTGTTAATTTGTACACTGTATCAAGCTCCGAGTCCGGATCGCTCCACACAAGCCCTGCAGAAGTGCACATGCGACGCGTCTCTGACTGGTACGCTAGTAGGAAAACCTAAGGCCATTTGAAGGCGGTAGAAGAGTCAGCGAAGTCAATATAGGCACTAAGAAAATAAAACCAACTGAAAGTTTTACCGTGCAGCGCAAAACAAGGGAGCAGGAAGCACGTTTTAGCGCTTGGTGAACAAGCCGAGCGGTCAGCAGCATGACCACACAACGCGAACGCTTTTCCGTCTAAGAAATGCAATTACTAGACGTGAGATATTGTAGACGTTTGGGGGACGCTTACTGCACGAGCGCTATACAACAAATAGTCACCTCAGGTATTTGAAATGCTATTACAAAATAACAGTGTAAACTGGTTCTACATTATATACCTTATATATCAACCCTCGGCAGCGGTGCCTCGTGGCCGAGTGGTCCGAAGCGCTAGGAATATTGTTTCGCAAGTCGCAAGTTCGAATTCCCGAGGGTACATGCATTTTTTTTGTAAGTTGATTTTTTCATTTGTGGCCGATATTATCTAAACTGAATTCACCATTCTTGGGCCGTAACGTTCACTACTGCTTCACGAGCGAGTTCCCAGAACGCGCGCAGACTGACACTGACGCGCTAGAGAGTTCTCGTTGGCGTGCTGACTACTGAAGCTGAAGCACCGACTACTTGTGGCAGTGGGCACAGGCCAGAATCAGCAGAACCTTGGCCTGGTGCGAACAGGCTTTTAGATGCAACTGCATCTCATTCACTCACCTTGTCCATGCAGCGTCGTCGACGTTGTTGTCATCCGCCCCTCCCCCATTCTCCTCCCCGCGCGAGCTGGGATCTACGTGGCTCACCCCCTCTCCTCTCCGATGCCCCTCTCTCGCGAGGGTCATTGGATTGGATTCGAATAGATTGGCTTGGCTTGGCTTGGCTTGGATTGGATTGGATTGGATTGGGTTGGATTGTGTTGCGTCATAGTCGCGGCAGACACACTGGCGCCGGCGCATGTGCAGTACTCTCTCTGCCGCGGTCTCCTCTCCTTCGGGCGCGCTGCGCATATAACCGCTGTGCCGCTCTCCGGCGGGCTTTGGGTCCACGGTTTCTCTCCGCTTGTGCTTGAACCTCCCTCAGCGTCGCATCACACTAGGGTTCCCGCGAGGGGAGGTGGGCGTAATTTTTTACGATAGAGGCATGAGTGAGGCGAGCTCCGAATATGCGTCAGAAGCGCATGGCATTTGAGCGTCTGCGGTGGCGCCGAGGCCGTTCATCCACTGCTTAGGCCTCGGGTGATTGCTACGATTCCAAGCCATAGAGGTAGGCTTATCTTAGGCATTTTACAGCCGAAGACATGGTAGAAGCGCGGTACGACGATTACTCAGATATCGAGAACGCCCATCCAACGATGCCGTCGGATGTAAAGCATGTTGTTTTACAGAACCGAAACCGAAACTTCTTTCAATGCTAACCTTGGACGTCGTCGAAACACGGTGCATCTCCTCCCGTCGTCACATCATTGAGTTGGTGCGGCCACCGCAGAGCGCGCATGGTAGTTTTTCTTCCTTCCCGAATTATAAAATAATAAACGACTTCTCAACCGGATAAACGATGAAAAGTGTGATAATTTGAGCCAGTCCCCGCAGTGCAAGCCTAAACGGGAGCTTGACAAATTCACTTCAGTGTCCCTTTAACACATACATACATACCTACATACATACATACATAGATACATTAATACACACATACATGCATACATACCTTCATGCATGCATACATGCGTACATACACACAATACTACATACATGCATACATACATACATACATACATACATACATACATACATACATACATACATACATACATACATACATACATACATACATACATACATACATACATACATACATACATACATACATACATACATGCATGCATGCATGCATGCATGCATACATGCATACATGCATACATACGTACGTACGCATTTATCAAAGGTGTCTAAGTTGACCTCATTTCGGACTAAAACAGCGCAGAAAACAGGTAGTTTTCTGGCAGGAGCGGCAGTGACACAGGCCATAAACTGAAGATTGTGAGAGTTGGACGTCTCACCACAAAGCTTACATGAAGCCAACGATGCACATGTTTATCGGAGCATAGCCTTAGTGTTATTGACTGGTTGAAGAACATCGCTTATGCGCCTAAGTGTGTCCGAGGGTACATGGACTGGTGGAATCTTTGCGGTAGTAAACACATGCGTGAGTAAATAACTTGCCCTTCTTCGACATAGTCGCTTCGCACTGCCTGCTTTGGCAGTACTGAATAATAAGAACTTGGGATACCATCAATATCTTTAGCAAGAGAGAAAATATGCCGGTGGCATCGCGACATTTTGTAGCCTACCTTCAACAACAAACTTGGCAAATTTGCGTAAAGGTTCAACCTTTGAGAAGGCGTCAAAGCAGAAGCTATATTGTTTGATTTAAGCTGGTGGTGAACCTGAGGAAAAATTAGGGTATATTTAGTATCGCAAAATCAGACATCGTTAAACATGGCCAACCGAGCAACCAGTCGACACTTGGCAATTCAGCCCACTTTATGCATCATACTTGCGTTATGGCTAATAAACGTCTTTCTTGCTGGTAATATTATCAGGACGTTACTCAAGAATGCAAAGATTGCACCTGCTTTGCAACAAAAATATGCGAGCGCTATTGCGAACCCACCTGTATATTTAGACAAGAATATGGATGTAATGAGACAGAACAACTGCCGCTAATAATAAATACGATCCTGCTGCAGTTTTACTTAGCGTTTAAGTTAGGCATAATCGATAATTATAGCAACTAGCCTCGAAGTTTGAACTAGGTACAGAGAAGACACTTTAACCCATTAATGGTGCTGCAGTTCAGTCCTAACTACGTTAATGCGTGACTTATTCTTACATGCGGGATTGCTTTTGGTTTCTGCCTGGAGATCGAGAATTCCACGTTGCGCACACATATAAAGCAGTCTTCAGACTTTATCAGATTACGTTACAGATTATGTTACCAAGTTATACCTTGGCAGAGACAATCCAGGTGGAGGACAGTGTAAAAGTTGTTGGCGTACCTTTTTCTCAAAATATGACATGGGACTCTCGCGTCGAAGAAATAATTCAGAAAATATGTAAAACTGTTGGTTTTATCAATAAATGTAGGCATATCTTACCTGAACGAATTAAACTGTTATTATATAATTCCCTACTTTTACCGCAACTCACGCATGCACACTTGGCATTGGGAACGACAACCAACAAGAACTTTAACCAGCTTTTCCTAGTCCAAAAAAAGTTGCAAGGATGATAGCGAATGTGCCATATAATTACCCCACACCTGAACTCTTCAAGAAGTAAAAATAACAAAGTTAGCAATCACTACGATTACTGGTTTGCCCAGTCATACCTTTCAGCGATAAAAAATAACAACCGCTTTTACGAGGGCTTAGAGAAGTTAACGGCACATATTACAGCATACAACACATGCAATCCAGACATATGGTATACCCCTACAGCCCACCACAACTGCTACCCTCAATCCCTGACTTTCACTTTACCCATTCTGCTGAATAGATTTACAAGTAACTCAATTGAGATCGGTAAACTCTCTAAACCGGCTTTGAAAGAATATTTTTTTTGTAACGCGCGTTATGTATCTGTTGTATTTTTATTATTATAAATACCTGTGACATGCACCTGTTGAATTCATTTGATGTTTCGATTCCCCTGCTAACCAGACCTGTCAAGCACATTTTGTTCGGATTTACGTGACACGTGTTTTAAGTTTTTTTCTTTTTTATTTACTATGCTGTATCTTTTAATCTGGTCGACCCATTGCTGTCAATCACATTGTGCGCAGCAGCCCCGTCAAGCTGCTCTGTGCAGCTTTTTGTGGCTGCTCCTTTCCCTGTACCCATCTGTAAGGCAAATAAAGTTGATTTGATTGATTGATTGATTGATTGATTGATTGATTGATTGATTGATTGATTGATTGATTGATTGATTGATTGATTGATTGATTGATTGATTGATTGATTGATTGATTGATTGATTGAATGAATGATTGATGTGTCGGGCAATACAGAGTATCAGGGACAATTTTGAACAGTTTTTCCGGCAAAACTTCGGAGCATAAAAAAAGTTGAAGGATTTTGGAAGGTATAACTTTCAACCGATACCGGACAGCGCATTATGCGCAATAATTCCTTCAGTATTCAAAACGTGCCAGTTCATACCATATAAAATGTCCCTCCAATTCAGAAGGGGAAAATGTTAGCGATGAAAATTATTGAGAAAAAACATGTCTTCCGCCGTTTGGAGGATCTATGAAAAAGTTGAAAACATCGATAATTTAACGTGCCGGCCAAAAAAGAAACACATGTTCAATGTTTAAATCACCTGCGTGGTGTTTACTGTAGCAGAATTCACTCAGATTATTTAAAAAGTTCTAATAGTATATTTAAATGTCTAACATTGATCTGTGTAGAACCTATGTTTACAAAACTTCGCTCTTGTTCGCCCGCCCTTGGAGACTGCTTTTATCAATGCAGAAATAGCCACGCAACCGAATTTTTTTTTCAGTACTGCGACAGTATTTAGTATACAAAAGTAAAAGAAATAAGCAAACAGAATGATTATTCCCCAAAACAAAAGCTTCTGGGCGACAAAACGTGAGAGTTTTCATTAATCTATAAAAAAAACATTTGGTATAATACCCGCCTTCAAGGAACTAAAATGATGCAATATAACAGGAATGGCTTGCGTTGCAGCATTGACACAGTAGTAACTCGGAGGCTGGATTTTTCACTGACGCTTCGTTCCTACCTTGAGAGGAGCGGGAGGAGAATTTGGTGTGTCATCTCCTTGTTTGAGTTTTTTATTTTCTTTTTCTGTGGTAGCAGTGCTAGCGCTGCATGCTGCACAACACTCAAACGTTATTTTATCTTTTCCAGGAATCGATACTCTAAATAGCATGTCTGGGACTCTAAGGATTCAGCACTGCCAATAAAATAAACGGGGGGGAAGGGAGGGGGGGAGAGAGTACACGGCAGAGTTCAACTGAAACACCAATTCTGGTATACACGTTTTTTAAACTTACTTTTGCGCGTACTGCTGCTTTTGATTCACAGGTGCAGGCGTTACAGTACTGGGAAATGGTAAGAATATTGCCTAAAACGGGGTAATTGAAAATTGGCGAGGGCACTAGCGTGCCTACCAAGTTATTTTGTGCCATAATATTCGCCACGTAGAACAACCAACTGTGGTAAACCGGTTGCCCATAACGAACTCAGCCGTAGAGACACTCTGGAATAACTTTGGCGGGAGTTCCCCCAGCCAAGTCAAGGCTATTTGTAGTATATTTTGTCAGGCTCCGCAAGTGTGCGGTTACCACGAGCTGCTCACCGCGCTTTCTCGGGTACAATAAATGTAGAAACACAACAATTTCGAAAATTGTGGTTGGTTCTTTTATACAACCAACCCCGTCGCGTATTGTATCAATTATTTCGTTACGCTACAAATATGTCACAGCCTCATTGCTAGATATTTTTTGGCATTGTTTCAACAAACTATAACCTCAAAAACTTTGAAACAACTAGAAAGCAGCCCTAAAGTTGTAACTCTACTGGCATTTAACAACCATGAACCTCAAAAAAATAAATCCATCATGTTGTCCATCAAAAACGATGCGTAACCACTCTATTGTAATTTAAAGCGCAGCAAAGGGGGAAAAATTGAAGCCACTTATTTCAATACCGCTACTGTGCTCAGAGCCCGGCGGAAAACCATGAAAAATTGTAAAATTTACAAATGCCCCTTCAAACATTTCAGCGATGCACTACCGTTGTTCATGCCTACGCTAAGTTGCGGTGTAGGTAGTGCAATCTCGAATATCTCAAGCATGTCTACGGCATCTTAAACCAACCAACACTCAAACCCACTGCCTGTCCACTAAGGTCGGACAGCCAAAGATTTCGGAATTAAGTCTAGAGGCAAGCAAATTAGGGGGGTAGCATTTTTGTGCATGGCTGAGTGAAACAGCTCAATTTCTGTACGCCTCTTTATTAGAGACCCCAAACTTGCTCGACATAGACTCGACCTTGCGAGAAATCCGGTGGCGGAGTCAGTCCGAATGAGTTGTTTACTTTTCCTGTAACCTGAAAGAGTACCTTATAGTATGCATTTCCCATGAAGTGAATTCCATAAAGAAGTCTTTCTTCCGTTCGTTAAGTTCGGGCTTGCTTCGTGGACCTGAACAAAAGCGAGTGATGATAGTGTCTTTGCTGCTTACGAGGACGCAATTGTGGCGCTGCCCACAGCTGCATCTTACCGGTACTCACCTACGGGCAGAAACTTGGAGGCTCACTAAGAGGGTTCAACTTAAATTGAGAACGACTCAGCGGGCAATGGAGCGGAAAATGATAGGTGTAACATTAAGGGACAAGAAGAGAGCGGAGTGGGTCATGGAGCAAACTGGGGTTAAAGACATATTAGTAGAAATTAAGAAGAAGAAATGGACGTGGGCAGGGCATGTAATGCGAAGGCAAGATAACCGCTGGTCATTAAGGGTAACAGAGTGGATCCCTAGAGATGGCAAGCGTAGCAGGGGGCGGCAGAAAGTTAGATGGGCTGATGAGATCAAGAAGTTTGCGGGGATAAATTGGTCACAGTTCACAACTCTGCTCGTAACTGGGAGAGCCGTTTTCAATCTTCGTAGGAATTAAAGTACTTTTTACTCTCGTTAGGGTTGGCCATTCCCTCTACCGCAAAACCCCAAAGCTGATGTTTTGCACTGCGGTCGCTTACCGGTTTTCTTTAAAACTGGCGCTAAGGCGTAGATATAAATGCAGCAGTACATAAACAAAGGCAACCGGCGCTTGTACGGTTTTCTTGGCGTTTCTCATCTACCCTGCGGGGATTGCCTTACAGACGTCATAAAAGCAATTACCGAAGCTCGAACGAAAGCTGTTTTTTCACACAACGTCAAAGCGTGCTGAACGGATGGCTTTGTCTGTTTAATTATACGTAAGAGCACACCATTAATCTTTTGGGCCACACGGTCTAATAATAAGGCATACGGTGAAACGCGACTTATCGAACGAATTTTTCGTGATTGCTTTGTATTTGGGCCACTGTTGAAAGTTTATTAAAGCAATGAAAAGCAAAAGAATGCCAGTTAAATTGCCTGCCGAAAGCCGCGACCTGAAATGTTTTATTACACTTTGTCTTCTATGACGTGTTCGTAGTGTGGTACTGCTTATTTTGTTCTTGTCATATCAGCAACCTCATTTTCACATGTTATGTGCGTTGCGAACCCACCACATTGCTTTTGAACACAGCGCATCCATTTGGCGTGTAATAGCAACCACAAACAGATTCATTTATCGTTGCCCGTGCACCATTGTAATAAAACAATTTTCAATCAGGCGACATTTGCCGCCAGGACAGCGTTAACAATCGATGTTATGAAATTCCGAGTCGTTCGAACCAGTGAGCAGGATAACATCTTTTATATATTTGTGTGTATTAAAATCATGCTACTATTAAAAATTGAAAAAAAAACGCAATGAGCACTCCAGCCAAAGGCAGTCCACCCTAAAGATTTAGTTTTTAAAATTGCCTCTATTTTTGTACAAGCACTATGGGGCTTAGGTTCTAATGCGAAAAAACAAAATCATTATGTGTTAATTTACCCTGTTTATGCCCCATTGAAGCTGAAGGTTTTATCTGTCGTTTGGGTTCGCCGTTATCTTTGCTGGTCTCAGGAAATGGAAATTTGATTAGACAGCCTTGCTTTTAGAGAAGCTCTTATCAATATTTTTGGGCATTTAGGGTGTACACACTCCGACACCACAATTAGGCATCCCTACTGAAATCGATACAGCTAAATTTCGATGACGCGATATCGCCGTATTGGAATTTTCTGTTAGTACAAATGGTGTGCTGCTACCGGCGAGTATACAACTAATTCAACAGAAAATTGTCCGCTAATTCGAAGCTAAAACCAATTAGGTCGATTTATCGGAAGTTTTTTTCGAATAGAAAGCAAGGAAGTCAACATCATTTTTCATTTGTATATTTAATATTACTCCTAAAGGCCCTCAATGGAGGGTATTAAATGGGGGGACGGGCATACACATACTCAAAATGCACGTGTTTAATGCAGTATTAGAAAAAAAAAAGTAGAAAAGAAGGAGAACAACAAAAAAATGAAGAAAAACTTCGTTTAAATGAAAAAAAAATGTCGTGGTGAAATTCATAATATTTAAGCTGAGAAACAACGCCCGGTTTCAGATCTTGGGGCTGTCGCAACAGAGTACAGCATAGTAGATAAAACGGCAGGCGTGTTAAGTGTCGCGACAGCGTTCGCATCTATCTCTTTTTTGGTTTCCCCAACCATCTTTGCTGTGCAAAGAGCCGCGGGAGATATTAGTGTGGTGTGCCTTACGCTTCACCCTTCGTTAACCAATAGTCCCAACTACCATGGCAATCCGGGTCGTGCCCTCGACTTAATGACGCAAGTGAAGATTCTGAACGAAAGCAAGGAGGGAGATGTGTTGCGGCTTAAAAAAATTCTGTAGTTGTGCTTCTTGTTGTATTGAAATTTGGGGCACTTCGCAGTCTTTTGCGGTCACCGCGTACCCTGTATGAACCGGCGTCGACTGTCGAGGGCTGCTGGGAGCCGCAATCGATACAGATTTCAAACTCTCAGAGTTTGTGATACCTAATCCCAAAAGGTTTTGCGATTCAAGGGACCGTGTACAATAAATATCTGTTTTGTGTGTACACCAATACGCCTTCTGCTCTAATTATTGTTTTAACTGTGCAGTTTCAAATTCGGAATGTTGAAATATAGTGCAAGAGCATGAATGAACTTTATAGCATTCAATAACAACTTTTTGAATCGAGTAAGTAAAGTAGAAGGCTTACAAAAATGAGGCACCCGAAAACAGGATGCGTTTGGCGGTTAGAAAACAGATTCTCAAAACAGACAAAGCCGAGCCGGGTAGTTGGCCCCACGAAAACATATGTAAATTTTATACTTTCAGCTCAAAACGTCAGGATATAACAATTTGCTATAACGTATTTTTGACTAAAAACTAAAAAAGCTTCTAGGATCGTTTTAACAATTTGTAACGGTCATATTTACAATGGTATCGAAGCACGGCATATTTGTATTGCTCTTGTTTGATTACCATGACTCCGTGAAGAATTTTGCTGTTTTGAATGACTGAAAGCGGCTTGAAAAGGAAGTGATCGTCATAGTCAGAATTTGAAATCTTCCTGTTCCTAAAACCCAAAGCTTTACTGCTCATATCTACTTTTAATTAGTGTTGAAGTTTGTGTGGCTTTCCTTGTATTGTGATACAGTTTAAGCGTCCGACTCGAACAATTCCTTTGCTCTCTAATATTGTGTGTATAAATAGAAATAAAGCAGGCGCTCGAAATAACAAATTGGGACTTTTTTTACTTCCGAACAGTTCCCACTTCAGAGAATGCTTTTTTCTAAAGTTCCTTTATTATGTCCCAATCAAAAAAAACTTTATTGTGAATAGTTACACACAGATCCGAAAAAAAGGAATCAAATGCCAATAATATTTCTCCTCTCTTGACCTTCACTGTGCTAAGCAGGAAACCACCATGAAGAGCCAGTCTTCTTTCGGCTGCATTCATTTCAAAGCCAGTAGTTACTCCGCCGCCTCCCAAATGTCATAAAACATTCGTGTAGGAACCTGAGCATCAGATCGACACCCAGAAATCGTGCACGTAAAAGTCATTCTATGTACCCAGATAGCCAACGAGAAAAGTCATCCTTTCATACTTACTAAAGACAGAGAACCATTCAATATACAACGTCGTGCTCGTTCTTAAAATATAGCATATTTCTGGGAGGCCAAGAATAACTCGTATGTTTAGATCCACCATGCTTAGTGGCTGTACGTTGGGCTCTCTTACTTGTGCGATATTTAATTAAAGTACGGTGATTACCGTGACCATGTGGACGCCTCGGGTATTCCTGTCCCGCTTGTTTAGTTTAATAAGGCAAGCCTCCCCATGCACAAATTAAAAAAAAATTGGCCTCCAGTTTCCAGCTGAGATACATTGATTGCGCTCTAGCCTACACGCACAGTCGATAATGATTGGGGCACCATCAACATATATGTCCTTCTCGTTAGCTCACTACAAAAACACCGCCGTCGCTTCCCGCCACCTCATTCACAATTAACGCGCGACGAAGAAACCACTTTCCGGCGCCTACAAACCAATTCGCATCCCCATAACACCCTACTAAACGCTATGTACCCCACCCAATACCCTGCCACCTGTAACTTCTGCCCTGTTGCTGGTACCCTATACCACGTGGTTTAGGAGTGCCAACGAACCCCCACTCTAACACCAAATCCCAACCCTACCTATGAGAAGTGGGTGGAGCAGCTGACCAGCTCCGAGCTCTCGGACCAGCGCCGACTGGTGGAACGGGCCCGGACGGCCAGCCAGCTCCAAGGAATCTTGGAATAAGGATGCCTCTCACTGGGTGGAGGCCCTACGAACACCCTCCTGCTCACCAGTATAATAAATGTTTGTCTCTCTCTCTCTCCCAAAAACTTCCACATAGAAGAGAGCCCGACTGTGTTTTCTTGTACTTTCCTTGGAATTTCTCCTTGACAGACGAAGCGAACTCTCCCCCACAAGATTTTAAGAACTCTGCAGTCTTTAGGTGGAACGTAGTCATCAACACCCTTGTTAAGAACCCTTCGAGACAAATATGCGTTTGTATTGCCGCTATTCGCGCTGCTAGGGCGCTTGCATTGAGGTATTAATTTGGCACGGACTCCTTTTACCACTCCCTAAACAACCCGTCAGTGATGACGTAACAGACCGAAAAAAATTCTCTGAGTAAATCTAGGTATTTCTCGTACGTTATGACTGCTACAACAATATTGATCAACTGAACGCCTGGTACTGTCGTTTCGACTGACAATGCTACATCTCCATTAAACTTTTAGGGCAACTCTTTACGCACATTATCCTCACGCGGCTAGCCTCCGACCTTCGACGCTCCCAGTCTCTCCCACAATCCATGATAGGGTTCCGTGCTGGCCTGTCCACACAAGATGTCCTCCTCCAAATTTCCCCAGAAATAATAACACCACAAAATAACCAGCACACACCACTTATTCTAGCCTTAGATCAAACTAAGGCATTTGACAATGTATCCCGCGAAGCCAAAATAAACGGACTGCAGTATATTAATACGGGAGGCCCACGTATAACTACATACGTAGCTTTCTGTGCGGTTGAACTGCAATTATCCAAAAAGGGGGCATTAACTCTGACATGGTTGAACTTCCATCCAAAAGAACCCCTCAAGGAGCGGTGCTCTCTCGTCTACTCTTTACCCTGGCCATACTACACATTCCCAATCGATTAGAACAAACTCCCGACCTCAGGTTCAGCCTATACGCCTATGACATCCTCTTATGGGCCACGGGCAGCAGTGATTCACACATAGAGGAGGTTTTGCAGGCAGGTGCTCAGGTCATAATAACAGAAGCTGGGCGTTCAGGGCTTTCCTGCTACACTAATAAGTCATCACTGTTCGTACTACCCCCAAAAAGAAAGTGTAATGTTTCTCCAGACATTAAAATTCCGATAGCGAACAAGCCGATCCCAGAGGTTCCTGTCCTGAAAATATTGGGAGTGATATTTCAGCAAAATGGAGCCAACACACAATTTCTCCATAAATTGGAATAGCATGTCACCCAAACTATTGGGCTCATTAGGCAATTCTTTCACCGTCGCAAGGGGCTCAAGGAGCCGCAGAGAATCCGACTGATCCAGGCTTTTGTTATCAGTAGGATCACTTAGTCCCTCCCCTACTTTAACCCCGGTAAAAGTGAATTAGAGAAAGTCAATCGCCTCATCCGCCGAGCATACAAAGCTGCCCTTCACCTCCCTCTTAATACGTCTACTGCCAGAATCGAGGGACTTGGGATACAAGACACGGCAGAGGAGCTCATCGGATCTCATTTATCCAAACAGGTGGTCCGCCTGTCGAAAACTCCCACTGGGCATCACATTCTCAAACAATTAAGGATAACTACTCTCAAAGACCTTGAAGCAAAATCTCCCCTCTCTAGCGACATTCACTCTAATCTCGTCATCAGACCAATCCCTCGAAACATGCATCCTATTCACAACGTGGACCGTAGAGAACAAGGGGTACGAGCTCTACGCAAGCGTCTCCCTGTACGACCCGATGTATATGTGGATGCCCCCGAGTATAGGCATTACAATGCCTACGCTATCGTTGTAATTATTACCCCGATGACCCCCTACTCACCTCCCTGACCGTTAACTCTCCACACCCAGCCACGGCGGAGGAAGCGGCCATTGCGTTAGCACTCTCAATGAGGCCGACCCCATCAGTCATAATCTCTGATTCTAAAAGGGCAGTTCAAAATTTTCCTAGCGGCTGGCCTTCAAAATTCTGCAACAAAATCCCCCTACTTTAGAGCGTATCTGCAGTCCGGCGTAAGCTGGTCTTGAGGGTAATGAGGCTGCCCACAATACGGCTCGAGGGCTTATGATCCGAGTCGGGGGCTAGTCACGTTCCCTACGAGCGGGCCAGATTTGCCAGAGACCGACTAGCCACGTACAATTGAATTAGTACCCATTACCGCCTCTCCCGCCGTAGATACCCTTCTGCACATATCCAACTGGACCTTTCCCAAGAACACGCGTGGCGTCTTGTGCAGATAAACACCTTTCCTAACACCGCAAAACTGAACCTTATCCAACCTTCTTTATACCCCTCCCCAGAATGCCCTGCTTGCGCTGCCCTTGCCACGCATCCTCACATCCTGTGGGGATATCCTAAAGACCCGTTTCCTTCAATTACTTGTAAAGAGCAGTGGGAGTAGGTGCCGGGGAGCTCAATCCAAGAGGTGCAAACCGCTGTGGTCAACAGAGCTACCGAAGTCGCCACTCGGCTCAAGCTCGGGGCACCGACGGACCTTTAGACCACAGAACGCTCAATAATGTGTTTCTCAATGTCTCTCTCTTTCTCTTAGGGCAGCTATCATCATCACCGTCAACCTGCGCTATATGGGTTGGCGACAATTTCGAGTGGTTACGTTGTCATCGCGGTAGAGAAGTGGTTCTTATGACTGTGAAATACTGACGATAGGTGTCACCGCCCTGGCCAAGCTCCTGTAGCAGTTACAGAAGAATTTAGGTGGCTGCAATGACGTCGCTGCCAAATGTAAATTGGTAAAACCTCCGTGAGGTTCTGACTGTAGCTGCCGTCACCGCTGTCCTATTCAACAAAGCGGGCTCAAGCTAATGCAAAGCCTTAAAGCCGTTCACTTGACGTCGAGTTTAAGGGCGTGCCAAGCAACGCAGTATTCGTACATCGAGCTTCGAGTATTGATTGGCTACGCTTTCCAAGGTATAGGTCTTATCACATTCACGAGGTGCATGTTTAATCCGCTAGAGTCATGCTACCGTATTGCCATCGAAATTGCATTCCGGGCAGCACCCCAGACCGGCGCCATTCAGATCCCATCCTGTTCCGGATTTTTTTCAGCTCAATCACTTTACTTTTATTTTCTGTGCGGCGTAGGCAAATTTACTAGGTGTCACCCTGCTACAGCCATCGACGGTGTTCTAATTTTCTGCTCAATATAACATTCAATGCTTTTGCACTGAAAGCGTTTGCCGCATAATTGCATATTTCTCCAATAAAGACTCAAGCTTAAGCAACAGTTTCAGTTTCTGCGACAGCGATATCACGCGAGAAACAATTTTCGTAACCCTTTTTACCAGTTACATATAGAAGTCACCGCTCGGAACAACTTTCTGATATAGCTTGAACGGCACTCTCAGTTATCGGGTCCCCACAAAAATAGCAGTACCACCCAAGAATAAACGAGGGCTTACTTAGAAACGAAGGATTACTATGGTTGCAAGTTCTTGCGAACTAGTTTTTGAATTATCGGTCCGTGAAATGCCAACTCGCGCAGCTTCGTACAATATTCTTAGTTGCCCTATGAGGGCACTCGCTCTGCCTCTGAGGTTCGGGGAATTGCCTCGATTCAGTGATCCGGCTTCCGGACGACTTGCCGGCAACGGGTCCGGGTCATTTCGCGATAACGCGCTCCGCGTCATGGTTCTGCCACAAACGACTTTGGGACTGGGGCCCTAGGGAAAGAGAAAATGGTGCCAACATCTCCGCCTAATTACCACAGGGCCGGGAGCTTGGCTGGTTTCCGTTGAATGTTTTGTCACGTTCTCGTGAGCATCTGCTCCAGTTTTATTGCCGTGTCAGCTTGGCTATATGAGCTGTCTTCTGCAAATTCTGGCGCGTTTCAAATTGGGCGAAGAAGGAAATGGCTGCCTGGTACGTTCCGAGAAGATCCATTTCCCGAGAGGCCATCATACAGGGCGCTATGCAATGCTTGACTGTGGCAAATGTTCCTCTTACCGTTCATCGCTGCCGTAGTTTTTTTTTATATGAAGTAAAGCTCTCTAAATGGGCGAACAACGTATGCAGGGGTACAGCGAGCCTGTTATCGCCTGTATAGCTGTGTCCTTTGAATGGTTCTTCGTTACATCGTTAGCGTCACTTCAGGAACAAACGCATGTCTCTTAAAGGAGTACTGACACGAAATTTCAAAGCTGAGATAACTATGTAAAACGCTTCCTTTTTATCAGGAGATATCTCCCAGCAAGTTTCAACAGCAACCGTTCAGCGAAACATATTTAAAATCCATTTTAATTTTCGCCCGCATGAGAAAGCCCAGAGCGGGCCGACGTGACATCATCTGCTACGTGCCCCAAACTGCCGACGTCGGGGCTCCCGTGACGAAGCCGGCGCGCTGGCTGTGGTTGGCGCGCGCTGCTCGGGCGTGTGTACACGTCATGGTTTTGGGACTGACGTCATGCTGCCCGGGCCTGTGGGGACGGCGAAAACCTCGGCCGGTCTGGGCGCGCGCGTGCGCTCGCTCGCGCGCGCTTCCAGAGAGGCAGCGATACGGCAAGAATGGTGACGTCATGTTATACATGCTGTCATGGCGGCCGCTCGGCGTTTTTCAGTCGAAACCGAAACTGGCACGAATAAACACGCCGTAAATGAATGTTTACGCTGCGCTCGGCCGTCTAATCTGTCATTCTATGATTAGTGGGCTGGTAGGCACGCATAGCAGCGAAAAAAACGCAACATAAAAATTTCGTGTCAGTACTCCTTTAAGAGCCCGCAAGGCCTAGCTAAACGGCTTGTTTTCGCTACCCCAAAGGGCAATTTCCATTCACTCGTACAAATGAGCCGGTTTTTCATATGAAATGATATGTCCCGATGAGCGCACAGCAAAATCACACGTCTTGACAAATGCGGTCAGGCTGTTTGGTCTTTTTTTTCTGTACGCGAATCTAGGCGAGCTATTGGCTTAGCGATCGTATGTGTACATAAATTTGGGACCACAGAGAAAAGCACCTGATGTGCAAGGCTTGTTTCGAACAAAAAAGAATATACAATCACTTGTGATGTAAGAAAAGCAGCGTTTCCACGCGTTCTGCTGTGAAAAACTTTCGCAACATTCGACAGCTTCATGTGGTTTCGTCCTTTTAAGCTTTCAGAATAATGATGCCGTGAATGCCTTTCACTCGCAGTAGCAGAGGCGCATGCGTATGAAGAAATGCGGTTTCGTATATGAAGGGGTTACACAGAATACCAGGTGGCAGCTAAATAATACTGCTCTAGTATTGCTCACATATCGACAAATAAATAGAAGTTAAAGCACAAGTGTAAAACGCTGGCCAAAGGGTCGGAACGCAATCGATTGGATATATATTTATATATACCTTGTCGCATCCTTAAGAACTCATCAAGAAAGTTGCTTCGAAACACTTGGCATACAGTGAAAGAATGGTCAATACTGGCGATACAAGAGGGCTGTTTTGTGCATACTCAATGACGTAAAATTCCATTTAGACACGCAGTGAAAACGTGAATGTAACAAAAAAATTCTCTTTGTGACAATGTTACAAGCGTGAGTTTGGTTGTTGTGCCGGAGTATGTAGGGGAGTTGTTAGATGAGGTTTTTATGATTAGTTCTGCACTGAAAATTTCCGTCTTTCGGAGTGTATGATGTCAAGAAACACGAAGAACAACATTCCGGCATCATCTTTTCTTTAATCGTTATCCATCGTCCTTCACCGTTTTGTTTTTGCGTGTTTGTTTTTTTAGCGGACACCTATGAATACCTTTGGCCAAGCGCCCTTGTTAGCCCTATACTCTAGCTAAAGATTAGTTACCGTGACATTGCTCTAAACAGCGTCAAAAATGCACGTCACGCTGCCGGTTTAAGATAACCAGCTCATGTATTGCAGCATGATGTCAAGGCTACTGTCGGGAGGCCGATTAATCGTGTTCCGCGCATATATAGGCTGTGCAAGCAGCCCAGGTAGCTGGAACCATACACTGTTTTTATCACCATTTTTTTATCTTTACATTAACCGGCGCAGCCAATGAAGATGGATATAAATACCGCGCATTCCCAATTTCATTACCATGGCCATTTTAGCTACATGATCCTCGTTTGCTTCACTATCCATTTGCGGCGTTTCGCTGATGTACCGACGGTGCGTTGAGCCATCGGTCCATCCGCGGTACGAGCGGTCGGTACAAGCTGAACCAAGCAAACAGTGTGCATTCTCATCGCTTTAAAACTAGTTGGGTAATTGTTAAGACAATTTGTAGACACATTGCGGGAGAATATTTAAAACTGTAACCTACGCTTGGAGAGGACATCAGCCGAGCCGGATGTGTTCGCACTTCGGCCCACCTTCTTGTGCGATTTTGGTGAAGTCGCAGCCGTGGCGGCTGTCCCAATCGCACAGCGGCAGGACTGGCCAAGCCCGACCTTGTGGGCGTTGAAAAATACAGCATCAATTGAGTGCAGGGCATAATATACAGCCAGAGTTTAAGATCTATGAGTATAGGGCGATAAATTGCCATTACTGGTGGACAACAAGCGGAGTGACAGGAAGCCAATGCCGCTTCGAAATGGATAAAACGTGGCCAGTAAGACAGAAAGCAAATCACGGATGGGCTTGTGTTCGGGGCGCATGCAGGAAACGCCGTAGGCGTGCTTCTGAACACAGAGCAAGTCTCGCGCATCAGCCCGAGCCTAATCTTCTAAGGGAGAGTCAATAAGTGTTGACGGAATCCAAAATATGTCAAAATAAACCTTCCAGGACTTTTTCGTGCTAAGGCAGGCTTGCCGCGCACTTTGTTAGCGCTCGTAGGTACAATACACGGGCCTCGCTCTTGTGTGATCACGTTTGATTTACAAGGTGCACGGACGGCTTGCAGGCAATTCATCGAACGCCGCTACATGAAACGCGACTTCACAGAAGTGGTTACATTGAAATAAGTTTCATCGAATGCCCCTTGGCAGAAGGACGATTCATCGAGGACATTTCGTCGAATTTGTTCGTGCACAACTGAGCAGAGCTGTCAATTCACATGAACAAAAATAAAGAAAGTCGTTATTTTTTCGCGGGATTCTCTTTTGATTCTCTTGTTTTTATACTTCAAAATGGTCAGTTTTATTCCCGAAGAAACTCTGATATGTTTTGTTCAATCATTCGACCAATCGCTTTGGTACATGAATAAGGTTTGATGTGTTACCTAGATACTGAAATCTATAAGTGTCTCAAGTCATGGCCTTTCAAAGCGGCGTGACAAATTGAACTGACAACTACCATGCGTGGGAAGCCACAGGTCTGTCTTGGCTTCTACGCCTACATCGTCGACTGGAATTCAGACTGCATTGTTAGTGTGAGCGTTAGGTCCAGTACGGTGGCCGCGTGGTCACGATTCAGGAAGACGGGGATGCATCAACGAAGGCGATGAGCCACGCCGTAATGGAGGGCTCCGAATTAATTTTGAGCTCCTGGCGGTCTTTACGCAGGCCGAAATTTCGTGCAGACGTGCTTTTTTAGTTTTCTCCTCCGTCAGAAAAGCGGCCGCTGCGGCCCGTAATCGAACCCGCGACCTCGTGCTCAGAAGTGCAGTGCCTTAGTCGCTGAGCCACCGCGGCGGATCATAGAAAATTCTAATCGTTTCTCTCTCATTGTAATCGGCACTCAATATTCTTCTAGAACATCATGTCTGTTTTGGAATCACTAAGGCTGATTTCGACAGCGGCACGACAAGTACGTTTTGCCATCTCTTCTTCTTGCATACTCAATGGCGTCCATAATATTAAAGGTCGATGTTACCAAGGTTTACCCGATTAAATATTTTCAAGCAATTAAAAAGCAGTTGCGTGCTAATACCATGGCTGGTACGGGAAGGTATAAAAAGACGTATGGCAAAGAAAATATTAGGAGAAGCAAATAAATAAATGCTAAGAGGAGTAAGTTCTCAAACATTTACTAAGCTATGTGGAGCTCAAAAAGGAAAAGGAGTCGACCGGGTAGTAAGTCATTTTAAAGCACGGTACCGCAGAATGGGGCAGATAGAAATTGAATCCCGCCAAAAGGCAGAGGAAGGGCAAAATTAAGCATGTGCAGCGAAAGAAAAGTGGCCTGTCCGGATCTGTCGAAAAGTTTTATTTGGCAATGTTTGCGAAACAGGATCTGGGACAGCAATTAAAAATGGGAAATGCGCTACGTGTCCACGTCAAACTTTTTTGGTGGTTTTCCAGAAAATTTTTCTATGCGCTAACACACCAAAAACCTTCTCCCCCAGTAGTCCATGCAACCAATTTGTTGTAATTGCCTTTCCTAGAACGGAAGGAGAGAAAGAGTTTATAGTGGTTTCATGCGGTTCGAGAGTTTTCCAAAAAAAAAAAACATGCGTTCCTCTTTGGTCAGAACATTTTTCGCAAATACACCCATGCACGCGAGCTATTTTATAGTTGTTGCAAAATTGGTAAATGTCTCCTTGTTGATGGTGTTGTAGAGTTGCAGAAAGAAATAAAAAATCTTTCCCTGCAGATTTCAGGAGAGATTTAAGGAAAGACGACTAGTGCGTGATTCTTCAAGATTGACAGTTATATCTTCAGCTTCTCATCTGGTTGAAGGTACAATGGGAATAGCAAAACAGAACGCAATTGAGGGAGCATTAGGCCCTATGCATTCGATATACAAAAAAAACACCTTTTTTTCAAATAGCAAGCAATGCTTAGGAAATGTATTAGTCACCTATGTTGAGGCAACTATATTACGAATACTTTAATCTGCATCCAACTTTGACGACGTTGCGCAGAAAAGAATTGCATTTATAAAGAACAGCAGCGGTGGCGTAAAGGGTGCAGCGATGACTTAGAGGTAGAGCATCCGCCTAGCCTGCAGAAGGACCATGGCTCAAATCCCGGGGCCGCACAATTCCCACCGGGCAAAAAAATCCGCCTATTGATGGAATTGCAGAATCAAGCTTGGGGTGCGGATTGACCCCGACGACCATTGCCGGCAACCACTCCTTCAGCAGAGCAGGATTGGCCACCCTGGTGTAGTAACGGTCACAACCTCCGATGAATATGCCAGTTAACCCACTAGCCTCAATCTCCAGTGGCTGCGAAGCAACTGACCACGGCTGCGGTCAGACCTGTGACGCAGCAGAGGATGCTAAGAATCCCTGGACCCGGACAGGCCGCCATTGCTATCTAAACCTGGCAACGTGTAAAACGAGAACCTTATCCAACGAAGTTAGTCTATAGGTGTTGTTCGAGGAATTAAGGGGCATTAAAAGCGACGCGATAGGGCTTAGTTAGGTCACGAGGACCTGTGAAGCACTTACAGTGCTGAAAAATTGACAAGTCCTACGTTACCATGGTTTAGTGGACAGAAGAGAACTGGGAGTGGAATTTCTAGACAATGAAAGCTAGCCGGGAAGATATACGAATACTATAGTATGAACGAAATGGCAGGCGGTCTTGTAATTACGCCTATTAAGAGGTAGAAATTTTTGTGGTACAGATCTACCCGCCTAATATCGCGCCATGACGACCAGCTAGTTGAACACCTCTATGAATATGTAGAATCGGCAATGGATAAATTAAAGACACAGTATACCGTAGTCATGAGAGACCTCAATGCTAAAGTGGCAAGAAGCAGGCTGGGGACAAGGAAGTTGGGAACTATGGTCAGGGTTTTAGGAATAACGCAGGAAACTTACTAGTAGAGTTCGCAGAACGGAACAATCTGCGCATCATGACTACCTTCTTTCGCAAACTGGAGATCCGGAAGTGGACGTTGAGGAGCCCCCATGGAGAGCATAAAATGAATTAGACTTCACACTATACGATAACCCTTGTCTACAAAGAGTGCAATACTTTTTTTGGTTGACTGTACACAGCCCAAACTAAGGATTTACCATATGGACTGCCAACAGATAACGCTACCACTTTAGCCTGATCACAAGTAACGGACAGTCGGTCACAAAGCCACCCACTTCGAAGAAACAACATCACGCCAACTGCTTTCCTGTGCTAACTAGATAGCCAAAATGACTGGAATTAATTAGGGACAACTTTGAACACTCAATCTTTCAGATACTAGTCTCAATCAACATAAGGATGTGTAAATATGGCAAGGCTAGCGTCATAGAAAAGTGTAAGTACCGGCAATGTTTGTGTAGGCTCTAGATATTCACGTGTATTAGCACGATAAATACATTTTTTGATCTTTATAATGCACATTGTTCCTTTTTTGCTACGCAGGGTTCCAGTGATTGCAAACTCACAGTCACTTTACGTTATTTCTTGTTCCGATACTTTCCTGATTTCATAATAAAGTGAGCGTATCAAATATTTTACCTGTTACTAGCTACACACTGTCCGAGTTCCAAAATATTATCAGTTTATATCTACAAAGCTGAATTTTATTTTAGTGCAAAAGCTGACAATTGTTTATGGAGGGGCGTTTTCTCTCGACATGAACAATTCGGCATGTCAACCTCGACGGTTGTTCATACTCCGTGTTGGTGGCAGGCACAATGGGGCAGGCTGCACCAAGCCTAGATTTAAACAAAATATGCTTGCAAGCTAACAAGCAGTTTATTTTATCCCGTGGTCTTCTGCAATTTCGTTGCTGGAATCCCAATCATATTGTCACAGCTGCACGCTGAAATCATTGTGTTATGCCATAGTGAACTATTAACAGCGCCAATTTAGATGTACGTTGAAGGTTGGATCTTTAGAATAGAAGGGCTAACGGCTGACTCACAATTCCATCGCTAGTAGCTGAACAATTACCCCCCATTTCTGCGGAAAATCACAATGACGGTACCCAGAAAATTGCGGATAGAGGAGAGAGTAAACAAACTGCCAAAACACAGTTACGTTGGCGATGTTCTAATAATTTCTCAAATCCCTGGCGTGAACGTATGCGAAATATTAAGAGAAATGTTACTTTTTGTACACTGCTATCATTACCTGCTTTCTTTTGAGTCATTGCAATTTGACCAACGCCTTTACGAACATCCCTTAACAGTTCCCCTAGCTGCCCCGCTTTTTTTTTGATGACTCCCCCTTGTCTCTCTAAACGCAAAAAACTCATTTTTTGTCGTAACCTTGTTTTCTTGGAAATAAATCTCGTTTTATCAAACTTTAAATGCGACCATGCCTCGTAAGGCCATTCCAGAAGTGTACACATGCTTCGCTTTGTGGAAGTCGACGGATGGGATAATTATTTCACCCTACACAAGCTGTCTACTGGTTGTGCCAGTGTACGCTTTACAGCAAAGCCCAGGGCCCCAGTATAGAAAAACCTGTTCCCAATGCGCAAATTTATGTTTATGCTGTTTGGTACACTTCATGGCTGCGGATGGTATTGATTGACAGGCGCTATAAACAAACCAGGAATTATAGATAAAACTATACGAAGAAAAGTCTGCCCAAACAGAAGCCTGAAGGATACAGCGTGATGGCACCAATACGGTGCTGCAAAAATACAATTGTCGCCTATAAGCAGAATATTTATAACCACAATTTTTGCCAGGATTGTCAAGCGGTGTTTGCTCTCAGAAGAAGTAATTATTGGTGGGCTGCTGATACATATCTCTTAGACCACGCTTTTGCCCGAGGGCTTTCCCATGGCGTTTAAATTCGGGATAAGCAAGGCTTGCATTAGAGGCGGTTCGTTGAAAGTTCTATTCGACTCGACTCTAACTACAATTTTCACGGCGGCAACAGACCCTATCAAGTGCCCATTAGGGAAGAAAAGCTTATGCCGTGCGATCCGCTGCCGGAACAGGTGAAATTAGCCTAATAACGAAACACCTCTGTGGAAAAGGCAGATTTTGCGAGATAAAGCAACGAAGTTTCTAGACCAATGTATCCAAATCTCTAGGACCGCGGGTAAATCAAAAGCCAACAAGCACCCGAAACTGAAGCTTCGCTCGCTATGAGTTTGGCTGTTAATCGGCACTTCACTCTGGTTGTAAACTCTTCCAGCTCCCGTAACGGAAGGCCACAATACCATACGCCTTTAAAGAAACCAAGTCCCCTTAGTGTGCTGCCATTCCTACCGCCTGATACAATGACATGATGTGTTTTTTCCAGATCTGTACGCGTTGCGAAGGCAGTATAGTAGAAAAAGCACAAACTATTGTGAAATAACTGGAGGATAAATGCGCATTTGAAAGCAAGAAACTACCAAGAAAACTTCGCAGAACGATATGCCTGAGTAGTGTAAGTTGCGGTCACATGATAACCCGTTTACAGCGATAACCACACAAAGTAACATGCAGCGGTACACCTAAATTTCAAAAGCCCAGCAGTCAGATCTATGTGACGAAGCCATCCCTCAACGTCTGGAGCTAGAGGCTCTTCTACTTGCTATCAGGGGCAACTCACTAAAGGCTTTTTTGAAGTCCAAACTTGAAGGTCGCTTGAAATAAGACGGCTGAGGGGCAGTCAGCAGACTGACGCAAACATCATTCCATAACTTCATTGTTTTGACCTGAAGCAAAATACCCCATAATCAGCGAATGACATGCCTCTTAAGGTGGAGTGGGTACCTGGACAGTGCACGAACTCACATTACGAGGGCGGACACAGCCTGGCGAGTGAGTTTTCCAGGAGCCGCTGATATTTCGACTTACCATGTCCCAACCCTTCACTATCCCCACCCACCCGGAGTGTGCATTGAGTGCAAGAAACGAACACGGCAACGCGTAAAGAACATGCACAATGCGCTGTACATTCTGAAATGCCAGGTCTGCCCGGCGGCCGCCACGCACTCATAAGGCACATTGGCACGAATTAAGACCTTCTCCCAAAGGGAAAGCGCACGTATTGAAGAAATGAACTCGAGCAGAGCGAACGTAATATGACTCGGCACCAGTACCACCACTCAACCCATGACAGGCAAATTTGCACCTCCGGAGAAAAATCACACAGCAGCACGTCTCCGAAGCAGCTGGTGATAGAGAGAGAAGAAACATTTAATAGAGGACCCGCCGCGGTGGCTCAGTGGCTAAGGCGTTGCGCTGCTGAGCACGAGGTCGCGGGTTCGATTCCCGGCCGCGGCGGCCGCTTTTCTGATGGAGGCGAAATGCAAAAACGCCCGTGGGTACGAGATTTCGGCGCACGATAAAGATCCCCAGGTGGTGAAAATTAACCCCATGCCCTCCACTACGGCGCGCCTCATCGCCTGCGTTGCGTCGGCGCGGTAAACCCCACAATCAATCAACATTTAATAGAGCAAACGGTGGTGGTTGAGCCGTCACTCGGTGGGGTGGGTTCGCCTCAGTACAGGTACCCTTGGGCCTTGGCTGCAGCCCTGGCACGGGCGACCAGAAAGATCTGGTCAGCGTGACGGCAGCTGGCCATCAGGCCCTCCCACTGCTCTGGGGAAGGTCTGGGACTGGTGTGTGCAGGCTTTTACTGGCCGACACGAAGAATAATAATTCGTGCACCCCACCATCTAACGATGATTATGGGTGAATGCGAAGCTTTCTAGTGATGAATTTTTTGGTTGGTCTTTCCCACACTGCGAGTATGTGCTACTCTGGAGGTACGCACCACTTTTCTAGAATACGCACAGCAACTGCGGATTTGCACTCCGTAGGTCTTACGTTTCGGTTTGTGGTGTGCGGCACGAATCTTTATTTGCTGCTTGGCGTTCGCTTCGGCCATGTTGAAGTGGAGCAATTGGATAGACGCCTGTTTCTTTACGCGAGGAACCCAGGTTCGATTCCGGCCACGGAGAGCGTTTTTTCTTTCACTTCACCCACGATCATTTATCATCATCGTCCGAGAAAGTTGGCTTTCTTGCATGGCGTATTGGCGTACAACGACATCGGTGGGGGCATTAAAGCTTCGCTTTAATATCTGATTGCTAAGGTAGGCTATACCTAACTACGGAACCATACCTGAGTTTTTACCTGTTTGATCTTCGCCCAGTCTAGTAAAGCACCCGTAATAATTTGAGGAGGCCGGGAAATAGGTAAACTCCTAACATCTTTCCCCCTTCTCCAACCAAGCCATTGCAGCATAATACTTTTATTTAAAGTTAAAATTTTAGCATTTATTGTTCTCAGGCTTGGCGGCACGTTTTGTAGTTTTTGTGTGTACAACAATGCGGTCGACCAATATAAGGGGTGAATTAGGAGTTCAAAAAAGTAATTTTTTATGTCATTCAAATCTCAAGTGGCGCGAAATAAAGAATAACCGCTTGTGTAGGAGCAATCAGCGCTCACAAACGAGCGCATGCCACCTGTATTAAAAGCAGGAAGAGTGGTCTTTATCGCAGTGTAATAAAAATATAATTGGAAGTGGTTTTGCTTCTTAAATGAAAAGCTGTTGAGATAAATTTTGAAGCACGCTTGCAAGTTTGCTGGCAACAAGGCCTGCAAATTAATATTGCGACTGTTTCTCAGCCGTGTAAATGTAGTCATTCATTCAACCTTGGGGGAATACCTTGTCCCCAACACCGTTCCAAACGCACCCATACTGCCGTTGCGCAATGATATCTCTCTGAGCAGCGATATTTTAGGTACAGATACCTTTTATGCTACGTTAATCACGTGTCCTCACTCTCTAAACAACTTTTAAAGTAAGGGTTTAGACAAATGGTAAAACCCGCCATATTTTGAAAGAAAGCAGACGGAAAAAATGAAACTCGTAGCATGACTGTTTCCACCGTTTTGTATAAGCTTGAGCTGCTTTTCAGGAGTTGCGGACGAACTCTCCGAGATTTAAAGCAGTTTTGAATAACTGGTGCGCGCCTAAGATTTGCGCAGTTTAGCTCTTGGAAATGGAAATTGCGTGGCGTAAACGCTGAGAGTCAGGCTCTAGTGAATTCATATTCACCAGTCTCTAATTATGCGGATGGTAATGAGAAAGTGGCCCAAGTAGCGCTTATCACTTAGAAACGCTTGCGTAAAACGCAAATTTGGAAAGTGTCGCTCGGGTAGCACATGGTCACTTTTCTCCGGAACACGCTTTTGCATAAATGTTCTTGTGCCCAGTCGACGGAACGCCGCGTGCGAGTGAGCGTTTACACGGGAAACTGCACTCTCACTACTTCAAAGTAAAGACTCGTGTTCTGGCAATGGTCCTCGTTAGTCTTTCCTATTCTTCACGTTCAATGCTAGCGTTTCATTTTGTTGCGAAATCTTTTGTTACTCGGTAGGTCAAAGATCAATAGTTAAAGTGCATAACCAGTAACACTCGAGTACTGACTACACGTGGCCCATGCATAACAACGACAGAAGGCAAGTGAAATAAAAAAAATGAAGAATGCCAGCTTTCCTTGACGACGGGACCGCAACCTCGAGGACCCAGGGAAACAAGAAACGCAGTCCATAGGAACACCTACTATAAAAAAACGGTATTATTTGAAAGAGAGACCACGTGGCTAGCAAATGACAAAAAAAATTTAGAAAATAGGATTTCCTACCCGGTATAATTATGATCTGGAAAATTATGCAAATTGATAATCTAAGCTTGAGAAAAGGTTTACTCTGCGTATGCAAACGCATAACCAAGGCCCGTGAACGTAAGATACAACGTTGTTCGGAACGCAATTGTCCTTTATTTTAAGATTGTTCTGGTAGCACATACACCCGGGCATTTGTTATCACTGGGGATGGCGTTCGTGACCTCCTCGGTTGAGGCACCCGAAATGGCTCGCCCCGAGTTTTTGCACACGCAGAATGAAAATTCACCAAATAATGGCTACAAACGGCTTCTCTCAAGGCCACAGCAAGTTAAATGGTCTCAGAGATTGCGATATTAAAGAAAACACTAGAGCAAACAAAGATTAGCTCGAGCGTTTTGCCGCACACCTCCAACAAAAAATACGCAAAAAAACCGCTCTCTCCTTAAAGTGGCATCCGTGAAGTTGGAATGGTGGAAGTTTACGTTGGCTTGAATAAACTTTACCGCTTGCATGCACAGCAATCAAGCAGCCGCCCTGCAGGAATAGTACTCACCGTGTTTTTGTTTTACGCTTTACGCTAGAACCTTTCATCGATATTAATTTTTTATTACTGAATAACCCTCCGTAACTCCTCTTTTGCCCTTAACTGAGGTTATATTTTTCGCGAACGTTGCTGGTCGCACACGATTATACATCTTGCAGCTCCGGGAAACGAATTGTCGCCAAAGCGAACGCCCGAGTGCCCGAGTTGTATTGACTTCATGGACCTTTCTATGCTTATTACACTCTAAGAACTAACAGAAACGAGACGCATTCATTACGACACCAGTGTTGTCGGGGCGCAGTTATCGTTTCTCGGTTGATTCCCGACGACCGTCCTGCCGATCGGTATTTTCGGCGTCTTCGGTCAGCCAACCAATCACACAACGTGGAGCCCCCAACGTGTTCGTGTCAAAAGGCGGCCTGTCAGCACGGAAGTCGGCGTCGCCGTCGTGTCATGGTCATGTTGGTGTAGTCAAAGCGCCTTAACAAGAAGCGCGGCAATAGAGTAACAAAAGATGAGTATGTATGAACACGACAGCATTAAGCCTGCTACAGGAAGGGCTAATTAACCAAAGGCGCCGCCGTGACCCGTCAGCGTTGAGCAGACGACGCTTCACTTCGCCGGAAGTGAGAGAAAAATTCGTCTAATTGCAAGATTTATGCTTCATAACGCACTAAAGAAATTGATGACGTACGTGCGTCTGGATGGCGGAGCATCAAAACGCACACAAAAAGGGTGGGAACTCGATAACAAACTTTGCAACAAAAGTTTGAGCGTTCCGCTGCAAGCAAAAATGTTATACCTTGCACAGATGACGTTGACCACCCAGAATAACGATTAAGTTCGTTCATTTACTGTGCTCAAAATGCCTTTCAGGGCCCCTTTAAATGGTCGTTCGAAAGAGCGCGCCTACGACTGGTCATCAGAGAGAGACAAAATGGGCCAAAGCGGACCTGGTTCAGCGTCCGGCGACCGCGACACGCTCCGGCCCCCTATGATGCGCTGTCAACGCAAGTACGAGGCCATCGAAGTAAGCGAGCAGAAACATTCGGACAAACTAGCTAGCAGAGAACGTTACTTCCAGCGCCAAACTCCCAGGAGCACTCGGCGGCGTTCAATTGAAAAATTCTTGATTTTGCATTTGGAACTGACACAAAGTGCTCATGTGTACTAGCAGCACGTTTTGTATAATAATACTCGTGAAAAAGACTGCAGGCTCATTTTGCCTTACGATTGGTTGTTACGCCAAAAGAATGAACTGTTTCCGCATCGTCTTAAAATAACTAAATGACGTTCGAAGTTCTACTTTGCAGGCAACGCAAGTGACAGCAGTAGCACACCAGCGAAGTTAGTAATATTTTTCTTTAGGGCCGTTTTATGGAAAAAGTAAAAATGGAACCAGTACAAAGCCTTATACCCGTGTTTTACGCTGCACGTTTCATTTTCGTCCGATGTCTTTTAGGAACTTGATATGGCCAAGAGTTTTTGTTTCGAGTTTTTGATTACGTTGAGGGCTTTTGGGGGCGCCTAAATGAAATGCGACTGGAGAGGTTAGTCGTACTAGATGTTTCGGTAAAATGTGAACGAGATTACGGACAGTCCGAAAAAACTGGTGGGATATTTTGAGGAGTAGGGTGATGTGCACACACCATGCGCAAAACACCGCAAAATTATGAATGTGGAGACATATTGACGACGACATTGAGTGTTGAAGTTATGGTTGTGTTAAGTTCACTGATCGCTCTAAACATCACTATCCCTACACAAAAACACGCCTACAAGAAAGCCCCACAGAAACTTACTCTAGACAAAAATACCTCCCTTCAAAAAATACCCAAAAAGTCTCCATAAACATAAAGTTCTCAGGAGGTTGTAAACGCACTAGGCTCATTGGGGATAAGGTCAGAAATTGTTTCTTTTGAAATATTTACTTCAAAGATGTTTGGCCCTAACGTCAGCTGAAGGAAACATTTTTTTTCTGCAAAATAAAGGATGAACGCGGGTATTGCAAAACGCGGTGAGCATTTGCCTGCAAGTTTGACTCCTATTTGGTGGCTGTCATCCCGGCAGCAGACATAGTTCGTCGTATTTCTTCACAACGACAATGTGACATTGATATAAATTAGTGTACAAAGAATAACGACGGCTGGCGATGGTCTATACAAGTGAGAAGATAATAAAACATTGGCCGCGTAAGTGCTTTCTTCGCTGCTTCGGAAGACGAGAGTGTTCTGCCGGCCCCGAAACTTAAAGGAGCCATGAAGAGAAAATACAACTTTGCTTAATTTGAAAGAACTAGGATTCAGTATCTCACTCAGGTCTATTACAGCCACAAAAGATGTTTTTTAACGAAAAAAAAGCAAGTATTTAAAACTTTCAAATTTCGCGCCACACTGACGTGTTATGAGCAAGAATGACGTCATACGGGCCAACAATAAAACATAATTTTGAGTGCGTTAGCTGCACGTTAGCATTCACGTGATGCGGTCAAATGGAACTAGAGGCCGCATTACAGACGTCCAGTCATGTGTCGTCACGACAAGTCAGTTAGCCGGCCGCCAATCGCCCAAACAAGGTTCCGTGACGTCACAGAAAAGTTGCGGGAAATTGGCTAGGGGGTCGCCATGGCTTCACACGTTTTCTTTAATATCTCCGTTATTTGTTCGAAGATTGCGATGATATTGGTATCATTGTTATCGGGACTAAGCAGTCTTTCTAATAAACCTAACTTGTATTTTGTCTTCATGGCTCCTTTAAGTCCTTTCCTCTTCCCCGCTTACCTCTTGGACAAAGATCGTCAGCACGCCGGCGCGTCTCAGCCGGATGGTCCTCCTCAGTGTTTTCCTCGCCTTTAATGGACATTTCTTTATTTCTAGACTTGGGTATTAATTACCACTGCCATGGTTGGGGAAGGTACAAAAAAAATTTGGTTGATTCTTCTTTCATAGGAATCGGTAAACACGAAAGTGCAATGTGCAGTGAAATCTGCAGCTGAGCATGATTTGCGGGTCCGTGGCTGTCTTGTGGGTTTGATTAGCAAGCGACGTCCTGGAGGCGGGTCGCTTCGCTAAAAGAGCACTGGCGTCATTTCTGCGACGGACATGACATCAATGAAATCTTGGTGCATCCCGGCATAAAACACTACCGTGTTAAAATACAAAAGCCAATAACGAACACCCCGACGTATCACGTACTCTGGTACTAAAGGTTGCTTCCTCGCAAGAAGACCCTCTGTGCAAGGGTGCACCCATTACAATCCGCTTGCTTCGTTATACTGGTGCCACTTCCGTGACGGATATGACGTAAGTGAAATCTTCGTGAATCCTGAAGTAAAGCACTGTCATTTTAAATCCGCGTGATTTGGTTTGATTGATTTATTGTAGGGTTTAACGCGCCGACGCAACGCTGGCGATGAGGCGCGCCGTAGTGGAGGGCTCCGGATTAATTTTGACCACCTGGGGATCTTTATCGTGCGCCGAAATCTCGTACACACGGGCGTTTTTGCTTTTCGCCTCCATCAGAAAAGCGGCCGCCGCGGCCGGGAATCGAACCCGCAACCTCGTGCTCAGCAGCGCAACGCCTTAGCCACTGAGCCACCGCGGCGGGTCCGCGTGATTTGTTGCTGTCTTGTCTAGAGCTATGGGCACTAAGCACACAATGTATGCACTAACGCATGAATGAATACAATTTAATCCCTGCAAAGTCATAGAGAAAGCAAATCTATACCGCGAACGCATTACTGAAGATATTGGTGTCACCACCAGTACACTAAGCTGTGCTTTAGCCGGTTCGTAATAAAGACTATAACCTTTTTTTTTCATTCGCCATCATAAAAATTAAACCTGCACTGTATTTTTAAGAAGGTGACACTCAAAATATCACTGTAAATTTATGTCTTGCCACATATCTGCGTAATATTTTTTGACGGATTAAGGTGGGCAAGAATGAAAATTGTAGCAAGAATTAAATGCTTAGAAATAGATTAGCCTATGTGATGGTCTCGTTCAAAATCTCCCTTAACTTTGGCCGGGTGGCTCAATGGAGGTACACACAGACTGAATGATACAGAGATAGACCGAAATTTTCGCTTTGAAGTACTCCAAAAAGGAGTATATTCTTTAAAAACCCAACTGACGGGTAGTTGGGCTGGCGATTCGGCTGGCTACGAGGCCTCATTTCGCCTTCAAAGTTTCTATTAAACAAGTATGACACGCAATTAAAAATTTATAGTTTTCCCCATTTTTACTTTAGTGACTTATCCCGAAAGTCTCAAACATTAGCGAATGAACTCTCCCCACAACTTGTTCATGTTCTGTGGAGAATGAACTGGCGTTCTACATTTGTGCAGTAGTACACAAACTTCAACATCTATTTCAGATCATGGTTGGTGGTTCCCAATTGTTTGCCCGTTCACTTAGCGAAACTTTGATAAAACGAAAGTCAGTGGTAGTTCTACAGAAAAGTTAAAATTACAAGGTGGGCCGTTGAACTTATCGAGTAAGTTTCTTCAAAACTTTTAATAAAGTCGCTGTAGAACATGGCGAAATCTGAGGTCGCGGGAGTTCTGACACTTGCGGTGGCAGACGCTACTTAAGTGCCGTTGTCGAAACTTCGAGCTTAAATTAGATGAAGACCTTTTGGAACCACTATCTTGGGGGACAAAGAACCATTGGAGGACCCGGGTGAAGGCTCCATGCGGTGTCATATTAGCTGTCACTCAAGCGGGCGGAAAAGATTACAGCCACCACTTAGTTGAAGTGGAAAAATTTTTCTTGCTGTGGAGTGGCGCTTCGTCGCAGAGTGTAATGGATAAAAGTCACAAAAAGGAAGACAACAACTTCCATGAAGAAAAGATGACAGCTTTATTAGGGCGGGCGCAGTTCTTTTAATATTTTTATCACTTCAGCACTCTGTTTTTTCAGGCAGTATTCTTCCTATGGTAATAAAACTCCCCCAAAAAACTTCAACCCACATAGTGGCGCACTCCTCATCAACTGCTCGGCTGTAACCCAAATAAGCTCATGAAAAATAAATTGAGTATATAGAAATAAATTTGGAAGTTTAGGGGTTGGAAAGGTTAAGGAGCTTTTAACCCCGATCTCTACTGGACGTTAGAGTAAGATAAATTTACAAACTTAGCACTGCCAATGCAATTTGCCAGTAATTAAGTTTATGGTATATATTTGTGTTATCTTCTATTTCTGATGTTATTTTATGCCAACTTCCCTCAGGGATTTCTTGCTGTTCGAGCTTTAAATATTTCGTTTATTGTAATTGGCTAACCTTCCGAAATTATGTTACCAAAAAAAAGGTCCCATGGTTAAAGAGAATACGTATGTAAAGTACTCGATGGTACGCGTTAACGAGACATGCGAACAGTGGTATTTTTAAAATACTCACCGCATGTGTTCTTTGACGAGCGCTCCAATCACTTCCGTTTGGCGCAATATTTTTCAAATTTTAACACGAATGTGTTTTATTTCTGGATTCACGAATACTTCACATGTGTCATATCCGTCAGGGTAATGACGCCAGTACAACGAAGCAAGTGGCCTGTAAAGGTTGCACCCCTAAGCCCGGGGTCTCCTTTCGGGGAAGCAACCTTTAGTACTAAATGGTACGTTATATTTAGGGCTGTTTGTTTTCGGATTTTATATTTTAACACGAAAGTGTTTTATGCAGGGATACACCGAGATTTCACTGACGTCATATCCGTGACGGAAATGACACCAGTGCACCTTTGCCGAAGCCACCTGCCAGCAGGACGTCGCTCGCCAAGTACTCACACAAGAAAGCCGCCGTCCCGCAAATCATTCTCAGCAGCAAATTTCGCTCCTCATTTCACTTTCGTATTTCACCGCTCACTATGACACAGGAATCAACCACAATGTTTTGGGAAAATCGAATGCCGCAACGGCTAATAAAGCGTTTTGTATGAAAATGGCTCGTCATAACATCGCAACGGTTTCACAATTCATTGTTTTTTGAATACAGAAAAGCAGGAATTCATTAACGCTTTGCGGTTGATCAGACTGTTCCAACATGCGGGTGCAGGCAGATGATCAGACAGCATATCCTATGCCAAACGGGAGGGCTGTTTCTCGCCCATCAATTCTAGGGGTTTAAAACATTTAGCGCAGGGTCTTAATGAGATGAGACTCGAAGGCGAGCTGAACTTATGAAAGCTTCTTTATCATCTGGCATCAAAAGTACCGGCGTAGCGCAACGGAGCTCCACTAATCTTTGCTGACTGAAGCAGCCTTCTTTTGGCCGCTAACAAACTCTCATAAATAAATTATGACAGCGTCGCAAAATTTCTCTATTAGCAGACGCAGTGAACGTGGCCGGTGAGGCTTATAGGACGAGTTGAGCAACTTGCACAGTTGAAAACAGCGGCAGAAGATCGAGACTAAATCTGTTAAGAGCAGAGGGGATAAGCGATGTGTTTGGAAGGCAGTTGAAATACAGCGTGATGGGCAGCGAATGTACTGTTTATTTGGAGCAGTTCTGGCGCCGTTTATGTGTGCAGTTTTCGGTCATTCACATTCCCTGAACGCAAGTATACTTGATTGCGTCATTGGGCCTTGCTGGGAACATTGTGCATGCGAGGTGACCCAACTGACCTAAAGACACAAGACTACGATTTGGCGGCAATACCACCCAGCGCCAACGCTTTGCACCGCAGTTAAAATGCTGTAAGATTTGTACGATTTGTGGTTCTGGCATGGGAATAAGCTGCTCTGTTTTTAGGTTGTCTTTAAAGACGTTCCGCATTCTTACTCCGTTTTTTTGTTTTCATTGTAGAGATGTCTGAATAAAATTGTCAGGGGCCTAATTGTGTACTATTAGTGGTTATATCCACGACAAATATGTGGGATATTGACTGTCATTTGATCCAATGGTAAATAACATCCGCTTGCCGATATTGGCGACGCAGTTCTTGCTTAGGACACGAAGTCTCCTCCACACCGTACATTCACTTGTATACTCAAATCCCGATTTTTGTTCATACGAACAAATCTTCCTAGGAATTCAATTGAGCACTCATACATAGTTCCGCGCGAACCACAGAAATGCGGCATTATTCACTCAGCGCTGTGGCACATTTCGAACTGGGAAATGACGTTCATGCAGAGCAACTCTAATAATATCTAGCCTTAATGTATGCATGGTTGTATGGCCTAATATATGGTCGTAATACACAGACTGAGCTTGTAGTTATCCTGGAACTATTACGTCGTTATGGGCGCACACACGCAAAATGACCAAAGCTTTGATTGGCACTAGTTTTGGAAGTAGTCGTTCAAGAAATAAAGACCCGCTCGGGTGGGGTTTATGGTCCAAAAAGTTGCACTTACCGTGAACACTTTCCTATTTTCAAAGATAAAACACTTAGCCATGCGGAGTAATTGCGATGCAGTCGTTTTGTTTTCTAGTGATGCACTACACAATTTGATGCATAAACGGTCCCAACCTCTAAAGGCTGCATTTAAAATATGGCAGCGTGCATATTACCTACAATTGCTAACTACCGTTACTAACATGATTTTTTTTTCGAAGGTGCACTCAAAAAATAAAGAAGACTCGGCAAAGGGCGTATAGATAGATTAGGACGAATTCTTCAATCTTGTTTAAGCCAGAGTTGATAATGGGGTCATAGCTAGTTTCCACCTGAAGATGAACCCTTGTATAGGGTTTAAAAATATAGAATAAATGCCCCATAACTTGCAGGTTTTGTAGCAAATCAAGATGCTCTCATACTCACCAACTCGCCCTCTACGGCATTTCACCTCACATCATAACGCTTGACGCCCACCCATGTAGAAGAATATCCTACAAATAGCCAGACAAATTGTTGTTTGTTTAATTGGTTTAATAAAATTAAAAACTTTAGAGAACCGTATCCACACATGCAAACAAGACATATATATTGCCTTTATCTGTAGGAACTGAGAATGTATAGAATACACGTAATTTCGTAAAGGAATGCACACTTTATTGCACTCTTCAGTAGTCGGTGCCTCGCTTGCTGCCTTGGCCGCCTGCGAGGTTCCTTTTCGTATTTTAGGAACTCAATTACTATCCTTGGCAAACACTACCTGCCATTTTTTTCTGCGTCTAGTGCTGATGGCAAGATATATGCAACTCTTACAAAGCTGATCTTCCAGAAATTGGAGTTTTATTACCCGCCGTGCTTTCGCAATGGTAACAATGCTAGCTGTTCCCAACGGCCAGACAGATTTGCTTTATAGACTTAGAAATATTTTTGCTTGATGTCGACTGACCGGCAGCGTTTATATTAAGTAGACTCCACCAATTGCACTACATAGACTACATGTATCCTGTAGTGGTGCCATTCCCTCGTCGACGAAATGTTTGTCTTTTTCAAAAATTTGGTGTTCATCATGGCGTGATGTTGCTCGGCCATTCCGCCATTTTGAGAGCCTTAACTTGTCACTGTAAGCATAATTGAGCCATTATAGCCTGAGCCGCCTGCCGATGACACAGAATAACGGTTTTATTTGGAGCCTGACTGATCGGCACGATAGTTGGGGGTGGGGTTTAAAGGTCTCGTTATTACAGGGGATTGACCCGAAATAGCTGTTCTTTCCCATTTGAAGCTAACTTTCCCATTTGAATCAGCTAACTTTGCAACGTTTGCAATAAAGGGTGCAAAAACAGGAGAAAGAAATCACAGTAGCAGGCTCACCTAGCCTTTCGTAAAAATAAAAAAAAAACACTACATCGTTTCCTTGAATATGCATTCATCACGTGCGAGAAGTTTATTGGGTCTGAACATTTGCGAGTTTAGCCGCTACTAATGTTTCCGTAAACCGATGAGTTTTTAACCTATAACAGTTTCATCATTTTTGTTGCTCTAAAAGAGATTCTAGAAGCTTAGATTTTCAGCTCCGATATTGGCGCCAAAAGTAAGAAATCAGAACATTATTTTTTAGGGAGTCCGTGCCCCAACGTTGACGCAGGTGTGGAAGCATGTTGTACTACAACGAGTTCTTTCAGTTCTCAGAAGTTAACACTAGGGCACCCGAAGCGATTAGGACGGATTGCCTTGTCACAGATACATTAGACTTTAATTTGTTTTGGCAGTGTATGTTTTCCTAATGACCTAATCTTCAGTTTTTACGAAGAAAAATTGCTCTTACTGCTGTCGCCAAACCTGAAACGTCGAATCAGTGTCCATGAAGACAGTATTTCAAATGCACTACTTTTTAGATACGCAGAGAAGGTTCAAAATTTTGTTGTTACTGAGTTCTAGGTTGCTTTATTCTTAGGAACGTAATCGAATGACTGGACAACACACAGGGCGGTGCACCTCCAGTAAATAACGTGTAAGCAGTTGAGAATAATCGGTCAATTTGTTCACTTTCGTCCTTCTGTACAATGAGTGAGCACGTCATAATTCGTTCCATAGCTGAATTACTAGGTGAGCTCTAAAGTTTAACGAGCAATAAGGATAAGTTTTAAAAGATATACTCACAAAGAACTCAAATGAGCACTCATACTGAACTAGTTTATTTCTTTACACCTGTTAACCGCAACGTGAAATGAGTCTTTTTTTAATATTAAAATACGGAATTCGGTAATGGTATGATGTTACAATAATACAAAGCTTAAAATGCTGCTCGTTTAAATCTTTGATATCCTTGTCTCTTTACTTGCGGCGGATCTTGAAGCGTTCCAAAAAAATTTTATGTGCAGATAAAAAGACTCGAGTTGTCGTTTTAGTGATCTCTTGCCCGCTACTGTCAAGTTAACTGGGATACTTTTGTTTTTATATTATATTTGTTGTATCATTTATGATTTTTAGGCCTTCAACTCTTCCCAGAATATTTCATTTTGCATCAAATCATCATTCATACGCACCTAGATAACGAGGTAAACTGTTGCATGTTCGAGCTTTCGATTGCTCCATTGGATATGTGCGATTGTTTTGTGAGATATACGTACAATAAACAATGGGCAGCCGATGGGTTCAGAGACCATTGCTTTAGAGTGCGTTCCTTTCGTTAGCGCGCCTGAGTCGTCAGTCATTTTTGCTAAGTGCGAACGCTGCCTGGCCTCTTACGCCTCTTAAGTTAATTAAGTTAATCTTTCCGCGTGCGTCTATCGGGATGCAACAGTATGCGGCCATTACCCCACAGCGCGCTTCGTATATAAACTCTACCCTCGTTTGTGTAAAATTGCAAGTTGGGACTTTGGGCTTCAAAAATGCAACATTAAAATTCAAGAATAGCCTACTATAATGGAATAATATTAAACAATGAAACTCACTGCTAAGCGGTGGGTAGACCCCGCTATGGCTTGCACAAAATAAGAAGTACTATCACTTTTAGCAAAAATTATCACGAAGTGAGCTCATTGCCACCACAGCGGTAAGTTGGTGCAACTAGAAATGTTTCCATATATTCAAATAGTTGTGTCATCAACAGACATAAAACCACAGTATATACGAGGCATGAACGTAGGCCAATAGTTTGCGTAAAAATAACAGGAAAATAGGATTGCCCCTCGTGGAATAGCCCTACTATAAAATACGGACAAGATTTACCATACGTAGACAAAACATGCTTTATAAACTTCTCGTCAATGTCTGGAAAAACCCGTTATGCTCTATAAAATAGCGGCTTTCCCCCCCAAAATTAAAAAAAACGTTCCACAGTGAATAATTGGCCTACGAAAAGAAAAAACCTATGACAGCTTGCCGCCTTGCTGGTCTACCGCTGCTGCGTTTCTGTCCACATGGAAAAGGATAACTGAATTACGTTCAGTGCGCGGGGGGTAGCCACTCAGGCTACACATGAGTGATTATTGTTTTTGAAGGACTGGCCAGCCGTGAGAAAGTCGGCGGTGGTTTATACGAGGGTACTTTGTCCCAAGAGACATTCGAAAGATGTAGGTAATTCGATTACGGTGATTTATCTGCTGTCTCACTGAGAAAAACATTAGGGACTGCAATGGAACGCCTTCTGGGTGAGATATAGGGGCAGCACATAAGCGTGAACACTCGAATAAAGATTGTTACAAAACTAAACTTGCGGAAGTGATGGCCTGAAAATGGCTGAACGGTACGCCAACACTTCCTTATTATAGACAAATTTCAGAACGGCAGTTTTGCTTCACAAAAACGAACATTGACTGCTGAAGGGGTTTTGCATTATATGGCGTCTACTGTTTCCCGAAATCGAAGACATGTTTTTTAAATTTCTTCCCTACTTCAAATATTAGGGAAGTTTGTAGACGGTCTCTCTTTGTATGACCCACAATGTGGGCAGTTTTTGTTTACAGCTCCGTTCGGCTCAACGAAGCGTACAATACGAACCACGCTCTGAAGTTAAAGGCTAAAACAATTAGTATTTAGGAAGTATCCAGTTTTAAGTTAAAAGTTTTTGCAACGTGCGAAACAGTAAAAACAAAATGTTTTTTGAGTGTAAGAACAAAATTACATGTCGGTTCTGCATCGTGTTTTTTGGACTTTGTTTATTGCCACGACTGTATTTGTTTTGATACTCCACAGTGTACACGACTGGTAACAAGTGCATGCATTCTAGATCTCCCGAGTGTTCGTATGAAACACTTTTAGGAAGAAAGGAAGCTAATGCTCTGGCACAAGGTAACTAGCGTCCGTTATCCCACTAGCTCAACTTTCCGCGCCTAATTATTTTCTTTCATGGTCACCGTCACCTTGTTACCATAAAGCAATCTATTGCTCCATGGTAACAAGGTGACGGCTACCATAAAGCAGTCACCATGGAGCAATCTATTGCTCCATGGTAACAAGGTGACGGCTACCTTAAAGCAGTCACCATGGACGGTTACCATGGTGATGTAGGAAACCATGTGACAGTTAAGATTGGTAAAGCTTTTACTGGTGCAACAATTTAACAAAACCCGAGAAATGGGATTTATTGGCCAGCCACAGCGGTGTTCTACTTTTTGGGGGGGGCAGTCGGCAGGTTCTCCCACGCACCAGGTGCACTCAAAAACTAGTTTTAGGAAACGGGGTAGTGTCATTCGTTATTTTACACGTCGCGTTACCGAGGAGCATACCGTATTTTCACGATTCTGACGCGCCCATTTTTAACACTAACACGCGTTAAAAAAAACCTGCGCGTTACTATCGGACTCAAAACTGAAAAACCTTCAATCCAAAACCGCAAAGTGTAAACCGAAACGAAGGGGCCTAATTAATAGAGGAGGCTTCGTTAAACGAAACGTAATCAGCTTGGTGGAAGGGAAAGGAACCGGGTAGCATCACCTGCATGAGGCGTCCGGTGTCAGCTGTTCACACTAAACTTTTTTACACCCTTTTTGGCCGAAAAGGGTGTAAAAACCTTGTCCCATGGCTAACACCTTTAAAAGGTGTTTTCGCAAAAAAAGGGTGTACGGACGAAAAAAGGGTGTAAGAACAAAAAAAAGGTGTTGAGGATGCTCAACACCCTTAAAGGGTGGTGAGGACGCTCAACACCCTTAAAGGGTGGTGGTGAGGACGCTCAACACCCTAAAGGGTGTTGAGCATCCTCACACCGTTATTTAAAGGTGATGGCATGCGCAGTACCATGGTGTTGCGCATGTCATCACCATAGCCTTGGAGGCTTGCGACCTATCACCAAGGTGTCCTAATGCAATTCATGGCGACAGGTGTATGTCTGGAGGCTCTGTAAGTAAATGAAATGCAACAATTTATGACTAATGCCACAATTTTAAGTTATATATACAGTGATCCCTCGTGGCATCACACTCGGATATCTTGAAATATCGGTTAACTTGACATGACACACAAAAAAAAACGTAGTAGTCTGAACCAAAAAAGAAGAAATAATAGAACTTCACAATTTTATGCACGTGACGATCACAACATTGGTGCACTAGAGGGACCACTGAAAACCGTTATCAGTGTGCTCACTACACATTAGCATTCAAGTGATACAACTAGACAGAACTGGACCCCCACTACAATTGCAATCATGTTTTCTGGTGGTAGCTTGCAAAAACAATATCCCATGTGATGTGCACCCGTAGAGAACTTGTATTGGTATTTGTCGTCACAACTTTTTTAAAAGGCAGACAATCACATTTATAAGTTCTATTGACCATAAATTGCAAAATTTCTTTTGTGTCAAAAATCTTGAGACTCAAGCCGAATGAAACCACGTTTTCCGAACAAACTTTTACAATCGACAGTAAATGTTGCAACACAAAAAAAGAAACAAGAATGTTTGCAAATGTCTGTGCATGAATCTTGAGACTAAAACTAATTCACAACCATAAACTATGATTGAGGTGTCTATTAATAAACATTTTGGCAACTTCCCTTAAAACTTTACAGCCAAGCACATACCAAATATTAAGATACAAGCAATTATGAACTTCCTTCCCTCCGAATGCAATGAGGTGGACACAGCAGTCTGAACTATAAAGAACATTTATCTTTGACCCATCCTATAGCCGGTATTCATTGAAAAGTTTAGCTGTCAATTTCTTCGTTTGGCAACACTGAAATAGCCACGAACATGGCTGATCGCGCGGCTCGTGCCACTGCGGCCGCACGCCGAAGAAAAATATAACACCGACGTGCGTCGCCTGCTCCGTTTCAACCGATTCTCAACAGTGGTGTCATCAAAGTTGTTATTAAAAGCACTCGCGTTGGAGTCAAGGCATTACTTTGCGTTCGGCGGGCTAGAGCTTGGAATGTCCAAACCATATCATGCGCTTAGCACGGACAAGTACCGCCAGAATCCAAGCACACCCTTTAGGGTGCTTGGATTCTTTCGCCGCAGGAGCACCCTTTTCTGCCCAAAATATCATAGGTAGGAGCTTTTCCTGCAAAAGCACCCACCTAAAGGGGTACACAAAGGGTGCATCATCCTCGGTTCACAAATGGCGCTGCAGGTGTGCAGCCACATATGGCACAGTATGACACACAATTACGGTATGAAACATTCGTGCTTTCCAAGCTCCGTTCTATGAGACATTCCATTAAAGCTCAATGTCAGCTGATAATTTACTTGAACTTTTTGACCCACCGATTTTTGAAACATCCATTTATAAAGTCTAATATTACAGCCAAATCGCAGTACAGAAGTTGTATCATTAGAGGATGTTGATTATTCGAAACGGTGTTAAAAATTCAATTTTATGTTCATTTTGCTAAACTGCAGCGCACATCCTTCGAGCTTCACTGCACAGCATAAACGTGTTATGCAGTGAAAGCAAGTAGGCGTGCAACAGATCAACTGCACAGAAGTTCTTCGAACCTTAAAACCCTTGGCTTCTCAGCATTTCATCAAACTTCCAATCACGGTAGCTACTCGCAATGTTTAGTGCCTTATTCTTGAGCTGAGCAGAAAAGCTCAATATTTAGGCAGACCAAATACAATATGTATACTTCCCTACGTACTGTGGCTTTATTCTACCCATAAAAGTTGGGTCGCCACTGCCACTTATTTTATTTTACATTATTCTTTTTGCTTCATGAAAAATGACCCCACATAGCAATACCAAGAACTGTAAACATCACAGAACAATGCATATGAGTTCCCTGGTTGAAATGTGATGACGTTGTTATAGCAGTATTTTATCATGAGTCTAGCTTGTGCATGGTGCCTTGCATTATGTCCCTGCTGGTGGATGTGGGGTCATTTTTCGATGTTGCAAATGAAAAGCCAACAGCCAGTGCCCATTAGTTTCGTCTAGTATTACGAGGTGCGTCATGGGAACCATCAAACCCGTCTATAGCCCTTTTTAGAGTTGACTAGAAATAAAATCAGCAATATTATCGATAAAACGTTTAGCATCTTTTTTATTAGCAGCTTTAGTGTTGCTACTTTCCATATTTAGGTTTTTTCTGCTTTTCTTAATGACATTTTTGTTTCACTGAGAAGGTGCATAACCAATGAAAGCTTTTCTGTAAACCTTTGGTAGCTATGCAATTGTTAGAAAATATTTTACTAAATAAGGCAGCTTAAACTTAGAATACTTGCATTTAGAAACATTAAAATCAATTTAAATTGATCATACATTTCTGGCTGTTTTTACACAAAGCTGCACATGGGATATTAAGTGCACCGCGAGGAGGGCTCTGGATTAGCTTTGGCAACTTTGGGATATCTATTGTGGACTTAAATCTCCACACATGGGCATTTTCACTTTCTGCCTCCACCAGGAAAATGGCCACCAATTTAGAGAGCTATTCTTACTAGTATTTGATGTACATTTTAGAATAATCTCAAGTATTATAGCCATAAATTATTCTCTACAACAGCACCCAGCGGGTGCTGTTATAGAGAGATTGTGCACTACACCAGACAATGTACTACACTGTCGAGAGCTTTGACATCTACAAAGCAAGCTAATACTGGTAAAATGTTTCATACCATAATTACTGCGTGTTCAAAGCTCACGTGTGAAGTACAGATACTGGTGCTTCAGCAAGAACCGAGGATGAGCACCCTTCCTGGTTCTGAAAAAAAATAAACATGGAAAAATGCTTTAAGCAGGATTAAGAAACAGGGTTGAAAGAAAGTGAGCAAGCAATTCTTTCAAAATATGCAAAGCAATGCAAACAAATATTTATTTCAACTTCATGTCTACAAAAGACAATCTCATTAAGGCTGGTAATGGGGTCTTGGGTAAAAAAAGAGCAGAGAGCACTTATATAAATGCTACAGGGAACCTTCAAGCCAAAAATTGCTTGAGCACTTAAACTAATCACTGTTCAACAAATTCATGAAAATTGAATGGATGAAAAACCAGCGGTAAACACAGGACACAGTTAAAAGAGAACAACAGGACAAGCTTATCCTGTCGTTCTCTTCCGTACCCTGTGTTTTCCGCAGGTTTTCCATCCATTCAAACATGTACCAACTAGCACAGTCCGATGCCTTGTTATCATAAAAAGACGAATTGTCACTCCTTACAGACAGTTGAAAAAAAAGAAAGTATAAAGCAGGTGACAAAATTAAAATGACAGCAGATTGGTGAACTTTTAATTTTAAGTGATAATATAAAAAATAATGGCATGAATGAAAGTGAGCAGCAACCACAGGACCATGATGCTAGGCCAACATTCCACTTTGAAGCAAAATATCCGCTTTCAACGCTACATAGGCCAAACATGCAATGCGGCAACCCTTTAGGCCCACAAAACCTTCCATAATCTTTAAAAAAGCTACAATTTAGTTGAGAAAAACTGACCACAACAAATTGGAATTGACAACTAGATACAGTTGTCACACCCAAGCAAGCCGGCGAAAGATGAACAGATATCTAGCTGTCCTACCCCCTATTTGTGCCCTAGCCTCTGATCCGCTGCAGCAAACAAAAAAATTGTTTATATGTAGAACTATTGCTCTTGGTCAAACATAGACAGTTCTAATGAAGGAGCCAAATAGGTTCCGAAACGTTGGGAACGCTTCGGATAAAGTCCTTGGTTAGAGTATTATATTTGTTTCCATCAAACACACAAAAAAATGCATGGTAAAGCGCTAACATTAACTTTGTCCACTGCGGTTCCTTCATGGTGACATCACTACAGGAACCAAAAATACAATACAGTGCATTAAAGGGCCATTCGGACAACATAGAAGTTCGCTTCGTTCGAAATATTTCCTGTTTTATAGTGCCCCACCGCTTCATTCACTGAGAAATTAATTTAGGTTAAAAGTCTGATTCTCCCACCATATCGTGTGTTTTTGGGATGTCAGCAATGAAGCCATAAGTGCATGTAATCAAACAAACTACTGCGTCACTCGGGTCTGCAGCCTTGCTAGCAATCAGTCCTCCCAGGTGGAGCTACCATACTCATCCACAAACCGTTGTTTGCCATTGCTTTGTTTTTGACCGCGTCTGCACCTGGCTTGTTTTCGTTACTGTAGAAAGTAATGGTTTTGTGAAACATGAGGTATCCTCGACAAACAGGGTCACGTAAGACAACATCGCCTATGCCAATCGGCCAGGGCCGTGCAAGCCAACTCCAAAGCGGCAGAGTGCTGTGCAGCTAAAACAAGCATAGTGCACGCCGTACCAACAGCAGTGCGCATCGGTACTTGTATGTGTACGCGTATTTTCGTAACTTTCATTGTTTACTGCCCCATTTTTACTGCTGTAAAATGAATATGCATTACATTTAAGCGCAAATAGCTCGTTCGGCATGCTTATAAGGCCTGCCCAATTTGCGTTTGCTTTTGCCGGCCTCAGCCAATCGCACAGCTGGGGACATATGACATCATAGGTACTGCTGTGGGAAATGAGCTAGTGGGTCGCATGGCCATTCCCTTTTTCCTAATTATATAGCTTATTCGAGTGAAGTGCGCGTTAAAAATTGTGTCAGTATGATTCTAACGAGGCAATCTGTCGAACGAACCGAACTTGTGGGTTGTCTGCATGGCCGCTCTAAGCAAAGGCAAGGCAGCCAATTTTTCTGTTTAGACTGCCTTCATGCACACAGTAGTGCTCTATTACTGCCAGAAACTCATTACGGGACTCCTGACATATTTACAGTTGCAATAAAAATCAGAAATAGAACGAATAATCATTGGACACTCCACAATGTCCAAAAACAAAGGAATAATGTGCGAGTGAGCTACCTAAAACACTGCGACAGAAGATCATATACATCAAGGCAACTAATAAAAACCATGGCTAGTGCATAGCCACTATGCAGCTCATTTGTTAAGAGCTTATGTGCGTCCCCACAAGTTGGCTGTGTAAACCCACTGACACCTAACAGAGTCCAAGGTTCGACGAAAACACGTCAGGGGAGGGTGATTCATTGATGAAATACAAGCAGGCACTCACCTGGTCAAAAACAAATAAATAAAGATGCCTTGGGGCCCCTACTGGCCCCTTGTTCACAATGAAGAGGGGGTGAAAGGTCGCGACTATCTATAGGTTCGGTGGCGCAGATTGCGCATGTATATCTCGGGGAGATTACCCCGCTACCGGTTAATCGTGTTTTTAGTTGGTTGAATATGCTCTGATTCTAAAAGTAGTCGTGTCGACAGGTGCTTCTCTGATGCGATTATGCTTGCGGAATCCTAATCGATGGGGTGGTCAGTAGCCAGGTGATGATCCGCCAAGGCAATTCAACTTGCATTGCCTTTTTTGACATCGTTCTGGTGCTATTGAATTATTTTAAAAATTTCCAGTTTCACCTATGTAGGATTAGGAACGAAAAAGAGACGCCGACCAGTCCAAACAAAACGTACTGAAGTTTGGGCTTCCAGCACGGAAGCCTTGTTCACAATAAATGCATCACCAGAAGTGGGTCGTTTAAGTGGGCTTAAATAATCGCTGCAAAGAGAGTGCGTAGATCGGGTTTAGATTTCCGTCGTTACGTTTGACTGCGTTAGATGTGGTCTGAATGATTAGTGATTCCAGATGTAGCCGTGATGCTGTCACTTTTTCTGTAGCGACGATTCTTGCATTGTCCCAATCAATCTTGTGGTCATTCACGACGGCGTGTTCGGCTAAAGCATTGTTGCGGACGCTTTTATTCTTTGCGTCACGTGCGTACTGCTGCAGACGATTCTTATAATTTCCTGATTCCCCGATATACACGCCACTGCAGTCTGCACAAGGTATCTCGTATACCACACCGGAGAAGCGCTCCTTGGGCAAGCGGTCCTCGACTCTCACGAGCTCATGGCGCATCTTTTTGGCTAGAACGTGGGCCACCTGCACGTCATATTCCCGTAGGATACGTGCCAAACATTCACTTGTTCCTGGAAGGTAGGGCACAGGAGCTCGCTTCATCGGGGCAGGAGGCACGTCCAGTTGTCCCCGTCGGGTCAGTTGGCGTTCCGTTGCGTTTTTAAAGTGCCCAGGGTAACCGCAGCTAGCCAGGTCGTCCCGTACCTTTGCTGTGTCCACCGCCGCATCCTCGGGCTTCGAGCACAATCTTTTCGCACGCTGCAGTAGCGTGCTAACAACAGCCGTCTTGCGGGAAGCGGGGTGCATGGAGTTGAAGTTCAGGTAGCGGCCTGTGTGCGTTTCCTTGCGGTACACGCTGAAACGTAGCCTCTGGCCCTGCCGAGACACGAGGACGTCCAGGAAGGGAAGTTTGCCATCGGCCCCCTCTTCTGACGTGAACTGAATGGCACGTTCCATACTGTTGACGTGGGCCAGCAAGCTGTTCGCCGCGTCTTTCTGAACGACGCCAAAACAATCGTCGACATAACGCAAGAACACTTTTGGTTGAGGGGCAAAGGAGGCTAGCGCGCGTGCTTCCAGCGCTTCCATAGTCAGGTTCGCCGCCGTGACCGAAATAGCGGCACCCATTGGAGGCTCCTGCCTTTGCTTCTAAAAATGGCCTATAAAGACGAAGTACGTATTGTTGAGGCAAAAATCTAGAAGCCTGCGTAGTTCTGGCACATCCATCGGTGATCTCTTGGGCAACGTCTGATCAGCCTCGAGAGCAGCGGTGCATAGGTTGACAGCCAGGTCAATCGGAATGCTCGTGAAAAGGGACTTCACGTCGAAGGACACCATCAAGTCGTCTTTCTCGATCACGGTGTTGCGAGTCTTCTCGACAAAATCAAGAATTACGAATGTGAGTGGTCCCGTTACCGACGAGCGGAGCCAGAACTTGGTGCAGGGCCACCTGTCGAAGTTCCTGCACCAAGTTCTGGCTCCGCTCGTCGGTAAAGGGACCACTCACATTCGTAATTCTTTCGATTTTGTCGAGAAGACTCGCAACACCGTGATCGAGAAAGACGACTTGATGGTGTCCTTCGACGTGAAGTCCCTTTTCACGAGCATTCCGATTGACCTGGCTGTCAACCTATGCACCGCTGCTCTCGAGGCTGTTCAGACGTTGCCCAAGAGATCACCGATGGATGAGCCAGAACTACGCAGGCTTCTAGGTTTTTGCCTGAACAATACGTACTTCGTCTTTATAGGCCATTTTTACAAGCAAAGGCAGGAAACTCCAATGGGTGCCGCTATTTCGGTCACGGCGGGAAACCTGACCATGGAAGCGCTGGAAGCACGTGCGCTAGCCTCCTTTGCCCCTCAACCAAAAGTGTTCTTGCGTTATGTCGACAATTGTTTCGGCGTCGTTCAGAAAGACGCGGCGAACAGCTTGCTGGCCCACCTCAACAGTATGGAACGTGCCATTCAATTCACGTCAGAAGAGGGGGCCGATGGCAAACTTCCCTTCCTGGACGTCCTCGAGTCTCGGCAGGGCCAGAGGCTACGTTTCAGCGTGTACCGCAAGGAAACGCACACAGGCCGCTACCTGAACTTCAACTCCGTGCACCCCGCTTCCCGCAAGACGGCTGTTGTTAGCACGCTACTGCAGCGTGCGAAAAGATCGTGCTCGAAGCCCGAGGATGCGGCGGTGGACACGGCAAAGGTACAGGACAACCTGGCTAGCTGCGGTTACCCGAGGCACTTTATAAACGCAACAGAACGCCAACTGACCCGACGGGGACAACTGGACGTACCTCCTGCCCCGATGAAGCGAGCTCCTGTGCATTACCTTCCAGGAACAAGTGAATGTTTGGCACGTATCCTACGGGAATATGACGTGCAGGTGGCCCACGTTCCAGCCAAAAAGATGCGCCATGAGCTCGTGAGAGTCGAGGACCGCTTGCCCAAGGAGCGCTTCTCCGGTGTGGTATACGAGATACCTTGTGCAGACTGCAGTGGCGTGTATATCGGGGAATCAGGAAATTATAAGAATCATCTGCAGCAGCACGTACGTGAAATAAAGAATAAAAGCGTCCGCAACAATGCTTTAGCCAAACACGCCGTCGTGAATGACCACAAGATTGATTGGGACAATGCAAGAATCGTCGCTACAGAAAAAGTGACCATCACGGCTACATCTGGAATAACTAATCATCCAGACCACATCTAACACAGTCAATCGTAACGACGGAAATCTAAACCCGATCTACTCACGCTCTTTGCAGCGATTATAGAAGCCCACTTAAACGACCCACTTCTGGTGATGCATTTATTGTGAACAAGGCTTCGGTGCTGGAAGCCCAAACGTCAGTACGTTTTGTTTGGACTGGTCGGCGTCTCTTTTTCGTTCCTAATGTACCCTCCCGGCCAGACGGGATTACATCATGCTCTCGATTTCACCTATGTAGGATGCGTCGCAATCCTTGCATGGAATTTTGTAGGCAACACCGGGGAATCTTGATTTTTCTAAAGGGTCCTTCACGCGTACCAGCTTCTGATTAAGCCTGTTCGTTGGCACGTGTGCAATTTTAACGCCATATGTGCCAAACACCCTTGCAAGAGCTTCACTGATGCCTTGCGTGTAGAGGACGGCAGCGCGGTTTTGCCTGTATTTTTCAGGAACCCTTTCGGGGGAGGCAACTGAAGCCCGCAATTGTTGCGTCCTCACAAGCTTTGAAGGGTAGCCATTGCTGCGAAGGTCCTTCCTTACCACGGCTAGCTCTTGCTTGCGCAGACCAGGCTCAGAGCAGATTCGTGATGCGCGTGAGAAGAGTGCAGCGGCGACGGAGCGTTTTTGGCCTATAGGATGCGCAGAGTCGAACCCCAGGTATCTACTCGTGTGGGTCGGCTTTCGATACACACTGGTTGTAAATCCTTGGGCCGACCATCTCACAAGTACGTCGAGGAAGGCGATCTGTCCATTATTTTCCTGTTCCAGGGTGAACTGGATGCTTGGAACACAAGAGTTTAGATGCTCAAATAAAGGCATTACGTCTCGGCGGTGGATCACACAAAAACAGTCGTCTACGTAGCAGACAAACATCTTGGGGCCGCCTTTTACGAGTATAGCGCAGAATTTTCTAGAGCCTCTAGGGCAATATTCGCACAGACTACTGAAACGGAAGCTCCCATCCCTGTTCGAAACCGATGGTCCGTTGAAAACAAAATATATGTGTTGTGCAGGCCAAATTCCAGGAGACAATACAAGTCTTGCGTCTCAATGGGCGAACGTGAAGGCAGAGATGCATCGTTCTCGAGTAGATCCTTGCAACTCCGGACCGCGTAATTTTGCCTGGAATTTGGCCTGCAGAACACGTTTTGTTTTCAACGTATAATGTTACAAGCAGCGGTTTGGAACAGCGATGGGAGCTTCCATTTCAGCAGTCTGTGCGAATATTGCCTTAGAGGCTCTAGAAAATTCTGCGCTATGCTCGTACAAGACGGCCCCAAGATCTTTGTCTGCTACGTAGACGACTGTTTTTGTGTGATCCACCGCCGAGACGTAATGCCTTTAATTGAGCATCTAAACTCTTGTGTTCCAAGCATCCAGTTCACCATGGAACAGGAAAATAATGGACAGATCGCCTTCCTCGACGTACTTGTGAGACGGTCGGCCAAAGGATTTACAACCAGTGTGTATCGAAAGCCGACCCACACGGGTAGATACCTGGGGTTCGACTCTGCGCATCCTATAGGCCAAAAACGCTCCGTCGCCGCTGCACTCTTCTCACGCGCATCACGAATCTGCTCTGAGCCTGGTCTGCGCAAGCAAGAGCTAGCCGTGGTAAGGAAGGACCTTCGCAGTAACGGCTACCCTTCAAAGCTTGTGAGGACGCAACAATTGCGGGCTTCAGTTGCCTCCTCCGAAAGGGTTCCTGAAGAAGACAGGCAAAAACGCGCTGCCGTCCCCTACACGCAAGGCATCAGTGAAGCTCTTGCAAGGGTGTTTGGCACATATGGCGTTAAAACTGCACACGTGCCAACGAACAGGCTTAAGCAGAAGCTGGTACGCATGAAGGACCCTTTAGAAAAATCAAGATTCCCCGGAGTTGCCTACAAAATTCCATGCAAGGATAGCGATGCATCCTACATAGTTCACTGGAAATTTTTAAAAGAAGAATTCAATAGCACCAGAATGATGTCAAAAAGGGCAATGTATGCTGAAATGCCTTGGCGGATCATCACCTGGCTACTGACCACATCATCGATTGGGATTCCGCAAGCATAATCGCATCAGAGAAGCGCCTGTCGACACGACTACTTTTAGAATCAGTGCATATTCAACCAACTAAAAACAGGATTAACCGGTCGCGGGGTAATCTCCCCGAGATACACATGCGCACTCTGCGCCACCGAACCTATAAATAATCGAGACCTTTCACCCCCCTTTCATTGTGATCAAGGGACCAGTAGGGGCCCCAAAACGTCTTTATTTGTTTATTTGTTTTTGACCAGGCGAGTGCCTGCTTGTATTTCATCAACACCGAACTAACCCGCCTGAATCACCACTTTATAGACATTGAGCAATTCTTTGAATTGGTTTATTGTAGCAAGCTGTCTTGTTTATTTCCTTATTTTTTTGGCATTTCCTGTCTCATTTGAAATTGGGAGACCAGATAGCTATTACTACGGGTCATGGACTGGTGACAACAAATATTTGATTTCACTTTAAACAATTTTGAGTTCTGTTTTACTGCTCACCAGCCAATGACCTGAAATATAAGAGGCTCTTAAAACATGTGCTGGCATTTCTTTCCTGCACTGTAGTACAACTAATCATGACTTTTATCATATTTTGTTCACAAATTGTAATATTTAGAAAGTATTCAGCTGAATGAAAACGTTATTTCAGAAGCATGCGCAATCAACAAGGCCTCAATGACTCTCACCACGTGGTTCACTTGTTTCCGTCACAAATAACCTGATTGCAGCCACATTCCACCCAAGACGAAGGTAACATACCCTCTGGGATGATGAATATTTAAAATGCCTTACGAGTAAGTGCTCAGCACATGAAATTGTGGCATTAAAACAGAAGATCCGTCTGCGGCATCCTTCACTTGGGGCAGCGCTTGATCACAAACTTCGAGAAGCTGAAAAATGCTCCATGCGCCGCTCCAGCCAGCAGAAACAATGCAGGACGCAAGTTGGTAGGTGGACCGTTGGCATCCTGCGATTGTGAAGATTTTTATTTAGTAGATGCTCTTTTTTTTGTACCGTTGTTCATTTTTCCTTTAACAAGCAGCTGAACTCCTGCAGGTTCTACGAATCATACAAGCATAATAAAATGCAGCAATGCAGAACAATTGGCAGGGTTACCTCAATTTTTCTTTTCTAGGAATGAGAACAATGTAGGTAATCTATACACAACTACAATCAAACCTTTCAATTTTTACCTACTTCACTCCTAACAAGCCCGCATACACGTTAGACATGTGAGAAAGCTGCTAAATTTATGCCCACAAACTTAATCAGGCATCAGAAATCGGCAGGGAACGACGTGTTACCTTTAAATGGCACTTTTTTTGTTCAAAACACGTAAATGGGCGAGAAAGGCCCATAACTATGATTTGGTACCCTTATCTGGAATGGTTTTCAGGCAATGCTTACATCTCACTTCAGTACCTTCAGGTGGTGGAGATCTTTGAAAACTCATTGCGGGCAAGTGGGTTGTGTTCAAGCTCTCGTATCTTGCCAGCATATGCTGGATTCCAGCATTCCCAATTCAACGTGACGACTTGAATGTGGTGGATGCAAGAAAGAATAAGCACACGCCAAGGGCGTAGCCGGGGGGGGGGGGGGGTCCAGGTGCTCCCCCCCCCCCTTCATAATGTTTTATGCCAAGGCTGGGGTGCGGTTTAGGCAGCCTGAAAAACCGCCTGAAGTCACCTGCAGTTTTAAGGACATTCTTGCTCACATAAAGCTGAAAACAAGGGCTATGTCAACGTCTGATCCCTGCGCCCGCTCCAGATGCTGTACCTGTCAATATATACATCCCGGCTGCATTTCGCGCCGGATACACCGACAAGCACCGGGAACCTGCCGCGAGCCGATCAAAACAGCCCTACTGTTTCAATGGCGGAACAGCACGGCCGGGGAATGGCAGAACAGCAGGAAAAGCCTCATATAGGCTTACATGTGGTCGGGAGCGTGTCATTCCTTGTCTTTACAGTGGTACAAAGTATAATCACATGACAGAGCATGTCGCTGTATTTTGTTCAGTTAACTATCAATCCTTGATATGTTTATTTTTCTACCGACATCGCATTTCATTGACTATTGCAGATCCATAATTTCTGCTGCATAAAAAGCATTGCTCTGCCCATGTTGTATTTCCTCCACATCAACAAAACTACACAATTCTCCTTATTGCGGAGCTTTGTTTTTTTGGCACTATTCCACTGTTTCCTTGACCTCCCTCTTGGTTAGAATCAGCATTCTGTATTTGCTTAACCGGAATTTTACTGAAGCCATGTCTGTTTCGATTTAACAGATAGAAATATAATGAAATTTAAGAAACGTGCAACAAGCTCAACATTCAACAGCAGTGCAATAAGGTGTTCTGCTTAGCGCAAGTTTACTACTCACGTTACTAGCACAAAAAATAACAAAAGCCGATTACTTAAGGACGAAGACGCACGTTTGCTAGCTTCACCGCCATAATATACGAATACGCCACATGTACAGTCCACTGCGATTCGATGGTTGTCGCGGGAAAGCTACTCTTTCAAACGAAGCAGAAAGAACACCAGCTTTAGCAAATATTCCATGCAAGTTTCGTTATCGTCGGCGTAATAAAGGGCAACCAAGTCCAAGTCTGTGCTTGATAACAACGAATGTACAGCTTGAAACCCAAAGGGTGGCAAGTCAGTCGTGCGGGCCATTGTTGTATCATGGAACAGCCAACAAGGGAGCGAAGAGTGCGAAATCTCGATTTTCATGGTTCCGAAACGAAACCGTGGGCTGGTGGCACGCTTGGCCGCTCGATGCTGGCGCGATAACCTTCAAATCGTGCTCGACTGTACTTCATAGCTGACAAGAAAACTTAATAGTCCCTTTTCTAAAGGAAAATCTAAAACACGAGAATCTTGATAGCAAACATTCAGTGTTGGCCTCTACTTCCTCCCGACGAACTTCGGGGACCGCGCGCCACTCACGAGCGCACTCATGATCACGCTCACGAGCGTGGGTCCGCCTAACCACCTGCTCTGCGGACGAATGATTCGCCCGTGGTCTGCCCATAGACCAGCGAACGGGAATTTAGGTGATCATAATTATCATCACCATCTAAGCTCCTTAAAGGAGCCATGAAGAGAAAACACAAGTTTGGTTCATTCAAAAGATTGTCTCGTTAGAATCATACTGACACCACTTTTAACGTAAACTTCGCTCAAATAAGCTACATAATTAGGAAAAACGGGAATGGTCATGCGACCCACCAGCTCATTTCCCGCAACAGAACCTATGATGTCACATGAGCTAAGCTCTGCGATTGGCGGAGGCTGGCAGAAGCAGACGCCAATTAGGTAGAGCTTACAAACTAGACGAACGAGCAATTTGCGCTTAAATTTAGGGCACATTCTTTACAAAGCAATAAGAATGATGGGACAAACAGTGGAAGTTACGAAAGCACATGTAAACATAGAAGTACTGATGCGTTCTGCTGTTCGTACTGCGCACAGCATGCTTGGTTTAGCTGCACAGCACTGCGGGGCTTGGGGTTGTCTCAGACGACACTGGCCGATTGACGCAAGCAACGGTGTCTTACGTGACCCCATTTGTCGAGCGAGCACTGTTTCAGGGAACGAATATTTTCTCCCAGAACAAAAACAAGCCAGATTTAAATGCGGGCAAAAACAAACCAAACGCTTGCCACGGTATGGTGGCGCCATCTAGGTTACAGAACGTAAAAAAATGCGGGAACAAACCAACACCGCTGTACAGGGTGGAGACAACCTTTGAACGGTCCCGTGCCGCCGCAATTGGGCCAACGGGCTCAACGCGTTATTCTTTTCGTTTCCCACGAGACCTAGCAACGCGAAACAGACAATATGATTCAAACTTCTTCAGTAAACCGCGTTGCGGCGATAATTTTAGCACGGTTTTGACACAATGACTTGCTTCGGCGGCGAGCGAGCAACCGAAAATGGCGCCGCCAGCGTATACGTGTCTCTGCCCTGTACGGCGGATGCGTGAATGAAAGTACTCTAGGCTGCAGAGCGGTCAGTTCCTGTGGTGTCATTTGGGACAACGAAAACGCACGATTGAGTGGGAAAATCAAAATTTTAACCTAAATTGTTTAATTTCTCAGTGAATAAAGCACCGCTTGTATCCGGACAAGCGCTGGGGGCACTATAAAACACGAAATCTTTCGAATAAAACCAACTTGCATTTTCTCTACATGGCTCCTTTAAGGTGGGCTTTACAGTTAGCGTTGAGCATACACAAATCGCATGTTAAAGTCAGTTATTTCAAGCTTCGTTTGCAAAACAACGCTCAAGATGCCTTGCCTACATATTTCCCCGTCCCATCTTTTGGTCGACCACGGTTCCCCCCCCCCCCCCCCGAAAAAAAATTCCTTGCTACGCGCCTGGCAAACGCCCAATCAGGAGTACGTTCAGCATGCACGTCGGTTGTTTAAAAAAAAGGGTGTAATGTATTGCTCAGAAGACTCAATGCTTGCACGCATCTTGGAGCAGCAACGGCCTTGGCAGATGTGTTTGAGTGGTTTTTCCTCTCTCATAACATCCACAGTGCTTTCAGGAAAAGCCCCAGGCCTAGCAATTAGCATGTTCCAGTTAAGAATAATGCTGCTGATACTTTACATTTTCAAATCTTTTTCTTTGTGGAAGGATGTTTCTTTATTGGCGGTACAGCACTAGCGTGCGTAAATCGCAGCCTTCAGAACCCCAATCAGGCTTGTTTAAATGGTACAGGCAGTTACATAACTATTTGAAAAAGTCAATTCACATGATTCACTGTCAATTCACTGTCAATTCACATGATAAACATCCAAAAAATAGCTGAAAACAGAACTGGTAAGGCTTTATCGAAGACTAAACTACAAAGGTAATAACATTTTTGTGTCACCACCTAAGAAATATGGCTTCACCGTAAACATGACTAACACCAGGAAGTTCGCATACATGGTGATTATCTGCTACGCCCACATTATGATTTTGGGTGAAACTTTTGAGTTTTCCGAAATTAACAATAAAGGTTGCCATTGAGCGCCTACATGTTAGGTTATGCATGAAACACCAATAATTGTTACGGGGGAGAGAACTTGTACATTCAAGTGATCGAACCTTATTCAAGTATGATAGCCCACTGTGCTACCAAAACTGTGTTTGAAAACTTACGTTCTGGCAGCCAAACACTGTTGACAATGCTTGTGGCTCTTGTCCGGTTGAATGGAGGGACGTGATGCGCTCAGACCGTCCAGAGGTCTAAAACGGGATGACACATGATTACCACACATGCAAGAATGGAAATGATTAGGTGCACGAATGTTACGTCTCGGACAACAGCCAAAATCACTGCCCGCGTACCGCCGCACCGTACACATGGTGAGGTGGCTCGCCGCAAACGCAACGAAGCTTGCGAGGCGCGCACATTCGCTCGCAAACGATTCTCCCTCGCAATTCCCAACACGGCACAAACGACTGCGGTGATCAACGAAGCCGAAAACGCTGCGCAGCACAGTTTAGAGGAGTAGCCGCCCGTGTTCTGATAAACTACGCGTAAGACGTGGTTCGCAGTGGTGAACTCTGAAGCTGTTCAATATAGTGCTGCGGAATGGGAAACGTTACTGAGTTACTGAGCGCCACGGCGTTACTGAGCGCCAGTGCGTTTAGCGCTCAATGCAAGCACCACAATCTTTCGCACATCGCCTTTCTAGAGACGAGCCCTCTAGGTTCAACCTCGCCAGTTCAGTTAAACAATTCACACACGCGTGCTCCTGTTAACGAATCCTTAAAGCGGCGATGACAGCTACAAACGACATCCAGTGACAAGAAAGGCGGCAAATGTGACGAGACAGCTTACCGAGAGGAGCCGACGCAGAAGGGCGAGCGACGTTCAGAGGCAAACGCAAACGAAATTAGCCGTCTTCAGGTGGCAAAGTTGTTCTCAAATACTTCATCGCGAAGTCGAACACGACAGACACAACCGAAGACGACGAGGTGCCCAATTAATCATAATAACTGCGCTTGTTTAACCGCACACCACAGTAAACACGTAAACAATCCGATGAAAGACGGGTCACGGGGTATCTGTTCCGGAATCCGGCCACGCCGCCGCGCGCCGTACTCAAGATATCGGCCGTTGGCAGGGAGTTGCGTAAACAAATTAAAACGACAACAATAAATAATTACCTCCTTTACTGAATATAACATAATCTTTAGGTTTATTATTTACGGTGTGTATTATAATAAAGAAGCTTAGATATTTAAAGTTTACAAACACAAAACGCGAACTGAAGCTTATGGCGCTCGATTTGAACGTTAAAAAAAGCAGCAGATAGTAAGATAACACTGCGCAATGAAATTTGGCAGTGTTCTAGTGTAAGTAATCGTATTATTATTTGGCGTCTGTTTATTTAGCGCCCGATTTCATGCCCCTACCTCCCCAACTTTTGTTTTCTTTTGATATCTGCCTTGTTCTCCAACGTTGTTTCTGCAGGAGAAACTAGGTGGTCTGTTTATTGCATTTGTACACAATATTTACGGTCGCTAACAATAAGAATGGAATAAAATTGTGATTGCTAGTACGTTATAACTCCACTGAGTGACGAGAATGACTGTTGTCAGAGAGGGCTATGATTGTGCTGGTGGGGCAGGAGAGGAACAGGGAACGACGGAATGATGATACAGATGTCACAGTTCAAGGCTGTGCTGTGCTCCGTGCAAGGCTGTAGGAAACAAAAAGTGGGAGGGGGAGTGTTATTCTGTCGATGTCGTAATAAGCAAGGGCTGATATTTTTCCTGTTTCAACGTCGGTGCTGCCGCTGCTTTTATTGAATTTGGCAGCTTTTTTTTTTTTTTGCTTTTGAACATTTTTGACGAGGTTGGGTGGATGGTACAATGGGATGTCTTTTTGAAATTATATTGCATGCATGACCTCAATCAATGATGATCTGAACACCTTTTCCCCACCCTTTCAACACCCTTAAAAAAAAAGGGGCGTTGAGGTTGGTCAACACCCTTTTTTTCACGCAAAAAGGGTGGAAAGCTACAAAAAAGGGTGTTGAGATTCAAGAAAAAGGGCGTAAGGGCCTCCCAACACCCTTTTTTCAATTATTTTACGCCCTTTTTGGCCAAAAGGGTGTAAAAAAGTTTAGTGTGTTCGCTGTTGGCAAAAACAAAGTTGCCCCGTGATTAAGTGCAAAGCTTCACAGAAGGGCTGTACCTCCCTAGAGCGTGCGGCGATATGTCGAATAAAGGTCTTGTGCAATTTTCAGGCGCTTGTCACGGGCCTTATTTTGTGTGCGCGGTCGAATCGGCACCAAGAAATTTTTATGGTTTACGGGTGCTGAAATTTAGTGCAGGTTAAAAATGGGGCGCCTTAACATTGCGCGAAAGCGGTAAAGAACTGCCGAGTACCGGTAGGTTTAAATAAAAATTCACGCAAAAACGACAAGTTATGGCAAAATATTTCAACGAAATTGAAATCGATGCTTTTAGCACTTCCCGAGCAAAACTGTATATAACAAGGAGACTGAAACTAGGCATCTATTTTGGTGTCTACGAACAAGAACCTAAACCCAGCTCCATGTTGAGCGCTTGACAAAGACCTAAATAATGAAAATCGATGGAATGGTTGTTGCGGCTGTAAAAAAACTATGTGCTAGCTGTATGCGCTAAAGAAATGTTTATAAAAATAGAAGTTGGTCTTTCTACCCATTTTGAACGATGAGTATTCGCTATACCAAATACGCAGCGTTTTCAAGTGCCCGCAACGTCTAAGAATTGAGTGTCGTTGCAATAGCTGAATAACAAGGTCTTTCGCTACAGATTATTTGTATTTTACGATGTTTTACCTGTAAGCAATGTCTTGTCGATATTAAAACTACTACAAAAAAACAACTCTACAGTGAAGAGACGTTTCGTTCGCGGTGTAAATACGAAAAGAAAAATAAGGTGACCATTTCGCAGACGCAAACTGCCGTAAATTTTATCGATACTGGCTAAGGGCAGCTGTGCATCGCCGCTCAATGGTATACCTGGGAATGAATGAAAAAGTAGATTTATTCTTACACGAAAGGAAGTGCTTAGCGTCTCAGCAAGAATTAACAAAGAAGAATTGCGGCAGCGCGACACGCAAAATTGAAAATTCGCAGGAACCGGAACTCGAACTGTCGTAAAGATTGATATCTTTTGGGCTCGGAATGTTCTCCGAGGAATTCTTTCAGCTGGCTGCTTTTACGAGCGGCGCGTTCTCGCGATGCTTCGATGCACTGTACATGTGTTTGCTTTTTCCCGGCTCATTCGTAATCGCTTCTTCTGCCCCTAGAAGCCCCATCTTCGCTGCTAGCGGAAGTTTCTAGACGAAGTAAGGTCCCACGAGACAAAGAAAAAAAGTTGTATCTGCATACACCGCTTCTATTTTGTAGCGTGAGCTACACTGGCAGAGGTGGAGCAGCTTCCCTTGGCTCCTGGAGAGCCGTGCTGCGCATGCGCGAGGAGCAGCGACGTCTCATGACGCACAGATGGCACGCCGAAGCCGCCTCCACCACCTCGACTGGGTTGGATTGGATTGAATTGGATTAGATTGGATTGGAAATCGTTTTAGCACCACTAAGCATGATAATCGGCTAATCGTAAACAACTTGAAAACCTAAGAATAATCAACTGAACCTTAGCTCACTCTTCGTATATCCTGGCGTAGCCGAGCTAAAGCCCCTGCAATTTTTATGTTATCTGCGGAGAACTATTTGCGTGGATACACGGATTCTTGTAAATGCATAAATATGCTAATTTTTATGATTTGGTTGCTATCTTTCGTGCTAAGACATGTGCCGAACATCGTCGAGGCTACTTTACTCTAGCTTATTGTTCCTGTGAAAACATATTTTCTCCTCTTGTTGTGGAAGGAACAAATCTGAACTAAATGAAATTTCAGAACAAATGTTTCCAATGGTAAAGGCGTCCTTATACGTTCTCACTTGACTTTCTGAAGGTCGTTATCCGCATGCAGTGAACAAGAAATGACATTAACATGCAGAAATATTTCGCTTAGTGGAACAGCAGAAAACGGTGGTGAAGCGATGCCAATATTCTTTCGGGTACCGTTCAAAACACCGTGATCGTTGGGTTATACTTTCGGGTACTTTTGTTACCTAGAGTTGCTACATTTTCCGGTGCTTGAGTCAGCTTTATAAATTTTTGTGCGCAAGTTGGACGTTTACCTCGCTTATTTGAGGGGGAAAATTTTAGAAAGATTTGGCGTGTTATTTCTAGGCTTAGATAAGATGCAATAACTTGCTTTAATCGTGCAGTCTGTGAAAAAGCTAAACATGTTGAACTAATTCTGGCTATTGTAAACCTCAAACTAATGGCGGTGACCATATCCTGTAAAGCCCCAAATTTTGATCTAGTAATACCTATGAAAACAGCACGAACACTTCTATTCGCTTCGCTTAACCGCAGTGTTTGAGGGTACATTTCTCTCGTTGTGATTGCATTCATTGAAGCTGTATTGCAACATTGCTTATCTCCAAAATTTGGGCTAGCGGAAGCGCCGACATTTGTGAACCTTTTGTGAACCTTTGTGAAACTTTGTGAAACTTTTGTGAACCTTTTGTTCACAGAGTTTCAATTTACACGGTAGTGTGCGTCTCTCCATCTCCCCCCCCCTCTCTCTCTCTCTCTCTCTCTCTCTCTCTCTCTCTCTCTCTCTCTCTCTCTCTCTCTCTCTCTCTCTCTCTCTCTCTCCCTAACCTTCTGTGAACCTTTTATTTTGTTCTTGTTAACCTTTTCCGAACCTCTCGTTCACAAATGTTTCGATTTACACGGTGCTATACCGTCAGCACGGACGCCGGACGCCGAAAAAGCCTGGGCTTTAAGGTGCTTCGCCCCCAGTAAAAACGTACCTGAATACGGAATGTTTAGTAAGGTCACAGTTTTGCCAAAAACGACCAAAGCCGGCACAGAAAAACAGAAAGCAATAAACAAAAAAAGTCAAGTTTATTTGTACAGAAATTTAAGCATTAGTATGGGGGCCCAATTCCTGTTTCATTGGCCGCATGGGGCGAGACTGTGCAAAAATGTATTAATTCGTTCAGTTCGTCCAATAATAGATGAGATAACATCTCTCGGTACGTTCGGCAATCTTCTGCTTGAACGGCTTTACTTCAGAAAGGCAGTGTACAAGAAGGGAGTACTACATTGGTTTATTTTCATGGCCCGGTATCTAAACACAAACGTTCTTCAGTGAGATCTGTTCCTGAATTTTAGTAAGATTTGAAATAGTCAAGGCTACCAAAATTCACAATTTCACCCGAGTGTGATAAAAGAGTACTATTTTCTAACAAGAAAAATTCAGACACTTTGGATATTCAGTACTTTCATTCGTGCTGCTTCTAATATGCATCGCGGTAATAGAAAGGGAAGCAATGTTGCGTCTGTACGCAGTGCCTACAGATGGAGAACAGAGCATTTTGGTTGTTGCCACACCATCGTTTATTCGCCTTCTGTTGGTTCGGTCATGTTCCATGTACAAACACCTAGTGTACCGGCCGGGCAGTATCTGTGGTGTGTTACTGATGATATACTTGGAATTAAAATAGACGCTCGGGAAAATAAAAGAGAAAACAGCAACAAAGCTCCCCTTTACAAACAACTTCAGCCCATTCATGCAACACAGACATTGCGCACAAAGAAACAACGACGTAGAACGCCTAACTACTTGGTTTCACGTTTTACAATGAAACGTAAAGGAGGCGCAATTCTGACAGCCTTGTAAAAGTTGAATACACAATTTTACAGCATGAAATAATGTTCCTTAAAGTCGCTTTACTTCTAGAGTTGTATATTTTATTCCTTAAACTCACATTTTTTTTTTGCTCTTTTACGTCAATGTCAAATGGTGTGTCTTTCACCGATAAAAACGGGCTTACACTTTGTCACTCTTGCCTCTTAGGCATCGAGTTTTCGCCGGCCCCGACCTTGGCATTTCAAAATGCAGGCTGACAAATATTTGTGGAGCGGTGGCACATTTCTAATAAGAGAGCCATTAAACCGTGGCGTGCGGTATTAAAAGCTGTGAGCAGAAATATCATGACGTGGAATCCTCGTATCTTGATCGCAATTTCCTGTCTGTTTCGGGCCCAAAACCCAAAAGGGCCCTCAACGAAGTTTATATCACTTCGCACTGTTATGAGAGCGCCAAATTTCGCTTCGTCTTTGAGTGTAACAGCTGCAAAATCTTCTTGGGGGCTTTCGGAGAGACACTGTTTATGCACTAATGCTGCATGTTACCGTCTCTTCCATCGACGCAATCCCATCGTGAATGAAAATGGATTAATGTGTGGCAACTACTCTCAACGTCAACATAGCACGTGTGTTTTAGCAGATCAATGAATGTACAAGTTGGGGCACAGATCCAGTTTTTAGTTACATTAAGCTGCAGCATTTTTGTAAGACGCTGTTTACCTCAGTCCTTTGTATAACTGCTCCACATGCCTCAAGGCTCCGGCTGATCATTTAAGCAATGCTTTTTGTTCTTTTGAGTAAACTTAATGGCCCACTCCGTGTGCTGAGACCCATTCTAAATACGGTCGACGCCGTATGGTACGTACATCCGGGCATTCCCGAGTTAAAAGATAATCAAGCAGCAGTGAAAATTGTTTTTCCTGGATGAAAAATGCTGATTTGTCTGATTCTCCACGAAGCGTGGATTTTACTAATGCTTGAAGGTGCTCATGTCCACTTCAAAATTTCATACGTGATCTACACTGTATTGCGGCGGCAGCAGTGAAAATTGTGTTTCCTGGATGAAAACGCTGATGTGTCTGATTCTTCCGCGAAGCATGGATTTTACTAATGCTTGAAGGTGCCATGTCCACTTCGAAATTTCATACGTGATCCACACTGTATTGCGGCGGCGGTGTTTACACCCCAGACATCCCAAGAACCCGTTGCGTATTTATCTCGTTGATACTTGCAAAGTTTGCGTGAGTATCAGGATAAGTAATTATAGGCACTAATGCCTATGTTTATCATATTGTGTTGGTTTCGTAGTCGCAGAAAACGGAAATTCTCGGAAAAGCGCTGGCCATGTTGTGGTCTATTTCTTGTTAGTCAATGTTTGGTAGCCAAACCTCCACGTGGAAGGCATCCGATGTCAAGATTTGGCAACTCGTCGAAGACAAGGCATATGTCAAATAACGTGGATTTCAGCTTGAAAAGCCTGAGGAAAATGAAGCAGTGGCAAACTTGGGTTCTTTATACCGGTTCTTGTATTTTTTCATGGGAATATATGAAGCTAAGACACAACTCCAAAATTGCATCGAAAATTTTGATATAAAAAAACGCTACTGGAAGTGATCAGACTGCTTATTTTTGGGGAGGAATGTAAGTTACGGTCAGCTAGGCTGCTGAATCTACCAAGACTGGGCCTCCTCTGTCATCAGTCCCGGATCGTATGCGGATTGCCCGAGACATGATCCGGTGCCCAATATTTCCATGTATTCCTATGGGGCTTTCGGTCTCAATGCAGTCCTCGGACTGCCATGAATGTTAAATCGGAAGTTTAACACTATTGCAACCTTTCGTCTACCCCAGATACTGCAAATGGCGAAGGCATAGATAAACCTAACGCATGTAGAATTGAGAAGCTGGAAGTCAGGAACAGATGACGTATATACAAAAAAATGTTTTTACAAGGTATTTATTTTCGGAACCAAATATTCTAACGCAATGAAAATTTTTGAAGCGCCGGTGGCTCTAATATACATAACACCGAAGGAAAATAAGCACGTTGGCTGCAATTACAGAACTCGGGTTTTCTGGGTTTCGTCACAGTCATGCGAGTTTCTTTGTTTTCAAATTTTCAAACTAAACTCGGAACGTGTCTCTTATTGGCTCCATCATGTCATTCTGGTCCGCTTTCTCTCATCATGCACTCAAAGCCTCTGGAATGGTGTTACAGGGCGTTGTTCTCTAAGCCAGGCTTTTGAGAAGGATAAAAAAACATTTATTTGCAGCTAATAATGTTAGATTAAAAAACGCCGGCTATTTAAATAAGGTTTTAGCGCAGAAACTGTTGCCTGCGATGTCAATTGACATGGCCGGTCACAGCTAGGGGGTTGGGCGCTTCTACGTATTTGTCGCCTTCAAATCATGGATAAAAACCGCAATATTTAAAATTTTGTCATTCGTGCAACAACAGTAATAAATCAACATGCACATAAGCAGTAATGTAGGTGTTTCATTGCGAGAACCCAGAAATGTCACCGAAAATAGGCTGGCTAGGGGGCGTTGTGGTGAACGTATTCAATTTTGCAATCAGGGAGGCCGACCTCAAGAAAGCTTAATTCCAGGAATTCGTCATAGAAGCATTCCAGTTAAAACTCAATTTTAGGTGCGGAGTACCTTAGAACCGCACAATGTCCGTCCGCGTCCGTGCTCATAGCATTTACAATCCCAAGAAATCACACAGGCGCCAACAGGATTCGAGTCTGGGTGTGGTAGACAAGACACAGCTAGTTTCAGTCGTCTTACCTATTTGGCTACGACCGTGAGTTAGTACCCGAGAGTCAAACGCTTACTCTCTCACGCTTAACAGTGCGGAGTACCTTAGGACCCAATGTCTGTCCGCGTCTATCCATGCGAGCACCACCGTCAAGCGAAAATCGAGCGAACCTCGATTTGAGTTGTGTGTTGCAGTTTCATTTAGGGGGTAATCAAGGTGCAACTCACGGATCAAATCGAATGACGGTCGGTGCGCGAATCGGATGTCACTCGGGGGCGCAACTTAGATGTCATTCCGAGTCGCCATACTCCGCACCCTCGCCATCATCCACGGAGTGGAGATGCTGCCAATTTTATTACTTCCATTTACTTTCTATCACTTACAATGGTTGGTTTCATCTGCACCATTTTGATAAAGCTTCTTCCATAAGAAAGAAAAAGACATATTTACAATGATAGCGTTATTGTCTCTTCTTTTTTTGCCGAACCTTGGCTGCTTTCAGGGCGCTGCCCAAAACGAGTCCTTTGTATCTACGCGTTGAATGACCTGGAAGGTCTAACGGTGTTAATTAAAGTTTTACTTGCGGCATTTCGCACAGCATCAGGCGCTTATGGGTATATCAACAAGAACTCTGAGCTAGACATGTTGGTACAGATTCATGATGAATAAAACACTCTGTCCTGTGCTCTTTTCTGCCCACGTTTTGTGGCCGCTTTACGTTTCATGAGCTTATGGCTACGTCTGAATATAAATATTGGTACCTAAATGGTCACAACTGGGAGTGAAAACCAGAGAAAAAGAGCAACCTTAGCAACTGGAGTTGTGGTTCATTCCATTAGCCGTCACTTCAACCGCGAGAAAAAGATGTGCCACATCACCGGTAACGAACAAACCCGACTTAGAACAAGTATCACAAAATATTTCATGCCATTCGATTGCTAACATCCTTAGTGGATCGGTGAAATGCTTGGAAACCTCAATACTTTAGCAACATTTAAAACTTAGGAGTTCTGGTTTCTTACTTTTTATCTTCCGTTATGTCCAATTTTAAGTCCGTTTTAGCGATGTTTATCAAAGCGCCCGCTTTAAGTTCTGACATATATATACTGTTCGCGCAATCTACATTGACCAACATATCCGAGTACGTTCAAAATCTCCCCAGAAAGCTGCCACTTTGGGGGATAATATTTATGTAACACGCCCACAAAAAAAACAATTGCGCCCCCAAATCTCTCGACCACGCGCATGCGAGAAGCCACGCGGCGCGAAATTGTCATGCCTCATTTGTTGTCTTCCTTTCGTATAAATTTTCGAGAGCGGTTGCTCTTCTTTTATCTTTCTATTGAGTGTAGAAGTTTCCAAACTCTGACAGCACACGAAGCTCAGCCTGAATTGCAAATGTCGGGGCATTTGCATGCACCATGATCGCGCAAGCGGAGCCTTTCCTTGAATTAGGCGGTCCATGGCGCGCTCCTAGAGTGACCAACAATAAGAAGCTCGAGCGCCGGCGTTGACATGACCAGCTTTGCGCGCGTGGCGTTTGATTTTTCTCCAAAGCGCAAAAACCAGTAGGCTGTTGCTGGGTGCAGTGAGGAAAACTCCTTAAGCTGTAATTGAATGCTCTGCGTCACATACCTCACTTGCAGATTGTGATTGTAATCCTACTGCCTGACCTCCTTACGGTGCCTCACTCTTAATGTATTTTGTGTGCCTCACTTCTTATGTTATGCGTTTGTGTAGTTCCAGCGCTATTACGTTTTTATAGTTGCCCACCTCGGGACATTGTGTCCTTTATTTGGGATGTCAGGTTGTCGGCAGAATGTTTTTTGGACATCTGATGTAAGGTAGTAGGCAACTGCTTATAACATCTTCTGTCGCAACTTTTTTCGTTCAACTGCAAGACGACCGGTAACAAAAACACATAAAAACTGCACAAGGTAAGGCGACCTGAAGTGAAGGCTGGCCGGGTAGGTCATGCGGTTGTGATGGTTCAGTACGATTTAAGCTTCTAAGTTCAAAAGAAGAAAACCAAATCGTTGGTGGGGCTTACAGGCTACATATGCACCTATGTGCTAGTGACCCGGGGAAACCTAAGTTTCTAGGTATTTTTCAGAGGCAGCGCAAACTCTCTTTCCCGCACCGTTTCCTCCTCTCACGTCTCTCTCGGCCGCCATTAGTAAGTGACTCCCGCGAAGCGCGCCGCCGGACCGTTTCGCAAGATGCGAATGTTGCATGATGCGAATCTAGAACTTTTGTCGGTTCGAAAAAAATATAGCACGGCTTAACTTATACCACCTCTTTATAAATTTTCCATATCACGACTTTTCCATACCACCTCTTTATAAATTATCCATATCATTATGTCATCTTGCGCATGCCAGATAACACAATGAAATACACAATCAGGCCTTCAGGTGATAAATATGCACACATTATTACACATATATTCGCACGTTCTAACATTCACAACTTTTTGTTTTTCCAGAAAACAGTTTCTGATTGGAATGCAACCCCCCCCCCCATGATTCCTTTATGCATGTCATACCGAGGTTAATCTGTATACATAAGTTGTTCTCGTGGGTTAGTCTGCCTCTTTGAATTTTGGTCGCTTGTTGTTTTTCAATATTGTCTTGTGAAATAGAAATTCTGTACCGCAGTGTATACAAACGGGATAACCGTATCGCCTTCTCCTGCATGGATTATGCTTGGTCTGCAGTATGCGATAAATAAATAGTATAAATAAAAACATTCTTGCGGAGATCTTATATAGCCGGCGGTGTCCTTTTATGAAGATCGCCCTTAGGCGCAAATGTCAGTGGGCAACGCGGACGAGTGGTGCCTCTTGTGCACTCAAAAGAAGGCATAATCTTAGCAATCTCTCTTCATGGTCAACAAGTACGACACGAGAAGATTGTTGAGGAGATACGGGATCATGTCCGTCGCATATTCGCCACCTACCCTTCGTGACATTGTTGGAATAAATGTTTTCTTTCTCCCTTTCTCTCTTCTCTCTCTCTGAATGTCTTACTGTCTCATCTAGAACGGCCACAGGCCCATTCAGTGCTACGCATTTGTATTCTTACTAGAGCGGCTGGAACTGTTGCTTGTACATATCTTGCCCCCCTTGTCCCTCTTTGATCCGGAATTAAGCGAGCCTTTTTCTCACTTGCACGACCCAAAATATCCTGTCAATACTTACTTTTCGCTTTTTATGTAGGGGCTGCTCGAATAGGGTTGAGTATTTTATTCAGATATCAATCCTGCCTGAAGGCATCTACCCAGAACCTTCCTACAAGGCCACTCCCGATCTTTACAAACTTTGCGTGACTTTATTTGGTCGCTCTTTTCTCTTCGGGCTACTGTTTTCTCTTCGATGCCTCAAGTACATTAAGGCAGGCATAAGTCGATAAAAGTGAGTAATAAAAGTAGACTGATATGGTCTTTGGTACCACTCCTTCGTACGGATTTGAGCGTGCGGTAGTGGTATTTTCGCGTACTTACCACTTATTCTTGGTGGTAACGGAAATGGTGCATGGTGAGATAGACTCTTTTGAACAACATGCTCACCTGCCACGAATAAGTTGTTGCCACCGTGTACCATGTTCTTGCCGACGCGCACGTCGTGGAAACGTTTGGTCGAGTTCAAACATTGCAGGTATACGTTGCTAGTTCATTCTGAAGGGACAAAGCCCCTTTTTGGACATACATTAGCGTAGGCCAATTGCGCTTTGTAGCCTTTTGGGTTCTGTATATTTAGCTGAGTTCTATGAACAACTTTGAATTTTTCAGCGCTCACGAAGCAAGACACACTAATTTGTATGCAAATGTCTTTCGAGAAAGCACTTACGGTTTCTTGACCGCATAGGCCGAAACGCGAGATGTGCATTTTGAATTCAACGTATGACCACGAGTATTGGAATCGCTATCAAAACGTGCATTCTAAAGATTGTTTTCGGCATGTTTACTTACCTTGTGTTTAGCTCATTTAGATTTATTAAGCATTCGCTTTCCTAACCTTGATTCTCCCTGAGAGGTATTTACACCTACGGTATTGCTCGATTTATCCAGGCAAACGTCTTGATCTCCTCTGCCCATCAGTTTTTCTGCCACCACATGTCCGCTTTCCTTCTCTAGGGATCCACTCTGTCATCCTTAAATCCTTCCACCGGCAGTTACCGAGTTGAGCGTCCACTGTGCCTGTTGAAGACACCACGTGCATACGTTTGCCTCGATGGCGTCAGAAACGTACTGGTAAAATGTTTACAAGCGACTCCCCGTCCTGGCGCTCGGCCCTGTTGTGGCGCTACAAAGATTGGGAAGTTCATTCAGCTTATACAAAAAATCGCCTCTATGGAACGGGGCGACCGCAAAAATCCAGAAAACTTTGGCGGGAGTAACTGTGATTCTCTTGTGTATGTTCCCGTTAGGAAGCATGGAACGTGGGACCACCCAATGGCTAGGAGAGGTAACGTACCCCTGTAATCCAGCGTGGGAGGAGGCCAATACCTGGGGGTTGTGATCGGCCCCTGTAATCCAGCGTTAGACGAGGCCGGGGTGTTAGTGTTGCGAGGGAACTACTGTACCTATGCTTATATATAGAGAAAGACAAAAAAAATTTTATTGTGTGACTGGGGTTAGGGCAGCGTGGTGGCCGCCGGTTGGAGGTCGCCGGCGGCGATGGCAGGTCGTTCCACCAAGGCGATCTCAATGCCCGGGTCGGAGCTACCCAGCGCACCCTCCCAAAGCTCGGCACGGGTGATTAAACAACAGGGATTGGAAGGACAGACCCACATAGAGTGTGGAAGTGTTGCGCGCTCGCCTTATGCGGGGCAATGAGGTGAGTGGTATAGGGAAGGGCATGTGATGGAGCACCGCCCTGCGGGGAAAGCAATGAACCTGCAGAAACCGCCAGGTGCTTGCTTGCTCGTGGCTGAGCTGGGAATGCGCCGGGGTTCATTTTTGGTGGGCCGGGTGGTAATGCGTGAGTATATCACGATACATAATTAGGCGGTCTCCGACTGATCAGGCCCTGTGGTAATGAACAAGGCTGGCACTCGCTCGGATTGTGAATCCTCGAGCCGCGTCGTGGGCCGCCTCGCTCCCCTCTAGTCTCGAATACAACAGGGTACATAGCATTTCTACCGGGGAAGTTGGGAAATTTAGAGCTATAATTTTGAGTGCCAGTCGCGAAATGAGACCACAGGCGAAATTTTGACCGGCCATCTTTGATTCATAAATTACAATCGCGGGGATCGGCCTTTGTGACAGGGTGAGTGCAATTGCAGCCTCTTCCGCCGTGACAGGGCAACGTGTGCAAACTGTAAGGGAACATGACGGGGTGTCGTCCGGCCAATTAACGATTGCCAGAGCTTAAGCATCATGGTGACGGTATTCTGCCGCGTCCACGTATAGGATATCCGGCCTCACAGGTTGGCGTCGCTGCGGAGCCTTCGCTTGTTGCAGTCCACGGCCCACATGATACACAGGGTGCATGTTGCGTGATACAGGACGGACGACAAGTCGATCGTAAATAGCGCGAGGAATGACGTGGTGGATTTTTGAGTTGGCAATGTAGGAGCACGAATCCCGTGTCCATCTAGGATGGGCGGACCGGTTGATGCAGTGAATTAGCGTAGTATTTATCTGTCAGGTGCGCGTCCACAAGCTCCTCGGCAATATTGTGGATACCCAGACGGTGTAATACGGCATTGGAAGCATACAGGGGTGTTTCAAGTGCCGCTGTGGGCTTTTCTGATGAGGCGATTTTCTGTTACTCAGTAGCACTAGCATGACCCTGGGGGAAGGAGTATATTATTCTGCTGATCACGAAGGCCCGAATAAGTTGCAATCTCTTATTCTCACACAACCCATTTCGGCGCTTGGCAATTCTTTTCACGAGCCCCATTGTGTGGACGACATGTTTGGTTAACTGGGGTACAATTTATGTATTGGTTCGATTACGTAGTATGAAGAGCCCGAGAACTTTTAGTGCATGAACTTTCGGGACTGAATAACCCCTAATAGAGATGGGGAGATCTGACGTTGTGCGGGCTGCTCTTTTGGGTGGTAAGACGAGCAGCTCGGTCTTGCCAAGTGAACATGTAAGTGCCACTAACTGTGCTAGTTTAATTACAATTTTTCACCATTTCGCAGGGTCTGTGCAATGTGCGCATCACGTCCACCTGTCACTGAGAGAGTAATGTCATCGGCGTACATACTGAAGCGCCGATAGAGAACTTTCTTTAGTTCTTTGGGGATATTTAGCAATGCCATGGTAAAGAGCATGGGGGATAACACAGACCATTGCGGCGTACACATGGATGGCAAATTCAAGGCGTCTGTTTTGATGTGTCCGATTTGGAGGATTGCCGTGAGTACCGTGAGAAAGCTGCAAACATAGTTGTATGTGCGCGGTCCAGGTTTACAGGTTCTAATCCGCGCAGGATGGCGGAGTGTGAAACTCTATCAAAAGCCTTAGTGAGATCCACGGCCAAGATGGCCGCCGAGTCGAGGCAACAGCGGGGAGTTATCACTTCGCGGGATAGCTGAAACAGGACATCCTGTGGGGATCAGCCGGGACGAAAGCCAATCATAGAATCTGAAAGCGTGTTTGTGTAAGTGAGATGATTGGTGAGACGCGTGAGGATGACGTGTTCGAGGACTTTTCCCAAACAGGAGGTGATGAAAATGGGCCGGATATTTTCAATGGAAAGTGGCTTTCCCGGCTTGGGGATGAAGGTGGCTTTAGCGAGCTTCCAATCTTGAGGCAAGGTTTCCTGCTTCCAGCAATGATTAAAGTAGACAACGAACATGGTTGGACACGGGCATATTTTTGTTTGCTACAATGACAAAAATGGTTCTGCAGAACTTGCGCCCCGGAGACCTCAATCTCCATGAGGTTCCCGCCGGGAAACGGCGGATCCTCCGAAAGGGGGATGCTAATCTGGATCACCCAGCGTTGCGAGGCACAAGGCTCCGAGGTATAAATCTGTCGCAGTTAGCACAGGACTTTCATAATTGGAGACCTATGGGAAAGGCCTTTGCCCTGCCGGGGGAGTATACAGGCTGATGATGACGATGATTATGATGCTTGAGCTGGCAGTATCGAATGCTATAGACCACCAACAACGTAACGCCATTTTCCACTGCTTACTGTGAACAAGCCCTGAGATAGGCAGTGTTTAGTTTCTAAGTATAGTATTGGCTGTTTCACGAAGACAGCTGCGAAAGTCTTCCGCGCTTCATTTAAGAAAGAGACATGTTGGCAAAATTCCAAACAGCCAGCCATTTCAAGAGCAAGAAAACGCAAAAAATTGTCAAAGTCGAGTTGCAGAAAGACAGCGTAGTGATATATTAAGAAAGGTAAACAAGCCGGGCAGAATAATATTTTCACAGTTATTTTGCTGCCTTACGAAACAAGCGCAATAGTACTGTTAGTACTGAGCGGAATTAGATGCACTGTTTGGGTACATAAAATTGCTGAAAGTAGGCAATGTGGGCTTTGCTTTGCGGGGTGTGATGGCCGGAACGTAATAGGCTGTGCATTCCGTATTTCTGCGTCTGTTCCCAAAACATTTTCGTTGTGTTCACGTGCAGATTCACAAAGCCGTATAGAAGCTGCTTACTCAAAATCTGTTTGCAAATATAGTTGTTGCTCCGCAGCGGAAAAAGTGTTGGCCTTGAAACTGATGTTTTGCAGAGGGCTGATGTAAACAGCGTGGCTTCCAAACTTTAGTACCGCGCTTTCTGCTTTTTCACTTTTTTTTTGTGAGGTCGTTTTGTCTGGAACAATTTTTTGGTGCCTGTGGGGCCACTTGGAGAGTATTTGCGCCCGCGTGGAAGCAATAACGACTCTGTACCAGGAAAGTTTCATACGGATCCGAATCCGCATACGACGCAGTGAATTTGCACCTCGATAGAGGCCAATATGCCGCTTCTCTGACTTCCTAATGGAGAAAGGTTTCGTCGTTGCGCACATTGGTGCCAAGTTGATTTGCCGGAGTGCGTTTTCACACTACGTTCGTGAGGTCTGACAACCAAAGCCCCTAAAGCAACAACTTTATGCTGCTGCTCTGTTACCAAACTTTTCCAAATGGGCGCCTGGTAACGCTCGGCTAGTAAATGGGAGCTACTGCTGACGTCACAAACATGTCTCTTTTATCGTTTTGGGGCGTTTGTTTCCGCAGTGGGAACGGGAGTTTGCAACCGACAACCTACGCAACCTACTCAACGACCTACTCAACCTACTGAACCCACTCAACGATGCATTCACAGGTTGACTGAGTTATAATAATTTGTGTGGCGCTCACTGGAGCCACGTTATTCTATAAATACTTAATTTAAAGCATGTAGAAATTTTGAGCCGTGCTGCTTCAAGTTTTATTTAGAATTTTACGGCCGGAACACTCTTTCTTTATTGGTCGATTCGGTGCGTCCACCGCCACGTCTCAAGCTTATCAGTACACTGACGAGATGCAGGTTGTTTACTGTGTGTGTGTCACAATTATCACCATAGGTCCCGCAACTTGGTACAAGGTGTACAATATTATTTTATCCCTATGGGGTTAGGACTGGGTATTTATGATTGAACTTTACAGTGATAAATACTTTAAGCCATTTAATATATAATAATAATGAATTGAACAGCACTTAGGTTTAAATTCACAGCGTTTTCCAAGTTATCCTTTAGACCCCTCCTAGGCGAGGTCATTGCGCTGGGTCGCTTTCACACCGCCGGTAACCGTAACAGCGAACGATCCTCCCGTTCTCACTCTTCATCAAGCGCTCTCCTACTTAAAATTATTTTTTACCGCCTTGGTGAAGGGCTCCTGGAGCGACAGTATTGCCGGTGTCTTCCTGGGACCGCACGTAACGAGCACGCTTCAATCGCCTTCGACGTTTCATCGTCATCGGCAGCGGCGTGCGTCAGCGAGTCTCGGCGGGCCGGGATACAAGCAGCGCACAACCATCCAAGGAACGTGCATCGAGTTCATCTTCAGCAACTTTAGGGTTCATCCACTACAACAGCCCTTGATTTTATTTACATTTGGCAGACCATAAGGCGGTCATAATAAAAGCGGAACGCCAACGAATCTTGAGGTTACCTACGTTGAACATGATGATGATAATGCCTCAATAAAGACAAACGCAAACCAACGTACCACGTCTCTATCTCTCTTTCTTTAATGCCTCTCCACTCTACCACCCCTCCCCCCACTTCGAAAAAAATTACTCCATCTTCCCATAGGGGAACCCTGACTAGTATGCGAAGGAGCCATGTGGTCAACGCAATTGCCCATTTCATAGTTCCGGTAAGTGAAAAGTTTGGTAGTTACCATGGAAAACAATCGGTAAATATAACGGTAGCTACGTGCCTCAACCTAACGGAAACGACGAACTGAAAACTAATGGGCACTTGAATCCACCCCATAGCTGCTTCGCATACTATTTAGGATTCTCCTACGGTAAGGTGGTGTAATTTTTTAGGTTTTACAGGCGCTGAAGACTACTGACGAATATTACGCAAACACTACCTGAGAAGGATATATGGGCATAATAAATTAGGTATTAAACTGCAATGCCACAAAAAGAATTATGAAATATTTCATTTGCATGAAATGAAGCTATGATAAACGATGCAGTCTTTCTTGCAATATTACAGGTTTCTTTTCATCTCATGAAATGCAGATGCAGGTCAGTGGGTTTGAAAAACTGCTTAGGGCTTTTTCATAGAACAATGTCATTCTTTCGTTGTCCAAGATGTAAAGCTCGATTCCCGACATTTCCACATGCACCGGAAATGTCCCGAAAAGACTGAAGCGTTCAATGGATTACGTTGTAAGCAGAAATGCAGCAACGTTACGAATTTTCATATCTACCAAAAAAAATGCATCTTTTTTATATTGCTGTTTACCCTAATTAAGCAGCAGATTTGTTATCTTATATTCATTTTGAATACAAGAAGCCTGAAAAATATGAAAAAGTTGCTGCATCTTTATACTGATTGCAACTGAAATTTAGAGCATTTTTACGCCAGACCATCCCTCTAAACTATTTGTCGTCTTAATACAAACTTTGCATCATTGTGGTAAAAAAATTGCTGCCAAGTCTCTTCATGGCGACGACATTTTCTCCAAGGGGCAGGGGCCTTAATTGCTATAAACCCTTGCATTTCCCCGCTTCATTGTAACCTGCCCTTTAAATGCATTACCAGTTCTGCTGTTCACCGCTACGTTTTGCTGGCAAACATTGTTAAGTTGACGAGAAAAAAGCCCAGGTATAAGGAGAAACGAAAGTGAACTCGTCAAACTTCTTTTGGTGTTTTCAAAGCGTAGACGCGTTCAAATACTATTCTTTCCATTGTATATCGGGTAGCTAGAGCATTATTTAATTTGAAATGCCTAAAATACATTGCGACGTTAGTGGCATGCACAACAACATTAGCAATGACAGGACATGACGCGTTTTCTTCTTGCAACATTATTAAACGACATCCAATATTTTAAAGTTTGCGTATGCGCACTTGCGCGATTGCCAATGTCATTATAAAGAATTCCTTTCTACTTCTAGCAACGAAACAGTGTGTCCGAATGAATTTGTTGTGGTTTCTTTTAGGCTAGTTGCTCACACCACTTTTGGTGTCTGTTCAGAGCAGCACACACATGGCTTCCGACGTTATCTGTGATCGCTCCTTGGCGAATGCTTAGGAATCGCCAATACATGCAATGTTCATGTTGATGGCTGAAGAAATGGGCCAAAAATATTTCTGGCCATAGCAATGGAGCAAGGTAACATTTTTAAAGACGGTATGCTTGTTGAATTTTCCATTAGACAAGACATTTTTTATTGTTGCGAAAATTCACAGCGCTAGGGCGCAGTGTTTATATAAAAGAGTACATTGTGGAAACGCAAGTGTACGCAACACTCAGTGAGACCACCAAAGCAGAGCACAAGGAATTTTATTCTCCAATTTCCGATAAGCAGCTTGGGTGCAGCTAGTGCGAGCCATCGCTTTTATGGAATTCCGTAAGTGCGAGTTATGATAATTGACGTCGTTACCGGTTTTTTTTTCGTGCAGCGCGAGCACCGGTTTGAGCAGTTTTACCAAACATCAAGACGTAATTGTTTCGCTGTGGCATGAAAATATTTTATTCCTGGATCGCAACAAAAAACAATCAGGCGAGAGTGACATGGGAAAAAACCGCTTGAGTGTTAACAAGTATGCGACGTATATGTTGTAAGAAATGGTAGTAGGACATAAAGCCTAAATTTTCGACTACAGCTTCATCGATAATGACTGGCAGAAGAACTGGTATAATTTGGGAAGTGAGCAAGCCAGACGTCACGGCCGCAATCTCCCACGTTTATCTGAGTTTTATAAGTGATTTTATCGCCATATTTACTTAGGTTCCAGGTAGTTTCAGGTACGTATTTTCTACTTAATAAGAATAAAAATAAGATTTGTCTCTCCCCGCCGTTTAGTTTCAGTAGGTATGCAAGGGCTTTATCATCCAGGGTTTTTATCGATGGGTTTCTAATAACACGAGAGCGGAGAAAAAACACCTGCCAGAGTGCCGGGTTACTGCCTATTTTTCTGTCTGAAAAAAAAAAAAGACTTTTTTTCATGACGTTTCGTATATGGGAAACACTGCCCCAAGGGCATTGGGCGCGCCTCGAGCGAAGGTGAAATCATCACAGAGACAGATACGGAGTGCACGGAGCTCAAAAAATCTTCAGCCACCGGTAATCAAAACGGCACCAACCGTATAAAACCTGCCTATTTGCCAAAGTCGTTTTCCTGGGCCTTCGAGTATAACCAGGCCATTCTCATGAGCAGTTTCACGGCGAAGTGTATTGCTATTGAGGCTTGTGGTATTTGGTCTTCATGGAAGCGATATGGCTCACCTGAGATATGCGATCATTCACAATAGGGTGGGGTTTTTGTTTTGGCAAAGGAAAACTGCTTGCTCAGTCCGAGGGGTAATATTTGTTATATCCAGGAATGGCATTTACAAAGTCATATATATTCACAGCCACCTGAAAGAGAGTGCTCATTGCGGGTTCGGAGCATCTAGACAAAATAACGCTTATAAGCACGCTATAGCTTCTAAGCGTTGTTCGCGCCTACGCTTGTATCATGCCGCTATGTCTTAATAACGGTCTGAGTGAGTTACATCCAAAACACAGGTAAAAGAGAGAGGTTGTACAGTGATTGAAGACGCGCAAGGGAAGCTTAGTTTACAGGTTCCAGAAACTTAAAATCGCATGAGGACGGAAATTGAGAAAAGAAAGTTGCAGAATGCCAATCCTTAGTGCGGCTAGTAGTGTGATTATTTGGCTAGCAGCGGAAGGCTATCTTCAACAGCAAAAGGCTTGGTGATTAGGCGATTTTGTACATAATCATGGAAATGAAAACACTGCGGGAGATTGGGCTCGATAAATAAACGAAGAACATTTGGACTCACCTATAAAGACATGTCTTTATTGTGTCGGAACAAGCTTTATACAAGTGGGGCAACCCTTCGCTGGCCTCCGTCTGAAGCTCAAGAACGCACAGCACGAAAACATGGCTACGGCTTATTTATTTATTTATTTGCAGTACTGCTGACCCCAGTTCAGGGGTCGTAGCATATTGGAAAGAAGAGTGAACGACGCATATCAAGTGAACAACGAGAATAAAAAGTTTAAAAGTTGAGTGGGCTTTCAAATTTGGTAATATCAGTTTGTTCCACAACGTGACTTTCAAGGTTATACCATTCATTCACTGTTCTTAGAAAAAACGAATACTTAAAGACATTGTTTTTCACCTGGAGCGGGGTTAAGTTCAGCGAGTGACGGTGGCAGGATGAATGACCTGAAGAAAAATACGTCAATTATTGAAGCGTATCGCTTTTGAGAAGGTTCTTCATAATTTTAAAAAGAAAGTGTAGGCGGCCTAATTTATTTGTGTCAGCAAAGTTCAATAAACCAGCCTCGACTGTCAGTTCGGAAACGTAGGCGCGGCCATAACAATGAAAAATAAAACGGACTGCTTTATTTTGTACACGATTTAATTTAGAAAAGTTAGCCGCCGTGAAAGGGTCCCGAATTACATTTCCATAATCGAAAAGGGGTAACACGATGCTCTTATAGGATAGTAATTTTATGCTTGTTGGAGCACTTCTGAGAGGCCTTTCAAGTAATGAAGTGTATACATTGATTTATTAGCAACGTTTGTAATGTGTTTATCCCAGTGCAAGTTGTTACATATATGTAAACCAAAATATTCATATACAGTTACCCGCGTGAGCACGTTGTTATCGGCTGTGTAATAAGAAAGAAGGGGTTGCTTCTTGTTTGTGATTGACGTAACGGCTCAGCTAGCACCGGATATGCAAAGCGAAAGCTTTGATTGCTTCTTTCTGGGTTTCACTTCATTAGCATTTCAGTAAGCAGTAATTATAACACTATTCTTCCAAAGCCTGCCGTCATCACGTGCGATCCAGCTAGGGAGAGCCCTCGCGCACAGCCGACAGTCGTGGAGACGCGCGATAACTTGCCAAGGATAAGGTGCAGCTGCGGTCAGATGAAGGTCAAATTTGTTGCGACCGCGAAACCACTCGACGAGATTAGTAAAGCTACGCTATAAAAGGGGAAAGTCGGCTTTCCGAACAGACTGATCAGAATAACAGCTTTCTTCTTTCTTCCTTTCTTTCTTTTTTTCTCTCCTTCTTCCTCTCTGTATTTTTTATTTCTCTCTTTGCTTCTTTTATTCTTTCGTCCTTTTCGTTCCTTTTCCTTCTTCTTTCTTTCATTCGTTCTTTCTTCCTTTCTCGTTTTCTTTCTTTCTCTTTTTTCTTTTTTTGTCCTCACAACCGCTCTTATTTTCTTCTTTCTTCTTCCTTCCCTCCCTCTCTCCCTCTCACTCTCCCTCCCCCCATCAAATGACGTCAGCAGCAGATGATTTCACTGCTAAATTCCAGCCATAATGCTAGCCGCCAAAAAAGTTAACATAAAGGGAAACCCTTTTCCCGGTGCTAATTTAGAAGACACGAGAGCAAACATTAACGCTGTCTGTACAAAAGGAATTGCAATCTTCCGTTTGTCTATCCACATAGCCACTGATAACGAAGATGAACGTAGCGTAAAAATGGATAAGCAATGCCCTTAAGTAGGATGCCGGCATGGTACATTCCACGGTAAAGGACGGCCTGAACGTAATGAAATAAATTAAACCCGAAATCATGCTGCATCCCCGACGCGTCTAAGCCGACTGAGGCAACTGCAAGGAACAATCAAGAGTGCAATTTCATTTTTATTTCTTCGCTTCCGCTGACATCGATTTCCGCAGACTTCGCTGACATGTATTTCAAACCCAAATAAAATAACACTTCATCTACTAGATTCGTCTATACAAAAAAGAAGGCTCTTCCGCTTCACCCCGCAGGATATCGGCCTTCTTGATATCGTCGGAGTATCACTTGTTCCGCTTTTAACCATTTTGTGGTCTCGCCAAACTAAAGGTTTCCTCCTTCTCCTTCGGTATTGTCCTTTTGAATCCGCTCCTAAGCCCCCAAGCGTGCAAGCCGTCGCTGTCAGCAATCAAACTCGTTGAAACTTTTCCGGGCAGCGTTAAGTAGCTGATGTTGTATTAGGATTAGGGTATTTGTCTTACTGTTGTTGAACATTTTGTAGAGCTTGCTAGTGGGACCGAGGTAGCAGCTGGCGCCACGGAAACAAATGCTTGGAATTCGCGTTGAGTTTCATTTTTTTACGCGCTTTTTTTAAACTTCGCGTTTTTTCTTTCAGTCTTTTCTGCAGCAGCCGGCGGTTTCTGCTACTTTTTCTGCTTCAGCTAGCGGTTTCTGCTACTTGCTTTCTTCAAGCTGATTAGCTTTTCCCAATTTATAACGATATCTCATCAGGAAGGGGACGAACATGAATACTTGTCAAAACATTCCGGCTCGTTTTCTAAACTTTTGGGCTTGATATTAGGAAGCCAAGTTTCTCATTGTCAGTGTTGAAAGAAAAGTATCATAAGCTAGTTCTTGCGAATACACTTTCAAAAAAAAATGTGGCAACGTCCCGAACTTTCCGGGCCAGGGAACACGAAGTGGCGCTACAAATGCTAACGTGAAAAAGATGACTTCGTTCCTGTTACTGTCGAGCGCTCACCTCTCCTGCAAGACCTACGTGGTGCAGCCGACAGCCTGTCACGTTTGCATTGACCTCCTTCTGAAGTACAATTTTAATTGTGTAATGACGCTATAATTATACACTTCAACTTTTTTACATGAAAAGAGGTGTCATTTGCGTCACAGCGGCAGGCGTCTTTGCCCACCGACCCTGTACATTTCCATTTTTTAACACAGCCGGATTTGCTGTCTCATAATTTTTTTCTATGTGGCAGTTACTTTGAATGAAATACCAAAAGCTTATTTAAACTCTTGTAAAGGAAATCCTTCATATCATAATTGTTCGAATTAAACCCACGTATTGGCTGAGGAACACAAGATAAATCCCGCTTGACTGGTGTCTGTAACGCGTAAGTTGGACGCGGCTAATGGTTGGCTATACGTTCTAGGCTTCTAGTAAATTTAATTACGAGAATGCGTAACTGATTGTCACTTTTAAGTGGTAAGACGTCTAAGTGCTGAGACGGCTCTACCGGTATAAGGGATTCATTTAATTTTCTCGGTTACGTAGTTCAAAGCGATGTTGCAAATTGCGTTCTGCTGTCTATAGAGGCGCTTCCACGGGAGAGAAACGGACATCCCCGCGCTTTCCCGCGTGCGCTTTCCACTTACGCACGCCCGAACACAGACACGCGCAGGCATGCACACACAGACGCACACTCTGCACCCACAAGCAATCACGCACACGCACACACACGGTGCTCACAAATGCACTCACGCCCGACCGCACACACACACACGCAAGCACACGCATGCACACACAAGAACGCGCACACGCTGCACACACACGCACTCACACACGCCCGCACATTCACACACCCACGCACGCACCGACTAGCACACACACGTGCTACACACACACGCGCGCACTCAAGTACGCCCGCACAAATACACACGCACTAACGTACGCACGCACGCCATGCACCCACACGCTGCGCACCCACGTACTTACGCGCACACACACGCTCACGATGCAAACACACGCATTCCCGTGCGCATGCCCAAACACACATGCTGCAAACGCACGCATCGATGATTTTTAAGAGCGCTCAGGACATGCGCCGCCGCATATATTTTGCTCCACAGTATCAATACGTGTTCAAATAAAAAATATATCGTCATCCTGATCACCACGGTGTCTGTTTTTTGTATTTCAAGCTTGGAAGTGCCTATTTAGTTACAGCCAGTTTAGCTGGTCTTTCATCCTTTTTTTAGGCAATATTTGCTTTTAATAGATATGTTAGGAAGATATCCGATATCTGGCGGCGGTTTAATGCCTGTACTAGCGGGAAATGCCATCGTGTTCCTACGGCCGTCTTTCGATTCATTTTTTGACGATTGGAAATTGGAAGACAATTGGCAACTGTTTCCCACATTAAAAAAAGACGATTTATTTTACTGCGCGCCGGGCATGATCATATAAGCAACTTCAACTACTCATTCTATTAGTGTCAACAGTGGCTTCATTGATTGGTGAGATACGTCATAGAAGATATTGGAAACGATCGTTAATCAATACCCTCTAGAAAAGATGAAAGGTCAAACTGCTGCTTCATTTTTCTCCCTTAGATTGTTGATTTATTTTTAGTATTGAGGTCTTCGCATGAACGCTTCAATGCATCAGGAGGTGGTTGGGGTATATCTGGTTCAAGTCAAGCCATGGTTCGTGTAGCCCATCAACGGCAAGATTACGTTGATTGCCACGTACAGCTACGTTGACGATGATGATAGGTTACGGCACCAGGGTATTCTGGCCAAAAAGTGCCAAGTACAGTATGCTCAACGTAAACTAATCAGAAATAAAACGCTCGGGTGTAGAGGCCAACGTAAACGAGGTATAACGAAGTTTGGAAAAGCGCCAGTTTATGATACTAACAATACATTACCTAAAGTTGACAGTAGACTTCTGCGAGCTTACGTATGTGACGGAAAGTTGCAATTCCGCTTCCCAGTGGTCCATAAAACTCCCTTTTAAAGAGCATGGCCTTTCTTGTGCTACTTAAACCCAGACAGTTTGGTATCTCTGTCTGTCTGTATCTCTCTCTGTCTGTGACTCGATTCAGCCAACCGGCCAAAGTGAAACGAAGTCTGCGCGATTGTCTTATAAGCTCACCCCAAAATCTAAACGTCTAGGTACGGTTTATATGTTCATACTTGTCAACATTGTTGAACAAGAACAAGACATTAGGCAAACATAAGACACAAAATTAACACACAAGGGTATTCACAGGGCATCATTATAAAAAATTCATAGATGCTTGTTTTTCGTAAAATAAAATTCTACATTCCTTGCACCACAAAAAATTCACACTTTCGCCTGCTGTCGCCAGCGCCATTACAGCTTCTGGCGGAATTTAACGAAATAAAGCGGCAACAGTTAGGAATAGGTTCCACTAGAAAGGTTCCACGTTCGGTTTGGTATGCACGTGGACTAGTGCGACGCGTTTCTATATAAGTTTAAGTAGGGCGCCTCGATTAACGCGCGTCTCCGCCGTACGGTAGCGCTGGCGTCGAGGCACCCGGTCTGGAGCAGTGGAACGTGATAGCTTTAAATTTACTTGAGCAAAGCTTTAGCGTGTTTACCTTTCGAGGAGCGCGACGCCAGAGCAACAACATGAGAGGTGAGCGGGAAAGCAAAAGGAGGCATTTACTTCACAAATGTCGACAAAGACTATCGTCATTTGTCGACATTTGCAACGAAAAGAGCAGATACACGTCCAATCTTTTATTGCGCGTAAGTTAACCCCCTTTCCAGAGCCATTTTTACATAGCAGTATAGGTGAAACTGTACACCTTGCGGTTTCTGCATCATACAACATCCCGCAGCACCTTTTGAGTATCACGCTTACAAAGGTTTTCTAATTTTAGGCGGGGAAGGGCAAGGAGGCTTCGCACGACAGTGACGTATTACGGGTGGAGTGACGCAAGAGAGAACAGCACTGAAAACACAGGTTTAAATTGTGTACCGCAAGATAGTATTCCAGTGAGGCTTTTAACCAAACTGTTGACGGACAACAATTGCCGAGCAGTGTATGTTGGCTTTGACTTAACAGTGCGGCCGTGAATATCTCAACCAAAAACTGTGAAGTCGCAGAGACATCGGCAGAAGGTGGCAAGAAAGTCGCTCCTGGTTTAGCTGCTTTCGAGAAAATATTTTAGTGTTGTTTTAAGTTTGCTATAGCATTGGACCCATTATAATAAAATCAAGCTAGTTTTTACTACCTCCAACGTGTAGATTGTCGTTTTGGCTTTTTTAGGCTTCAAATATGACGAAACGAAGTGGCGCTAGCGTTCGGTGATAGCTGCGTAATAGAATACGCTTCAAACAAGCCTCCCCTACATCACGGTCAAGTATTGTTTTTAAAACGCAAACGTAGGCCTAATAAATGCTTTACGTCATTTGATTTAGCTGTGCATGTTAGAGACAACTGTTGTGCCATCATAAGTAAATAACCCCGTAGTTGAATATTTAAACGAAGCACGTTAACACTAATATCGTATATATCTAGAGCTTATCAGGGCGATTCATTAATGTCTCAGTCGTTGTACCAGAGAGAAAAAGAAAACGACGAAATTGGAGAAGGATCACGAGAATGGTAATTAGAGTTCACGATCGCCCCACTGGACGGACATACTTCTCAATATCAGTGCTTTCTCTAATTAGATGGACTGTGTAATGACTATTTCGGTGGCACAAATATGAAAGGGATAAGAAAAGCGCTCTACCGCGATCGAAGAGGCAGGCACTCGCTGCTGGTGAACCAACCATTAGCTGACACATACGGAACCATTACTTCGAGAAGTTAGACGGAAGGACATGCCGCAGTGAAAACGAAAACATCGTCACCACAAAAAGGCCAAAACTAGACAGCCTTGTCATTAGACACAGAGTATCACATGCATTGAAGAAAAATGTGATTGTCGCTTATTATTACCCACCACAGTTTGTACGTGTCTCTTTGTATCCCAACACACAATGTTGTTTTTAGCGAGAAAACTACACAGCTCACTTGCTCGGCATCACGTAGGGCATAGCGCATGTGTACACGTATCCATAGAACGCCATCGCCATGAACTTCCGCATTATTAACGAGTGATGGCCCGCTTCTCCACAACTTCGAGGAGCTGAATGAAGATACGAATACAAAGCAGAATGAAGAGAGAAACTTGGCACTTATTGCTATTAAACAGTTCTGCAAAATTCTAGGCCCTTAGTTAAAAACTCAGCAAAGGGTGTTGTTGAGATTCCCTATGCCTATTAGATGCAGTTGTCGATGCGAAAACAAGAGAGCACATGAAACTTCATTTACCTGTTAATATGACCGGGAGATTACGAGTCCTTGCTCGTGAATAACTGTTGGATTTAGCAGCCTACGCAAGAGCCTCGTCTTTATCCGAACTTTCAGAGAATCAAGGCTGTTTTTGCACCTCCACACGAGATAGTGGAGTGAATTCAAGGCTTCTGAGAGCCGGGGCATTTTAGAGCATAATTACGCCTGTATCATTTAGGTCATACTCTATGTTTTAATGATTTTCTTCCAAAATGGTGGTAACAGTAAAGGTTATGCCCCTTTGCCTTATTGTGGTGGTATTTGCAGCTAAGGCTCGGTATTAACGTCGCACAAACGACACAGGAACTTGAGAAACCCTATGACGACGTAGATGGAAATGAACATTTATCTGGATGAGACGCGGAAACGAGACGAATGTACAGTTACAAATAGTATGATATAACGGCCACTATCTAAAGGACAAAAAGTTCGGCTTGAGCGGAAAGACTAGCACGTAGAAGTTTCATTCAAAAATACAACTGCAAAGCAACGAAGCGTCTCACGTGCTCTGGCGTACTTGATGCAGTCGATGAGACATAATCGATGCGGCGGCTGTTGGTAGATCGCCATGGGAACACCACGTCAGTCAGGCAATGCCGGCGATTTATTGCACGGCCGTCAAGCAGCTAGTACATGTGGCTGGCGCTGTAAACTCACTGGACCTCCGGGCGTCCTCGACGACGTCCTCGGAGGACCACAGGAACCGCACCTTGTGGACAGTCCTAGAAAGACTTCCACCTCTGATTCCACTACTCCGTAACCAACCCATCTCCTGTTCCCTTTCTCTGACATCCCATTATTGCCTCGGCTATTTCCCCGGTGCCCTTCAAGCGACACCTAGCCGGGATTACCCACCGAGGGCGGTTGTCCAGAGTCTGTCATCTCATCCTCTAATTTAACTTCCTCGCCGTCGGCCTTTTCCGAAGCACGCACCCCATCTGTTCTCTACCTCACCACACTTATCCTTGTGGTAGTGTTTCCTTCCTTTGACCAAATTCCTGATTATCATTCTCTCATAATCCGCCAACGTGCGGGCTCGACAATGCCGAACAAAATATTAGAACAGGTTCTGGCACACTGCAGGTGCCTTGAACAAATATTTATAAACACGCCATCAAGGGGCTTTCCTCTGTTGCTTTCAGTTACCTAAGTAGCAACAAAGCAATATATGCCTAGTGTCTGCTCCTTTAAAGCTTATTGTTGCTGGATCACGAAGGCTGCTTAGGAATATTTACAAAATTAGAGGAAAGGGTCGAATATTACGGCTGGTTTGAAAAAAGGTATTTTACGGTGAATGTGGCAGAAACTTCCCCGAGACCAATAGTCGGAAACTTTTTGAGGTAATGGACGTATTTGCACAAACCCGACACGTTGGAAAGCCGGAGAGCGAATCGGGGAGGCGACGCTTTGCAGTCCAGAGAAAAAAAATCACCGAATTGACAATAACCGACCGTAACATGACAATAGTCTGGCTAAGTGTAAAAATGGGAGACAACGCTAACTGGAAGTGATCAGTTCTGTGTCCGTGCTTCCCGCCTAACGTCATTTAAAGTCAGAATTGGCGTATGGGAATTCAGATAGAAGTGATAGATGTAGAGGGGTGGGGGGGAGGGAGGGTTCTGACGACGTGCTTGGGACCGCATAACACTGTCTTTAGGGCCGCACGTTTCCGACCCCTGCACTACATAACCAGTAATCTGCAGGGGGGGATACAGGGGCATTCATTATTACACGTTCACTTTGAGAGCTCAAGCTAAGGCACAACGTCAATGGGCAGCAGAAAATACAAAGACACGTAACCTCAATCATTTATGGTAGGCTAAAAAGAGGAACCTACTTGATTACTTGGCTGCAGGCCGAAGGACAAAAACCCGCCGGCCTCCGAGAAACCGTGTTTTGCTGACAAGCAGTTCTTTACCCAGCTTCAATACCCGCTACCGACTATAGCGAGTAAATAAGAAAAAAACTGTGGTTGTTTCCTCTGTTAGAGGAATCAGTAAAACACGAAATTGAAATGTGCAGCAAAATATGCAGCTGAGCATGATTTGCGGGTCGGCGGCTGTCTTGTGGGTTGTGCTTGGCGAGCGATGGCCTGCGGGCGGGTCACTTTGGCAAAGGTGTACTGGCGTCATTTCCGTGATGGTAATGACGTGAGTGAATTCAGGGGGTATCGCACCATAAAATACTTTCGTGTTAAAATATAACACCCGAAAACGAACAGCCCTACGTATAACGTACCCTTTAGTACTAAAGGCTGCTTGCCGGTAAGATGACCGTGTGCGTGGAGGTGCACCCTTTACAGGCCGCTTTCTTTGTTGTACTGGCACCACTTGCGTGACGGATATGACGTAAGGAAAATCTTGGTGGAGCCGGATATAAACAATTTTGTGTTGAAAAAAAGGTATAAGTGTTCAATACATCTCAATGCATTAAAGACCGTTCACTGTTGAAAGCGAATATGTAAAAACGTTCACGACATTCTAGGGGCGAAAACACACTGCAAATCGAAAATGCATGCAAAGTTCAACCTTTTATTCTCGTGTCTTCATTTCACAAAATTGCCGAATATAGGCTAAAAAAGACGGACGCTGTAGTTACCTAAGCTAATACTCCCTGCCTAAATGGTGAAAGCGAATACAACCTCTATAAGTGGCTCACAGTTTGATTTTTAAATTGTTGATCTGCGCGAAAAGAAGTAATGTTTCCATTTAGGTTCTCCCAGAGGCGGCACACATATTCTAGGAAACGAAGCAAGTGACGCGCAATTACAAGAAAACAACAAAGGAAAGGTATTATGTCTTTTATACGTGTTCTTACGTTTTCTGTCGTAACATTCGTGCACCCATAACTCCGGTTGATTGGCGACAGATTCAACATTACCAAACGCGCAGTGCACCCTAACTTCCTAATTCCTTAGTGCAGACAACGCCGCCTGTATTAACATTGCCTGACGAGTCGCGCTCTTTTCAATGGGAAGGGTCGGGACGCTTAGTTCAGGCACTGATCCGGTATGTGGCGCGTGCCAGCGGACATCTCGCCTGACGTCACTGCTCGCGAGTTGCAAACGCTGCACCCATTTCTACGACGTGTGTCTGTCAGCTTGCCCGTTGGCCGTCAAGGGCCGTTTCGCATACATCTTAGCCGCGACGGGGCGCTAGTTCTGTGGCGCACTGGGGATCTCGTTCAACGTGTCGCTCGCTTCATACTTGATGCATTTTTCCAAAGATAAAGACGGAGGCGGACTGAAATAGTTTAAGAACATACTGATTGTCGGGTAGACGTATAGCTAACTAGCTAACAGAAAAACGATATTTTCGGATGGGGCAGCCATTATTTTACTGATATTTTTCTTTCTGGAGTATTTAGAGAAGAAAAAATTGCGTGCACGTTTTTTGTTGAGGCGCTCACTTTACGATTACTTTCCAAATATATCACGTGCTTGTAAACTTCCTAAAATTATAGGAAACAAAAGGATATGCAGCTGGGATCCCGCCACGCTGTCCGGGCGCTTCTACAGTACAGTCCTCAATTTGAGAAGTGCGTACCGATAAGGAGTGCGAACAGCGGGGTCAAAACAATACCTAAATGCAAAGGGGATAGAGGTGCGATGCCCCACTCAGAAAATTTCAGGGCCTGTGATCCGAGTAGATAAGCGCGCAAAGCCGGCATCAGCCTGCGGCGGCGCAAGGGATTTTGCTTCGTGACAAATGAAGTTTTATCAGTGAGTGACCAAGACAGTCAGGCATGGTGAAAAGCAAGAAGGCGTAGGAGCGCCGCCTCGGAAACGCTAAACAAACTTTCCACTATTTTGCATAGTTTCCGGGGAGCTGCGCTGGCTGGCGGACACGAAAGCACGCTGGAAGGCTATGGAGCGGGGAAGGGTAGGAGAGAGCAACAGGAAAGTGGCTGTTTGGCCATTTTTCGCTCACGCGTAAGGCAATATTTATACAGGCGGCGTTGGTGCAGATGATCCGACAACTCCTTTCTTTTTCCAAATACCATGGGCAGGCGAATCCCTCTGTACGAATAGGGACCATTTCACTGCACGGAATTACACACAGTCTGGGCGTAAGGATGATGTACATAATTAATGACACCAAGTGGTCCAGAACTTTCCGGCAGCCACTCGAGCTTCGAAATTAGGGCTCTACGCACTGGCCCTCTCGCACTTAGGGAGCTAACACTTGACCTGGGAGAGAACGGGTGGTGTGCCGACTTGAGCCCTTCATATAATTTTTATTTCTGCTCTCAATAGAAGAGAGGTAGGGGCAATTTTGTTGCACCTTGAGCATGGGTTATGCGCTTATAATACTACGTTTGTTTTTCTAGTCCAGTATTAGAAGGCCTTCTTCTTTCTCATTTGAACTATGGAACATTAGGGGTTTAATTTTTGATACTCCAAGCATCAACTTTATTTTATAAACGAGACGATTCGAAGCGTAGGTAAGTCTGAAACAAAAAAAATCAGCCGTCATAAAAGTACTCCTTGCGCAGGAAATAAATGTTTACACGTTTGTTTGTTTTTTGGCACCTTGGTGCATTATTGATGTGAAGTTTAAAATGATTTCACTTTGAAATTTCGCGGGTGCGATTACATATAATTTTACTTTGAAATTTCGCGGGTGCGATTAGATATAATTGGGTCAATGGTGCTCTTTCTGAAGATGGCCATAAAGGTTAAAAAACTTTCCGGGAGTCGCAGGAAAATGAACGCTACTGCCAGGTGTGTTTCCGTAAGAAGCTGTTAACATAAAATCAAAAGTAAGTATGGAAGCTAGGTTTTAAATTTTTTTGTCGTTTAATGTTTTTCTTGAGTACCAGGAATACCAGGATGGTTCCTGCTGTGAAGGGCCTGGTGGGTACATTTTATGGGATGTCGCCGGTAAGTCGCCTTTGGGAGAGCAGGCAGGACTGGGTTAGATTGTGGAACTGAAAGGTAAAATTTCCAACCTGCGTCCTAGCTGGTATGGAACTATAGATGCCGATTACGACGACGTCAGAAGGTTGGTCGGAAAATCTTTGTGTGATTTATTCTGGCTCATACTCACGAAAGAGAAGATAAAAAAGAAGGCCAAGAAGCGTTACTTTTGCGTGTGAAAGCGAACAGATTCGTTGGAGCACATGTGGAACGCGACCGCTCTACGGAGGCCCGTCCAGGACGGAGGACAAGTGGGAGGCCTGTAGGGTCTGGGGCGTTCCGTTGTACTTTTTTGAGAAACAACCTTAGCTCTTCTGTAACGTATCGCCAAACTTGAGAAGAAAAGCTCTAGATAGCACTCGCTGTCACTCGAAGACTCAGATTGGCAGGGCTTAGTGGGTGGCGGAGCTGTCATTTCAGCCGCCGTCGTTCAGAAAACTAGAAAAGGTCTCTGCAAGAACTCAGATGGTTGCGGTGTCGTATTTTTTTTATTGAATTGCGACTCTGGTCTCCAAAGAAACGGTATAATTATTTGTCCGCTACTGCGTGAAAACGTTTTTCTTATTTGTCGTCAGCCTTCCAGAAGGTCACACCGAGAATCGCTAGCACCTTCCTCGTTTTTAGGACGATAATCTATCCTCGGCTACTTAAACACGACCATTGGCATTGTGCCTCTGGCACTCAAATCAGCTGCAGCGCCTAAGATTGAAATTGTTTTTAAAACCAGAAGTGCTCACAGGCCGAACCACTGAACGTGGAGAAACACTTCACCCTTTTCAACTTTCTTGAGCACGAAGAAGTCATGAGGCATATTTAATGCAAACCATCAAAACAAGGGTTATTTTGATTGCTCCTTTAATTAAAATAGGTTACTTCTACCAATATATTAGAGCAAAAAATGTTCCGCAAGGAAATGTTTTGACTGACAAACTCCGGAGAAGCCACAAGCGTGTGGCTCAAATTTCGAAACTAGCAAAAGGTCTAAAACCGATTGCGTTGAGGTATTGCGAATTCGGCAAAGTTGCGTTGAGTGAACCAAACTGGAACATCGTTTTTTTATGGGGAACGAGACAAAAGAAACCGGAAAAAATCGAGCGAGATAGGCGTGAAATTGTGAGAAAGGAACGAGGTTGAGAGGGGAGATAGTTGCATAGCAGGCGTGGCCGAAGACTATCGTATTTCGACGACACTTCCAGCGAACCGTGCGGGTACATGGCCAATGTTATTATTTGGGTATACCACCCAGCTCTTATACGGCGGTGCGCATTGTGAAGCTCGAATAGTACATTAAATATTTATTCTTCCGCCTGCTAGTGTGCGAGTCGCAAAAGCGAAATTGACAAGAATGAAGATCTTCCATCAGTTTTTCACATTTGTATGACAATGTTCACACGCCTGAAGAAATGTTACTATTTTAGATAACTGATTTGATTATAAAGATACTACCGGAAGAGGAATAGGCGCGTAACAATTTGATCTCTCAAGTACGGACTTTGTTGTCATAAAATAACGGTAAATGTTCTCATCAAAAATTTCCGAATAAAATAACTCATTTGGTTAGAGTAAGGACGTTAAATATAACTATCAAAATACGTATTGCGAGATGTAATCCATGATCTATTTGGGGGAAGTTAAAAAATAAATGTTTCAGATGACAATCTAAGAAAAAATTCAGGCGACCAAATATTAATTTGGTGGCCGAGTACACAGCGAAGCCCTTTAGATTCAAATGGGTTATGAACGTACGCGAACCAAAACTCCTACATTTTCTCCCCAACTTCCAATGGCTTGTGAATGAGATAGTACATACGTCCAGTTGAATAACCTAAACGTAGCTGCACAATAGCAGTGCCAATAACATTACCGACGGATGTGAATGAATACGTGTTGCCACAAAGTCGGCATGACACATTGAAAAAAGTGGGGAAGTTTGCTGCAACCCTTTCAATTACAGGAGGTATTAGTCATTTTAATTGAAGACAGAGGCACACAGTATTAGATGCGACGCATCGCTTGCTCGGGGTATGTCCCTCCCTTGTCGTTGTCGCGCCGTTGTCCGCACGCTCACTGCACATGCGCAAACTCTCCTCCGTTCTTCTCGTCAACCGCTGTATGCAACGCGCTCTCTCTGTCTCATTATCATAACAGCTGCGCGCGCTTCGCTGACGCTTCTCTCTCGTATTTGCTCTCACTGCGCATGCGCAACTCTCCTCCGTTTGTCTCCTCTCCTTCAAGTGCTGAATAAAAAGCGGTGAGCGCGCTGCGCCGGTTCAGTCAAGTGCGTTCGCTTGACTGCGCTTGACTTTGCTTGTGGTTCGCTTGACGACGACGACTCCGTTGCTTCTTCCAATGTATTGCGATGGAAGCAACAGTCCCGTCAGCGAGTGGTTTGACACAATCGAGTACCAGCGTCAATCCAAACGCTGATGGCAACTCTCTCATGTCGCGTATGCATGTGCATGAAAAGTAAAATTACGCCCATCTTTCCGCGTATGAGAACACCCGCACGTGATGGAATGCATCATACACGTTCACAACACGTTTCACGCGATTTAGAGAATCAACCCAATGGAAACGCCAATTGAACCCCCCCGATGCGTCGCATCACATCAGGGTTCCCTTGCGGGAAGATGGGCGTAATTTTATTTAGTAAGTTCGCTTTTCCTTCTTTCTAGGTTTCTTAATTTTTGTTTTTAAGATTCTGTTAGATCCGTCTACTCTATTGGCGCTATTGTAACAATGAAACCGGTTAACTCTTACTATTATGCATTTCTGTGCAAATGCGGGGTGGTATACGAGGTTAGTATTTCTTGCACAATATTCCATTCACACTTTTGTGAATATTTTCCCCGATCCCTTATTTTTGTTCGTATCACTTCTATATTTCTTATATTTCTACTTTCTACTTCTTATATTTCTACTTTCTACCCCGATGCGTCGCATCACATCAGGGTTCCCTTGCGGGAAGATGGGCGTAATTTTATTTAGTAAGTTCGCTTTCCCTTCTTTCTAGGTTTCTTAATTTTTGTTTTTAAGATTCTGTTAGATCCGTCTACTCTATTGGCGCTATTGTAACAATGAAACCGGTTAACTCTTACTATTATGCATTTCTGTGCAAATGCGGGGTGGTATACGAGGTTAGTATTTTTTGCACAATTTTCCATTCACACTTTTGTGAATATTTTCCCCGATCCCTTATTTTTGTTCGTATCACTTCTATATTTCTTATATTTCTACTTTCTACTTCTTATATTTCTACTTTCTACCCCGATGCGTCACATCACATCAGGGTTCCCTAGCCGGAAGATGGGCGTAATTTTGTCTCGAAAATATCCCAGATGAACAAACGTAGCTCGGTTGCAACGTTCTGTTTGCCCGGCTTCGATAACTTGTCCAACAATTCTACGTTCTACAACTCTCTCCCTCTGCATTTTTCGGAATTAGGAATCTAGCAATGCGAGCTATGCAAAAATCAAAATACCTCTTCTTTTGCGTTAGCCCAAGTAGGTGGTCCAGACCGTCACTATGCGAACGTAGTGATTATGGCTAATGCCAACCGGGTCACCAGAATAGTCGTTTTCTTCGTAATAGGCGACAGATTTTACAAAAGCGACGAGAAGTGCGAACATTCTGACTTTCATTTAGATTATTAAAATATTCAAAGTGTTTTTCGTGTTTTGATATGTGCACAGATTGAGCAGATCCATACAATAACTGGTATCGCTTCGACGGACAAAAAATGCCTCTACGCTGACAGCACGTCGGTGGTAGCAAATATGGGCTAATTTTAAGCGGAGCATTCTTTGACGTGTACCTCGCCACCAGGACTTTGTAATGCTCTGCGTTACTGCAAAACTGTACATTTGTCAAAAAACCTGCAATCGGTTTAATACCGTAAATTGGGATATATTGGTCGCCCAGAATAAAAGAAACAAGAAATAAAAAAACAGAAAAACAAAACTGTCACAAACATAATCGGGCAAAATAAAAGTATCAATCTGATACATTTCCCACCAAACTGGAAGAATAAAACAAATGTTCGCGAATGAACATTGCAAGTACGTAAAACAAGGTAATGCGGCTCCCTGCAGTACCCCTGGTTTTTTGCGGAAAAAAATCAATTACAGCGAAGTAAAGGCACTTCGTCGCTATATTGGTACACATTTACATTATTCTCGAAAATAAGCAAAAGAAAACCTAAAAAGAAAAAATATATTTAAACTTTTTTTTGGTGTAGAGAACTCACACTCTAAACAAGCGGTACAGGTATGCTATGCAATAAAAGATAATTCTCTAAATTTCTCCGGAATAAACAATCGAAACAAGGACAGACGTTTGCATAATTGCTGCCGACTTTAAATTAAAAGTTCTGGCCACGCAAAATATTTTAACATTGTGTAGTAAGTTTTGTCTGCCTGCTCAAAAATGGCGAGGATTGCACTAGATCGCAGGTCACGCAAGGCTTGAACGATAGCGAAAATGGGGTATTTTATTGCAAGTACGCAGTGGAGGACAAACCGCCACGCATTGCATTAAGTTTGCCATCGTTTATTTACATGTTTCGTCGTGCCTTTTCACGGTGGTAGTCAATATTATCTATATGGTCTTCTTAATGCATGACTGGCGGGACCGGATTGTTTCGTTCGCATGATTTCACATTTCCCCCAAAGTGGAACGCGTCAGCAGGTGCTGGAACCTGCCGTAGCCTGCTTCGCGAACTGGGTGCTTTTAGCGCGGGCTACTTTATGCTGCCCCATTGAAGTTCAGAGGCACGTGAGCAATTTTCTTGGTAGGCGCAATCCTGCACGGGGCCGGGCGCTCCACGATGAGCACGTGCTGCCGTGCGCGGTACACGGTGGGAGCAACTACAGCCCAAAGTTTCCTGACGATCCCGTACACGCTAGGACTAACAACAACATCTGCGCTGTTAAAATGTGCTCTTAATTTATTTGAGTTTTCTCTTTTGTCTAGTACCGTTCACAAAGTGGAGTACGCGTCGAAAAAACCGTCGCCGCGAAGACTCGCCAGCTGAGTGGCTTAGTCAGGAGCTGACATCGGATAACGAATAGACTTTCTACACATTGCGGCGGTCCTTGGCATACTGATTTGAAAATCAAACTTTTGTGTCAAGAAGTGCCACTGTACGTCGAAGAAGAATGCAGGCCTCTGCTACGGCACACCTAATACGGGAGTCACCCAGGAGTGATATGACAACACAATTTTTTCTATAAGAAAGGGTGTAATGGCTGCTTGAACTATTTACTTATTTCAAATGAGCGTAAAAAAGAAAGGACAAAGGGAAGCTTTAATTAGGAAGCAAGGTTGGTGCGGTCACGCTGCTGCCCATACATTCTAGAACACCCAAATTCTGCTTAAAAAATAAAACACGAACTGGGAAAATTCCTTTTTGTTCGTTTTTCCTAAAAATGGTTATCACGAAACCCTATCATGCGAAAAGCCAATGACGGAGCTAATTGGGCGTACGAACAGTGTGTATTGACTTTGGTGCGGCTTGTGGCACAATTTGATATTTTCTTTTGTTATTTCGGGCACCATAGCCATTTTCACTCTTCTGAAAAAGAAGCTCGCGGCCCTGTGAGCAGATACACAAATTCTGCCGAGCCATGTATGTAGATGGTACATGTGTAACACCAACAAATCTACCAGTTTTGAAAAATCGTTTTCAAGGTGCTGATACAAATCACAGTGCCACCTCTCTTTTTAATGCAGCTGTTCAATATTTTTAAAATATACTCACTTGTAACAGGCTGTTGTAATGTCGTGATTGATGGGGAGCCTAATTGGGCTTCGTCTTAAGTTGCGACGAGACACACTGGATAATACAACTTCTTCGCATCCATCAGGGTAACGTGCAGATTTTTTTCCTAATGCCATAAAACCCTATGGACAACTGAAATGAAAAGAATTAATCAAATTAAGAATACACGAGGATTTTCCTAGTCATTAAGACACATACGAACAGTGAGTTGTGTACAACTACTACAATTTTTTCCTACCGTAAATGATAGCGTGTAGCACATGTTTTCAATCAACATGTCCAAATTGATTGTTCCTGTATATGGCCGATTAACGTGAATGTGGTGTTTGTAGAGTTTCTCATCATTTATCTTACTTCCTTGTTTCAAGGTGAAGCAAAACTTCTCAAACGTCTATGAATAAAACATCAGCCACGCACGTGGCACCATGGTGACTCGAGGCAGTGCGGTGAGTGCGTTGCTCTCAACACCACATCCTGCCAGACCTATAGCGAATGTCATAGCAACGTCGACTTGTTGAAAGCGTACCACCTGTGTAGCCGTCATACAAACCAAATACCGCCGTTATCTCCAATAAAACCGTTCGTGTATGTTCGATTGCCTTTTGGCTCGTGTAACCCTGCTCAGTCCTGTTACTATGCCCTCTTTGATTATAACAACCTATTCATCGGGCCCTCCTCACTAACTAGGCACAGACTTTTCAGTGCTCCTTCGGTTAGTACAAGAATATGGCTTTATCAATAATATAAAAAGTGCCTTTAGAGCGTTCTCCGAAATTATTTCATGATCCACCTGGCCACTCCCCAGACATCAGTCTTTGTGTCATGGAGGGGAAAGTCATCTACGACTTTCCCTAACACTCCCCTGCCATAAAGCTGTGGGAATTCTTGGGCCTGTTGAACATGAACGCTAATTGTGAACGCTTACATGAACGCTTACATTGCTAATTGTGCAGAACTGTCGTCGTTTCTCACTGCACTGTTTTCAGCAAGGAGTCACATTCAAAGTACTTGGAATGAAGCAAGCAAGCAGCAGCCACCTTTTTTGTAGATTGAACTACACTTGCCGAGATGTCCAGTGTTGCCTGGCTGAGGTTGCCGACGTGGCCGGTGCTGCTACGGCACACAAGCAAATCGTTCCAGACCTGGCCTTCCCTCGCGTGATCATCAAGTGAATTAGACCACCACGTGCAGAACGGAGGTCGGTGAAGAGGATGGGCGCGTAGGGTGTGCGACAGACGCCGGGCAGCGAGCAACGTTCTGTGCACCGTGTGACGTCACTGCTCCTCGCGCAACCATAGCACGGCCCTCCAGGAGCCACGTGAAACTGCTCAACCTCAGCCAGTGTAGCTCCCGCGACAATATCCAGACCAATCACCGTGACCTATAATTTAATTTACACACTTCCCTTCGGTTAAGGCATTCTAAGACGAGTCATTCGGTGACTATGGGGGGAAGTAAACTTTCAGAAACGCATGTTTAAGAATACGTACAAAAATGTGCACTAGGAGCACGCTGTGCCTTCACGGGCATGTTAAATCAGAGCAACACTTGATTGAGCCATTACCATCTGCTCAATTCCTATGAAAAGGCACAGAACGTTTTATTACGACACATTCACGGCAATTAGGTAGTATAAATATGAGCTCTCATGCAAATTTTAATAATTGTGTTAATGTCAATATAAGGCTGCGACAGGTAGAAGGAGACCAAGTTCCACTAGCCTTAGCAGCCTATGCTGTCCGACTGTTTCCACAGACGAGTTGTGCCAAAGCAGACATGTGCTTCTCAGGAAGTGGATTGGCCCGCCGGAATGTGCCCCATGTCGGAGAAGACAGAGATAGTTTCGACATCATTATGGCAGAAAAAAAAACATTCGTGTCACTACCGGGCTTATGAAGCGTCCTCGGAAATACTTCACTACTGCCACCCGAAAACTACGGGGACTACTGTCTGTAGCTGGCAGAACCAAATCTGAAATCAGGCGCAACAATAATTTCCAAGTGAAGGGAGTGGTTGGCAGGCTCGTCAGGCAAAAACAAGATATAAAATAACAAGAAGCGCACGTGCTTTCAGAAATACCAGCGCCGGCATTGTGAATTAGTTCTCCCATCGGCGCGTCACCGACGACCGCATGGTGCTCAGAATAGAGTATGAAACTCAATAGGTATCGTCCCACACGGTGGCAGGCAGGCGGCCACTTTTGACGCCATTCCAGCTCTGCGCCCTTCAAACAGAAGGTTATGGCAGCATCAACAGAGCACCACCTAAAACCAAAAGTGGCAAAATTTGGGCAAGGATCTCAAAATCTCATGATATACCAAAGTATCAACAGAAAAAAAATGTCTGAACGAATAACAAATTATAATCAGTAAACAGCGTCAAATACCTTTGTAATATTTCGTGGCCGGGACCCCGCCGCAAGCTCTGTGTGCACAACTGTAGATGACTCCACGCGACCCAGTGCTGCCAGCAACGGCGCTGACTAAATTAATTTCGATACACCTGAACCTTCGCAATGTCGTCCCAAACTCAGCAACAACCTTAAATCCGTATGCTCTTGTGGAAATATCTGAATTCTTAAAAGCGTGGGTGTCACCTGCCTAGTTATCTATTCTTTAAGGCCAGGCCTTTACAATACAGTGTAATAAATGTTCAATGCCGTGGGCCGGCGATTGTTTGTACAGGCCGTATCACTCAGGATATCACTCCTGTATCACTCCTGGCCGTATCACTTCTGTCTTCGTATCGTCTTTATATTGTGCTACCTTCGTTCAGCAGTTATTACTTTAAATACCAAAATCTTTGCCGCTACGCTACGAATATGCATAATTTTGCCATTGGTTCTATACTTACGAATTCAGCCTCATGCATCGTAAGGTCAGCCTATACTCATCTCGGGCTAAGTAACCTAAACGACATCATTGAGACGACCTCTTTTCAAATATACATATTCAAACAAATTAGCAAGTCTTGCAACGTACATGACTTGAGGAAAGACGGCAGAGCACGGAAATTAACTTTTTTACGCCCGGCATTTTCTATTGGTCTAATGGAGTTCCCTCAGTTACCTCATTACGCTAAAATATTTTACGATGCTTCGTTAAGAGGTATGAGGGGCGAGTTTCAAAATTAATAATAAGGGGAATGATCTTTGTATTATTGACGATCTAAATTTTCCCGTTTAAACAATACTCACCAATAATAAAAATTGCAAGTTATTATTTGTGTTCTTTTGTTTGCCGTGCAATGAGTTTGGGTAGTAGCGCGCCTCCTTTGTCTCGTAACATGGCAATGCTAGCACCAGTTTTCGCGAAGTGGCGTCACTAAACTTTGCCGCTGAGTTAGTGCCGCTTGGTTCTGGTCATCTGATTAGCGTAGTTGTATATAAGGCAAGAAATCACAAAATAGCTCACTTTTTATTTGAGTACGGTACATTTCACGGTACAAAAGGTTATAACCAAGCTGGCAAAGACCAAACTTCAAACTGATTCGTTTTCAATGGGCTTCAGTACTCTACACATATGTATCCCAGACATTTTCACAAGTGCAATATCGTTAGGCTGCTGCGGCAGGACACAAATCATGGCTGCTGTGAGCGATGTATTTACAATGAGGCATTGACAGCACCATAAACGCGACAGTGTCATAAACTGCTTCCTGTCCGTGATTGATAAATGCCCCTTGCACTAGGCGCCATTGTGATCTTCTGCTTGTCGAACTATTATAAGATTTATCCAGAATGCGTAGGCACAAAATTTGTAATATTTGTTGCAATCTTGTTCGCAGCCAATGGGAATTTCAGAGATTACTGTAATTCCTCTGGTTAGGCAAAAATAAGGTCTACCGTTTTTTGCCAGCTGGTCAGGGGGCGTGAATCGGATGCACATAGATCTAAAACCACGCTCGTAGGTACTGTTTGCAATGATGTTTTACAGCTAACCTGTAGAACCAAACAGTTACTGACGCTTTTATCCCTAATTGATTTCAATGGTAGCAAGAGGACACTTGAATGGCTGGTAACATGGTTAGCTGTTCCAATTTTTGTTGATTGCCAAGAACGTGCAAGAAAGCGTAGACAAAAAAAATATTAAGGGAAGTTTGCAGTCACGTGAAAGACGTAAATGGTGAAGCTTTTGTAGGTGGGCATTGCGCGGCACATAGTTAAGTTTCAGTATTATTGTTTGTTTGCCTATTTGCGGTGCTAGTAGTCGTCGTCATATGCATCAAAGAGGTCGACCTCTTCGCGGAGAGTGGTGGATGAATAGTCACCCTCGGCATTGCAGAATTCCACTAGCTTTTCGTCATCGACTCGAGGCAGCGGTGGCGGGATCTGCGTGTCGTCTCGGGAAAGATTGGCACACACGTAGCGATGGCTCCTGTTATTCAAAATGGCTTGTAATCAGTGCTGCGGCCGCGATGACTTCTCCCAAGCAGGGTGTCTTTTCACCTTTAGCATTTACTCTGAAGTTTCTTTTACATGTGCGTTAGCGCTTGACAACTGGGGTCGAGTTTTTTTTTGTCACTGCTGCTAAATGCATTGCGCGAGCCGGGTACTCGGCGATCACTCTAACGCATGCGCTCACGAGCGCGCAATTTTACGTTTGTCGGGGTTCTTTCAGTGTTTTTTAATAACACCACTGTGCGTGCCGAGGACGCTCGGCTGTCGCCGCGACGCACGCACTCACAGGCGCTGGGCATTGTCTTGGTATTTGTTACTGCAACTCCGAACTTACGGCTGGTACAACTGCTCCACTGTTAAAAAATAAACACCAGACATTCCCGCTTTCCGAATAAAACTAGAAATTATATAAATTCCGTAAATCCTTCTTAACTCGACCTTGCATTTCTCGACAGGTCTTGTAAGTCAAACATTTTCCTCGCCGTGGATGAACCTCAGCTCCACTAACGTGAAGCCTTGAAAGGGTGAGAAGCATGCAGTGTATGAGTGTATTCTAGGTGCCTAGGCGTTTTTGCCAGCGGAGATGAAACCGTTGGAGGTTACAGGTATACAGATTTGATTGAAAGGTTTCTTGTCTTTACAGCACGCAGCTCTTTAGCGCAAGGCGCAAACGAGTCTCCCGGTGTATTTTAGTACGCGTTACGAAGCGCTCCAGCATAAGGCATAAACGGGTGTCCTGATGTTTCAGTACCGCGACTACATGAGACCAGCGATGATTACGATGACGATGACGACGACAACAGTAGAAGCCAACAGCACTAGCCACTAAGGGGCTTGGCCCCTAAAAATGAACACCAGGCATTCCCTCTTCCCGAAAAAAAAGTGGCAAATATATAGATACCGTAAATCCTCTTTACCTCGACCTCGTAAACTTAAAAATATCGGTTAAATCGGAAATGTTTCCCTCCGTGAATTCACCTCCCATAGGTGCTATTTATTGGCCCCGTTATCTCAAAAGATTTTTTTTTCGGTGGACCTCGGATATCCAAAATTGTTGACAGGGAGGACACAAGGCAAAGTCCGCTACAGGAAGCTCGGGAGGAATTTAGTGGCTGCGAGGAACTGTGCGAAGAGTTGCACAAGGTGACTGGCTGAGCTAGCGATGTTCAAGACGCCGACATCAACCTTAGAGGCCGACATCCGCGTTACCTGAATGCTGTCTCACGCTAACATCGTTGAGATGACTTTGGACGACGTAGCGGATCATGCGGATGGCGAAGAGGCGCTCGAAGCGAATACAATGGCAGAATAATATACATCGCGACTCTAGCCTCTCAATAAGGCAAAACAAAGCGGTGTTTACCAATGATCGATGCAAAGCATTGAGCAATTCGAGAACAGTTTTCTGGGACCAAATGCGAAAATGGAACAGGCGAGCACCACCCAGCTTTTTCGTCCGCAATATAAAAAATCTTTTTTGGTGCGAATAAGATTTGTAATAATTGCGAACGCTTGCCAGTACAGTGGAAAGTTTGTTAGGTGCCCTAGCTGTTATTTCAGTGAAGTGGCTGCAAATATTGGTCATGTCGGCAAGCTCGAAACTCCACTTATCTCGAAATGTTGAGCGGATTCAAGATTTCGAAAAACAAGGTATTATCATATGAAAGCACCAACATAGCATAAAAATTACTTTCTGAGCGACCGTCAAAAAAAAAAACACACCGTGAAAGTTTCCGTTGTCGAGCATTTGTCAGCCGCTAATACGTATGCTTTTATGAGGAATAAATTACCCGCCAAGGCGGCTGAGTGGTTAAGGCGTTGCGCTGCTGGGCACACAGTCGTGACTTCGATTCCCGGCCCCGGCGGCCGCTCTTCTGAAGGAGGGGAAAAGCAAAATCGCCCGTGTGTACGAGATTTTGGCGCAGAAAAAAGATCCCCAGGTGGTCAAAATTATTCCGCAGCTCTCCACTGAGGCGCTGCTCATCGCCTGCGTTGCGTCGGCGCGTTAAACCCACCACCACAATCACCAACTACTGAACTATGTATACAGACCTCATGTCGGTGTTTTTTTTTATTTATTTTATTATTCACCTGGCGTAGCATGTTAAGTTATCTGCTGGACAGATCTAGTCAGCATAATTAAGCTTCATTCTCTCTCTGTCTATCTCTGTCGCTCTCTTGTAGAAGCGCTCTACAAAGGTTTTTACTGTTTTTGAAGCCGTGGCCAAAACAACAACCGCATTTCGTAGACATTTTTAACCTAACACAGTATGTCACCATGATAAAGCATAGTTAACAATTTGTAAATATGAAACATCACCCTAATTATTCGTTGTAAACACCTATGCTTCTGTGCAGAAATTTTGTTGTTCCTACATAATGAGAATGGCACTAGTGTTGCTTACAAATGTAGCAGTTTTATGCGCAGCATGAAAGTTAAGGCGACATTTTAAAGGTACCCTTTGTCGTACCCTTTCTAAAAAAATTGCCGGGTGCCGCTTCAATCTGAAACTGATTATATGTGAGGTAAACGTTAGGAAGCCTAGACGGATTTCAATACTTGAATTTCAACGAAAAGGTTGTTGCTAAAAGTTGGGGTCTACGGTGAAACAGTGCGTATAGATTTGTTTCATCAGAAATCAGACGACGTCATGGTACGAAATCTTTTACAGATGAATAGATTACCAAACGATAATAACCGGGATATTTACCAGGCTCAAGGACATAATACCAAAAAAATCAACTACGTGCCTGGTAGTTGTTGAAAAAATAATTAACGCCACCTCCGGTGCAAGCACCGCTTGAAACATAAAAGCATGTGCAGAAGCAAAAAAGCTCGCAGGTCGTTGAGGCGAAATGTGGCAGCCAAAGAAAAGTTATCCCTATAACCATGTCGCGCATCAGCAAGCTACTGCGATCTCTAACCGTGCGAATTTCCGAATTAGCCTGGTCTTCCAGTCACGTAACCAACCTAAGAACATTATCAGCTAACTGGTAAAGCAGCCTACGATTGCACGACGGTAAAAAAAAACGAAGCACAAGTTTCACCCTAATGGCGCGCGAAAGGGTGTCGGCGAGGCGTTTTTATTTGTTGAGGCAGCGTACGGTGCAGACGAAAAACATTTCCGCTCTAGGCGAGGTGATGAGCGGCGTACTTATCGGGAAGACCCGAAAAATCTGCCCCCTTATCAACATTCCTCTGACACACTCCCTACCTACCTATTTTCATTATCTTGAAGCGTCCATTCGCGCATTGCAGCAATAAAGGTTAAACATGTTCGAACCACTTCGTGGTCTTGAGTTAGACTCTCGGAACAATAATTGATTTGATACAGTGAAAAATGTCTTTTCTTCTTGGCCCAACCATAATTGTTCATTATAGGTGACTACGTTAGCAACGGTAACTTTTTCTCCTTATACGCTATAAACAACGGAACGCTCAAGCGGAGTTTCCAAGCAATAGGAGGAGCGGAGTCCTCATCTCGTTAGACTTTACATTAGACCGCGTGTGGGCGGAATAAATTGCAAGTCAGGAGGAATATGTGTGACACCTTCGGGCGCAAATGAATCACTGGGGGCTTCAAACCTTGGCTCAGAGATTCCTACGAGCCAAGAGGACAGGGGAGGCATTCCAAACAAATTGCACTTCGGCGACGTTAAACTTCGCGATTGATAAGTAGCAGTAACGTTATCTTAGCCTTTTCTCCGAAGTGCGCATCGCGAGGCGGTACACAAAGCTTCGCATCAAGAAAAAAAATGTTGCGCGTGACTCTTTGTGTTGTCTAACCGGATTCTCCGGGGGGATAGAGGCGACGTCAAGACAAATTAAGGTCCTAGACAGAGTGGGGCACGAAATTGGGGCGTTTTTGTTTGCGTGGCTGCAATAGGAGGCAGGCGCTTTAATGAAATTCTTCTCGATAGCATCTGAAGCAGTGCCGTCGACTGGCGCAACGCTAACCATGTGCACAGCACACACAAGATGCTGGGAAGCACAGTATGTGCTTATTTCTGCTTCATGTCTTGCAGCGCGGAAGTGGAAATCACTGTTATAAAATTATTGACACTTCTCGTCTAGAAATCCTTAATTGCGATCATGTTCATTTGCTTTTTTTAAGCTTAACAGCGTCGCAAATACAACTTCCTATTTTCCCTTGTTGCTTCAGCGGGAAGACTGAAGAAATAGTCCCAAAAATCTTACTAAAAATCACCGTTTCCGAAAAATATTTACGTTGTTGTTTAGAGACACAATAAGTAACCAGACATCTAAAACGCAACTTTTTGTAGCGTGATCTACGCTTGCCAAGGTTGGGCAGTTTTGCGTTGCTCCTGGAAAACCGTCTGCGCATGCGCGAGGAGCAGTGACGTCTCACGGCGCACAGCTGGCACGCCGGAGCCGCCACCGCCGCGACTGGATTGGATTAGATTTGATTAGATTTAATTGGATTGGATTGGATCGGATAGAAGTCAATTGAATTGGTTTGTATTGGATTGGATTAAATTTGAGTGGATTGGATTGGATTCGAAATCGTTTTAGTAGCAGTAAGCATGGCAATCAGCTAATACTAGACAACCTGGAAACGTAAGAATAACCAGCTGAACTTTAGCTCATGCTACTTATATCCTGGCATAGAGGACCTAAGCCACCGCTAATGTTTTGTTAGCAGTACCGGAAGTCGCCATGTCGAATTCACTATGGGCTTCTCGTAGTTTTGATACCCTCTCCTTCAGTTTGTTTTAATTCTTAAGACTCTTAGCAGTTACGTATTTCTTTTGGCTTGCTAATTAAGCAATTTGGAATTTAGTAAAAATAAGGCTGTGGAATAACTTGTCAAAGCTTATTCAGTTGAAGGTATAGGCATTAAAAATGTGCATGTTTGTAGCGCCCAGAAACCACGCGTATCTTTAAAATCATCGTGCCTTAGAGTGGAAGTGAGTCAATTAAATAATGTATTGGTGACACAGGAGAAAAATGATCCAAAGCTCACTACAATTAGAAAACTAGAAGAGTGTTTATTCTAAACATCAAAGCTTGAAATAGGGCTAGTGCTTGATCGTATATAACAATGTGGCAAGTAAACTATCAACGAGTAAAAGGAAGGTTGAAAGAAGTAGTACATCAAGTAAAAACGAAATGCCGTGGATATAAAAACAGTCGAAGCATTCATGTGTCTTGATTTCTCTTACTTATAAATCGGTTCCCTGGTTCCCTTGTATAACCCACCGGAATTAACAAATGAACACTAAAGGATAAAGATGGTAGCAAGGATATGCTTGAATTCAAAATGCTAACAAAAGGGGAACGAGAGACAAAAGGTGCTTGGCGCAAGCGGGCCGTTATATCACTGTTCTAACAAACTTATGTGGCGTTTGTGTTTTGTTACCACCGCACTATCTTCGGCTTCGCGGATGGTGTGCAGAATGGGCACTGCATTTTACTCGCAGGCATTTTGTATCCATGCCTCTGTTCTGGATCTATGTGAAACACTATAAATGTCCGTACCGCTCGTTGCTAATTGAGCGAATCAAAATACACCTGTGATTGAAAATTCGCCGGGAGTTGGGCTACACGACTGGCATAGGTCGACCAAAAAATCAATTGAAATAGGCTTGAAGAAAGATTCCAAAAAGTTGAAAGTTTAGAGAAATGTTATCGAAAACCCGGGGTCAACGCCGGGCCGTGGATGTTGGGTGTCCATATTTATGGTCGTCTTTCAAGAAAACTTAAGGTTGACATGGTGGAATCGAATCAGGTTGAACAGAATTTGATGGTATTTGCTAATAACAAAAGCAGACAATAATTCAGCCGACGTAATGCGTAGTCTTAAATGCCACCGGTTGTAGTTTTAACAGAAGAGCTGCTTGTTCCAACACAAATTCTTTCTTTGAGCGTGGCACTCACATTGTGCAAACGTTGAACAAAACACGATGTTTTAGAGAAAAAGTTCCAAGTAGACTGTAAAAAGTAAAGTTCATTGTTCTGAGGCCTCCGGTGTTGTTTCAATTGTTTTTGGTTCAACTTTGGTAACATACCTTACAAACTATGGCACTGAATATTGAGTATGGTGAAGCAAAAAAGGCGACATTTTCCCAAAAGTATAAGTATTCTGAAACTCTGAAAGACGTAGTTTGAACTTCTGAAAGAAGTAATTTCAAACTCCTTTCTCCTTGATTAAATACGACAATGTGGAAGCGCAACTAAGAAATAAGAACAATCATTAAGCAAACCAGAGTCTAATCGACACAAAAGTACTCGGTATTCAACGACATGTATCAAAATGAGAAAAAAATAAATCGCAGTACCACCAGTGTGAAAACTGTTGGCAAATGAAAGCTGCGGTTCTCTTTTGTCGTAACGATGATGAAAGCGCGCTAACGCATTTTGCAAGTCATCCGATTTTATGGGAATGAACACGTAGATTTCCTGCACATATTTGCATTTATTTATTAGAAGGGTGCTTATAGGAAATAACTTTAATCAATCAATATATGCCTTCCATTACATCAATAGAACTCAACACTCCCACGGTTATCTCAATTTGATCAGGCTTACGCAGTTTTCGGAACGCCGTTAATATTAGACTCTAGGGCATCAGAAACGAAGCGCTCTCTTAAACCTAATACCGAGATTTAGCACTGGAGCACTTCCGGCATAAAAACAAATCTTACTTGAATGCAGTGTTTGCAGTAAAACCGACGTATCACTGACACATTGTGTGTCGGTGAAGGCGCATTCTGATCCGTAAAACAAGATGGAGGCACGCTCCATTTTTTGGTGCAATTCGATGCTCACTATAGCGATTTTGTGTGCGTAACTGCTTTTGCAAAGCGAAAAGATTATAGGCTTATCCTAGAAATAACCGCATGAAAGTGATTTACAATAGAAGAGGGAATTTGATCAGTTAGGGCGGTGGACGTTTCGTGAAGTAACTAAAAAAACGTAAAAATGACCTTTGAGAAGGGAATCTCTACTGTTTACTTTGTTTTTCTGGTTTTTAATTTTTAATATCAGGTCACGCTGTTACATTGAACACATTGTTTAGATAGGTGCGTTCTCTGCCTTCTTTTTATTATTGCGTTATTTTTAGCAACAAAAAAATCAATCAGATCAATGCAGCGCCCCTCCTACATTTCATGTTTTCGAATAGTATGTGGAGGGAGGCCGTCCTGTGTGAGGTCACGCCGATGCATGGGGCCTTACGGTCAAACAATTGTTTCGTCGTTACTAATAGTTACGTTCCATATTATTACTCTGCTGTGCAGGCGTGCACAAATGTAACGCAAGTGACCTAACTCCTGGCCTGGATGGCCGACGTCCCCACGATATAGAATTCATCACGTACGTGTTAATGCCGTCGCTTTGCTCGGGCAGGCTGATGATAGGTGGGGTGGTAATTTCTTTGACTGCTTTTTTTACGGGAGCGTGTCGACGAATTTGAACACGGAAGAGCTCGCATGGAAGAAAAACTTTACGACGGTTACTTATCCGGGCACCTTAACCATAATTGGAATTTTTTAATGAAAATACCCTATCGTTATTGTTGCGTACATGCCAAGCCCCTGGACGCCGGCTTGATTCCGTTCTGCGGCAACCGCTTTCCTGATGGAGGCGGAAAGCAAAAACGCCCGTGTGTTCGAGCTTACGGCGCGCGTCAAAAATTCCCAGGGGGTCAAATATAATCCTGAGCCCCTGACTAAGGCGCGCGTCTTCCCCTGCGTAGCGACGGCAGGTTAAATCCCATAATGGATTCTTAGTGTTTTGTTCACTTTGTGATGACGTGTACTCTACAAACCAGAGCATTTAAAATAGCACAGTGAGAATAAATAAGACAGGAAGGAATGGTCGGTGACATAGAGCACCCGAAACTCCTCGTCGTATTTCAAAGCGACGCCACGAAAAGAAGCTGATATCTGTGCTGATGCAGCTGTGCACCTGCTTTAAGCTTCAATTTCTTTTAAACGTCAATGTCTAGGTAATAATATGCAGTCGCCGTATGGTATCTAAAACATTTATCGGTATGATTCACTGTCGCTTTCTCTCTTAATATTGTCTGGGAACCAGAGGCGACAGAATAGGTGGTGTAGGGGAAGCTACTGCTACCCCACGATTTTTAGTGGTGTACGAGGGCTCCCCAAGTGAGAGGGCGCTTTTAGACTTCTGCTGAGCCCCAGACAGCTCAGGAAAAGTTAGATTTATTTGCAGAAGGCGAAATGCTGAGGGTTCAGGCAATGTAATTCGAAATTTGGGTGGCGCTGGTTTATATATAAAATACTTTTTTTGCCTTTATGAGTGACCCTATTTTAAAAAATGGAGGAAGCTCACACTGATGCGCAAGACGTGAAGGTAGAGAAGATTTACGCAATCTTGACGACCATCATGGTGAATTCAGTCCACGATTGCAGCCTATTAGCTTTTTTTTTTTTGCTGCCTCAAGGACCTCTGCTGCATCAGTGTTGCTTAAGTGTGAGCTCTCGTCATTTCTTTGAAAGTGAAAATAATTGGACATTATCTTGGAGTGGCGTGCGCGATGACGTGTCTCTCCCGTTTCAAGCAACTATTGCCACGATAACGGTGAACGCTGGAGTCTTTCTCGTTCCGACCACGTTTTGCACGATCACGGCGAACGGTGGAGCTTTTTTCGGCCAATCTTGGCCTACCTTCCTAAGCGGTCATGCTTGTCTTGACAACGGTGCGACGCGGACACTGGGTGGTCGCCCCGAGCGCGCTCACACGAGCGCTCGCCATTTTCTCTGTTTTTATTACTTCCGAGTGCTTGCCGTGAGCCACGCGCTCACGTGCGTGCGTTGGGCATTTTCTTAGTAAATTGTACCATGGAGACAAAAAAGAATGATTTTCTCAAGAGCTACGCCGGATAAATAGTGTTTTCGACGTGTCCGGTGTTCACATAGACATGAAGGCCTTAGCTAGAAGCATTTCACGAGCTAATTTTTCGTCTTTATGTTGGCGGTACCATGTAGAGGATTTAATGTTCTACTGAATTTACCCTTCGTTTAAGGTTCATAATATCATGATTGATTTAATTTAAGCTACACTTGGCCATTGAAGAGCGCCGGTGTGGAGGGCTCCGGATTAGTTTTGACAACCTGGGGACATTCAGCGTCCGCCGAAATGTTTTCACCCTTAACGTAAGTTTTCAACCTTCGCCTCCATATGCAATGCAGCCACTGCAGCCATGTTTGAACCCGCATCCTTACGCTCAGCAGCACAACGCCATAGACACTAAGAAACAGCGGCGGGCATACTTTCTTGATGCCAGTTAGGTTCAGACGACAGTGTGACGAAATCTTTGCACAATTACCAGCTACTACCTTAAATGAACACTTCGTTATATTTTTTGTAATCCTAAATTCCTGCAGAACTCAGTCAATAAACGCACCTAGTAATTAGATTATATATGGTCGCCATGTACATCATTCAAAAAGTACTGCGCTTTGAACGTGAGATAACTTGAATTGATGATTGATTTATTGTAGGGTTGAACGAGCCAACGCAATGCAGGCGATGAGGCGCGCCGTAGTGGAGGGCTCCGGGTTAATTTTGTCCACCTGTGGATCTTTAACGTGCGCCGAAATGTTGTACACAGGGGTGCCCTAGCGTTTCGCCTCCACCAGAAAAGAGGCCGCCGCGGCCGGAGAATAGTACCAGCGTCTTCGCGCTGAACAGCACGACGCCTTAGCCAATGGGCCGCCATGGTGGGTCGTTCAGATAACTTTGAAACTTGGTCAAAAACTTTTGTTGCCTAGTCTCGACGTTGCTTGAACCCTGGAATTACATAATTACAGCGGTGAAGCTACTTTTGGTCGGCATTCCTTCAATTGCAGCAACGAACGTCTTCGATAGCGATTTAACAAGACGGCTACGAAAGGTAAAGCATAAACGGAACGCGTATCTGTTGCGACGAGAAAATCACGCATTGCCGCTCCGTGCTGGCTATAACTATTGCTATCACAGTGGTGCGAGACTAAGACATGAAGGAAAGAGCGAAAGCGTTTATCGGAAGTGTGCGAAAGTCGTTTTATAAAAAAACCCGTTCCCTAAGCGGCTTGCAGCAATCGCATAAATAATCGCGCTCAAGAAATGTGTCAGCAGAGGTGTTAGCATTGCGGCTATATATTGCGAAATATGAATACGTCCGAAATATACCACTGGAATTGGGCTAATATTCTGCCACAGTAAATAATCAAATAGTCGGTGAATAAAGAAAAGAAATGATATGTTGGGAACACACCTACTCTAATAGAACTACCATGGCTCAATTTCGAATTCCAGAAATATTAAACCTGAAAATACAGGTTTACTACCTTTACTTCACAAACGCATATTAGGGCATATCATAACTTTCTTTTTCAACTCATCTGTGCGCTTATCTATTTTTCTTTGTCATACTATATCGGTAAATCTTCATTTGGTAACATCAACGGGCTATTCTCGAAGTATGTTGGTAGTTTGGAGCATTTAATGAACGCTGAAAAAGCGTGTATGGCCTGTGCGATTTTATTTTAATATTTAGATATTGACTTACGTTTTTTATTGGCAATAAAAGGAATAGAATCATGCGTGCTACCGTTGCCTCGGGTGGACGACACCGTCACTGTGATGTCAATCACTTCGCTATTAAAGCATAGCTTTCAACGCCTCAGTGAGGTGGTGGTCAGTCGCGCAAAATGCGTTGCAGAAGACCAACTTCACACGATGGTTTTCACAAAACGATGATGACGATAAGCGAAGGCAAATCAATTGCCTCTAGAGAAGAAAGGCTTTCCGCTTTCGGAGTCAAACCGGGGTGCTCCGCGTTACGAAGCCGACGTCTATCCGATTGAACGATTCGGACACTGTCTGAGCAGTCGGAATTTTGGATCTTTGCTTTGTGTCAGGCATCATGAGCGAAAGCTCGGCTATTTAACCTTTCTTATCTAATTGAATTGGCTTTTATTTAATTTTTAATTTGCTCTCCAGCATATTTCTTTAGGTTCCATTTGGTTTTTTGGTGGTAGTTATTAGTGAGGAAGTATGTAGTCTTTTCACTGTAACGCCGTGGTACAACCCCTGTAGACGTACTCAAAGAACATAAATGATCATAACAATATTTAAAACACAATAACACGAGTCACACTAATGAATGAATATAATTATGCGTGTGGTAGCTTATTTTTCACTCCCCCAGGGTAAGTATAGTTTCAATGGCATTGTTGAGAACTAAAGGAATGATAGGCGAAATAGATACTATGGTGCAGGGCCCAGGGTAGCAAAAAAAGAGTTGCAAAATACACTGAGTGAAAATGTCTTTAATATGATCTTCTGTGGCATTTTGCATTGGCATTTTGAAAATGATTATTTGAGGTGAAACTAGGTAAGTTCCTCGTCTTTACAAATTTTTTCGTGGTTGAAGTCATACTTTATGAACTTGGAAATAGCTATACAAAAAAGAGGCAGACTACTTATATAAGAAGCACCACCTACGAACTGCGCCCATAAATGACAGATTCCGACTCACGCAACTACGCAATTCGGCCAACTCAGAAGTAGCTACTGCGAAATGGCACACCTCAAATTGCCGAATACGATGAAAGTCATTACCAGCTCTAAAGCCTATTCGGGAACTTCAAACATGTTTTGCATTACCCGTTTAATTAGGTCACCGCTGCGATGGACACTAAATGCGTTTTAGAGGGCCGAAGACTGCACACGTCGTTTGATAATTCTGGCAAATACCCCCAGTCTCCCTCTTAGGAAACGAGATTGAGGTCAAACACGAAACCTTTTGAAGTCTACGGAACCGCTTTTCAAGGGGTTGATGTTTTACAAACAATGCAGGTTAACGAAGGGTAGCTGAGTACACATCACACACACGCGCCAATAAATTAGTAGTTGAAGTGGTATCAGTGCCCTGGTGTGGGCAACTGTGAACTGTAATGATCCGGGTTCCCATTCCATTACAAGTGAATATAAAGTTAGTACTCAAAACTGAGTTGCGTTTCCGCAATAAAATTACTCGGCTTTATACCTCGTCTCAGAGTGCCCCACCTATGTATTCTCACGCTGGTTCACGGCAAAAATTTATGTTTTTTAAATTCCGAAGCAATTACACTTTCTGAAGGTGCCGCCGCACAATCTAAGACCTATTACATGTCGCTCATCTGAACGAGAATAGCGTGATCCGGTAATCTTTGCACATGTACGCACCTTTGCACCTTTGTTTACCTCGCTGCTTGTACTTCAGTTTTGTGCTCATAGGCATACACGTGGCTCGGATGGTCCTTGAGTCGATCTAGAGTGATTAGAGCAAATAAACTGCGTTTTCACGCGTCCATGTATCTCTCCAAAAAATATTGCGCAATACTGCAGTCTTGCGAGTTATACTTCACTACGGACAAATTAATGGCGTAAAACAGGGTGTGCGTGCCATGTCGGTGGATAAACTCTGGTGGTGACAATACCAGGAAGCAGTAATTAACATGTTCTTAACATGTCCGGCAGATTAGTAGCGATGTGGCACGCAATTTCCTGACCAGGAAATCTGCCAAAGATTATGTTCATAGAGCCTCTAAATTTTACATACACAAGTAAAGTATCCTTTCACTAGAAAAGCGTGTTGCTTACTTTATTTGACTAACAAACCTTCCGTGCCAACGAAATGGATTGAGAATCCACGCTTCGCTCAAATCTGCCAACACATGTGCAACTCGTCTTTAAAGGAAAAAGAATTCTACCAACTATTGGTTCGCAAGATACCCTCCTGCCTAAACCTATTTTCCCGATATGTTAGAACTATCACGAGGAAGCGTGACATTTTTATTTTTAGCGCTGGCTTCAAATGTCCCCCCGCCCACAACCGTTACCTCACTGTTTTTTTCCCATTTACCTCTGCATTTTGTTTTTACCCAATGCTCAGCACAAGCCGAGATTTCTGATTTCGAAGAAATTTTCTGAGCCCGAGGCTCTTCCTGGTTCCTCTCAGAGGTAATCTTGTGATGCTACAAATTCCCCTAATTAATGACCTCACGTAATTTTAGTTCATACACTTTCGAAAAAAACATTTCCCCGAGGGGAAGAATGTGAAAGTGCGAATGCACGAGTTGAATTTGCGCGGTTCGGTAATGTTCGCGAAAGAGAGACCACACACACACACAACTACAAAGAGAGAAAGATGCATTTATTCACAGACACCTATTTGTGTTGTCGTTGTACTTGATTGCTAGAGCGGATCGTAGCTTTGAAATGTCGTGTCAGTACTCCTTCAGGCGGGTGCATTAGCCGTTCTCACGCCCGATTCTTGGCCAATCCCCCACGTGGGTATGTGCCATGTCAGCGGCCAGGCAGCGCGCACCCATCTCCCCCCGTTGCCAAGGAAGACGAGGAGATTCCTGGCCAATCCCCCACGTGGGTATGTGCCATGTCAGCGGCCAGGCAGCGCGCGCCCATCTCCCCCGGTTGCCAAGGAAGGCGAGGAGCGCGCGCACCCGCAGCTGTTGCTATGCGGACGGCGGCGGACGCTTCAGGCTCGCTTAAGAAGTGCATTCGCACTTAAAAAACATTTCGCAGTTTTTCAATTTTGCTTATACAAATAATGAAAGAGAAACAAACGCACCGAATAAAATACACCAGGCAAAGGTTACTGCGGAAAAAAAGTTCTTTAGGAAACGTTCGCTCAGGTTAGAGACGCCAGGGAGCGAGAGTTAAGTAAACAATTGACGCACACTGCGTAACACAGCTGAAAAGTTATTTAGTGGTTTTGTGGTTTTTATGGACTCCTAACACAACAAGCTGTCACAATCACCTGGGGGGTTCAGAAAAGATTTAACTTGTGCCGTCCTGACGGTGTGACATTATTATGGTTGCCGCACGGCGGTCACACCGATTTCAGGCTTCAGCAAGCTTAGTTTATGTAAGGTCAGCATCAAGACATTTTGAATAAGTAGGATTTACCGGTTCAGACTGTCTACTTAGTAAGCCATATCAGCAAGTGAGTTGTTAATGCACCGTTCATGCTTCATACCACAACCTGTTTTATTAATTTCTCCTGTGCTAAACAAATTTGCGTTTACGTTTTCAGCATTAGGATGACGCTTTAGAGTAAGGATAGGATAACGCTCCGTTAGCACTTCACGGCCAATATTTAAAACAAAGAAAATACTTATCAACCCAGCTTATCTTAAAACATCCAGCAAAATCCAACTTCTCACATTAAATCAAAGAAAGGAGCTAGGGAAAAGAATTGCAAACACATTAAAACTATTCTGAACACACGGAAAGGAACTAACATAACGTGTCTGTGAACTCGCTTTTATATAATGATCCTTAATCGTGTTGATATTTGATTTCACCTGCAAGGAGGACCACAGAAGTTGTGCCAAGCACGGAGAACCATTCTTCTTAAAAAACACAGTGATTACTGTGCCCTGTGCAATTATGTTTTGCAGTTACATGCCATACCTTGATGGATGTTAGATTTTAGATTGCGTCAAATTTACAGCAAACAAATTTCTCTGGGTCGTTCGCCTAGGCGCAATACGGTGAAAATTAGGTGATATGGAGTTGATTTGAAGGTTCCGTGCACTTTTGCCATTTTTTTCCGACCTCAATGGAGGTAGTCAGATTAGAGTTGTGCTCGAGTGCGCCATTTAAAAGCGAATCACCTTAGGACCTCGCTTGGACCGGGGCTTGGCATCCGTGTACACAGTGTTGCGCATGTGCAAGAAGCATTCGATTGAATTAAATTTTATCGGATTGGACTGGATTGAAATGGTATATACTGTACACACGCGTTGTTACTCATTTACATGCGCGAGTTGGCAATTCCAGGGGTGATGGGCCCTATGAACAATCCCCAGTTCTTCGCCCACTCTTAATGATTCACTTCGTGAAGATGCGTGAATTTTTTTATCCCGTGCGTAGCATTCGAGTCGTTTTTTATTGTATTCTTTCTACGTAAAATTCGTAGATATTGTTGGGCAACCGTTCCAGCTTCACAATTTGCTTTTGGGTCAAAATCGGTAACTCGAATAAAAACGCAGATTAGACGGACAATAAATCACTACCGGTTTTCCCTTGCCGAAAGCCAATTTTAAATGCTTTTTGCGAAAGCAATGGTTGTTTTTTTTTCTCTGGGTACGAAAAACTGTGATGCAATCCTCTCTTTAAGGGTCGCCTAATGAGAAATAGTTTCATGTTTTTTTAAACATCGTTGAGGCGGGCATTGGAATTCTTCTCTTTTGTAGTCCCCACTTGTAATTTGCTATTACTTAAATCGCCGACATTGTCGCAATCATTCATAAATCGCTATAAATATGTGTAGTCAAAGCCTGTGCGCGTTTAGTTTTCCGATCGGTTTTTCGTTTGTTTTCAGATTTTTTGGATAATATTACTGAACTTTTCTTTCAGATGTTGCAAACGTACTGCTATCCTTGTCTACTAAAAGTGTTAATGGAGGGACCCAGGATAGAGACAACTTTCTATATACCACTACTGACGCGAAGGGTTTGCCTTACCGGTCGCCGGAAGGCTGCAAATGCTCGTGAAAATGCTCCTCGCCAAACAAGGCATCCGCGCCATGCGTAGCTGTTCGATCTATATTGCCAGATATAGGATACTTCCTACAACAATTTTAAATGGCTTTCGCAGGTAAGGGCACGGGTACTAAAATACATAAAGATGAGTGGGAGGGAGCGTTGGCGCGCTAGGAGATAATATGCAAATTGTGATACAAAACTCTCGCGACCATGATGATGCCTTCGGTAAGCGCCCACTTTGCCAGCAGCAATGATGTGGAACGAAAAGCGCCGCGTAGTGTAGATGAGTAGCAGTCCGTCCTCCTCCGACAGATACAGCCAAACACATTACCCACTGAACATCTCACACATCGCTTTTAAAATTTACCCGGCACCCCTACTTGCTCGTTCTGCGGAGGTTACCCAAACATATTCCACACAATATGGGCCTGTGATCGACATCCAAAGTTGACCCCCATTCCCGAATCCAACTCTAGCATCCTGGGAGGCAAGTCTGGCTGACCCCAGCGCTGCGACACAGATCCTGCTGACGTCAAGAACGGAGGAAGCCATGGCCACGGCTTCCCAAGACGGTGCCCTGGACTAAGGTTGCTCAGGAAAATAAAGTTTACTTCCTTCCTTCCCGTGTTCTGACAAACTATGCGTAAGACGTGGCTCTCGGCGATGAACTCTGAGGCAGTTTAATATATTGCTGCAGAACAAAAATCATTACGAAGTCTAGCACCACTGCGTTTAGCTCTCAATGCAATTTGTGCACATCGTTATTTTAAAGACGAGCCCTCTAGGCTCAACCTAACCAGGTCAGCCAAAAAACTTTACACACACAGGGGCTCCTTCTAGCAAATCCTTAAAGCGGCGATGGCAGCTACGAACGACACCCAGTGACAAGAAAGGAGGCAAATGTTACGGTACAGCTTGCCTGATAGGAAACGACGCAGACGAGACGGCGACGTTCAGGCGCAAGCACCAAGTCAAATTAGCCGTCTTGAAGTGGCAAAGTTTCTCTCAAATACTTCATAACGAAGTCGAACGCTACAGACATAACAGAAGACGAGGAGGGGCCCAATAGATCATAATAGTTGCGCTTGCTTAATGGAACACAACAGAACACGGTCTATGGCAGACGGGGCGATTCGAATGATACTGTGCCGGCCGTGCCGTCGCACGCCCTACTCACAGTTTGGGCCTTTAGGAGTGTGTTGCGTAAACAAATTAAAACACCATGGTACATCATTGCATTTTAACTGAATGTAACAGTAACTTTAAGTCTTAGTATTTATTGTGCGTTTTATAATAAGAAGCTTCGATTTCATAAGCTTACAAACACAAAACGTAAAGTGCAGAAGTTTTTGGTGCTCTATTTGAACTACAAAAATGCTGCAGATGGCAGTAAACCACTGCGTCATGGTATTTGTTTTTGTTTTAGTGTAAGTAATCGTAGTATTATTTGGTGTCTGTTTATTTACCGCTCGATTTAATGCCCCCTCCCAACTTTTGGTTTCTTTTGATACCTGCCTCGCTCATCAGCGTTGTTTGATTGCTTGAGCGTTATAACTCCACCGAGCGAAGGGAATGACTGTTGTAAGGGGGGCTTATTTTGGCTGGTTGTGCTGTGATTCGTGCAAGGCTGTAGAAAAAAAAGGTGGAGAGGGAGTGTTATTGTGTCGATGTTCGTAATAAGCAAGGGCTGGAATTTTCCTGTTTTGACATCGGTGCCGCTGCTGCTTTATAGTGGATTTGGCGAACGGAGATCCCTTCGTAAGCCCTTTCGTTTTCGGATTTATAGTGTTCTAGCTATTTTTTTTCCATTCGTAAAACAACTTTTTCAGAAACAGTGAAAAAAAAACCTTCGATACTTGTTTGCTTATCATAAAATGCAAAACCCTCATTCAAAGACTGCGTAGATTCGCGTCGGCAGTGTTGCTGCATAACAATACGGAAAGAAATTCTGAATTAAATTTGGTTTCGCCGAAGGCATCGATGCCTAGCGTAAAATTTGTTTTTAGTAGAAGAAGAGGCAGTTTGTAGCGTTCCCTTCCCGTATAAACGGACATCGCCATAAACCTTGTGAAGCACTCGAATACGACTTGCAGTGCAGAGTGGGAGGTAAACAATCAGCACCTTTCGCGCTGAATCCACCTTCTACCAGCATATTTTCACTTTTTACTTTGATGCCCAACCCATAGGGTGTTGTGGTCAACATTCTAATAGGCCATAAATACCAATCAGCACCTTTTTCGGCTGTTGTTTCAAACTATTAAACGGTTGTTTACAAACTCCATTTTAAAGCACCCTCAGGTTAGGGTGCCGGATTTCAATTTCGGTGCTTAAAACGTGAAAAGGGTATAAAATGTTCAATGAACCCTCTCCGCACCTTTAAGGGTGTAAACAAGCTTAGTGTGTGTGTGGACAGTAATTTGTGACTGATAAAACAAGCTTTCTGCTCCCTCACGCTGCACCATCTGCCCGAACAAAGTTTGACTCCCAGAAAGGCGGCTGAAGTCGTCTGAAGCCGTGTGTGTGTTGGGGCACGTACGCTTAGCGATAAAATTCGACGGATTGCTCCTGTGAATGAACTGTGCTTACTATGTTGGAATCATAACTAGTGTTGATTTAACCCCGCGTCCGGTATATAAAGTGTGCGGGGTCTTTTAACTAACTTTCTCAGCTTGCGGCAGAGTGAAGTGACTTGTTCGCCCCCGTTTATGGCAAGAATGCAGCGCTACCCTTACGGCGAACAGGAGGCAATCGATCGCCCGTTAATTTCGTGCTTCGACCTGAACGCGCATGCCATGACTATGTGTTCGTTCGAAACCATTCCTGCTTTTCTTGAAGATGAGTAAAATTGGTTCGTCAATCTGGGTATTTTGATTCAGGGAATTTTGTGCTGTTATGCTTCCACTATAGGGAGCGTATTAGAAAAAATGACAATATTTCTATCATGTAATCCACGTTTTTTTGTTCCATAGTGACGCAAGGACATTTGTTTGGGCTTTCAGAAAAACTATATTCCCACTTCTGGCTGATGCGCTAATATGCAACTCGATTCGAGAAACATTCAACAGATTAGGCCATAAGCGTTACCATTTTACGACCGAAAACTGACGAAGCGTTTTATAAACTCACGTCGTGCTGCCTACGTAGGGAGCAGCAACAATTTAGCATTGCGTACTGTCATTAGTTAAACTAACATTTGGTGCCACGTTGTTAAGCCTAGTGCATCGAAGCGGCTAAAACCCAGCTATGCACAACGAAAATTTCAACCAAAAGACCGCACCTGCCATCGTTGTCGCTGAGGTTATGCTGTCCTGTTGGCGTGTTGTAGGTAAAGTAAAAAGCCGCGAGGCACATTCACATCGTTTAACCACCATCTCGCGTCCCGCGCGGCACCAAGATTGACGTACAAAGAGTGGAAGGAAACGGAAGTGTACGATGGGCAGGTTGTTTTGTCGTATCTTCTGAGTGCGCGGCAAGTGCCTCCTGCGGCCGGGATGGTTGGCTGGCTAGGTTTTAGTTTTTCTGCTACACCACACAGCGGTCTCATTCGCTTCCGGAAACCGTTTACGCCGAGCAAAACGTCATGAAATGGCGCGTAGAATGAAGTGGAGTTTCAACTGGTAATTTCTCAGCAAATAAAGCATCCTTCGCTGCAGAACCAACGCGGAAAGAGCTTCGGGGAAGTTGTACTTTCATCTGAGCCCAACTTGTCATTTGCCTTCAGTGTCCCTCTAAAATACCCAACCTTTTATTAAATTCTATCCTTATTGTATGGGGTGCAAGGAGCAAGGGCACAAAACAGAAAAAAACCAAACGATTATTTGACTTTTAAAACAATTTACGGTAATTTTGAGACTTTTGCTGGCTAGTCATGCTTTATACGCCACAAGGCCATAAATTAAAGGCGTTTCAGCTATCACCTCACATTTTCTAATCATACCCAACACCTACGGTAACGGCGCTGCGGTTAAAGCCTGTTGAAACACAGGCCCCCAGAAAAGCGGTTGACATGACGTGGAAAGAGGTATTCTCAAGTTTTTTGTATTTATTTTAAAGGTAGCTTTCTCTCTCTTGTTATTAAAGAAAAGAAAAAATAAACCAAGAATTCTTTACGTTAGTAAACGGCCAGAGAAGCAAAATATGCTATACCGGCGGTACTTCGTCTCTAACGCAGTGCATTATTTGATTCTTTATTTTGGAAAAGCTTAACAACACGGAGATATCCAAACCCACCAAATCGTGTGTTGAAGATACTTGAGCTACATCAGCTATTTCTCGTCACCTCACATATTGGTGCAAGCTAAACCGAGCGTTTGCTTCAAACAAGACAATTCTACCTTAACATTAATATGAAGTGAAAAAAAATGCCCGGCGAAAAAAAACCTCGAAACTGAAAAAGCTTTCGAGAAAAAAATTCAGAGCCCTTCCTCCCCGTGGAGAGGGATGGCCAGCAAAGCTCCGGTGCCGAGCCTCAACGTGAGGTTTGACTGGATCGTAGTACAAGGGGTGCATGAAGCAAAACACGTTTGTTTGTAATTTGCGAATGAGCATTTTTCCTGGTTATTAACTGAGAGTCCAGTCCTGTCCAGTCACTGCTCCTCGCGCATGCTCAGTACGGCTCTTCACGAGCCACGTGAAACTGCTATCAAGCGGCTCCGACTTAGCTACTGCGCAATTGAGGCGCACACCTCTGCCGTGGCTATGACGCAACACAATCCAACACAATCCACTTTAATCCAATCGAATCCAAATCTAACCCAATCCAAGCTAAGCCAAGTCAAGCCAATCCAATCGAATCGAATCCAATCCAATGCCCCTCGCGCTTGCGCAGAACGGCCCTTCACGGCACACGCGAAACTGCTCAACCTCGGCCAGTGTAGCTTACGCTACAAAACACACAGGAATCGTGGGTAGAAATTTATTATAGCGCGGGTATGTTAATCACGGCGCATGCTCTATGAAGGCCCTATGACCTGTTTAATTTTGTATTATTTTTTCCGTGCCCCGGGGGTGTGGCGCGCAGTTTTACAATTACGGGGATTTGAGTGGGCTCCGCAACGTGGCGCTACGCTCGCTAGCGATTCCTGTCTACATCGCTCTGGGACCGGAGACGATCTGCTGGATCCTAGCCATTTACGGCTTTGCTGTAAAAGGACGGGAGAGACAGGTTATAACACAAAAAGCCCTAACAGTTTCGCTGACCGAGCACTGCTGCTACAAAATGTCTCAACTTTTTTTTTCGCTGTCTGTTTCGGTATCAAAGAATAAATGTTACTATTTTGATTTTGAGGTTTAACGCGCAACCACTACACTGGTGATGAGGCGCATCGTAGTAGAGGGCTGAGGAATACTTTAAACCACCTGTGGAACTTTAACTTGCGCCGACATTCCTAACACACGGGTGCTTTTGCGTTTCGACTCCATCAGAAAAGCGGCTGCCGCGGCCGGGAAAAATATTATTTTGACACGTCAGGTTCACATGACTGCTATACTCTCTGGATGGTGATATGACAATTTTATTATTAATATTGATGTTTAAGCGTTGTTGAGATACTCGAAACCCACCAGTGGTCCCTGTCTACAAATTCCCAGTAAGATGGAGAATTAGTTTTATTAAGTCACAACAGTTACGGCAGTTATTGTAGAGAAGGAGTTCCTGTACATTAGGCCTGGGCTGTGCCTCCTCTACTAATAAGTGTAAAAAACATAGTTGAACAGTGCAGAACATAAATTAACCAAACCATAAAAATAACAATAGTGATAAACACACTTTAGAGATTATGGCAGATAGGTAGAAATTTATCTGAATTCATGTAATAAAGTATTCAATGAGCCATGAATACGCGAGCAGTCGTATAAAGGACCTTACACCATACAGTAGAAGCAAGCAACCGATACAAACTTGCGGTTGTCTTTCGGGAATGGGCGAAAAAAATAATAAAATGAACAAAGGTTTTCACTGTTGTAATTAAGTAAAAAAGACACAGGAGTGATTGCAAAAAGTAGTGCAACCATAAATAAAAGATCATTTCGTAAAATCAATGCTTTTATAACATGAACAAATTTTCGAGTACATTCATAGGTATTATTGTAGCGGCAGTGCGTTCCAAAAGATATAAAAATGAGCCGTTTGCTTTCCCATGTTAGCAGCTCCTTTATGTAAAATGAAACCATTGTTCAGTGCAAACCTGGTAACGTTCTTGTTGACAAGCTGTGAAACACTGTACAAGAAAGCAGGCTGTGATTTTTAATTTGATTGTTTATGAATAGACGAAAGCTGTACTGTACGAGCGCTTAAACGTAAAGAAAAAAATTGGTTTTTGGTTTTAAATTCCATTGAATTTCGTTGAATGAACTGGAGATGTTGAATTCATTGAAGGCATTGAACTTTGCTGAATGAACTGAAGGTGAGTATTCTCGTGTCTTGCTTTTGTACCGTCAGAATGGGGGCCACGCCTACGTGTTGCTCTACACCACCATTCAGTAGCTAATTTGTGAGTGGAAAAAAGCATGGTAAAGTGAAAAAGAAAAGTAATTGTACTGGAAGTTGAGCTAGCTTTATGAGAACTCGAACCTCAGTAACTTGTAGGCGAAACTTGAGATTTTGATCTGCATAACGGCCATTGTATATGGCACTGCCAGAAAGAGTGTTTGAAATGCGGCCCATAGCTATATGTATAATAAAAGTAAGAGTTTTTTCTTACGGCGACCTAATGAACAGAAGTGTGGTTTTATTTGGCTTTAATTGTAGGTCATTGCAGTGACTCAAACCATCTAGATAACTTTTTGGGTCATTGTAAGATTTACAAACCATCCTTTCTAAGCATATGTCGGACTTAGTTTCTGTCATATCCTCAGCAAAAATAATCAATTGGAGAGAGAAAAAAGGCGTAGTAAATAGTACTGCAAAAAAAGGTGTGTTAAAATAGACTCTTATGGTGCACCTGTGTTGCACCTGGATATAACTAAGTTTACAAAAATTCGCAATTTTTGGTTACACGCGGGTTTCGAGTAACTGAAACAAAAATGAAATCAAAATGCTTGAAATAAGCGAAAAAGATATCACCATTGAAGGATTTATCTCACAGTGAAAAAGTGCGTGATTTGTTCCTACGAGTTTCGGCCGAACTTAGTAACCACACGACGCCCCGAAAAAGCGAGGTCACTTACGCCTAGTCACAAACGTAAGTTAAGTCTCACTTTTTTCTTTTTGAATCTTTTCGGCGCATCGACGCTTTTCGGCGCATTAAAGCTGGTTATCTAAGTATTTACAGTTTTGTAGGCAGTTTGACGAACCGGAATTTCCTTTTCCTTATCCGCAAGGTCGTTATACCCTGTGTCCACTGAAGCTTCGTCTTTTTCATATCGTGCAGCCTCACAAAATCCCAAAAATGCTGATGTCTATCGCGAGAGCATCGTTGAACAACCCTCACCCTGAAAACTAGTAGTTTTGGTTTTGTTGTTAAGGCGCTATAGGATAATAGGTGTTTTGCCGTCAAATGACGACGCCAGGTCCGAAAGGGTTAAAGAAAATAACTTCATATACAAGGGTTGCATTTCCACGAACTTGAGCTATTTACCGCATTCAAAATGTTGTGAAGGTGCTAGCTTAGATGGTGTACCGGGCAGCATTATTCTGCTCTCCTGCATACGGAGACGGAATTTAAAATTGAGAACTTGTCCAGAAAAGACAAATCTTTTTGTTTTCTGGCAGCACAACTCATCACCGACGAAACGACACCAGAGATAACAGTGGAGACGCCCGACTACACGCGGACAGGCAGGCCTAGCACCCCAAATTTTAAGTCTCGAACCGACTTCCCACTCACATCGCACTCACACGGTATTTTGCGTTGCGGGTGACAAAGGAAGTAAAGTTTATTTTACCCTTGCTATCTTGTGTCATACTGAAAAAGCCAAACGTGAAGTGGCTGCTACGCTAGCCACGGAATGGCGCTAGCCGCTCCGTTCGACAACATCATCATCATCATAACCCTAATCACGAATTTCGCTTTTAGGTCGTTCTAGACATTTTTTAGTTGCTGGATTCTTACAGTAGTGCCAGTATCCGCCAAAATATTACAATTCTCCGGCTCATTTCTTAGTAAAAGTGCAAATAACAATGCCTGATAAATGTTGCGAATTCGTTCCATCAAGGATAACCGCAGCAACGCCTTCGCTACATTGTGGTTACAAACACATGGGCTTTAATGTGGCTGGCAATGGGGAATTGAAAATTTTCTGTAAATCCAAGAACTAGTTCCATTGAGGTTCGTTACATCCCGGTAGTTGTTTTTTTGGTTTTTAGTATGCATCTCATACACAAACAACTTGATTTTAGTCAAGTGGGCAACTTTCGCTCGCAGATAAAGAAATGGTTACTCGCAACGCTTGAAATTTTCTAATATGAATATTGTTCTTTATTGAATCGAAGACTTAATTAGACCACATATATAGATTCAGCGCACTTTCTTCTACCAAATTATTTTTTCAGTGTATCGAAAAGTGATAAGAGTGCCAGTTGTTTGGATAAACCTACTCAAAAACTGTATCAGTAATTGCTGAAATTTGAACTTCGTTCAAGCAATTCGCGACTCGCCCATACAGAAGCTTATCAAACAATCGAGTTAAAAATGGGATTATGGATATTAGTTGTAACTGAACAAAGTATGATTATCCTTTTTAATTATTGAAGCTGTTTTAGCCCGTTTGTATTTGTTACGAAGCACCCCAGTTTTTAACAAGAGATTGATAATGGCAGACAAGTTGTCATAAATGAGGTGTGAAATCAGAATAATTTGTAAGGGATAACTATTGTCGAGACGTGGGCCTATAAGTTTTAGGCTAGCAATAAAGCATTGAACTTAAAGTGGCGTTGTAGGAAGCCGGAAGGGAAATTGTTGAGAACTAAAAGATTGGGATTCCAGTGAGTGTCCAGAGACTTAGCAGTGAGGACAAAGTGGTTACTAAAACTTGGAAAATCAAGTGGGATATTATAACCACATATATTGTGGTATGAAGACTATCAGAGTTTGTTTCTGGCTTCTATCGAAAAAATGGCTTTCTATTTACCCTTTTTCTTAAACTGCGAATAAACTTCATAATTTGTACTGATAAAATTTTCGATTTACAAAATTTATTTGTATAATTTCCAGCCTACCACTTAAATTTTAAACTAGGATAACCGGTAAACAGATGTATTAAAATCAGCAGTACCTCGCACTTCACGTGACCTTATATATTCTCAAAAAATCGCGCTTAAAAAATACTTCTACGCTATACGGGTCGAATACCTTTTCGCCTTGCAGAAACTGCTTAAGAAAATATCGCAACGGTTTCTTCCGTAAGGTCAGTGGGCCCTGCGTAAAAAAATTAGTCGAGGCCAACCTTTACGTGTTTATATTATAAAGAAATTATTTTTAGAAGACAAGATAATTTGTGTTCTGCCACAATGACACAACAGAAGCTCATCACAGAAGTAATATTAGATCACTATCAGTAGTCGAGTAGTGTACTTGCCAAAGAAGGCGGATGCTGAAAAATACGGTCTAAAAAGTTGCATAAAAAATAAATGCGAACAAGAGTAAAGAACTTTAATGCCGCTGCCGCCATTCCCTCAAGGGTTCAGCGATATATTGGTGGTCATCGAAGACAGTTGACCGTGTATTTTTGATGCGATGAAGGTGCTGTTGTCAAACAATATAAAAAAGCAATATTCTTCTAATACAAGAAAATCGGAGACCCGGCTTCAGCGTAACCGGGTTCACCGATTGTTTGAAAAGCAGCCATGAGAAAAAGAATAACGCCAAAAAGAAATTTAGAGAATTTCTTCGCAACCGTTGCGGCGGCACCGCTAACGGCGGCAGTGGTATCGTTCGACTGTGGGCAAATTTCCTTCGTGGTTACTTCTACGTCCATCAGTGTCCACGTCTGTGCTTGACGGCCCGTGCCTGGACATTGGATTCGGATATATTATGTTCGAGCAATAGAGCGTTCACCGAACACTGAATTTGACCTTCTTAAAAAAATTTACCTCTCCAAAACACGCTTATCTTTACCGCTTCAGCGCGGCTGCCCGCTTCTCCCCCCTTTTTTAACACAAAAGTGTTTATTCCGCGATTCACGATGATTTCACTTACGTCATATCCGTTACGGAAGTGACGCTAGTATAACGGAGCAAGCGCCCTCTAAAGGGTGCACCTCTGCACGTAGAGTCTTCTTGCGGGGTAGCAACCTTTGGTACTAAATAGCATTATATACTTCGGGTTGTGCATTTTCGGGATTTGTATTTTCACACGAAAGTGTTTTATGACGTTATACACCAATGTTTCGCTGACGTCATATTCGTCACGGAAAAGGCGCTAGTACACCTTTGCCGAAGCGACCCGCCAGCAGGACATCGCTCGCCAAGCACACACACAAGACAGCTGCAAACCCGCAAACCATGCTCAGCTGCAGGTTTCGCTGCACACTTCATTTTCGTATTTTACCGATTCCTATGAAAAAGAAATCAACCACAGTTTTTTTCACATGACCGCGTTCCTAGCACACCTGTCAACGTCCCTGGGCTTTTTCTGTGCTTGCTTCGTTTAACGCATTTTATTTAAAATGTGGTTGATACTTGTGATTTTTCTGTTATTTTTTATCTTTTAGCCTTGTGCGTCAATTCTTTCACTTTTGCTGTAAGATGATTCTTGTCGTTATGAGAATAAATGTGTCCGTATTCAGGGGTTTGTGCATGTAGTGCGTACACATTTTTGCCTTCCCATCCTTCTGGGTTATGTCTGGTGGCAGGAAAGTTTATAGCACCACCACCATCCGTCTAAAAGAGATTCTAGTTTATGTGGGCCTTATAAGCAGTGAAGGACGTTTTTGAAGTCGTAAGAAAGGTACGATAAAAGCCCTCACATATCAAACAGAAAAAGCCCTAACACCTTTTTGAAACGGGTCACGTATTTACAGAAAACGTAAATTACGAAATTTTAACGCTCTGCAGTGAAGGTTACGAGTATAAACGATTCGAAAAAACTTTCTTAATTTTTCTGGGTTGTTTTCTAGCTTACATTAGGGATCTCCGGCTGAGAGCAAAATTTGATTGCACTTTTCAATTCTGATCGAGACCTCCTGAGGAGTCAGAAAAAAGATGAAGAAATGACGACGGATAGAAACGCAGTTAGCCTAAACTGCTGAACAATACTGTGTCATTGTTTCTGTGGAAGAGATAATAAAAATATGTGTCAGGCGGCACAAATGCGTCACTACTGTGTCGAAAGATTCACGTGTGTATGAAATCTACCAATAGCAATAAAAATCAGGCTTTATCTAGAAGCTGAAAGCATGAACGTAGCTTTAGGAGCCCAGAGATATTGTCCCATTTTTCGAGGTATGTTTTTTTTACATTTAATGGTTTTCACAGTTATGTGGCTGCGTTTCATCGCGTTAAGAAAAATTCACTTCCCTACATAGTGCCCGGGCAGGCAGTCCTGCTTTGGTTTGATTATTCAAGGACCAGCGCAACGCTCAATTGGTACTTTTCGAACTGCACGTTTGTTCTTCGTGTCATGCAGATTTAGACAGAATCTTCAGGATCCGCGCAGAAATGAAGGAGTGTTTCAGCTTTCAAATGTCAAAATGCAAGCCAATTGAACATTGTGTTCTCACTCGTAAACCTGGGGACTGCTGCTCGCTTCCACTCTCCAGGTGACGACGCATCGCGGGACCGATGAGGGCAGCGAAAATCGCCGCAATCCGGAAGTTTTGAGGTCATGGTTGTCTGACCTGCGAAGCTCCTTTCCGAGTTTCTTGACGGCGTCATTCGGCGCCACCACTCCAACCGCAACGATGCAGGGCCGAATAGTAGGACAAGGCGGAGGTGCGCGCGCAAGTCAACGGCCAGTCGCTGCACTGATGCGTGGTGCTAGGCCTAATTTTATGAACTCTAGCGTACTCTGCAACCTATTTTTGGTAAATAAGGGCGGCTGTTCGTAACCAAACGTGGCTGACGTTTTCCGCTGATAGATTCTAATGGCAAGTATGTGCGATAACTTGCTTCGGCGGCTTGATGGGTACTCCTCTGGTACGCTCACCCAAAGGCGAGAAAGAGTCGCATACCCTAACAGAAAATAAATTACTCGTGCCATGCTGACACATGCAAAAAAAATTCCAGCGGGTTTAACCAACGATCCTGAAAACAAGAGTGTTGTGCAGTCCGGCCACGCGGTGAGGTGCTAAAAATTTGAGGTACCATGCCTGGGCGTAACCGAAAATGTATATAGTTTGTGTCGTTTTTTCTAGAAGTTGTGACAAAATTAACGTTTGTTTACCCCGAACAAATCTTTAAGATTAGGCCCGTCATGCAATTACTACAAGAAATGTAAGCAGAGCTCTCTTGTTTACCTCATAAAAGGCTATCTCACTGTCGCGATCTTCCCGGCGCAGGTCACGTTAGTCATGGAAGGAGCGCGCCACCACAATTTCAGTAAGAGTTTCTCAAGAAATATGGCCTGGTGGAATAACCCGTTGCTGCTAGAGAAGAAAGGTGTGATTGTTTTTCGTTGAACGGAACGGCGCTTCGCATTGCGAAAGTGGGTCCCCAAAGGTCGGGAGGCTCGAGGCGGATTAAAAGCTGCGGTCCGCTTTTGGATGCTCACTGATTACACCGCTTCTGGCGTCGAAGCTAATACCTGCCAATGATATACATCAACATACGGAACGCAGACTGACAAGCGTTCAGAGGCCAGTCAATGCTCAGAGCGGTTCATCCACGTCTTGAAAGGGCAAACAAGCGCTTGAAGCGCGCAGTCGTATCTGCACTCTTTTACTATCTGCGGTGAAGTTTTGATGTTTCCCTTAGGGAAAATGAAAACTAAAACCATATTTATTGTCGTTTGGTAAATAGAATTACATATACATAATATAGCAAGCTCGACCATTCGTAGAGTGCAAGCGTCCTACCGCTGCGTTGTCATATCCGGAGGCTTCCGGTCTGACGTATGCAGTGCCGCATTTGGTTGTATGCGTAAACGTAAAAATTGAATAGCTTTCTTATTTCTGTCCCCATTATCTGAACCACACGAAAACTGAACCACACGAAGAACCGACGTAGGGAGGGAAGAGTGCTTGCAAAAAAGTGTTTGAGGGCCCCTTTAAAAGTCGTTTTTTAAATAATGTGCGCGTTAAAGAACCTTGATTACACAGGGGCATCAATATTTGAAACTAAGTGGAAAACAGACATCACAAAAAACAACACCGAAGCTCGAACGAACGCAGTTTTGCAACGACATCAGACGTCAATGCCAACGCCAAAACTCTTTGTTTCTTTCAATGTAAGAAAACACCGCGGCTTTGTGCGACTGCGTAGTAAGATAATAATGGCCTTTGGTGACACACTACTTATAAATTGATCCTCTAATTAGGCGTATTTCACTAAGCAGCAGTTGAAAAATCATTACTGTAATGAAAGCAAATCAACGTCGCCGCCATTATATCCGACACCAACGGAAAAGTATTTTATTATATTTTTTCCATCGCCGGTTTTTCCTGCGGCGATTCTTAGCTCTTTTGTCTCATAATTAGGCTAGGTCATTTTTCACGTCATGCGTTTGTGCAAAACTGATGACGTGATCTTTTTGCCGCCTAGCGTCACTTATTGGAGTGTAATAAAAACCAAGAATTTAACATCAATTCATAAAAAAAACATCGAAACCATAAGCCGGGCGACAGTTGCCGCTGGGCTTTTCCTTGAAATTGATTTTTGATATGGCCCTTTGGTTGATCCAATTTGCAAATGAAAAATGATTTCAGTTAAAAATTGCAACTTTTGCAGAAGGGCGCGATGAATAATATAAAAAAAGTGATGTACGTGCACTTTACAAGTTTAATTTTAAATAGTTGCTTTTATTTTTAGGAAAAGCTGCAGGAGACATCTACGTTTAAGCCTTCAGATTTTTGATGCGCTAGCATTACTCCGGCGTCGAAAGAGCGTTTTGGAACGAAGTTGCTGCATTTACCATTTCTGCTTTACAAGTACTGAAGTTCAGCAACGAAAGCTAGGGTAGCCGCCATAGTTTTAATACCCGAGGCGCAGAAAATGCACAGGTCATCTACGCTTTCCTGGCTTAAGATATTCGCGTGAAAAGTCCCGGCTGTGGGGTGAGGGCAGTTCGAGAGAAAGCGACAGTGCAAAGTTTAAACGCGTTTATGGCGCTGCCTTGCCTGAAGTTTGGGTTTTTTATAAATTAAACAGAAAGAGGCAGAGAGAGAGAAAGAGAAAGAGAGAGAGAGAGAGAGAGAGAGAGAGAGAGAGAGAGAGAGAGAGAGAGAGAGAGAGAGAGAGAGAGAGTCTGTTTAGTAAGATATATTGACTCTTTGAGAGGAGGGGATAAAGAGATGGTAGACCCATGGGTTGTGCTAGAATTCCAGGACCCCAGAGTCAGCTCACGCTGATTTTGAGCTGACAACCTGACCAGGGCAGCCTGTAATGTGTCGATATAAGTTAGGTATGTTATGTTGGAATTGTGCACCCCTGAGCATATCCTTGGCTATGACTAAATTTTGCAGATGAAAATAGGTGTTTGCCAGCAATTGGCACAGTTTCAGATCCATCGCGGACATTTGCTACGAAAAAAAATGCGCCCATCTAGATTTGTGGGTAGTTGTGTTTGTTTGTATCCTGGCCAGGCTTTGCGATTTTTAAGCGAGGAGATCCCCGTGTGGCTCGAGGAAGGATGGTGTTCTCACGAGCAGGATGAGGAGACGTGCTCTATATTTTTCAAAGGGATGAGTATGATAGCCTTGGCCAACAGGGACCAAGGAATACGAGTGCAAGTGAACCTTTATCGGCCGCATCGCTCCCTTCCAAGCCCTTGTGTCCATTTATTAGTGTATTTGTGACCTTTCATCGTTGCGGATTAGAGAATATGCCTCAAGCGCTTAGGTAGTCTGCCTGTAGCCAAGAGACTAATGGCCGATTTTGTGTGTAAAGACGTATAAGCAACTTTTCGATAGTTCCGCTTGAGGGATCGCTAAAAGGTAATCGATTCAGGTGTTCATGAAGGTAATTCAATTACAGCGATTGTCACGGTACTCCAATACGGCAATTGCTGCCTTGTAGGTTCCAACCTCCCGGCGTCAGCCTATACTGTTGATTTCATGGTTTTTGAAATCTTTGGAAAGGAATGTGATTATAGGTTATCACCTATCCTTGCATAGGTTTGCATTTGTTTTTCACTAGAGGGACGGGGGGGGGGGGGGGCTTTATTGGAAAGTCGCTGGATTGGTGACGTATAAATCGTGGCGTCCCGCCTTCATTTTCCTGGAGATGTACCTATTTATAGCTATACCTATTTGTATTAAATGTGCCTATTTAGCACCCAGGCAATCTTTTGGTGCTAGGCGTCTGACCTTTCTGGTTTCTTCAAAGGTATTATAAAACACAATTTAAAGGCCGTTGCGGTAATTGTAAAACTTGGAAGGTTAAGGGCTGCCCTACATTCTGCCCTAATGATGGTGTTTATTTGGTCTTCAGTTCAGGTATCCCTGCCTTCACAAATTTAATCATATTTTTGTTCATTCACGCACTTGCCCTGTACATGCGTTTTACTAGTTGTGCAAACTGGTTAGAAGATTTCTTTTACTTCTGGCGATTGTGAGATCGGCTCCATCGCTTCTCTGCGGGACCATGCCGAGGAAACTTCTGTGAATCATTTCGGGAATCTTGTGCTGGCTAATATTTATGGATTTTTTGATTTTGCCACATGCTATTATTCGTCGTTTGCTGGCCGATTTTTATGTTTATTCTTTTTAATTGTCCCAATGGCGTCACTCATCATTTGACGGACACGGCGGTGACACGGCCGCGAAAGGTTTCTATTTAAAATTTTGCGTAATTAGACACCGTATATGCTCGGTTTTGTTTCGTATTTGGACGCATTTTAGTTAGTTTCTGGTTATAATTTTGGCTTTTCTTTGTTTTTGAGAGCGTTTCGTTTCTCTTATGCCGTATTTTTAGGCTAGGTGACACAATGTTCGCGGTGGCATTAAGGTGCCCCCTTGCACGTGCGTCTGTGTATGTACGGCATCGCTGGTTAGCGGCACCCGAGCCGGTTTAATTTTAGGTCTTCGGAGAGGCACTTTCATGGGGGCGTAAGTTGCGCGCACAGGTGGCGACAGTGTCTGCTCAGCAACTAACTGCATTGCGCAGGCGCGGTGCCTGCTCAGATCGCGTATCTTCTCTATTGCCTCGGCCGTAGTATCGTTGTCCTCCTTACAACAATCTAATTTCCGCTGCTCGGCATTCCCGATTCTGGCGAGCCCTCGTATCTGGCTGCCTCTGTCGTAGTTTCCTGTTAGCCCTGGCGACGTACTTCCGCGGACGTTTTAAAAGCACGGCTGATAGCGGACAACTGGCAGGCACGGGGAAATCGAGAAATGAGCCTGAAAACTCTAACGCGTTAACAAACGCCGTGGGGCTTTAAATGATGCGCAACAATTGTTCCTTTGGATGTAATTTTGAAGAATAGGCGTCATGTGTGGCGTGTGATGTATTTCCAGCTTTTATGGTGTAAGTAAAATAATAACTTTTATATTATTGCGCCTTGATTTACGAGAAGCTAGTTCCAGCATTTTCTTGCATATAGCGGTAACACGGTCCGACAAGCAAGTTAGGCACCCGTGATGACTGCCATTTAAAGCTACCGGCATACACCGCGATACAGATTTGGAACTGTCAGTGTTTGGCATAATTACGCTGACATATGTGCTATAATTGCGTCAATAAATGCTCATCAAAAGAAAATTGATCTACAATCTAGAACAGAGGAGGCAGTGTACAATAAACATTCTGTATTTTCTGCGTGAACGAGTAATATTTCGCTTTAATTGCCTTTTAAAGGGGCCCTGAAAGGCGTTTTGGGCATGCTAACGGAACTAGCGCAATCGTTAGATTGGGTCGTCAACGTCATCTGTGCCAAGTATTACTCTTTTACGCGCAGCGGAAAGCTCACACCTTTGTTGCAAAGTTTGTGGCTTTTTTCTCACCCTTTCCTTCGTGTTTTTGGACGCCGCCATCTTCACACGTCTACATCATCGATTCCCAGATGTTCGTCATGAGCTAGACATCCTTCTATTGGGTGGCTTTTTCGCGCACTTCCGGCAAAGAGATGAGTCGTCTGCTCAGCGTCGGCTCGCCGGCTGATCTGCCGGCGGAGTGCCGGAGTGCTTGGACATTTTACGACAAACGAAACAAGTGTAAACAAACGTTTAACCGTTTGTATTAAATGCAGCACGGCCATAACGCGACATGGATATTCCCTTACCTGAGTACGTTCCGTAAAGAAAGCGTTGAAGCCCCGTGGCACTTCTTTCGTGCAATCGCAGAGAACGCCCTGAGCCAAATGCCCGGGTTTGACGCATACATTTTATTCTACTTCAAAACAATTCAGAGATGGGTTTCGAACGAACACAACGTCACAACATGCGTTGCAAGTCTGAACCGCGATTGAAATACGATGGGTTGCCTCCTCCTGCCCGTCGTAAATTCGGCACTCACCTCGCGCGCGGTTTGCGGGGACGAACAGCAAGTCACTTAACTCCGGAGCACAAGCCGAGGTGGCTTTCAGCCACGCACACTGCACATACCCCATGCGAAGTTGAGTCGTACGTCGCTCGAGGAAGATAATCCAGACGATGGGAAGCACTATCCACCCGCAGAAGCAAGCACAACGTCGCATTGCATCGCGAAACAAAGACGTCCACAACACACACACACCATCGGCTCCTGTAATGTCAAACGCATCTCGCACTTCCCAATGGGAGTGGGTGGTACGCCTGCAGTGCCCACATGTCGCGAGGTGGGGCCCCGAGCTGAACCGGGAACACGCAACCGTAACTGAGTTCTACAGCGGTTTGTGCCTTGTTGCCAAGGCAACCGATGTTTGAGATTCTCATAGAAGTGGCGCTCGCTCCAGCGCTAGAAAGCTCAGAGCCGCGGTGGAGCATGTTTTGCCAACGTTGCCGCTCTCCACCACGCGTCGCCCCAAGCTGAACTGGTCACATGATTGAAGGGGTTTTGTGCACGGGTTCTGTATCGATTTAAAATGTCTTTTTCACATGCCGCCGGCAGGAATTACGACCGCCGCAAAATAAGACCCGGCACAAGCGGGGCCACATCTGATACGGCACTTTTTGGATAAACAGTGTCGGTGCATCAAAGGGAACGAGCGCACGATCTTCCCCGTACGGCTGCGAGTTCGCCGCCGATAAAAAGTCACGTGCCACCGATAGCAACTGCACCAACGAACACCGCGAAAGGGCAAGGCCAGGCCGCCGCACACATGCGGCCAGATTTTTCTTTCGCTTTTCCAGCCTTGAGCAGAGTGCGGGATTCATGGTGTCAACAAAGCTTGCCCGTAGCAGACGACAGTCTCAGCAGCGAAATAGCGGAAGTACGTCACCGCTGCGGAGCGCAGCATCATGGGAGGCAAGGCTCACGCGCCGTCAACAGCGGAGAGTAAGTCGAAAGGAGGAGGAAACGCGGAGCGACGATAATGCGCGGTTTTTGATTTACGATTTCTCAGCTAATACTCATCGCTTTAACAAAATTCTTGCGGGAGGAGATTGCAAATACATTGCTTTATTTGGGTGCATGTACATCCATGCATCGCGGAAGGTATTTCAGGACCGCTTTAACACTCCAATATAAAAACCACAGTACGGAAAATATGAGCTGAAGACCGCGAAACCTCCACAGACTCCAATGAAAACAAGTAGAATGAAGTCAAGGTTCCACAGATTTTTGAAAGAAAAGCACCCATGAACAGTTTGAAAGTTTAGTATTCAAGCCATACAGACTTCACCGATAAAGGTGTTCACATTATAACTTCTTGCCCACAATAAAGACTAGAACAACATGAATAAGCGTAATTTAGGTTCAGTAATTTTAAAACGTTTGGAGGATAACTTCAATGTTTTGTAGGGGATAATGTTTGCAATCACCTAAGAGGAGCCCTAAGTTTTTTTTCTTTTACCCAGTTACTAAATCTCTGTGTACATTTTGTGGTTCTTTTATGATTGTATGCGGTTTCGAAGCTGCGTAATTCTTTTATTGTGAGGTTTTTAAAGGTTCTTTTTCCTTGAACATTACATTTGATTGCGTCTAAGTTTCTGGTTCGCAGTTGCTATAACTCTGTTGCATTTTGATAGCCATTGCCCGTCGTACTCGAGAAATTTTCGGCATTGTGTCGATAAAAGAGAATAAATAAACACGGTCACATGAAAAAAAAATGTTTTATTGTTCCTGCCTGGAATCCAGATTGCGACGCCAGGAAGCATCGCCAACACACAATGTGTTTTAGGCTGCGCCCATATCAAAGCCGCCTTTTTCGTTGCATTCGGACAGATGTTATAAAACTTGGTTGCCGGGCACTAAATATCAAAAATAATTGCTTCCCAGATGTTGCGCACGCTGTAGGTTATGAATTCTGTCATTTATCCTACCAGTTACGTTGTCCTTACGAATGCACTGTGGAAAATCAACCACTCTTCAAAATGCCAAGTTCGCAACAATTCTTTAAACAAAGGGGCTTTTTTGGCTTCTTGTGAGAAGTATTTATATTAGTTTACATTGTTACCTGACGTTCAGGAAAGGTGGACGAGCCCTGCTGCGCATGCGCCAACTAGACATCAAAAAACAAAGAAAGCGATCTCGGATGTGACGTTCTGGTTGAAGAAAAATGGTAGCTGTTGCACTGTAACCTCGCTGAGCTCTTCTCGTCGTGATGGTTGTGTGCCGTTGCAGCGGTGCATAGGTGCGGCTTGCGATTGTGGTGAGGGTGCTCCCGGAGAGCTTCTGGAGAGCACTTACAGTTGTGGGCAGCGTGTGATTGAAACGCTGCGTGTGAGCGGCCGCCTAATTTGCGCGTCGTACGTTACGACGGGGCCACAGACGTTCTGCATCACTTCTGCCGCGTCGATTTTCGAGAGTGATGAGTGCGATCCCGACAAACTTCTGTCCTGCGTTTTAATACAGCGCCGTGTTGAGTCCGCTGGGCGTTTCGTCGCCTACGTGCGAGTGCGCGTATGCCTTCAACTTCAAATGGCACTGCTATTGCGGCCTGCCTCGAAAGATCGTTCGCTCGAAACTCATGTCGCACACCACACGGTCGTTGACTAACAAAAAGCATGACAAGACTATTGCGATCTAAACAGGTGATTCCTGCGCGTCGCTTTGGTTCGCCGAACCCCGTGTCTTTTAATCATTGCGTGCTGTGATAAGCTCCAGAAAATTATATTCGGGGGGTCATGGTCCTCCTGCATATTCTTGCTAAATCATTGCACATGGTTCTTGGCGCGCAGAAATGAAAAATGTTTAGATATACACGTTAGGTTCGGTGGTTTCCAGAGGGCTATTTTGATGAAGAGTGTATTGATGCGTATATCGCGGTATGGGAGCTGCGCAAATGTGTTGACGGATGTGGAGGGGCACACGTTGTAGCTGTTCTTGGGGCGGTACTGGATATCCAAGGCGTTTAAGGGTGTCTCGTCTGGTAGGTAAATGAGGCGGGTGGTTTGGAAGTGAAAAGCTTCGTGCAGTTCATCTATGTTATTGTGTACTCCCAGTTGGACCAACGTGCACGTGGGTGTTAAGAGAGCACCGTTAGGTCTGTGAAAATATTGATTTCGCCCACCACCATATTTGGTACCCGTGTGTGCTTCTGTTATCAGCCTTCGGCGTGTTCCGCTTGATCCTATACAGTGACAAAGTTTGATAACCGTAGCGGGACCCCACATTAAATGCGACAGTGGGGCGAATTAACATTCTCAAATTGAATTTACATAGAAACATTGGACACCAATTCTTTTAACTTGTTCCTACTGTGGCTACACAGCCCGTCACCCTGATGCACAGCATGTACTGAAAGTCTTGTGCGTTGTTCGTATTTCAGTGTATCTTGATGGTACATAATATGGCAGACAAGGCACAGGCTTAACCGGCGGTGGTGGGAGCATGCCGCCTTGCAGACGACTGGAAGAGAATTCGATTTGGGGCTCCATTCCAAGACTCAATGCACGCTAGGCGGCTGAATGACAGAATTTGATATGACGAGAGTGCTGAAATTCAATGACACAAAACACGAACGCGAAATCTTTGAGAGCTATGTCATAAAGATGGGAGACAGATGAACTGTAGATTACTGAACGATTAGCGCGAAATGTTCACCAGATGTATTTGCTTTTTACACGTGCTGTTAAACCAGGGTCACATGAGGGTTTTTTTTATTTTGTAATCACCCAAAATGCAGATTCGTTGATGAAGCTTATTTCTGTCTCTATCATTTCCTTGAGTCATGCTTGACATAACCAAAATTTCCACAACGAAGTCCTAAGTAGCCTGCGTAGCCACCTTCATTCAGTTCACTGTTTCGACGCATATTTAGGCACAAAACCCTGTCCCGTCTGGCATTAATGACTCATAGAAAACCCTTGATGCCCACTACACTCACCACTACCACTTCCATAACTTTGCGAAAAAACGACACAAGCACAGGCATGACAGATTCCACCATGCTTCAAACAGCGCCTGTGACCTCTATCAAGAAGGGTGCATCACACCTCAAATGCACTACGACGCATACAAAAGCTAGCGAGCATCTACCTCATCGGGACATCACGCCTTAATAAACCACAGGGGAATGAGGTGGCACTCCCTGCTGCCCACAAATTTACTACCTAGGGATTCGTAGAAAGAAGGAAAGACCCGCTAGATTCCCTCACCGACCTCTAAGTCCAAAGCCGTTGTACAGATGCCTACAAACCCACACAGACTACAACACAACAACACATATTACCCAACACGTGCCCCTGTGAATGCCCACCCTGTAAAGGAACGAAGGAGATAACACAGGGACGACAGAGAGGTTAAGCATCAAATCAACTGTACCCAACGCTTATCAATCATTTCAAATAAATTCATCAAAATTGTTTAATGAACACTTTATAGCATGTTTAACTTTCATTCAAGAAATTATTTGTATAAACTTATTATACAATTACACTGAAGTGACCAGGCACTATATTTGAAGGTGTATGGACATTCGCAACTTAGAATACTTTACCAAGAGTATCTGAACTTCGATTTGCAGCTCTGTTTCAAATATTTGAAATTTCCAAACAGTAGAGGAACGAATGTTTGCTCTTACGCAAGGCTTGCAATTTTTCAAGCAAAATTACATGGCAAGAGCCAACAGGTATGTTTTTCGGCATGACACCGAAGCCGCGCCAAAAGCCCTATGTAGAAGCCTCCACCAAACAAGTGTTCGCGAACTGTGGTGTATGTTAGGTCAAGTGCAGCATTAGGAGTGCAAAATATGTAATCTGAATATAGGTCCCCTGTACGTTTTACTGCATGAGTGAGAAAACAAGCGTCATTGCTGGCTTGTTGGTGAGGTCTTACCAGAAACTAGCATGCCCAGCCTCCTTTCAATGATTGAGGGGCTGCTGCCAGTCAAATTAAATATAGTATAATATACTTACTTAGATGAAATACAAACATGCACTTGACTTGTCATAAAACAAATAAGCAAATAAAGACGTTTCGGGGCCCCTATGGGTCCCTTGGTCAGCATGAAGAGTGGTGTTGAAAGGGCGCGACTATTTATACGTTCGGTGGTGCAGAGTGCCAATGTTTATCTCGGGGAGCTGACTGTGTTCACATTATTTTGAGGAACCCATATTTCTCCATGGCAATCAATTCAAAATTCTTGTTTCACTGTTTTGCACGTCTTTATTTTTTATTTTCTCTGTTAGAATAAATGTTTTGCATACCAAACACAAGTACCTGAACAGAGATGTGTCTAGTTCTGACTGCCTCAGCTGTCTTTTTGAGGTAGTTACGTTTTATATACTATAGAAATACCAAAACAAAGAAAGTGTGGTTTGAAAATATTACATTGGCGGCCAAGTTTCACTTCATGTATTCAATTCACAGACGCAAAGTTGATAAACACACACCTCTAAATATATATACAAAAGGTAATACCCCTGTCACACGGTAGATCTAATGACATTTAAAGCAAATGTCATTCGCTCTAAATGTGATTAATTCGGCGCTAGTCTAGAATACCGACTGAAATTTGAGGCGAATGACATTTAGCGGCTAACTGAGGCCCCGGACCTCAGTTAGCGTCCAAATGAGTAGCCTCGACAGCAGTGACGCGCCGCTAGACAACAAAGTTCCGTAATAAACCAAGCAATACTGTTTAAAAAAGAAAATCTCGTCCCCAGTGCGCGCGCTACCCTAATACGGATTTTTCGCGGACTTGTCTCAGCTTGTGATGTCTACTGATGTCACCTTAACCGGCAATTTTACTATTTTTATTTATAAAAAATAATCCGTTGTTATGTATTTTTTAAATATTACGTGTGAAAACAATCTAGATGCGCATGAAATATAATTCTGCGGTTTTCAAGCTCGCTAATGGTCATCGCTATCACTATCAAATGACATTTGTTTCGCCGTGTTGACCCGCACGGCCGAAACGAATGTCGTTAACAGCTAATGTCAGTCACTTTTAAAGACATTAGATTTGACATGTGACAGGGGTATAAGTTTCCCTTGTACCGACATAAAACACTCAGCTGCCATTGCCATCACTGGTGAAAAGAGAAAACTGACAAGCAAAACTTTATCCCTGACGTTTCAGTTTTTGTTGTAGTGCTACTTTTGTGCTGTTTGAGAAGCAATAACTTATTTGCTTTAACATTGCTGCAGACAAGTCCTCAGTCATGCTAACCACAGAAGAAATGGACTTGAAAGCTCTCCACATAATATGATCTGTTGCTAAAAGTACCAACTGAATTACAATATTGTTCTGCGGCATGTGACAGCACACATCAAAGACATATTGGGTGAGCTGTTCCGAAACGTTTGAATGCAAGACATTATACCAGCTTGAACGTGCTCCCAGAAGGGACAATTTTTAGAAAACGGCACGGAATTATTGAGGGCCCACATAATGAAAAATGCTTGGCACCTGGGCTAAGCGCAACTACTTATTATTTTTTCGTTCACTACTTGAGGCCTCGCTTGGTTCCTACAGCTGGTAACAAAAAAAAACCTTTGTCCTTTGCGCAGGCCTACCTCCTACCGGGCTGCATGTCCTATTATCAGCTGGCTTAAGGTTTCAGACCAACGAAGTGATTAGCAGACAGATTATTCAGCATGGTAGTTACACCTTCGCAATGGTGTACTCTACCTGCCTGCCTCACGACTCCGAACACGCAATTATATCTTACGTCGCAAAGGTTAACTCCGTTATACCAGGGCAAAAACATAGCCCTGTGTTCTACGTAGCAGTGCGGTGCGAAATAAGTTATGCGCGCAGAATCGTTTTGCAGTGGCTAGCTTGGTTACAATGGGAGTGGTCATGCACCGTCCCACTGCCCTCGTGTGACCGGCATTGGTGCCTGTCGCCACTGCACGTAGGCTACAAAACAACCAACGGCCTCAACATTTGAGGCCTCAGCGGCCTCAAATAAAAAGAAGCGCCGAAGTTCGTCGGGAGCGCACTCATCACTCTTGCAAATCGAGGCGGCAAGAACGTCCGTGTTCACCGTCGTAACGTACTACGCGCAAATTAGGCAGTCGCACACACTTAGCGTCCCAATCACACGCAGCACACCACCGGAAGTGCTCCCCAGAAGTTCTTCGAGAGCGTCCTCATCACAATCGCAAGCCAAGCACTTATACACCTCTGCAACGGTAGAAAAAAAATTATGACGAGAAGAGTGAAGCAAGGTAACCACACAACAGCTGCCATTTTTGTTATACCATCACGTCACATCGGGCAAAAAAGAAAAGTTCGCTTTCTTTTTCTTATATCTAGTGGGCGCATGCGCAGTAAGGCTCGTCCACCGTTCCTGAACGTCAAGTTACATTGTTTAGCGCTAGAAATTGTTTTATTCTTTTGTACTACATTTTGAATCACTCTGCAGTTGTGACAGTAACCTGTGGAACCCTGCGTGCGTTAACGTCACGCGTGTTGTATTTACGAACACAAGCCTTCGGAAGTATGAATTCTAAGAAATGGGTCTGTAGTGACAAGCCAGGATACGAAATTTATTACGGCCTATTGCGTGCGGGTTAACTGTCATTCAAATGGGCACGGTGGGTATACGTATAACTGAGACCTTCTTGTCCCTGCGTCTACCAAACTAATGGCTACCTAAATTCCCGCCCACCCGTGTGCTGTGGCTTCCCTAGGTTTTTTTTAGAGACGATAGCCTTTCTTCGGCTACTTAAAACCAGAAGTGAAACCGAGTCTGCGCAATAGTCTCATAAACTCACTGTCAAATCGAAACGTCTAAGACCGGTTTGTATGTTCATACTTGTCAACATTGTTGAAGAAGAACAAGTCACTACAGAAATATAAGCCAGAAAATATTACACAAGGAATATTTACAGTGCCCTTTTGTAAAAAAAGTTCATAGATGCTTGATTTTTGCGAAATGAACACCTACATCCAATGCAGAAAATAAAATTCACACTGTGTCCTGCTTTTGGTCGTTTCTGGTGGCATTTTAAGAAATCAAGCGGCAACAGTTACAAAACGTTTCACTACATAAGTTTCACGTTAACCTTGGAACAAACGTGGACTACGGCCACGCGGTGCAATAAAGGTTGAAGTAATGCGCCTCGATTAACGCGCGTCTTCACCGTACGGCAGCGCTGGCATCCAGGTATCCCGCCTAGAGCAGTGGAACGCGGTAAAATTAAGTTGACTTCACTAAACTGTTCACCTATTTACCTTGGGGGGTGGGGGGTGTGGGGGGGGGAGGGGGGCGACCCAAAAGGAGCAACATTAGAGGTGAACGGGAAAGCGAAGGAAGGCATTTAATTCGCAAATGTCGTCAAAGAATATCGTCTTTTGTCAACATTTGCAACGAAAGGAGCGGATACGCGGCCAGATCTTAAGTTGAATAATGAAGCAGGCTTTTGCGTAGAATGTATGAGAAACTTCTAGTGACGAGCTATATCTTATTCCTTACGTGCGAAGTTAATAACCCTTCGAACAAAATTTACATTCAAATTACCGCTCACGGTTATGGTAGCCCGTTTGCATTCAGTTAGGTTCAAGACAAGTTGTCCACCTGCAATGCCCTAAATATTCTTTGAATGAGAATATAATTACCTGCAAAAATACTCCCAGCTTCTTTAACTACCCCTGTTATGTTGGCAATGTTTTATTAATTATATTATATTGAACACCGCAGACTGTCGCTTGTATTGAGGTTATTAAATCGCCTTTAACCCTCGGCAGTAGCGATAAGCATCACAAGAGAAAGCCACTATATGGTTTGGTGGGAATTTTGGCTGGTAACGTGGTCATCGGAGCCAGCCAAAAAAAAAGAAGTGATTTAAATTTCCGTCAGGGGCTGAAGATACCCGTCGTAGGTATTGGCAAATCTCCTAGAATCGGTATTGAGGAATTGTGGGTGGGTACGGTGAAGTAGCAGCCAAAGGGGAATTGCTGAAACGTGCGTGATGTTGTGACGGCCGATGTCGTCGCCGTTGTCTAATTCAACAGAGGTGGTTAAGCTAATCCGTAGCTGCTAGGCGTGCTTACTGCACCATGCTTTCTAGTGGCGGGTTGCCAAGCAACGGAGTAATCCGTCATAGAGACGCGGAGGCGATTGGTGACGTTTTCGAAGCCGTTGGTGACGTTGCATAGACCAAGCTTACCTCCAGTCGGCAAGAGTCATGAAGTCGTAGTGCTGCTCTAAATGCGTGCTTAACTCCCATGCAGAAGGACTTCCTGGATTCGGTTCTTGTTCTTTCTTTCCGTCGATATTGAAGTTTTACATTCTATTGATTGTCTTTGCGCCCTAGGAAATTCAAGAAATTGTTTCCAGGCTAGAGACGTCGAGAGCTTACGCCGGCTTTGTGCTCAATATACCATGCATTGCCTTCAAAAAAGAAAATCATGTACCGTTTGACACAATTTTCCTGTAATGAAAACTCCCAAATAATCAGTATTTATGATTACCACTGCAACGACAGGAAGAGCAAAAAAATGTTTGTGTTTTTACTACTTTAACAAATATAGGACACACAGCTGGGGCAAGCATTCGGACACAGCATGGACTGCACTGTTAGTTATCGTGTCTCTTACAGATCCCCGAGTAGATAACAGTACCACGCAAGAATAAACGAGTGCTGACCTAGAAAAGTAAGAATACTAAGTTTGCAAGGTCTTGCGAACTCGTAATTGAACTGTTGGGCCGGGAAAATGCAATTTCGCTCGGCTTAGGTCATTATTCTTGGTTGCCCTATGAGCGGTCCCGCTCTGCTTCTGAGCTTGGGCAAAGTGCCTCGATTCAGTGATTCAGCTTCCATACGAATTGTCGGCAACGGGATGGGGTCGTTTTGCGATAACGGCCTGCTCGTCACGATTCTGCCACACGCGGCCTTGGTGTGTTGCCCATGAGAGAGAGAAAATGACGGCAACATCTCCGCCTAATTACCCCACGTCGGGGAGCTTGGCTTCTTTCTGTTAGATCTTTTGTCACGTTCTCCCGAGCGTGTGCTCCAATTTTATCTCTGTGCCAGCTTTTCTGTTAACGTTGTCTTCTGCAAAGGCTGACACGTTCCTAATTGGGCGGAGAACGGGGATGGCTGCCTGGTGTGCCCGGAGAAAATATATTTCCCGAGAAGCGTTCGTAGAGGGCGCTATGCAGGGCTTGGTTGCGGAAAATGTTCCTATCACCGTTCTCCACTACAAGAGCTTTTTTAGATGGTGCTAAATCTCTCCAAATGGCCGAACAACATTTGCAGAGCACAGCGTGCGAGTCATTCCCTGTATTGCCGTGCCTTCGATGAATTCTTCTTACTGTGTGAGCATCAATTTGGACAAAATTCTTATCCATTAAAGCACGCAAGGGCTAGCGAACTGAATAGTTCCGGAACCCGAAATGACAATTTTAACGTAACTATTCAAGTGATGCAATTTGCACATGAAATTGTATGTAGTCACGAGCGCTCAGAGAAATCACATTTGGATAATGCGCTAAAGCTCTTTAGCATTGGGTTAACGTACAGTGTTTGACAAAGTTTCTTGTTCTGGCCGAATGTGCAACACCGTTAAAAACTCGATGTAAAATCTTACATCTCATGCGAGGGTGAAACATTTCACTTTGGAAAGGTTGAAAAAACAGCCTTATTTCTTACTCTCATAAAACACTCTGGTCTAGGATAAAGGGCAAGCTTATTCTTTGATTTCTATGCGGTCCGGAAGCCTTTGGCTTGGCAAAAAAAATTTCGACAAGGGTTTTACGTAAACCCGGGTGTTTTATTGGTGACAGCGCGTATCCGCAGTTGAATTCATGACCACATATAAAACCACATGATGTTTACGGTTTGGGTTGTAAATAAAGGAATATACAATAAGCTAGATGGGTGAGCTGACCAAATTTTTCCTTACGGTCCGTAGGCCCAAAATACATCTAAAACATATATCCTAATGGACTACATTACGATACAAAGTTATTGATGCTCGACGCCCCTCTTCTACACTGATGATGCGGTGTTAAAAACAAATTTGTCTACGCCTTCTGCGGTCAAAATCCTTTGCACCATTGAGACCTCCTCTGCGTTCATTCATTTTAGGCATCGGTGATGATGCTGCGAGCACCTTCTACTCCATGCAGCAAAAGCGGATTCCTATTAAAATGTGCTTTTGAATCTTAAGAGGGACTAAAGCAATAAAGGGTGCAGCTAACGAACACCCTTTGCTGGCATCGCTTACTTCTAGTTTGTAAAATAAAAGGCAAATAGCTTTAAAATCTATTAATTGAATATATTTTGTTGTATATTTTGTCATGTCTGTAATACTTGATACTAAGTAAAACAATGGGTGGGTACTCGCACTACAACTAGGAGTGGATTTAAGGCGCCATACGGGAACATGAATGGAACCAAAAAAAAATTGTCTCTGTATGACAAACTATCGGCACACATTTTGTTGTTCCGCTGCTAAAAATACTGTAGTGGGACACCGTAGCCTTTACGATGTGCGTTTGAGGAAATAGCAGTTCTCGCTCAGTTACGCACGTGAGTTCTCTGGCAGTTTAGTGTTATATGAATAATATTTCAGTGTTAGTTTTAGTGTTTATGAGTGTATAATGCCATAAAACCGGAAGGATAACCTTCCAGCAATATCTTGATCATCCGTATTCCTCCCTGCTCCCTCACCATTTTCCGCTTGTTTTTGCTCCTGCCCGTCCTTTTATTGATGCTTTTTGCCAAGTGCCATTGTCAAGCCTATATTCAGGCTCATAATTAGTTACCCTAATGTTGAGTTAACCACTTGTTAAACAACGTCACACCGCTACATCACGCTGGCGGGGAAGGTTGACGACGTTATGTACGAAAGCGTGACGTCAAAGCCAGCGCGGGGCTGTCTGAATACCCCGTTACCGTAATTGTCGGCTGTCCAAGCTGCCGATTTGGCTAGATTCATAAACCTTCATTATCACCCTTTCTTCTTCGTTCTCATTACCCGGAGCAGTCAATTAGGATCTGAGTCCCAACATACAAAAGTTTATTGACAGTGGTCATTTAGGCTAAAGGCTTCTTTTTTGCTTTAAATGCAGGGGGTTACGCGGATCTCCGCAAGTTGAGCAAAGCTACGAGTGTGCGCTACTCTGACGAAAACATGACTATGCTTAGGATGTTTTCTTACACATGCTTTCCTCGCTGCATCTGCGGCAGCCACTCTTGATTAAATAATGGCCAAAAGGTGGTTTTCCCGCCCCTACGGCCCCGCCCCCAGGCGACTGAATGCACCTCCTCGAAACTTACCGCTCGCCGCTCCTTCCGCACACACTTAGCAAGCAGGATATGATCAATAATGAACTGGCAGCACATAGCCACCCCATGCCTTGCCTTGCCGACCCGAGCGAGTTTCGTGGCACACCTTTCTCGTTTTTGTGCTTCCATATGCGAGAAAGTGCTCGCACAACAGTTTGTTTGTACCGCTTGGCTTCGTAATTTATCTTCGTCAAGGCGAGCTTGGTTTTTCTTGTATAAATAAAATGGTAAAACCTTGTTTTTCGTGGTAGCAACAGTCTTCTAGGAGACTACTCCAGGGTTTTACTGGCTTCTCTCTTTGATTTATTTGCCGAAGACCTGTTGCGGCATAACTTTTGACCTGTGCCCTCGGCTTCACTTTTTTCAGTAGAGTTGACACATTGTGTTCCGGTCTAGAGCTATTTCTTTTTGACCTCGACCGGAGCCACTGAAGCCCCGGATACATGGACACCACGAGGGGGGGTGGGAGTTTCGCGTTGACAAGAGGGTTCAGCTTACCTGGAATGCTGCCGTGCTAGATATGAACTGCACTCCAAGAATCGAGGTGAGGAAACTGGAAGAGTACCCGGAAAAGGAGCTATTCTGCTAGCCCCATCCGCTTAGACATGGCGGCGTAGATTCGAAAAAAACCTTCCTCTCGGCTCAACTCTCCCTCGTCGGGTCATTGTAAAAGGGCTTGATTCGACATTACGACGACGTCTACATTACCGTTCGGTACTTCCAGGGTCTTAGTGCGATGTCACGTGCTGAACCGTTAGCACGTTACGCGTACGTTAGCTTCACATGGTTTTGCGTGAGCGCGGCGGGGGGGAAAAGGGACATCAAGAGGCTCTCAGAGTAAACCTTGCGTAGGGGGCGGAGTGCAAACGCCGTTGCGGGGGTGGAGCTGTCCCTGCTATCGTTGTATTCGATCACCCAGGTGCCCTGCGAATGTGTTCGGAGCGGTATGTCAGCTTTCACTCGTAGCAGCCTGTAGGGACACTGAGGAGAGGACACCTAAATCTATTGATATATTCACATATTTCTGCTGCGCATGTGCCAGCGTTGGCTCGCCAGACACTTCAGCCGGCAGTCGGCGCACCAGCACATCCGTTGTTAGGAATGCCAAATCGGCGTCGTGTGCCCGCATGGGCACCTTGGACGTCTTTTCCTGGTAACCAGTGCATTAAAAGTAAAACTACACCATTCTTTTCCCCTCCAGGGGTTCAGTGTAACTGCTCTGCTAACAAAAAACTGTTTAAACATCTAGCTGAATGCGCCCTTGAAATACATCGTCTTTCAAGAGGAGCGATGTGGTGGCATATAGTACTCACGGAAGGAAGGAGATGAGGCGTGTATCGGTTTTATATTAGGCACAAATATGTCCTTCGGAGGACACCATAGCTTAGCTCCTAAGACATCCTTAAAAAAACGGAAATAGCATTCAATATTGGATTAATTTGTTTTTTAACATTTATTGTTTATCCTTACAAAAACGGAAATAACATTCAATATTCGATTAATTTGGTTTTTCACATTTATTGTTTATCTCGGCAACTCCTGCGCTTATTTTTTTTGCCCTTTTACAGCACACGTTCAGTTCTTTCAAAGCAGAAAGGGCGCTGCCATGATCAAATGTGGTGTGTATAATACACCCGTTTTGCGACTATACTTTTGTTCAACACACACTGCATCGAATCGGGGTGAACTGGGCGTTATTTTATGTGCGAAGCACCTTAGGGCGAGGCTTGTCCGTCCGGCCTACGTCCGGCGTGAGTGCTCACGGCACAGCACCATGTAAATCGAAACATCTGTGATCAAAACGTTCAGATAAGGTTAAGAACAAAATTAAAGGTTCACAAAAGGTTAGAGAGGGAGCGAGAGAAAGCGCTGCGGTGCAAATCCGTGTATGAGCGCGTTCCAGACCACACATTCTCTTTCTGCCATGGATGAAAACGAACGTAAGGCGCGGCATGCGGCGGCTCAACGTCAACGCAGACATCAAGCTACCCTGGAGGCGAGAGCTCGGGAAGCGGCGGCAAAACGGCAAAAACGCCAAGCGGACCAGGAGTTCAGTGCTCGGGAAGCAGCGGCTCACCGGCAACGCCGACAACAAGCTACCCCTGAGTATATACTGTCGACACGTGTTGTCACTCATTTACATGCGCGAGTGGGCAATGTCATGGGTGATTTACGGTAAAAACGATCGCCAGTGCTTCGCCCACTCGTCATCATTCACTTCGGGGAGGTGCGTGAATTTTTATACTCTCGCTTTGACAGAGCAAGGAACAGTTTCGCTTTGACGAAAACACGCAGCAAAGCGTGAGCCATGCCACAAAACTAAGACGTTCAAGTGAGAATTTGGGGGCCTCTTTTTTAGGAGCTAGGCATAGATAGTACGACGGATAACCAAGTGTTCTTGAGCCCAGAGTAATTTTCTTTCAAGGTACACATAAAACTGTTACGCCATTTCGTTCCACAGAACAAGGAAAGCTTGCTCAGGTTTCACTGCGGCAAGGAAAGAAGACCAGTGAGCGTGATTACCCTTTTGTTTCTAAAGGAAACATTCTCCATGAGTAGTATTTTTACAGCGATGTGAGTGACAGCCAACCTAGTAGCAGATATCGAAGGCGAGCAAAAAGTGATGCGAACCAACTAATCAGTTTTAATAACTCAAGATGCGGTGTAAATGCATTGGATAGGCAGCACAAAGTGTGCGTTCCATGTGGTACGCGTACTGTTATTAAACATCCTTTCAAAACGAGAGGAGAAAAACAAATATGAATGATGTATTTGGGAGAAAGCCTAGCAGCGCTCTAGTGGCCCGACTGTTTGAGTTAGAACACCAAATTGTATGCCTGTAGTTGCCAAATAAAAATGGTGTTTCATTTGGGCCACTATACTTTACTTCTTTAAAGATGCCACGCTGTGTAACCAACCCGATTCCCTCCTTTAAGCTGCTCAGAGAAGCCATGGTCTCACGATAGACGCGGTACGCTATATGAAGCTCGGTCGATACATGAGGGGTAGAAAGCAATGGAGGGGCAGTGTGATTTCGGGTGGTCAGTTTTGCTGTTTCTGTTTGAGAACATGCACACAGACTTAACGGTGCTGCATATAAGTTAAGAGGCCTGGAGAATAATGTGGAAGAAACTGTTGTTCTTCGACGTCATCGTTGAACTCATCCGAATCTCCCGGACAGGCATCACAATGCTGGAGAACGCAACGTCTCCCTTTCGCGCTGTCCCCCGGACTGTCACTTTCCTATGCCGGTTTTAAAGCAAAGCTTTTCATATGTACCCACGAAGGGTTCTGTCGCGACCTTTGGTGTCAACAGAAAACTCCCGCGAACAAATAAACGTTCGCTGGCACCTCCAGGAATCGAACATGGGAGGAATACATAAACACAGCCCGAGCCCGTTCATTTACCGATTGAGCTACATGCCAATGCGGAGACAGAGAAGGCACGTGGTGTACTTACCGAGCAAAGCGGCGGGTTTACCCCCTGCACTTACGCTCAATTCCACGTGGTAGCGCCGCGCTGCTTCGCGCGGGACAGTGCGCTCCGGCCACAGCACGTGTAGCGATCGTGTGCACGCTTTGCGCATTCGCTAGAAGTTTGTAAAAATTAAACGAAGCTCACACCAACGCGTGGCGTCTTACTTTGTTTCTGCCGCCGATCCCGTTGCCTGACTCGGCGGCTGCAGAGATGCAGGAGAAGTGAGATCGTCTAACACCGGGTTTCAGATTCCTCCAATTTAAGAAAAAAAATTTCGGTTTCCACTTATGTGCTTCACCAATACCACTCAACCAGCATTCATGGATAATGCTTTGATTTAACCTTAGAAACGATTCTCTGGTTCTGTAAGTTCACGTTTGTGAGTTCAAGTGACGTCGCATGGGCAATCGTTGTGGGCGTCGTTTACAGCTTTGCTTTCCAACCACCTTCACAGACTGGATTGGCGCGCTTTTTTTTTTTTTTTTTTTTGCATAGGTAGTGCGATTTTGGCCAGTGGTGGAAGTCTGCAATTCAGGGTTTCCATTGTGGCTGCAGGGATCAGAGCCATCGAAAACGTGATATTACAGGGAACGACTTGTGTAGTGGGTAGGTTATGCGGATCATTTATTGCGCTGTTCGGAACTTGAATTAGAAGGAGTGTACCGGTTCCCAGAGAACAAGCGGTTAGAGATCTGACGTCGAGCTGTGGACGTATAGTAGCGTGCGTATTTGTACGTTGCAGACCATTGAACCTGCATTTTCCTTCTCTAAGCAAGTGAAACGCCTACGCTGATCCTAATATAATAGGAAGAGTGGTAGTGCGGCCAAGTGGGAAAGGTAAGGTAAGAACGTAAGAACACTACAAAAAAATATTCTTTCATTGTTACTAAATGTTCTTGCATCTATGTTTCATTTATTATCTTATCTACTATTTATTTTAGAAAAAAAAAGCATCTGTATATGTTTTGTTTCAAGCGTCGTCAATACTTAACAGTGCATGCGCTTGTGTGAAAATGTGTAACGGCTTAAACAAGGGAGGAGAATAAAAGTGCAATGACTGTTCTACCCTTTGTGTATTCTTATTTACTGTGTTTAGCATACAAGAAATTCAGAAGCTGTACATTCCTTTTGTTTCTAGTTTTGCTTTCGCGGCGGGTAACGTTAGCCCAAGATTCCGGGTTTAATCAGGCCGAGTTTATTAATGGCCGTATTCTGAGCCTGTCCTCCTCTCTTGTGTTTTCTCGACACGGCTAGGTGAAGGATACCGCAACGAATTTAGATGCGAAAATCGCTTGGAATGATATTCTCGACTTAAGGCTCCATTGGCGGAGGGATTCGTGTTAGTACGGTTAGCGTCGTATTTTGAAAGGCACGCACGTCGTCAAGCGGGTGAGCTGTACTCAGGAGTCGCGGTTTGTTTGAAGGCTAGCTGCAGCAGGTTGCGGGTTCGATTCCCGTCCGCGCCGGCCGCTTTCATGTTGGAGATGTAGAGCAAGAACGCCCGCGTGTACGAGATTTCGGCGCACGTTAAAGATTCCCAGGTGGTCAAAATTAATCCGGAGACCTGTACTACGGCGCGCCTCATCACCTGCGTTGCATCTTCACATAATACCCTTCAATAAAAATCGGGTAGGTGCAGCATGATCAATAAAAATATATTAAATACGTTCTCCGCATAAATTGAAGCCCAATTTGTGGTTGTATGCAAGCGAAATAAATTAGCGGCCACAAAACAAATTATGAATGCTTGACTCTAATAAAGGTAAAGCGATGTTACCTCAATCGCTAGTTTGAATAACCACTGTTTTGAGGACATTGTCCTCTAGTTAAGTTTCCCGGCATGTTCTCTCGAAAACGTTTCATGTAAATTATAGAGACATGCATTGTTTCAGCAGCTCGAAAAGTAAATTTGATTTTAGAAATTCCGGTTTAACCACACGATATCCAGGCGAAAACAACTTACATGAACATTTTGTATATATCAAAGTGCGTTCCTAACTTTGAAGCCCAGCCACATTGCCAGTGTTAAAAACGAATACTTGCGGCCATCGCCTTTCTTTTTTGTGTTTGCGATTCAATTCTAGTGCCTCCCGTGGGGCGCACCTCCACAGCCCCTATGGCTAACATTATAGGTATCGGTCGCAAGCCCAGTAGTCGGAAGAAAGGCGCTTCGCTGCGCCGTCGCTTCGATGCGCGGGGCGCAATTATACTTCGTTTAAAAAGTTCAAGTGTTCTCATTGCCGTAATAAGTCCTACGGTTATAAAAGACTCATTGAAATGATACAGCCTTTTTATGCTTTTCTTGAGTGTTTTAGAGGCAGAGAGAACCACGACACTTAGTGGATTGTCGGAGCGACAGACTACATGACGCGCTACGCAAATATCGCGGCTCTCCCGAGGGGGACTGCACAACAAGTAGCGACGTTCTTCATAAACCAAGTTGTGCTGCGACATCAAGCCCCTAAAGTCCTAATCACGGATCGCGGAATGGCCTTTACTGCGGAGCTTATGCAAGGAATCTTACGCTACCGCAATACGGACCACCGAAGAACGACGGCGTACCAACCCCAACCGAACGGACTGACGTGACGTCAGAAGAAGACGATCACGGATATGCTGTCTATGTACGTCGACATTGAACATAAGACTTGGGACGAAGTCATTGCGTTTGTCACGTGTGCGTACAACACGACTGTCCAAGAAACTACGTAGATGACACCGTTCGAGCTTGCCTACGGAAGACGGCCGACTACGCTTCTTGCCGCCATGCTTCCGCACCAAGAAGACGACAACCTCAACGCCGACGTCCAAGGATACCTTCAGCGTGCGGAGGAGGCCCTCCAGCCCACTCAATCTCGCACAACGGACCAGCACCTTGTGGATGCGAAACGCTAAAACCTCCGACGTCGAGACGCTGAGTACCGTCCATGGGATCGTGTGTGGGTTTACACTCACTTCCGACGACGTGGCCTGAGTCAGAAGCTTCTGCGGCAGTACTTTTGGGGACCATACCGGATTCTGCGGCGTGTTGGCCAATTTACCTGCGAGGTGATCCCCCATTGTAATTGCGGGACATCACGACAACCAGGTCGATGGTCTTTTAAAGAGTGGGGGGAAGGAGTAATGGCGCGAACCAGACATTGAGTTTATGTTTATCTTTTTTTTTACCGGTGGCCGCGCCGGGCTTTGTTATCTCTGTGCCAAGTGAAGCGCCTTATTCATTCTGCAATTTTTACGCCCCAATTGTTATCTCGTTTGATAGGGAGAGTGTTTCGTCCTGACGCGGCTAGCCTAGAGAAATTTTTGAGCTACAGTGTTCTCGATGTAATTCGACGGTCGAGAAACACTCACGTCGAAAGATAAATGCCGTGGACGCCGCGGCATTCGATTCGCCGACACTCGCCTATGCACGTCACTTTGTTGACGGCTACTTCGCCGCCTGTGTATTTTTGAGTTGTGAGGGGGGCACAAGTTCGCTCCAATAAACTTGTTTTTCTTCAAGACAACTGCGTCATCTTTGGCTTCGTATCAATATCAACACTAAGGTTAACAGGTAGATGAGTAACTTCATAACCAACCGCTATAACTAAGTATTCAATAATGACCATTACTCCTCTGTCACTCAAGTAACTTTCGATGTCCCGTAGGAATCAATCTTAGGTAGTATGGTATCTCTGATATATATTATTGACATTAGAAGTAATATATTGTAACGTGGCGGCATAGCAGATGAGGCGAACCATGAAGAGCAATCTATTTCCAGTATTTACATGGCGGTGATCAGGCAGCCAGCTCAGGGTGCGCCGGCCCCTTTTCGGCGTCGTCGCCGTCGCTAGTGCTTTGTAATGTCGCTGACGGGTATTTCCCACCGCTATGTCCCGTGACATTACCCCCCGGTCGAGGGCGACCGCCCCGGTCGAAGCTGCAGCACGGTGATGATGGTGATGCGGATGAGCAAAGCAAGAGCGAGAAAAGACGGGAAAGAACCACTTGCCGCCACGGGCGAAGGGGATAGGTTTGGTGAACATTGGCACGTAGCAGCGATGTCCGAAAGGCAATGACGAACCGGTGCGGGCCTGTACCCACGTGGGACTAGAGGGCTGGGGACACGTCGTCCTCGTTGTCAGGTCACAATTCGTCGGGTCTTGGCGGCTCTGGATCGAGTCGTCACGGCCAGGGGACACGGGGCGGAGGGACATCGTCGAGTGCTGGTAGCGGCGCAATAACTACGTCTGTAGCTGCCAGACGTGGTTATTGCGCCGATGACGATCAGGAGCGAAGCTGGGGTTGGTACAGGGATGTACCCGCACCACTACCAAATGTAAAGTGCAAGGGGAGCAGACGAGCCGAACCATAAAGATGGTGAACAATCTATTTCGCAGTAATTACATGGCGGCGATCAGGCAGCCAGCGAAGAGTCCGCCGGCACCCTCTTCGGCGGCGGCGTCGTCAATGGTGCTTTGCAATGCCGCTGACGGGTATTGCCCTCCGGTATGTCCCGAGACAATATGTTTAACTATTCGGTAATTTGCGGACGACTGCATAATTTATAGGAAAACCAAACCACCAAAGATGTCTTATCTTTGCAAGCAGACCTTAATAAACTGACAAAATGTAAGAATTGGCCTGTGGAAATAACTGCGTCCAGAACTAACTCCATAACATTTTCTAGAACTAAGGTGTCAGACCCCAATCACTATTTTTTATTAGTATACACATACAGGCCGTATTCATGTTAAAATATTTGGGGTCCACATAACATCTCATCGGACATGGAACCAGCGTATCGATACAATTACACCAAAACATCTAACTTACTGGGGTTTAGATGTTAATTAGGCGTAATCGGCCTTCATAAAACCCGACCACAATGTCTCTGGCCTACCAAATACCAGTTCCATAAAGATAGAAGATGCAGCAGTATTCTGGAACAACTATCTGTCGTTGGTCATGAACAAACTTCAAGCACTCCAAAATAAATGGGCCCGATTCATTTTTAGAAACTACTCACGAACATCAAGCATAACAAAAATGAAAACATCCCTGACTTTACCAACTCTGCAGCAGCGCCTTCATCATAGTCGTCTAAGGCGTTTTCATAGACTGTTCAACGGCCAGCGTTCTTTTGTGGCCTCGCACCTAGAACGCGCTAATATTGTGTTTTCTTTTCCAGCTAATGCAATATTTCTGCGTACATTATTCAAGACATTACTCCCGCGTACTACGCTTTTTTTTTCTTCTCGCCACTTTTACTTGTAATTTGTCACTGGAATCATTACCCAGGTAACATAGTCATCCTCATTAACCATGTCTTATTCCTCAAAGATTTACAGGTATTCCTAGATGTAAAAATTATATATGTCATTTTTAACGTTTTTTGTCAATTCAGATACTGTACATAACCATGTTATAATTTGATAACTATTGCCCAAATTTTCGAGTACCCTTATTGTGCAACTATGCATTTTGACTTGAATGTGTTTTATTTGTATTTTAGCGACTATTGCTGTTCTATGTTACAGCGCACACCTTTGTGACAATATCGTAAGTATGTGTCCCGAACGGAGCAATACCGACACTGAATAAGGAAGTGCAATTCATTCTGTGATCTTTACTGGTGGAGGCGCTCGCACACAGGTGTCGCGCTTTATCACACCACAATGGAGCCCAAACGGAGTCGTTCATCGCATCACGCCACATCACCGGTTCCGTCACTCGATCTCGTCGGGCAGTTGGCATTTAGCGATTCATGGTGGTTTTCAGTGTTGCCAAGAGCAGAAATCGGCCAAGAGAAGAAACTCTAAGCACTAGACGGTGAATGCAGCTGATAGTTTTTCAGAAAGCCAGGAATATACAAGACGTTTAGGCAGAGCATTCACACAGGTAATTTGGCAACAATCAGTGGCTGTGCACTACAAAATGCATGAAATATTTTTGTTTGAGTCGTTGCATTGCAGCTTCACGGAGGCCAGAGGCCTCAAGTTGGCTAGTGCTTACGAGCCACCAAATTTAGAAGATGGCAGCGTTGTAATGAATCGCGAAGAGGACCCCGATGACACGAACGAGGCGCCAGGAGCTCAGCCCTGTAAGCTCGGCGTCTTGAATCGACACCGAGCGACTAGAACCAGAACTTCGATGTTGCATTCGTTGCGCTAACATGGATGAGCACCAACGAGACCAGGCTTCTCAGGCCTGCGAAGATAACAAACGTGGATGAAGACAAAACCAAACAAAAACAAAACAACCGGAATATAGAAAGCTGATTCTCATGCCAATGGGTTTTGCAAGAAGTTCCATTCTTGGTTATGTTTACACGGTGACCCGAAAATTTGATTCCCATTTCCCATTTCCGAGAGTTTTTCTTACTTTATTTGGATACAAAACCAACCAACTTACAGGCTACTGTTCCGTTTAAGCAGCAACCACGTTTAAAAAATTTTGTTTATCGAGATTCTACTGTAATAGCTCCACGCTTCATTCACTGCGTACTTGTTTTCTTCACACTGTCACCACTATTATGATTTTTACAGAGATTGGTTGGGACAATGACGCTCGAGCTCCTTTTTAGGCTTATGTTTGAAGTAAACACTTTTCATATTTAACACTCGCGCTATGTTTAGGATGATTTTACTTGTGAGCCATACTTGTGAGCCCCATTATTATCTACCCCTCCCACACCCAAGACAAGAGGGATACTGAAAATAATGTGCTTTCTTCCCGATAAATGTTCATGTTCCCAACGCTTATGACCCGCCAAAAAATAAGCACTTCAGGGTCAATCTATGGCTTACTTTTTATAAGCAAAGTAAATGTTCTATAGAACTTATGCAAAAACTTGCACCCTCTTGCGGGAACCGCGTGCGCTTCCACCATGTTGGGGGATCCCGGGATCTCCGATACCGCAGTATACGCGATATTCCGGGGTTAGCGACGCGCACGTCGGCTTTACCGTTGTCCAAGATCCCTAAATACTGCCGTGTAACTTGCTGTGCACAAAGATGATACCAGCACGACCACGGAAATAGCGTACAAATCTTTTTTTATTTCTCAACGGAAGCGTGATTCGAGCCCGGCGTGAAATAGCTTGCGGGTGTCGACTTCCCTTCGCGCAGTAATATTATAGCTAGACCGCATGCGTATTCACGAAACGAATAATATGTGCAGGACTAAAAATGTCCCAAACTGAGCTGTTTTCAAGCCCTGTATTTGCCGCCGAGCACTCCTGCCGGCATGTAGTTAAGGCGCACTGCATCGGTCAGCTCGTACTTTATCGTGTGGGATGAGTTTTGAGTCTGCCGTTCGTGCTTTGCGCTCCCGTGTTTTCCTTTTATTCTGGACGTTCGGTGGGCTTTTATGGAAGTTCTACGCATTCTTTCGTTTGGCAAACGTTACAGGAAATAAGGGATCCGCGAGAGTTGGAACCTTGACGTAGCGCCATGAGTAGCGCAAGTAACGTACGTAGTAACCCGTGTATCGGTCGTTTACCGCTCGTCGCCTGTGTTCGACTGTAGCCTATTTTCCCAAGATCAATGTTTTTGAGCAGAAGTGTTTAAAGGAGCCATGAAGAGAAAACACAAGTTTGGTTCATTCGAAAGATTGCCTCGTTAGAACCATAACGACACCACTTATAACGCAAACTTCGCTCAAATAAGCTACATAATTAGGAAAAACGGGAATGGTCATGCGACCCACCAGCTCATTTCCCGCAACAGAACCTATGCCGTCACATGGGCTAAGCTCTGCGATTGGCGGAGGCTGGCAGAAGCAAACGCATGTTAGGCAGGGCTTACAGTTTGCATAGCCAGCTAAATGCCCGTGAAACATACTGCACATTCTTTTTATGACAAAGAACGGTGGAGTAAACGGTTGAAGGTCAGAACGAACTCGCAAGCGTGTGCGCCAATGCGTACGAAACTAGCGCGCCGGCCGAGCTCGACATCTCGCCGTCGCGCAGACGAATTTTCGGGTTCGAGGCTCTTCGGGGCCAACGAACCGTTCCAGCACGCACAGCCGCGATTTTGCTTCGTATCGTAATCCCTTCGCAGGAGGTTGTCCGTCATATCGCCAACCAGCAAAGGTAAAAATAGAAACGAGGGGAGTAAGGAACAGCAAGAAGCGACGAGATAGTGCCAGTCGTCGCGTAAGTTTCGAATGGTGTTGGCTTGCTGCTGTCGTTACGAGCTCGTTTCCAGTTTTACAACCACTGAAAACTTCAGTTTGTTCAGTTACGGCAGGGACCCTTACGTTAGCTCACTCCTGGGACCTGCTGGCGCTCGTCGCCGACTTCGTCAAATCGCTCTGACCTTGGGGAAAAAAATGCCGTAAACACCGCGCATTGACGCTCGTATCTTTCTGGTCGAAGCAGAGAGCTCGCGCGAACGGCTTTCCATACACGACACCGGCCAACTGGCATAAGTGATACTGCTACTGAAATTGAACTATTATTAACCGTAATCAAAACACGGCACATACGTACCAGTCTATATTCGTCCGTCGCGACGGGGCTGACGAGGCAGCGGTGCCGACGGCTGGGCGTTCGTCTGTTGGCTATCGCGGAATGGTCGCCTTCCCGTCCACCGCGTATCCCACAACTCTTGCCGCTCGTGCACTTAGAAGCATTGAGCGTTTTTGTGGTGTGAGGTTGTTAAATGCAAGCCCGAGCTCCTCGGCGAGAGTTTTGTTCTCCGGATCAGGCGATTCCATGACTAGGGCTGCGGGTGCACTAGGTTTTACTAGTATTTCTAAAATGGCCGCCGTCTCGATCGACTCCCGCGTGTGGGTGCTATATGGAGTCGACATACTAAGTATCTGTTTCATGGACCGGCTCTATGACGCCATTGTACACGTCACGGAATGTTCAATTTTAGCGGGAGATTTAAAATTTTGGCTTAAATTGCCTTATTTCTCAGTGAATAATGCATCATTTGCTTCCGGGAAAGCGCTTGGGGTACTATGAAACACCTAATCTTTCGAATAAAACAAACTTTTGTTTTCTCTTCATGGCTCCTTTAAGCGGTAGCGTGCACCTAGTTTTGTTGTCCAGGGCGCGAGCATAGGACGCTCAGCGGTCGCCGCGAGGCACGCGCTCACGAGCGCGAGGCATTTTCTCGCTGTTTAAGGTTTTCGCAGCTTTTTTGCTAAAGCCCTGGCGTGTGCTGGGAACGCTCGGTGGTTGCCGCGAGGCACGCGCTCATCACCGCTCTGCAATTTATTGGTAATATATCGGCAATGTTCAACGCGTTACACGCCACACGCGTTACGCGCTACACATTACGGCCGGCTACAACAGCTCTGCTGTTATAAAATGCCAGTAATGCAATTGATTTTATTAAGTGTTTTTGCAGGTTTCCTCCGCGTCCCAAAGGATCCTTACCGTATACTTATATGGCGGAGTGCCCCCCCCCCCCTTCCCCATTTCAACCAAAGGGCAGCCCGCATCGGCTCGAAGCGTTTTAGGAATGACCTTCGGAGAAACCCGCACGATGCGAACTAACACGGATGTACTTTAAATGTTTGCGTTCTCAAAGCAAAAAAAAAAAAAGAGAGAAGGAACTCGACAGCCTCCAAAAGCTTCCCAGCCGGTGCCTCCCTGACTGCTTTTCCGATGCACAATGCGTATTTACTAAGTCGCTCGCAAATGTGGGCAACAGAGAAAAGTCCACAGATCACTCGTCGATCAATAAGATGAGCTTAAATCTTAATATAAAAGGATTGCCATGCCCAGAAAGCCCTTCACACGCTCCGTAAAAAGCAATCCCGCGACTGCCATCCCCCAACAGGGAGTTGCGAGCTCGTTTCGTTTTTCTTCCGGTAGATGGCGGCACTTTTACATGAGGTCTATAGGACTGCAAAAAGAAGTGCGCAACTGTCAAGCATCCTGCAAATAAAATAAATCGAGGAAGGGAGAGACAAAGGGAAAAGAAGCGCATAAGAACTGCGCGGTGATGGATTTTCGCCAATTTGTAAAAAAATAAGGTATGCAGTTATTCTTATGTTAATGTTATCACCAAGCAAAAAATACATTCGACTCAAACAAACACTTTTTTTCGAAACTTTGTGGCAACCTTGCTACTGTTCTTGCTGAAGCAACATGGGTAAAATAACCACACGGGCCCATATCAGTGCCTGAGTTAAGCTCAGAATCAAATTACTAAGAACACACCAAGTCAGGAGTTCCAGACGAACGCCTCCACAAATGTTAACGAGTGAGTTCCTGTTTCCGCGCTGCAGGCACTAGAACCAGCAGAAAGAATACCCGTTTTGCTCTGGACATCCTTAGCAGAGGCTGAGTCGATGGCACGCCTGGAGAGTCCTTCGAGAACAAGTATTCTATTAGGGCGCCTGCCTGTCGCTGCACCAATGCAAACAAACACCGCCCCGATTTCGCATCCTGCTCTCTGCAAGGCGTCAATCTCGCTTGATGGAGCCTCTATCCTCGTCGAGGATCCGGTTATGCAACAAATAAAACTGACGTGCTTTCATTGCAGATTCGGTAAACTTATCAGTACAGTGATTCTGCACAACGTTTTGTGTTTTATTGTGGTGAGTGCTTCGAAGAAAAAGGCTCAAGATAGTGTCACTGTTCGTTAGCAAGTGTGATGGCTTCCTTTTCCGCTTGCCCCATCGGAATCTCGTGCCAAAGTCCAAGTCCCGCGGTGATTCAATTACGTCCAAACGTGTCACCCGTATTTCTGTGGACAAACAATTTAGGGAGACCACGCACTGACTCAAAAAAAACTAACACGATTTGGACTGAACTCTTTTTTTTTCACACATATTTTTTTGAAGAGTGACCTGTTCTTACCGTTTCACAAGGAAAAGCGGGAGATGCTGAAGTAATAATCTAAAATGGATACTTCTTAGTGGGCCAAGAAGTAAATGTAAATTCGAATGGAGTACGTAAATAGGTGCTCGTACAACTCGAGAAGACAAAGTGACTCGATCATTACAACTACTGAATTTCTGCAGTGTTCTGTTTGATCGTACAAAAATAATAAAAATGGGTAAGCTGACAAGTGGCCCGTAGAAATGTTGGCGCGGAGGCAAATTCTCTTGAATCTATCCTGTTCTTTCCTCCAGGAGCGGCAAACGTTTCCCAACGCGTGCACCATGCTGCGCCTTACTGAATGTCAATGCATCGCCAATGCCTTGTCGCGTACCACTAGGGTGAAACTCCCACTTTTTTATTTTTTCTTGTTTTCTTGTTTACCTGCAAGGTTTTGCCTTTCACAGGTGGCTGACTTGACCGGAAGACTAGGCTAATTGGTAATTGCCAGATTCACCGGTTACGGCCGTTCTTTGTTGCGTTTTATGGCTGTACGAGAAACTTTAACAGGGCTTCTGAATATGCAACACAGACCAGTTGGAACTTTCGTATCCTATTTCTTTTTGTTTTTCGAGCGATGTTTACTTTACAGGAGGGCTCGCCGCCAGGTGGCCGAGCTGTTCGAACGCCCTTTCCATCAGCTCCGAACAAAACCTTGTTTCTTCGATTAGTGACCCACTACACAGGAGAAATGAACCGCCTCAACAAATTTTACCTTTCCGGGACCCTGAACAAGGAGTTCCCTCAACCTCCCATGATTTGTTTACGCCCGAGAGAAACATTTTTCTCTCGCGACCCCGCCGCCGTGGAGCTAAGCCTGACCTTCAGCGCCAGCTCAGTTCCACCAGCTCCTCACCGCACCGGCCTGATCACGTGCGCCTGGCGGTGGACAGGCGCGTGCTACCAGCACGTGCACCTCCGGTTCTGGCACCCAGCTCCTCGTCGTCGGCCTTCATGGCAGACGCTTCAAATTTGTTCGCTCCAGCCGATGCAAGCGACTCGTCGGCTTCGCCTTCCCACCGAATGAAGTACGTGGTTGAGGGCAAGGACATTGACCCCCAGGTGCTCACGGAACATGGATGGCTCAACAATCGGCGCAAGATCACCCCAGTGGAAGCCACAGCAGCAACGCGGACCACACAAGCCCCCACTGCTGGCGACCAGCCATGCAAGCACCGCCAGAAACAACACAAACGGAAGCCCACACCACCTGAAGACCCCCTACCGGACAATGACGTTAAAGTGATATTTCGTCCACAAGGAGGCCTTGACCTAACTAGAGTCAACGTAGCGACTCTCGCTGATGTTCTACAAGATCAAGCCAAGCTACCTCGACACGCGGAAGACCAAGTACGTCTGCACTACCGAACAAATATCACTGTCGTGGACACCCCTTCGGAAGCTCGGTCGCAAAGCTACCTTCTACACTGCTCCCTCCTCTGGAAGGAAGCCACTTACGCCATGCCAACCACATTCCTCCTCCTAGCGCCACTGTAAGTAGGCGCAATTTTTGCGGCACCACCAGAAGATTAAGCAAACACTATCTTCCAGAGCCTGTTGGATTACAACCAGTCGCTTCGAATCGTGGACGCACAGCGGCTTAACGGCTCTACAGTTGTGAAAGTCCTATTCCAAGGCACTGAAGTACCCTACTGTATCCGCTACAGGCCAGCCACTATGCGCTACTACCCTTTGAAAAGAAAACAAGAGGCATGATTTGCCTGCTGGTGCCCGGCCACCGCAAAGACGTATGCCCTCATCTACCCACCGAGAACCGTTGCACCAACTACCACACGCTAGCACCCGAGCCAAACCCCCCCTGGACGCCTTCGCGTATCCTGTGTCGCGCGGCCTACCTCACTGGGTCGACTGGATGCCCAAACCCGTTCAAACCAGTGCCCAAGACCACTTGTCAAGCCATAACTGGGCAACACCTCGCTCCACTGAGGACTAGCAGCACGCCGCCTGCAACTTCAGCATCCACTCAAACCATCACCGACACCACCTGCCAACGTACCTACAGCCAAGTCACACAAGGAATCCGTTCTCGCCCTCCCGGAGGAGCCTTATTACAGGTGAGCCCCCAGAGCCCTCCCAAACTATACCCTCCCTCTCTACCGAATTCCCAACTCCTAGCGCGCAGTACGCTAGTCACTAAACATTTACTTAGCGAAATGCAAACACTGCGAGAAACAATCCTCCAACTGCGCCAAGAGGACGCGCGCCTTGCGCAGGAAAATTATGCTCTAACCCAGCGCCTCAACTCCCCCACCCTTACCCCCTGCTGCACCAACGCCGCCACGAGGACCAACTAACCTTGCACCGAACTCCCTTCCTCCCCCTCTCAAATGAAAAGCACAATCCGATGAACCTCCCCAAACCGCGGCCTCTGTCCCCACGTCGCAGGCACTTCATGCCGAATATCAAGAACTTTTCGTATCTTTTCCAAATAATACAACTGAACAAATTACTGCGCTCCAAAAATCAATGCATGACCTTCACCCTGAGGTACTTGAATGGATGCGCACCATCACAGAACAGCCCCTGACCTTAGCTCCTCCCTTACTGGTGCCCATGGATGCCCCCCCTTCCTACTGACGCTGACCCAGAACAAGAACTCTAAATGCACTGTTTTCTGGCAATGGAACTGCCGTGGATACCGAAACAAGCGGTACTCACTGCAGGCGCTCCTCACCAAATTGCTCAAAACCCTTGATATTATAGCTTTACAAGAGGCTGGACAAAACGTAAAACTTCTTAATTACACACCGTACCTTAACCCTAACTTTCCTCAAGTGGCCACGCTAATTCAACGCAACTATACCGTAGAGCAGCACACTCTCTTTTCGGACATGCCCACATTTTTACTTTTATACTGTTGAAAATACTTGGACAGACCAGACTCTAAGTTCTTAATGAATACAGCTCTCCGAAGCAAAGAAAACACACCTTTCGTGACCTCTTCTTATCTGCTCTTGGAATCGCCAACCATCATCCACTCGTCATTCTAGGTGACCCTGACACTCCTAACACCGCCTGGGGCTATCACCGCAACACCACGAAAAGTCGCCTCCTCTGGGACACTATTCAAGCCATCCATATTACAACACAGAGCGAGCCTGATCTAGCCACCCGAATCGGTTCCAGCGTCCAACGCGACACGGCACCTGACCTTACACTCTCCCACTGCCTTGGTCCCGCCACTTGGGAACCTGCTCCACATACACTGGAAATGACCATTATATTACCGAACTCATCACATCACTACCGCTATCCCCCCATGAATATCCGACTCACATTACGATCACAGATTGGAAAGCCTTCCAATTATACAGCCAACGTATACCAGCCCCACAGGGTGGCATAGAGGAGGACTTAGAGGAGCGGATCTCTAACAATCTGCACACAAAACGAGAGCACGAACGCCCAATCGACCCGGACAGTCCTGGGGAGTATCTAGACTCCAAAATGATTCACTATTGGGAATCTTATGGTAGTCTCGAGCGACGGTGGAAGCGCCACAGATACATACCGCCGTCGCCTCCTCCGCAAGTTAAATTTACTTCCCCAGGAAATCACCAAACATGCAACCTATTTGGCCAGAACTAGTTGGAAACAACTGCGCGACGATATGAAGAGCAAGCTTTCCATGCATCGCACATGGGCATTAGCCCGCTATCTACTCAATCCCACAAAATCTCGAACGCTCCAACACACCCGTATAACCCCGCTTCTCCTTGGTTTAAACCTTTCGTAAGACGATATCATTCGCAACCTCCACACTACATACATTCCGTAGCCATTTCCTTCTCACTCCAGCCCTCTTTTCTACACTGGCACCCCCAATTCGGTGTTAGATGCTGAAATTTCCCGAGAGAAGGTAGAGGCAGCATTACGCGCCCTTCGCCGGCAAACAGCTCCTGGCCCGGACAAAATCTCGAATAAAGTTCTTCGCCATCTGTGTGGCACATCTATAGACCACCTCGCCCTGCTCTTCTATACACACTGGAACGCTGGTACACTACCTCGGAGTGGCAAACATTCCGATATCAATTTAATTCCCAAGCCAGCCAAACCTTTCACACTGCCCAATCTCGGACCAATCTCGCTCACCTCCTGTCTCGGAAAAAGTTTCAAACACGTCATCCACAGTCAACTATCCGCACACCTTAAAGAACATTCTCTCTTTCACCCCACCCTCATAGGCTTCCGCCCCGGGCGGTCCACACAGGAGGCCGTTCTGAAAATTCACCCTTACGATCTACAACACGCTCCCACCAGAGACTATGCGGCAATCCTTGCCTTAGATCTCCTTAAGGCATTTGATCAGGCAGGATAGTCCGCCATTCTTAGCTTGATTAACACACTACACCTAGGCGATCGTACGTACACCTACATATGTAATTTCCTCTCCGATCGCACCGCCACTCTCCGATTGGGCACCGTTCAATAAAACACTTTCGACATGCTTAACAGAGGCACCCCTCAACGGGCCGTTCTTTCACCTCTACTGTTTAATATCGCCATGCTTCCTCTCGCGAACGCGCTACAAAATATACCGTCCCTCCACTCCACAATATATGCGGATGATATTACACTTTGGGTCACGCAAGGCAGCGACACCCACACAGAGGCAACACCGTCAGCAGGGGCTTCTGCAGTCTCCAGTCTTGCTGCACGAGCAGGCTTGACTAGCTCGGCCACTAAATCAGTCCTCCTGCTCCTTCCTCCACCTAGGGTTAGACCCAATCCCTCGACCTCCATTCAGGTAAGGATTGACGGGCAACCAATCACCCGTCCTTACAATTTGTACTGGCTCTGATTCATTTTCATTTTCATTGTAGGATTTAACGCGCCGACGCAGCGCAGGCGATGAGGCGCGCCGTAGTGGAGGGCTCCGTATTAATTTTGACCACCTGGGGATCTTTAACGTGCGCCGAAATCTCGTACACACGGGCGTTTTTGCATTTCGCCTCCATCAGAAAAGCGTCCGCCGCGGCCGGGAAACGAACCCGCGACCTCGTGCTCAGCAGCGCTGGCTCTGATTCACTGAGTGGCCTTCAACACAGCTTTCAACAGGCAAGCGACATGGTTAACCAATATGCCCAGGAATGCGGCCTTTCCTGCGCACCGCAAACGAGCTACTACTAGTAAGGAAAAAGTAACCGCCAAGGACTCCAATGACATTCAGATCAAACTGGACGGCCCCACTATAAATCCTTGCAAACACCTCAAAATTCTCGGGCTAATAATCCAAGCGGAAGCCAAGAACACTATCCAGGTGAACCACCATAACACTCAGCAGAACAAGTAAGGCACATGATTCGCCGAATCACAAACAGACAGCGCGGAAGGAAGGAGCAGGACACAATACGACTTGCGCAAGCCTTTGTCATCTCCTGGATAACGTACGGAACCACTCACACAGTCCTATCCAAGGCAGAACACGGAAAAGTAAACATAATCATCCGAAAAGCCTACACGCAAGCTTTGGGATTACCCATGAGTACCTCTATGGCCCGCCTGCTCAGTCTCAGCCTTCACAACGCTGCCGAAGAACATATCGAGGCCCACCTCGCAAGCCACAAACTGCGATTAGTCTTCTCCACTGCGGGGCGACTACTGTTGGCTACATATAAATGGCAGGCTCAGGAGAAACAGCAACCGCAGATGTTTCCACCAGAAATCAGAAAGAATGTCTACGCTGCCAACTTCCCAAAGAATATGCACCCAGACCATCATAAGGGGAGGAGAAAAGACAGAACAGCGGCCCTCAACAAGAGGTATTCCAAAGACTCCTCAGCAGTGTACAGTGATGCCGCTTCATACCAGCGTTACCGAAGAGGAGTGGTTCAAGTGGTAACCTCAACGGATCAACCACTCACCAGTCTCAAAATCAAGACCGGTTCTATCCAGGAAGCGGCAGAAGTGGCGATTGCCTTGGCCATAACAGAAACCACCGCGATTACGATAATCACCGATTGCCAAGCGGCATGCAGAACCTACGCGGCTGGAGCAGTTTCTTCGACAACACTACGCGTCCTGAGCAAAACTTCTCCCTCTCGCACGGTCAGAATCATCTGGACCCCTGCCCACTCCGATCTCCCGGGCAACGACACAGCCCATGCATTGGCGCGCGCTCTCACCAACCGGGCCCCACAGGAGGAGCACTGTCCAACGCCGATTCAGACCTTCCCGGAAATAACCGAATAATATACATTAGATAGATGGACTTTTTCCCCGCACAACGCAGTTTGTCTAAAAGGCAGGAAAACACATTAAGACGAATTCAAACAAACACGTTCCCAAATCTAGTACGATTAAATCATCTATTCCCCACACAATACTCCCCGGAGTGTGCTTTTTTGCTTTTTGCAGCAATTCAGGCACAATCTACCACATCCTCTGGCAGTGCGACCAAAACCTCGACCATTCCCCCATTCCCAACCCTTCCCGTGAGCAGTGGGAGAGCATGTTGTCAAGTTCGAGCCTCGACGACAAGATGATCTTGGTTGACCGAGCGGACAGAGCCAGGACAGCCCATGGACTTCGGGACTGGGAAGCCACAACACAATTTATTTTTGCTCAATAAAGTTTCTTCTCTCTCTCTCTCAAATACAAGTGAGGGGGGAAGTAAAGGCTCAAACATTCATCAGTTGTATAAAATAAAACAGGACGATTATGATGATCACGACGACGTTGAGGATGATGATAAAAAAGTGCTCGATTACTTTTTCACATATTCCACAATAAATTAACCATGTTCCTCACGTGACTGCGTATGTCAGCCTAGGTGTGCAGGCCATATCATCTCCGTAAAACGTTTCTGCTATAATGGTATGGCCCCAAATCAACAGCTCTTCAGGAACACGTTACTTCCATTTTTCAATGAAGGGGTCAACATTGTTTAGGACTGGATGGTCGCTATATACGCGAGCTTGCGGGCATACCTGCAATTCTTATGCGTACCCCGTAACCTATCTGATCCCAGTATATATATTTTGCGGTACGCACGCTCCTTTTTAACCGCAAAAGCGGTTTCCAAAAAGATTCGACGTTATCGCCTACCTCGCCCCGGAACGTAAAATGTGTGTGAGTTTCTGCGACACCCCTCAACCGTTGATGATACCGACGATCATGACGATGGTATTTGGAAAAGCAGGGCCACCCTGGGAACTAGTTGATCTTTGTCCCAAGGATTAAAATGGGAAAGAGAACTCGCATGCGGCAGCCAACAGCTTCACAGGGTTAGCGCCTTGGCCTTTCACGTCCTTAAAACATCAAATCTCATCACTTCGCATCACTATCTTCACAAGACTATCGTGCTTCGACGATATTTGCAGCAAAGTGAGCAGATACGGAGGCAGTGTTTTTCTGGCTCAATATACGCAACAGCCGCCGCCAAGTAGATCTTCTGTTTATTTATCAACACCATGCAACAAAGTTCACGAAGCATTGCTGTGTGTTTTTTTCGCGACGCACCCATCTGCAACGCGTGGAACCTTATGGATTTCGTGATTGAACTGTTCGCTGCTGTGGACGCTTTTTGAGGTTGAGATCTAGTGTGTATTCTATGAACGCCAGCCGGATGCACGATTTTGCCAAAGTAGGCAAGTAACGCTTTTTTCTTGAGAGGCAGGGTTCCGAAATGCAGAAGGACCACTTTTATTAATTAGGCTGCCGAGCACAGGCTCCTGAAAGACGGAACTGCGCCGGGATGATGATGGCTATACGCATATGATAGTGACGACGGGTATGGATGCGTAGAAGGAATAGAGGTATTGACCGGCCGTTTTCCTCACTACGTATAAAATTATTCATGTTGATTCTACGCATAACTATCGGAGCAGTACACTCCCGATCCCACAATATACTGAATAAAGCAACAGTCCAGCCCACAGAAGCGGGCACACATCTCAAAGCATGAAGAATAATAATGCAACGCACTGGACAAAACTTGAAAAAATCATCGCCTCTTTTTTAAGAGAAGCATCGTTAAAACGTGAGCTTTATTTCATGACGCCTGAGTCAACGTCCAAGTCAAAATCAAACGCTTCGAACGTCTCGAAAATGCGCTATCGGAAATACGTTGGGTTGATAACCAGAGAGACTCTGGTTCTATTCCTTTCTGCGGAAAGCGTTTGTTTAGTCGCTTGGCATGCCTTTGGGGAAACCCATTGTGTACGTTGGCTTTTCTGAGGTGCTTTTTGCACGAAGAGGGACGCCAAAGTGAGGGATGCAAAGCTTCTCTGTAATAACATATACCTGCCTCCAGGTGGATAGCAGACGAGGCGTGACAAATCGAGATACAAAATACGCTCCGACAAACATTGAAGTGTACTTTCAACACTTCTAAAGTGGGTGAAATAAGATATTACAGGAACAAAAAGAAAAGCACAGTGCTGATGTTTGAAGAAACTGGCACTAACTAAAAAATGTTCCTTAACGAGGTTATAGGTCATTTCTGGGAAAGGCTGCGGTTGCTGGACGTGTCTTTATGGAGGAAGTTGCTATCGCTAATGCTTTTAGTAATAATGTTGCAGATTGCGCGGATACTAACGTTAGAATTAATTTCTAGATGCTATCAGGCTCAGCTCAGCCATTTTGAAGCTCCACGGCGGCCCTTCCAGGGCCTGTCTTCGGCAAGGCGAGGTGTCCTGTGGCCGTCGTGAGGACGCCCGGGCACCACGTCAACGGCAACGCTCAGCTGTGGTGGTATTTTCACCGCCACCAACCTCAATTATCTTCGTGGTCCTGCTCACCTTGTCCTCCCCAGCGCTCCTTCAACATCGGGCGGCATCAACGAGCACGCTGCCTCTGAGACGCTTGCCTCTGCCCATCGCCTGGTGCCCCCAACGCCGTTGCCCGAACCGCGACTACGAGTTGCATGGCGCGAGGAAGTTTCTTTATTTTTACTTCCGTTAGAACTAATTTACCCATTGTATTTACCGTCCCATCTTTGTGGTCCCCCATCATAAATGTAATCGTCCTCCCTTCTACCGAAACCTGTGTTGCGATCCCTCATTCCTGCGTCCCTCCAACTGGGCCTTGTGTCTTCCGAACCTTAACATAATCACACTCGTGTTGTAGTGAAGAGCGCGGGTGACTGCAAAGAGTTTTGTTCCTGGGGTGTAAAAGTAAGTTTGGAGGGATAGGCTTACTTAACTATCCCGCCATCTGGAAATGGCATCTGTATATAGACTTTCCAGGATTGTTTAGCCATTAGCAGCATGCAAAAACTTTCTTTGTTGAGGTGATCGTTGTGCGGGCGGTGGCGTGGTGTGCCATAGGGTAGGTAAGAAGCCGTTGCCACCACGGAACGATTGGGGCGCAACAAGTTCTTTGGGAGAGCAATCTTGCGTATCCAAGGACGTGAGACGATGGGGATGCCTAGTATGCGATTAGGGTCGAGTTCGGAGGTAATTGGCGTGGTGGCAACAGTGGTGCGATTTGGATTCAAATGAAAAGTCTGATTTTATCCGAACATTCCTAGCAACTATTTTTAAGGGCTTGTGAAGGACTGAGAACCGGAAGGGTGAATTCAACGCTGGCCGTAGGGCTTTAAAATGCCGCAAGTAAAGATCGTTGTTCGTGATTGTGCGCAGAATTCTCATATACGGCGATGTCGTGCCCGTACATAGAAAACCTTAAACTGGTATCTCGCTGAAGAGTTCGGGCAATCTCATGCCGTTTCAAAGGCCCGCCAAACGGCGTTGAACCAATTGTCTATCGAGTGCGCCATTGTAAATACACAGGGCGCAGTTGTGGTCGACAGTCAAATTGTCAATTGAAAGTTACCTTGTAGCACAGGCATTAGTTATGGCTTAATTGGAGACTGTGGGATTGAGACTGAAGCTTTGAGAGACGGCTCTGTAAAGGTATAAGGTAGGAGCAGTTTACTTAGGGATGCTTTTAGGAGCTTCGTAAGTCAGGCTTAGGTCCTGCTGACGGACTGTGCACCAGGTAATAGTGGACACATCTCACGTAGCACAGGAAGTTTCTATCCTATCTGGGCCTCCTTTAGTACGGAATACTTTAGCATGTTTGCCGAGGATGGCGCTTTAGCTTGTACGGGATTAGCTGCGTGTACCACCACCACCACCAACCCCACCATCATTATCATCATCATCATCGTCGTCGTCGTCGTCATCATCACCAGCCTATCTGGCCCCACTGCAGGGCAAAGGCCTCTCCCATAAATGTCCAGTTACCCCGGTCCTGTGATAACTGCGACCAATTTATCCCCGCAAACTTCTTGATCTCATCTAACTTTCGGAAGTGTGCTTCGACGCTTGCCATCTCTAGGGATCCACTCTGTTACCCTTTATGACCAACAGCTATTTTCCCTTCGCATTACATGTGCTGCCCACATCCATTTCTTCTTCTTAATTTCTACTAATATGTCCTTAACACGCGTCTGTTCCCTGACCCACTCCGCTTTCTTTTTTCCCTTAATGTTACACCTATCATCTTCCGTTCCATTGCTCGCTGAGCCATTCTCAAATTAAGTTAAACCCACTTAACGGGCCCCCAAGTTTCTGCGCCGTAGGTGAGTACCGGTAAGATTCAACTGTCATACACTTTCTTCTTCCGGAACAATGGTAGGCTGCAATTCATTAGCTGATAATGTCTGCCGCATGCACTCCACCCCATTCTTGTCCTTCTAATTTTCTGCACGTCATGCTTGGGATCCGGGGTCCCAACTTGGCCTAAGTAGGTATATTCGCTTACCACTTCCACTGCCTCACCACCTATCCTAAACCGCTGGGCTGCCCCGAGGTTATGGGTCATTACATTGGTTTTGTGCATAATACTTTTCAGGCCCAAGGTTGTACTCTGTTTGTCCAGTGCAGAAAGCATGCTTTGCCATTCGGCCCCCGAAATACTTAGGAAGGCGAAGTCGTCAGCAAATCTGAGCTTACTGAGGTGTTCTCCATTAACCCTTACTTCCAGCCGTTCCCAATCCAATGTATTGATTATTTCTACTAAACATGGTGTGAATAACATTGGAGAGATGCTGTCTGTGTCTCTCTGTCTGACGCCCTTTCTTATAGGTACTTTACTGCTGTCCTTGTGGAGCATGATGGTTGCTGTGGACCCATTGTAGATATCCTCTAGTATTCTTCGATAATACTCATCTACCCCCTGGTTCCGTAATGCCTGAATGAGTGCTGAGGTTCTGAACGAGTCAAATGCTTTCTTATATTCTACGAAAGCTGCATATAGGGTTTCAGTATACTCAGCGCACTCCTCTATCACCTGATTGATCGTGTGAATATCGTCCATTGTTGAATAGCCCTTAGGGAACCCTGCTTGTTATTTAGGTTGAGTGAAATCTGATGTGGCGGAAATTCTGTTGGCGATTACCTTGGTAAGTACGTTGTAGATGACTGAGAGTAGATCGGCCTGTAATTTTTCCAATCCTTCATGTCAGCTTTCTGATAGATAAGGATGATGTCTGCGTTCTTTCAAGATTCCGGTACAGTTGCGCTCATTAGGCATTGCGTGTACAGGTTTGCCAGTTTTTCAAGTACAATTTCTCTGCCATCCTTCAACAGGACTACTGCTATCTGACCGTCATCATGTGCTTTCCCCCATCCAATTCTTTCAAAGCATCCCTTACGACTTCTGTCGTTAGGTGTGGGATGTGTATTTCCCCTAAACTACTTTCCCTTCGGCATTAACCTGGATGACCCGGCTACTGTACAGATCACTATCCATCTCCACGGCTCCAGTGACTATTTTATCCCTATTTGTGATAATATTGCCTTGCTTGTCTTTAAGTGCATACATATAATTTTTCCACACGTCAAGACGCCTCCTTAGTGATTTTATGCTACCTCCGTTCTTTACAGCGCGTTCTATCCTCTCGATATTATACTCCTGTATGTCAGCTGTTTTAAGCTTATTGATGAACTTCGAAAGCTCCTGCTAGTTCTATTCTGTCGGCTGGGGTGGAGATGGCTATCGTGTGCCGTTTCTTAATTAGATCTTTTGTCTCCTAGGAACGTTTACCAGTATCCTGTTTAGCCATCGCGCCCCCTACTTCTACTGCACAATCAATGATATTGCGTGTAATATTAACGCTTGCTTCCTGTGTCGTTAGCGCTGCTTCCTTTGTAAGAGCTGAATATCGGTTCTGCAGTGCGATACTGAATTCTTCTACTTCACGTCTTACTGTTAGCTCATTAATCGATTTCTTTCATACTAGCGTGTTGCGATTCCTCCTGAAATCTAGCTTAATTCGAGATCTTACCATACGGTGGTCACTACATCTTACCCCTTCATGCACTTCCACATCCTGCATGACGCAGGGTTATCGCATAATATGAAGTGTATTTCATTTTTATGCTCCTCATTCGGGCTCCTCCACGTGAACTTCCGGCACTCCCGTTTGCAGAAGACGGTATTCACGATGCGTAGGTGATTCCGTTCTGCGAACTCGACTAGTAGGTCGCCCCTGCTATTTCTACAGCCAAGACCATAGTTCCCAACTGCTTTGTATCCAGCAAGATTCTTGCCTACTTTAGCATTAAAGTCCCCCATAACTACGGTATTAGCCATTGCCGATTCCACATCTTCATAGAAGCATTCCACTACCTGGCCATCGTGCCTTGTTGTGAGGGCATACTCCTGTACCACCTTGAGTTTGTTCCTCTCATTGAGCCTAATTACAAGACCTGCTGCCCTTTTGTTGATGCTATTCTATTCTTCTATGTTGCGAGCTATGCATTTATTGACTGGAAATCCCACTCCCAGTTCTGTTTTGCCCACTAGACCACGGTAACAGAGGACGTGTCCTATTTTCAGCACCGTAGAGGCTTCACCTGTCACCCTAACCTCACGAAGCCCTATGACATCCCGTTTGTGGCCCTATAATTCGTCGAAGAGCACCTACATACTCGCTGCGGTAGAGAAAGTTCTCGTGTTAAACTTCAGAACCTCGTGTTAAGGTTCAGATTCCAATGGCGGCCCGTCCTGGCTCCAGGGGTTCTCAGCACCCTCTGCTGCATCACAGGTGTGACCGCCGCCGCGGTCAGTTGCTTCGTAGCCACTAGAGACACAGCGCCGTGGGTTAAGTGGCGTATTTATGGGAATTTGTGGCCATTACTACACTAGAATGGCCAGTTCTGTTCTGCTGAGAGAGTGCATTACCGGCAATGGTCGCCGGGGTCAGGCCGCACCTCGAGCCTCATTCGAGCATTCCTTCAACACGCGGATTTTTTCAATCTGGTGGGAATTTTCGGGCACAGGGATTCGTACCACGGTCCTTCTGCACGCGATGCGGATGCTTTACCTCTACACCAACGCTGCATTTTTGCGTGTACATATGGAGGTAAAGAGGGAGTATATGTACTGGTGGCTGGTACAGTTTATTTGAATAATGACTCGTCGCAGAAGAAATAGACTGTGAGTAGTGCGAAAATTCACGAGAAAACCGGTTTTAGGCGGATGCAGCAATGGTTTAACATATCCGAAGTAGTGCCTATCTTGGTTGTTGATGAGTCGCCCGATGGGTCACAAAGGACGGGTGTGAGGAAAATCGGCAGGAGTGCTGACAAATCGCTGGGGAAGACCTGTTTCTTGTTATCTTTTGTGATCGAATATTTAAGGTGTAGCTTGAAATGTGGTCGTGCCTTCCCGGCTCGCCAAGATTAATCCATTTGTTCTAAGATTTGTGTCGTGCTAGTTCTGGACGTTGCATAGGTGGGCTCATTGTGGGCCGTTGTGGTGAGGGGCCCACTTCGGTTTATCTTGAGGGATAGCTGTAGAAAGTTCAGTGATTTCGAAGGGACCCCGGCAGTCTGAGCACGGTTCTTGAATCGTGATTTTGGACGTAGGGGACAGGGGATTGCGATGCATGTTGTGTGAAGTTTCCGATTTGGAATTCTTCGGTATCCATAGGGTTTGTGCTGGTCAGCATGGTCGTACGAATATTTGATGTTATGCTGCGCTCTTTTATTCAAGGCTTCTGTAATGATTCTGTGAAAAAGATATACCCTCGCATTTTTTCGATGTTGGGACCGAGATTTACCTAACTATCGCTTGATAGTTGCTTCTATTATCGGTTAATGGCCTCGTACTGATTCCGGATGCGTTGAAGTACATGGCGCCTTCTTCGAATATAACAATAACACTGCGTGAGGTACTCTATTCGCTTCCAAACTTAAGCTAGGCGATTGTTTAAGCACGGAAATATTGTCCGCAAGTAATAGCTACTAGTGCGCCAGGGAAGACATTGCGTCAATTTTGTTCCAAGAGATTTAAGGGGTCGTACTGAAGCAGGCGATACCGAAAACGACCCTAATTAAAGTTACAACTGTCTGTTGTTTTGTCAGCTCAGGACCCATTTCCCTCGAAATGTGATGCATAGTTGGAAGTAATTACTTCCGCTTGCTGTAGAGTAGACGCTTGAACGAAAGGGCACCACTTAAGCCACGTTATCGGCTGATGACTTCGAGGATTGAAAAATGGGGCCGCTGCAGTCTGCTGTCGCAGATGTGATCGCAGAAGTAAAGGTTGAGGAACAATCAAGAGTGGAGCCAGGAAGTGTGCCCGCCATAGCGAAGGCAGCAGGCCTGCGAGTAACACCCCTAAGCGTGCGTTTCACGTTCGGCGTATTGTACGGCGAAGCAGAGAAGCAAGCCGACGGAAGCTGGTCTAGGCTTTTTGTCACGGAAGCGGTGTCTTTCCTCGTCACCAGTTATTATGTTGCTAACTGCGGCGTCGAAGATACGATAATTGTTTTGCAGCAGGCGGCAGTATGAGTAAAAATTCAGCTGGATTTTCTTATTTCAAAATACGTATTTTTCAGTGCCCTTAAAGGCGCACTTAAGGTAAAATAAATATTTGATTTAACTGAAAGAATATACGTTTCTTATCTGTTTTGGGATTTTTCCCGACGGAAAATGATGCATTATTTCCCTAGAAATGAGTAACTAAAGGTGATATTCCTCTTTCCCTTTGCCCTTTATTTTTTCGCGGTGTACACCTTGTGTCACCAAGAACGAGCGAGGCACCCGTGCTCTGCAGAGCGCAAGCGGTGGGCGGCAGACGCTGTCACGCATGCAAGAATATCATTTTTGTCTTCAAGCCATGGCCGACGCCGACAACGTTTCTCTGGCCGAGAAGGCTGGCTTGTGCTTTTATGACCCGTCAACGACTGAGCAGGAAACGCATTTAAAGGCTCGATTAGCTGGTGTGCCCACCCACACTTTCCACTCAGGCCACTTCGTTCCGGGTGCGTGCGAAAGCATTGAGAAGCGACGAGCACCGTTTCGAAAACCGTGCGAGCGCGGCTGCCTACCTAGGGGCCGTTGAGGCAGGCCCCTTTACCTCACCTGGTGTGGTAATTACAGCCATCTCTATTCTTGTTTCTCGCGCAGTTTCAGAGTAAAATAAACACTGCCTTCTCGACACCCGTGTAGATAAATCCTTTTGTCTTGGTCTCCTCCGACCCGAAACTTAACATGAGTAGAGCGATGTGAAATAATAATGAAAGAACAACAAGGGTAGAGCTTTATAATTTTTGCCAATTAATCAATTTTGGTGAACGAACCTAGAGGGGTCTAGGGAGTGTAAAACTTTGATCTTTACTAGCAATATCACAATGATTACAAAATACATTAGTGTCCCTTTACAAATAAACTACTGTGTAGATAGCTTTGTTTCAACGTGATTGCATATTTGTGGAAATATAAGTGGGTACTAAGGTTGGGGTGGCAATAAAAGTTTCTCCCAGCATCCTGAAGAAACTGTCCTTGAAAATGTGGTCCAGAGGTTTTGACCGTAGTTCTGCTTTTATACTACTGTACCCGCGAACGCCAATAAAGTCAGTCACTATTGCGGCCCTTCTGAGTACTACACCGTGACGCTAGCACTCCTAAGTTCAATTTATAAATATTATTAATCATGGGAAACGGAGTGGCGTGGAATGCACGAGGGGGGGGGTTACAGAGAGGGGTTGGTGCTAGAACACCCCACCGAAATTTTCCGAGTGGTGCATTCCCCCTCGGCCTCACCGCATTTCTACCAGTTTTTCGTTCCAGGCTCTTCACTTGCCGCATGGGGATATTATTATGTAACAACAAAATAAGGAATTTCGAAAAGAAAAAGAAAACAAAACACTGTTTGCGTGTAGGCTGTCTTTCATTTTAGGTTCTTTTTGCCGTCGGCGTACGATACCCTTTTATAAATTTTTCTGGCTGCGCAACTCATTATAGGAGTGTGAGGGCTCACAAAAGCCATTTCACTTTTAACTGCTGCTGCACACCTCCAACAAACAAATCTATTGAAGTCATCTTTTCGCAAGCTCTCTTGTTCACAATATATTTAGGTCGCATAAGCAGTGAGGTGGCAACATATAGTCTCGAATTATTGCTGGAGAGAGTTTGTATACTGCAGGGCATGAATACAATGAAAACATGTCGCGATTCAGGGGCTGCCATACTGGCAAACTTAAATTGGCGCGGCCTTTTTCAAAGCTTATTTCCCGCTTCTTACGCCAAGTGGTGTGCCGCAAGCAGGTAGTGCCACCTGCTGCCGTTACAATGCACTCGACTGAATTAATTTTTTCAAACATGGTTGGATGGGGCTGCAGCGGCTATTCTGGTAAGGTGGTTCGTTTCAAATCTGTTCGGTGTACACATGAGGAAAAAAAAGCTTAGGAGAGGCCCCCAGCTATCCCCGCGCATTGGCAAAAGTGTGGAGGAAGTCACGTGTTTTCGGCGGCCATTGGAAGTCGCGTTAGCAACGGCGTCCTAGCAACAACCCGCCCGCCGTTCGCCAGTCATGGAGGAAAGGCAGCGCCTGCCTTGTCGTCCGATTACGAAGATTGCTGCTTCGCTTTGCTGCGCTGTGGTCTTGCGGAAATCGAAAAGGATGCTGCGAGTTGCGACAGCTGCGCCGATGTGAATATGTCATTTAATTTCTACTTGCAAATGCACATTGTACCGCGTCAAGCTTTTGCTCCGGTCGCGATCACGACGCGCCTATTGAAGTGCAGATATCGTGAACGCGCCGTCCCGTCGTACGCGCGGACAACCGTCAGGTAGATTTTCGGGAAGTGATACACGGTGTGCAGTACGTAGGCGACTTGCAACCGAACGATCCGCAACTCAATTTTTTGGTTATCGCCGCTGCAATATATAGTTTGCTAGGCCGGCAATGCGCGGCAGTGCCTTTGCAACTGTTACAAGGTAGATTCCCAGTTGATATAATTCCATCGTCCTATTACCTTAGTAGGTGTCCGTCTGTTGACTGGAAGAGTGCTGGATCTGGAATCTGGATCTTTTTGTGGTCTCGATCTGGATTTCGCTTTTCAACGCTTCATACTGCGAGGTTAGTGTATGAACGTTTTCAACTGATATCACCTTGAATTTATTGACACTGAGACAAGTTGAAACTTGGTGAAAAAAAGTTTATTGACGCCACCCACCCTCTCATTTTTTTTTACTCAATAAAACGTTTTGCCTCCTCCTCCTCCTCCTCCTTCGCAAAAAATTCTCTCGAAGGCACGCGAACAACGGTAAAAACATTCCACAATTTTTTAGCGTGAAATCTGCATGAAGTACGTGCTTACCTATATATATAGAACGGCCGTTTAATTGACTAGTCATCTCTGGGATTGCCAGTGAAACTGCAACGCAAACTTGGGCACTTTCCAGTCCGGTAGCCGCACGGCGTTCGCCCACTGTTTGCGGCGTTCTCCATCGCTTCGGAACCTATAAACGGCGGCGATTGCAAACAAAGGATGAATGCACACCAATGTACAGCAATACTTGTCAGCGGAATGATGCACTAACCGGTGGAAAGTGACGCCCAATTCCTTGGGTACCGATCGCGACTTGCAGCCTGGCACCGAGCATTGCGGCATTGTTAGAGCGAGCCGCTTCGCAAACCTGCTGCGGCCACACTGAAGACGTGTAACAGTGTAACCGCGCGTTTAGGTTCACGGTCACGCGCTGCAAAACGGCCTCCTACCTGCCTATCAGCTGATTTCCGCCGGCTCGGCGCTGGCAGATGCAGACGACAAGAGAGGCGATACAGGACGGAGGAAGCGGAGAAGGTGCACCGAGAGAGAGAGGCAAAAAGAGTCCTCTAATGGCATGGAGGGCCAATGGTCCGCCATTCGACTTACTGAAATGGCGTTTCCGGCTGCGCTGGGTGTGACGTCAGGGCCTCTCCTAAGCTTTTCTTTCCTCCATGGGTGTACAGGTGGGAGACATGTATACGTTGTGGCCGCCATTTTGGATTACTCGTTTCCCGCCGCCGCAAGTCCTGTAGCAAGACCGCGCTATATCTTAGCCGTGACGCAGTTTACTCACGAAGTTTAAAACGTTTGTCTACCTGGCATTGCTATGTCTAGCGGGAAACGATAACTGCGCGTTCAGCACTTTCACCCAATAGTGGCGGCACGGGACCATTGAAAGGCTATATCCACCCTGTACAGCGGAGTTCGCTTCGAGGCAATCTCCATTACGTCCTTGAGGGTGCTTGAAATTTTAAAGACGATAGTTTTTCTTGGGCTACTCAAACCCGAAATTTTCCGCCCGTTTTTATGTCTTTCTGTCTGCGACTCGATTCAGCCACCCGGGCAAAGTTAAACTGAAGTTGCACAAAAAGTTTTTATACCCACAGCCAAATCTAAACATCTATGTTCGGTGACAATGTTCCTACTTGTCCACATTTTTGAACAAGAACAAAACATTACGCAAATGTGTGGCCGAAAATCAATACATAAGTGATATTTGCAGTTTTGTTTAATAAAAAAATTATGGGTGCTTGTTTTTTGCGATAGCAAAAAAAAATACGACGTCCACGTCAATAAAAAAATTGACTCAATTGCCTGCTGTCCCCCGCGCCACTACAGCTTCTGGCGAAATTTCAACAAATCAAACTGCAACAGTTACGAAATCTTCTACTAGAAAGGTTTCAAGTTCCGCTTGGAACGCGCGTGAAGAAGAGCCACATAGTTCTATAAAAGTTGAAGTAGTCTCCGCCTGACGGCAGCGCTGGCATCGAGGCACCCGCCCTGCAGCAACGCGGGAAATTTCAGTTGACTTGAGCAAACCTGCAACGTGTTTACCTTGGGTGGAGCTCGACGGGAGAGGAAGCGCTTGATAGGTTAGCGGCAAGGCGGAAGGAGGCAATCACAGAAAAAATGTCAACGAAAGACGAAAGTCTTTTGCCGACACATTTGCAACTAACGAAGCAGATGCGGGGCTATTTTTTAGACATTTTTTACCCACGCTTGTACTGTGTCGTTTAGTACTGCGGGGAGGAAAACAAAGTCGTCGATTTAAGAGTTTGTGACCACAAAGGCGCCACAATAGAAGAAAATATATGAGAGCTATGCAGACTTGTATGATCATTAAACACTCAAACACACAAGAAGCGAGGACTGGCGCAATCGTCGTGAGGATTCGGTTCCGAAAAAATTCCCCGCATTTCCCCGAGGGGAAGAATGTGAAAGTGCGAATGCACGAGTTGAATTTGCGCGGTTCGGTAATGTTCGCGAAAGAGAGATCACACACACACACAACTACAAAGAAAGAAAGATGCATTTATTCACAGACACCTATTTGTGTTGTCGTTGTACTTGATTGCTAGAGCGGATCTCAGCTTTGAAATTTCGTGTCAGTACTCCTTTAAGCGGGTGCAATAGCCCTTCTCACGCCCGATTCCTGGCCAATCCCCCGCGTGGGTATGTGCCATGTCAGCGGCCAGGCAGCGCGCGCCCATCTCCCCCCGTTGCCAAGGAAGACGGGGAGATTCCTGGCCAATCCCCCACGTGGGTATGTTATGCGGACATCGCCGGTGGACGCAGGTTCAGGGTCGCTTAAGAAGTGCATTCGCACTTAAAAAACATTCTTGCCCATAATAACACACTCCAAAACAACAGTAGCAAACTAGCTGCAGGAAGAATTCAAGAACACCTTAAAGACCTTCTTTCACACGAACTGAAGAAGTGATCCAAAATCACGTGGTGCCCACGACACGAAGGAGTGGAAAGAAATTAAGCAGCGTACTGGGCAGAACGTGTGGACAAGCACCGTCCAAGCAGTGATTATCACCACTCCCCGTCAAATGTGCGGAACAAATCTTCGGAGGTACTGTATTTCATCAGAAGGAAGGCGAAGCCCTATCGCCAGTCCAAGTTATTATTATCATCATCATCAGCAGCAGCAGCAGCCTATCTACTGCCAGTGGAGAGAAAAGGCCTCTCACATAGATCTCTAATTATCGCGGTCCTGTGCCACTTCCGACCAATTTATCCCCGCAAATTTCTCAATCTCATCTGCCCATCTAACTTTCTGCCGCCCCCTGCCACGCTTGCCTTCTCTCCAAATAAGAGCTTAAATGCTGTAGCAGCCCAAATCCTGAAGCAAATTATTAGAAACACGTAACCTCACAAATAGCCATTTTCAAAAATGGTTCTTGTAGATACAACAAAGACACCGACACCCGCGTTACCTGGTCGAATACCTCCTAGTTCTGTTTATTTATTGCGTGCTCACGAGCATACCCCCGCTGCCCACCCTCTTCGTTCTCTTCTCTGGTTGATCTACGAGGCACATGGCGCTTCCCGCCACTGCTTTCCCGCGGTAAATTCAACATCCTCCCGGCGCCGCGGAGTGGTCGCCCGACTTAAAAGGGTATAACGACTGAGCAGCCCATCGTGCTTGTTGGCCGTTTGGGAAGGTGCTTTTTTGAACCAGCTGGAGCCAATACCGCTCCGCCTGATCTAGTTCAAATGACGTCAGTGGCCCAGAAAAGGTTCGTTGCCTTCGGGTAGTGTTGGAAACAAACCTCAAATTCTAGGCGGTTATTCTGAGTAGTCTGGAGAGCGAGCCGTAGTTCGTGATGTCCAGCCGCGGTGTGGGTGGACGTGCAGATTGCTGCAAGATGCGGTTGGGCACAGGCCAGTTGCAGTTCTGGCTGCCGCAGTTTTGCCTGATGTTCAAACAGCTGAAACTGCCTTTTCAGCCTGCATTCGGCTACAGTTCGGTTCGTAGATGACCTGAGCCCAGGTGTCTTGATCATGAGCGGCACTACGTAGTGACCTGCGCTCTAGTGTACTGCGCTACGAAACTGTATGAGCGCCGGGTGTTTGTTGAATTCGTGCTCCTCGTCTCTGTCGCTTATACCAATGGCGTCCAACCGCCACATCTCCGACGGCTCTCCTGGTCGGAACTCCATGCGCCAATCGTCAGCACAAACCAGCAACACTGCAGTTGCACTGGTGGTACGTGGTGTCATACGATGGCAGACATCAATGAGGGTGCCTGGAACGACCCAGCCGAATATTGTCTCAGCGGCGCACACGGCCTCTGTGAAGCGCTCGACATCTCAAGTCACAATCTTCCAGTAATTGTCTGAGCCGATCAATACGCTTATCACGGAGTCCCGAGGTTTATCGCCTTGGGGCTCGTCAGGTAAGGGTAAATTCCGGTCACGCACCATTGCAATGACGCTGCTCACTATCGTCGGGCCCCTTACTGTACAGACCTCTGCACTTCCAGAGCTTGGAGGGTCAGCTCATTTGATTCAAAGCGGCCACAAAGTGTTCACCCTTTAGCATTCATACTGGCGTGGGCGGTTGCACTTGCCGAATGTGAAAACTGCCAAATCCTCAGTTCAAGTGCTGGGAAGAGATAGTTGCTGCCACACGTCTTGACGGACGAAGGACCGTTGGCTTCCGGTATCAAGCAGTATCCGTACCGGCACGCGGTCGCGCTTTCCGGACGCCCAGACCATGGCGGTTTGGAGCAACATGTGTGACGAGCACGTGCTGCGTGCAGGAGCTATTGTCACCTGCCTTCCTTGTTATGTATCCACCTCGCGTAAATATTTCTTCTTTATTTACGCAAACCCTTACCAAGTTGGTAGGACGGTCAATATAAAATTTACAAGACTGGTGGATGCGTATTGCATTACCGCGTAAACAACCTCACCCGTGAAGCAAGGAAACTTTTAAAGGCGAAAGCCTTAAGCTCTGCATTCGGAGGAAAAGCTCTATTATTGTTGTGTTAACTCTCCAATAGAAAAAATGGCCTTTACTGATGGGAATAAATAAAAACACGATTCTGCTGGATCGGTTTTGAACGCGGGTCTTGCCCAATAGCACCAAATACACTGCCAAAAGTTTCATTTGCGTACCTTTTCCTTCGTGGCACAGACACACTAGGTGGATAATAAACATTCAGTGGATAATTTACGCGTTTCACCGAATTCAAAAATGAAAAGCTAGAAAGGCAAATTTGGAGAATAGTGTACGCGGCGAGGCACCTAATCATGATCGCGCGTGAGTATAACTGGTGCACACCATCTGTGCAGAAAAGCGATGATGGAAAAGCGGGGGCTTGTTGAACAAAGATGGCCGATACGCAATCAGCAAGCGTTTATTTCTGATGTTACGTTACATTGTTAAGTGTAAGAGCTGATCTTTAGGGCTTTTCTATTGTGTAGTTTGTTTTCTGTCTGTGCGTCCCAATGTTGCTTGAGGGTTTTCGTACTACCTTACGAATAAGCGGTTTTATGTCAAGATGAGACAGCGTTGGCACTTCGATTCCATTGGGGAGTGCTGCCGCAGCGGCGCTCTGATCAGCGAGCTTATTTCTTGGAATTGCGCTGTTTAGGCACGTAGTACGCCATTATGGTCTGGATTAGAGCATAGGGCTACAATATGCCCTGAACCTCCCTGTTCAATACCGCCTTTTTTGCGAGCGGGTAAAGTTGTTGCAACGCGGAAGGGGTCTGTAATTAAAATGAGCTCTTGTGTGTAGGTTCTTGTTATGTGTGCTACTTTAATTGAAATAAAACATTCCTCCTTCGTAAATCTGCTTGTTTTCCTGCTTACTGTTCTTGTGTTGGTAAACTGGAACCAACCGCCGCACATGCCACTGCAGTTGCGGACTTTGAGGAAGTCGCATAAAAAAGGGTGTATTTGTATTTGTTTTTTAATTAAAAAGTATTGTAACATGAGTTTTTTGGGTTCGTTACTTTGGTCTATTTTCTTTGAAGGCCTGTCGCAGATGACAGAAGCCGATGCCAAAGTGCAATAATCTCAGTGTCAGTTTTGTAGGTATCAGTTATGGTGACACTAAGCTACACTTCCTATGCTCGTGCTCGAGACAAAAAGTGCAGAGGGAGTGACAGACGCCTTAAAAACAGCCTTTCAGAAGATTTCTTTTGAATAATGGCATTGAACTGATGATTTCTTATCGATGTCGCTTGCACGCAGTACAAAGGCGCTATGTAAGTACGCTGGTGCTATAAACAGCACTTATCGGTTTACACGAACAGGCTTTCATTAGGGCTTGTCCGGAAAGCCCATTACGAGCGCGGAGCCCTAGATGCAAGATTGGGTCGAGCATTTCTAAAGACTTTTTGTGGCTGACCTATGCAGCACACTTTTGTAATTTATGCAAGACGCATAAATCTATTAAAAAGACGGAGCCGGCATCTCTTTTTTGCACCTGATGATTGGCTCGATAAGGTTTTAAGTACGTTCGTATTTTTTGTGCTTCTCATTTTGAGTTGTTTCCCGCGTGGATAAATGTGAGCCTCTCATCCAGCACAATTCCCAGAAACACATGTTCCTTTTTGACTGGAATCAGTGCTCTATTAAATCGAAATGAGGTATCAGGCTTGAATCCATGCTGCCTAGAAAACACAAAGCACGTACTGTTTCCAGGAACAAGCTTGAAACAATTTTCAACGGCATACTTTTCAAGTTTTTTAGCACCCCGCTGTATCTGCCGCTTGCACATTGACGAATTACGACTATTACAGCTGATTTGAAAATACTCAGCGTAGACTACGTCGAAAATTGCTAGTGGGAGTGCCTTTTAGAGTGAATTTCTATTTATGATGAAAGTGTGTTAGAATGCCATGGTATTCAAAAAAGTATATGAACTTTTCACTGAGGATCTTCTCGAATATCTTACCTTAACAACTGTTAAATGCAATTGCCCAATAGTTAGCAGGAGAAGTGCACCCTTTTCTTGTTCTAGTAAGGGTACCACAATTGCCTCTTTCCAAGCCCGTGGAAAACTTCAGGCGCACCATATCCTAATAATTACAAATCCAGCGTTTCAATGGTGTATGCGTGCACGGGCTGATTCTTTGTGTATGTAATCTTGCTTGCACACGTTGCTGATTTCTTACAATTCACCCAAGTAACCTTAAGCTCTTTGCTAGAAAATGGACTGTTGTAACAGTCAGTTCTCTAGGGTATTACACAGTTGCCATAGTTGATTGCCTCAGCCGTGGCATAGTGGCTAGGGCACCTGTCTCGGCTGCGGAGGTAAGATGGTTCGAATCCAACCGTGGGATATCCACTGGCAAATATTAGGACACGCGACCCTCGTCCTGGTGCCCGGCTTTCACAGAGGTGCGCGCTTGGGAAAAGCACGGCACATCCCGCTGCGCCCTCCTGGGCGGCAATTTTGAACTACTCATGCTCAAAAGGTGGATATCCAAAGCCAACCTCATGATATCCTTAATGGTCTTCCTCATGACGCTACTGGGCTGCTGTATACCTCAGATGTTGTATACCTCATACATAAGTTTGTGTAGTGTGAAGAACTAGATACAAGTTTGAAGTGTTTATCCAGTCTTTGCCGGATGCTCCTATGTGTTCACAGTGGGGCTAAGAAGGTTAAAGCTTGTTTTGTGTCCCTTTGTGTTTTTTTTCTGTGCCAGACCTGTATAAATGTCTATCCAAGAATTATTTGAAGACCCAAAACACACTTGAAGTTGGTTTAGGCTCCTCGACGAATGCGCCTTCCCACTTCCTTGGCCCGCTTCAAAGCAAGATATTGTGAGATGTTGGCTACCTTCAACTATTACTCCACGCCTTGTTTTGCACCTTGCGTGCGTTTCTACAGTTCCCATTCCACTAAGCCTTTCGTAGATATTTGGGAATACCGGAGGTCTGAGGGATTGATGTCTTGGCAGCATCGAAAATATGGGTGGAAACAAAGATACAAGCTTCAGCAGTGTGTAAGTGTTGTACGACGGGTAGGGAAGCGTGACTTGCTTATAACCTACGCAATCTGCAGGGGTTAAATTAAATCTTTCAGGGTACAGTTGTCAAAAGTAATTGGAAGGCAGTCTCAAAAATTTACAGTTATTCCTCTTTACAGGAGCTGCCCGGCTGCACTGAAAAGCGTTAAAGCAGTTCTCTTTTCCTGTAAACGCTTCCTGCAAACAGGGGACGCATCATTAAGGCAGTAGGACAAATATTTTGTGGTATTAAGAAATGGTTGTTCCAATTACTTACTAGGGCACCTGTACATGCAACAGTCAGTGAGTGCATCTATGCACTTAGGAGTGGCAGGGAAGTGTCACTCCCGTGGGTGTTGGAGTCAATTTAGGACTCGAAGAGAAGGAAGAGAACGATCGAACAGATTGGTAAATTTATGTGTGAGGAGCTGTTGAGTGCTGTGATGCAGGTTGTTGGTACTTTTAATGAATAGACAGGCTCGAGATAACAGTAAAAATCTCTCACCTAATTGACCCTTACCATCTTCGCATGAAGTACCCCAGATTTTATAGTGGGGATTCAACTTACCTACCAGTATGTTTGGTTCAGTAGAGGATCAATCAAGGTTCGATTTCTTAACTAAAAAGGGAAATGTCGGGAGGAATAGGTACAGCATCAATCGTTATTATCCTGTGGGTGAATATTACACCTACACCCAACCGTTTCAAGGGTTGTGGTCAAAGTATCAAATTGAGAGGGAATAGATTGCTGTACAACTATCGCTACAGCGCCAGAGAAGTGAGAACAGTTGTCCCTATGCTTCCTAAGCACATAATAGCGATTCAGGAAATTTGTTTGTTTTGAATTCAAGGGTGTTTCCTGGTGACATAAGATCGCTGACTGGTCTTTATGAAGAATGTCGCATATGTCAGAGAATTTTTGATTAAGCCCCGCCAGTTCCATTGTGTAATGCAATGCGTAAGCATCAGTGCTTAGAGAATGAGTATAGCGGGCACGTGTGTGTTGCAGATCGGTGGTTCTATCTATGTCACTGAGCCTGCGTGAGCTCCGGTTATACGCGGACGTTCTTTTTTCCTGCAGCGACGTTGTCACGTGGCTGATTTGGCTGACGAGCGGACCAAGCTGGAGTGGGTGTTATGGCCATTGCTTTATCCGACAGCAAAGCAGTAGATTGAGAATCTTGCTCCTGTGGTCGTGGATGCTTGAGAGGGCCAATCGCGTTTGCCGCAAGCGCCAATGGCGGCTGTAGTGGCGCGGTGCGCGTCGATACGAATGCAGGGCTCCCCACTTAGCACCCTACAGTGTCCATGGGTGACAGAACACCAGGACTGGAAGGAAAGCTATCTACACTCAGAGTGTTCGTTGCCACCTACCGAATCTACCGGCTGTGTTACACCACAGCTGAGAGTGTTACACCACAGCCGAATCTACCGGCTGTGGTGTAACACTCTCAGCAGCTGAACCCAGCCCAGTGCGGGTGGGGGTTGGTTAGGTCAGCGTTATTACACTGGGTCGCCACTGAAACCTGACTCCGCCCAACTCCCCGATGAGCAGCTTCAGCGTATCTTCCTGAGGGAAGCACTCAGTGTCACTTCCGCGCTTCTGGGTATGAAAGTTTAGGGTTCATTTTGAGGTTGTTGATTTGTCTCTCGTTTTTTTTTTCTTGTAAACGCTGAAATTCGCGGGGATGATACACAGCTGCAATAAAAGTGGAACTGTGTTGAACTACACCGGTCCATCGGGTGGTACTAATATGAGAATTTTTCACATGTGTTGCCCTCAACACTTGTTAATACTGGGCCCGTACCTTTTACATTTGAAGCGACGTGGCGGATTCGGAATGCCATGGGCTTAGAATGCCCTTATAGAACTTTGAGAAAACGCTGCTTTATCCGATTTCGGGGATGTGCTTCGTAGAAATATCAACATGACATGTCTGGATTTTATTTCATTACACCGGCGTCTGGAAGCGGTGATTCTAATGGCACTGACTCTTTCCTCATGCAAGCCATCGAGAATATGTGCCTCACATTCAGTTATAACTTCAACCGCAGATAGGACACCTTAGCAGCTTTGGAGTGTTTGGTGAGGTGTTACAGCGATTGATAGGTCACCTATACTTGTTTTTTAGTAACTTAGCAGACTGTCTATTAGTTGCTGCCTTAATTAGCATGTCACCAGATGCAAGATTATTTGCTTCTTAGTATTCCCAGAACACTGCTTCAATACCTCGTGGTTAGAAGCACAGATATTAAAGTTTTAGGGGTTGCTTCGTCGACAGCCTGCATGACGACGAAGCGAGAAAAGTTTATGTGTGGTGAAAACAAGGTTGCGGAGAGGTTTGAAGATTAGTTCGATGCCTCCCGATTTCGGGGCGCATCATTTGAACAAAGTCGTATAGATAATACTAAGCGCCATGGAAAAAAGCAGCGGACGGGATTTCTGTCGACTCAAACTTTACTAAGATAGATAGAGAGGACTAGGAGCTCCCTGCCTGGTAAACAGGCCGAGACCTCGTTCCCCGGTGCTCGACCAAGTCTCCGGCCGCCACTGTTCGTGGTTGCTCATCCTTTAGCTATAAACAACCCCTCACGGTTGGTGACAGCCTATTTTTGGGGCTCCGGCTTCGGGCTGTCTTCAGTCACCGTAACCATAAATACTCCTGTGTGAATGTTGAAGGCACCACGTGCTGGGGGAGCGCCTTCGTGAACGCCGCGGCATGATCTGAAAATTTAAGGGACTCTTGCTAGGGATGTAGGAAGGCAACCCTCACTCCCTCCTGGTGCGAGCCGTGCCAGACAAGGCGTAACGGCCCGCTGAATGGGGTGCTCGCCTGAGGGCGCAGTGGGCACCAAGCCACTTCGGGCTGGGGTGCAACGGGCCGGCACACGAGGTAGCCGCCCACGCCACAACAGCCCCATCGCCAGCGGCATCCCAGGCAGCTGTGGGCGACGCCCACCTCCTTACGCAGCAGTACGTGCGGACTCAGCAACCAGATCCGTGGTTGGCCAGTGGAGAGTCCCCACCACCCGTGCGGGGCGAATGGCTACCACGTTAGCAGCGCTTGGCTCTCTTGTACCTTCGCGGGGGGTGCGCGTGGAAGGCCGAGCGAAAACACCGCCCGGAGCCGGTCGACGACTTGTCTTGCCAGCACTGCCATGTGACCGTCAAGACCTGGGCGCACTTTGTGCTCGAGCGCCCACATTTTGTGGCAAGTGCGGCAGAACTTGTGGCGACCCTCAGGGAGACGAATCGGCATTTTGAGCAGATCGTTTTGCCGCCGGGCAGTGCCTAGGAGCAGGAGTGAGTCCTTGCGGTGCTGGGTTGCTTCCGTGATGGCTCGCGACTTGTCCTGGTACTCGCCTTTTTTTGCCGGCAGTGTGTTTGTGTACGCGCATGTTTGTGGCTTTGAGTCTCCTGCTATACGTATTGTTTGGTATATAAGATTATATGTAGTCTCACCCACTTAGGCTACCCCCTTTAGGGCTTTTCTGTGTTCTTTATCCCCCCCCCTGCTGACGTTCCGGTGTGCAGCTATAGTTAAGAAAAACTACGCCTGCTGGTGGATTTTACTTTCCTTTCCATATGACAATTCATTCATTCATTCATTCATTCATTCATTCATTCATTCATTCATTCATTCATTCATTCATTCATTCATTCAGTCATCTGACGTAAAAGCAAGCAATGATGCTTAAGTGCCTTGTAAATGCTTAGGTTCTAAAGGATAGAAATGAACATGCTGTTGTTCATTTTTTGAGGAGACACCATTTTATTTACTCTCGTAAATTCTATGCGCACGGTGCTTCAAAGCCCAGGTATTTTGTTAGGGTAACTAAAAAAACTACTGTGCCAGTGCCAACGCATTGCCCTTCGGGCGAAAAGAGGACCTGACAAAAGTTGTGGTGAAATACGAGGACGCCAAGAATACGTTTTTATTCCCGACGATGCAAAGAAATGTTAGCAAACTGTAACGTTGCGAAGATTAGGAGCATAAGACCTTACGTATTCCAGAGTTACGCCAATTCACCTCTTTCCGATTAACAACATGCATGCAATTGCAGGAGGTCCGGATATGGAAGATTCCACTTGTATGACTTCTCGTAGAGTGCCGCATAAACCATATCCACACGGATGAGTTCTACGTTTTATGCTTGCTCACGGTTCCAAGACGTAGATTAACCCGTAGGTTTGATAATGCATAACGCCGCAATTTACTAGGCTTATCAAACATTCCAGCTACCCAAAAGTAGCAAATAAATGCACAGTTGTTTATTGCCTCCGGAAGGCCCAACACGGTTGAGTGAGCTGAAATAGGCATTTGAAGAAAACGACAAATGCATCCCATTTGCATGCACGTACTTAGGCAACGAAGACTTGAATATAATTGAGTGAGCTTCAGCACTTGGTTGTCGCAATTTATGTTTGCCTTGTGCATTGTGCTGGTTTTCGTTGGATCTGCCTTCTGTGCCTTTAAATGCTGTGTGATTCTTTGCCAAACTAGAGTAGTGAACACACGGCACTATGCTGTTTCCAGTTTTCGTCGTCGTGATGATTTGCTTGACTGCTTGCGACGTCGTCGACAGAAAAAGCACAAGAATCAAGTTTTGGGCATGTGAATCCTGTAAGAAAATCGTTCGTTTTTTCGGGAATATACGAGCGACGGGTAACATACCACGAACAACGTAATGAGAAGTTGCTATAGTGATGGGTGACACAAAGTGTCCCTAAATTTAGCATTACCTCTTGCATGTAAAATTACAACATAACTGCACAAAGGTCAAGTGAAAAACTGGGGCTCAATTTTTGGCAAAATATACCGCTACAAAAATCATCCACAGTGTTCAATTATCCCGAAGGCTTACATTTATTCTCATTCAGTTTCGCTGATAGCAAAAACCACACCACATAGCTGTGTTATGCGAATGTCGATTCCTGATATTAGGCAGCACGGAAAAGTTAGGAATTGTTAGACCGACACGCTTAACCACTTTCTATATAAAACAAAAACTAACCTCGATATATGAACTATTTATTGTACGTAAAATTAGGAGAATGACAAAACAAGGATGCTTGGCAAACTTTGTTGCATCACCAGAAAATCCACCATTGTTCGTGTTTTGCCTATCCATTGAAAAGAGTGCTGAAGGGTGTCTAGGAAAGAACGAATGAAGTTTATCACAAATGAAATTGCATGTAAACGCTCCAAGTTGAGGGTATTTCTGAGGTGGCAGTACTCTGATCTGCTATCAACGTGTTTATGGACGCGCATGACAGACCTCTGGGCCCCGACAAGGTACGTCTTGGGCCAAACAGTAATTACGACGCAATCAAACTGAACGAAATTTTTTAAAGATTTTATAAGTATTGTTCCATATTAAACAGCTTTATAGAACGTCGTTAGATCTTTTCAAAAAGATCGCCCGACAAGACCACTGAATTTCAGCGAAATAATTTGCAGAATATAGAGAAGTAACATTTACGCAGAATAGTAGCAGAATTCTGGAAAGAACATAGATATATACGACATTTGAGCCCTCTGAGATTTGTGGATAGCATCCATCATTAGATTATCCAGGAGAGTAACTACAGAAGTTAGTTCACGTACTGAAGTCCCGAAACTTAGCCCCGGGGTTTCCGTATGAATTCAAAGAAGGCGACACTATTCCTGTCGCATGTACACAAAGAGCCCAGTAAACCTAGCCGGTGTACAAGAAAATGGGCTAAGTATAGATGGATAGATAAGGTCACGCGCACAACGAAGATGTGCTCGAGACCATTCGTTCACACTGGAAAGTAATAAAAAGTAGGGGCCTCTGACTGGGCATTAAGGTATGGTACCATTATGATCTTCTGAAGAAGTCTCGGAGTGAACAAAGTGAGGCGCCTTCCTTGCTCGTAAAGAGAAGTTTTAAATCAGCCCAGTTGGTCGTAAAACGAAGGATGACCGGAAAAACAGTTAACCACAACCAACGAACATTGTAGAATAGGGATATAACTCGAGTAGAATGAGTTCTAGCGGAAATTCAGTGGGAAGTGGAGTTGCACTGGTCATGGAATGCGGATTACTTATTGCAGACGAACCACGGGGGTAGTGGTCTGCCAATAACGAGAAACTAATTGGAGAAGCAGAAGATTTCAAATTCGAAAGAGTTAGGAAATCAGGAAGTCTCTAACCAAGAATCAACATGAAAAGCATAGAATGGAGAAATTGGGAGTCAAGAAACAAGCCTACATGTTAGAGCGGCCATAAAAGCTGATTGTATTGGTGACAGATATGGATGCCGACCTCTGGCTAGGAACCTTTTTTTTAAAAAATTGAGTACAAAAACGAACTTCGCAAGGTTAGAAGAAGCAAAGCGAGGAAGCTGCGCCCCGTAAGCCCGAGGGGGCGGTGACATGATGACCTGTCAGATTATTCTGCAAAATGCTGGCAGTTTAAATTTTGGTCGCTTGGAATTCCAACGTTGTTTTAGGTATTGGGAAATACTACAAGGTACATAAACAAACTCAGCATTTGCCGTTCATGTTACGGCCGAATAGTGTAGTGGCGGCTGTTCCTCATTCCATCACTGCAAATTGATAACAGCCCTTTAATCCTTTGCAAATTATAAAGAGGTATAACCGACTTCAGCTAAAATACTCGTCATAGGCATGATTTTCCCTTTGTTAACATTTCGTTATCATTTATGTTAAAAAAATTAGGCTGCAAATGAAATATCTTAAACACATCGGTGCCTAATTGTTACGGGAAAGCAGACAATTTCTACGTTATATAGAACTATATAGGATCACTTCAGGCTTGAATATCTAGCATTAGCTATTTAATTCTGTACTTTATAAAAGTGAAAGTTTTGTTCCAAGATGAATGGTTTTACTTATGACCTATTTTAAAAATTCCGAATTCCGAATGTTATTGTGGTGTTTGAGAAGTACATTACATCTTTTTTGTTATGTGTGTGTTGCAGAAAAAGCCTAGGAGCCCTAAAACTAGTACCACGTGCTGGACATGTTAAATATTCCCGCGAGTTTTAACAACCTGTCATTCAATTTTCAGCCACTTGTTGTCCCCAATAAATGAGCCGCACCAACAGCCTAATTATAACATACGAGAAAGATATTAGGTTCCATAATTGTGTAAACGTTTGAGCCCAATCGATCCGCAAGGCAAGAAGGGAAATGACCACTTAAGATTTTTTAGGGCTTTAACAATTCATTAATTTTAACACCAGAGAATGTGTGTCTATAAGGCAGATAGTAAGAGAACAGGTTTTTCATTACACCTTTGCACACAAAAATGGAATTATAGTTCCATTTGGAGCGATGATAAGGTTATTACACCTTCATCTGACTGAGCAGGATTTACGGTCACGGTACTCGTGTCAAAAAAAGTAAAGCACAAGTACAGAATAAAAATAAAGCTTGACATAAAATGGGGTCTAGTTGTTACAACTACTCTCTTTTGCATTCTTGGTCAATTGCAGACACACGCTTTTATGAGACAAAAACACTACAGCCCCACAAGAGCAATATTTTCTCTTCTAGTATTTGCTAAAAACTCTCGAATATCGGGGCTATAGCCCTGAAATTCGCATAATTAGCTGAATTAAAAAATGTTCCTTAATGAGCTGTCGCAACGGTAAAGGGACGTGTATGTGTTGCTGAAACAAATGGCACGGAGGGAACGGGTTTAGAAACAAAGCACATGCGCCGCGCATTAGGGACGTTTGAGGGTGGGTAAGGGAATACGGCGGTAGCCTATTATACTTATTTTCTGATTGAAACGGTTGTGCCACATAAAATCCTTACGAGTTACTCAAACCCGGCTTTTTCGGAAGAGCGTAATTTAAGTCAAACGCACTTGATGTGCTTGCAGATTGGAGGTCACAAAAAGCCAGAAATTACGAAGCATGTTACTCCCACTCACGTATGAGTGCTTCGTTACCTCATTACTGAATCAATAGGGTTTACGCCACCTTTTGCTCTTACCTGCAACAATGGTCGAATTGCTTTACGTTTGTTCTCTGTGGAGCCGAGTTCTAAAGACCGGACAATCAAATAAAATTTCGGAAGCAAACTCCCATGAAACAAACAGGCTTTCTTTCGTCGCGCCGTTTCCGTCACATTCGATCACGTGGCCTGAACTGCACACTTGGCACGTGACCAGCCTTAGCTTAAATATTTAGTAGACTTGTCTAAATCTCGTTTTTTTTTATTCTGCATTGTCATAATTTGGTTGTTCTGGAATCATCATTGTTTACTAGTTATTTTATTATATTGATTATTGAGTTCATTCTATTCCTTTTTCGTGTCCTTTGAAAATTAGAAAAAATGTTGACGTGAAATAAATTTAATTCCATGCCGCCCTATATCAATCTTCTGAGGTGCTTTTCTTGGAAACAATCACAGCCAGTTACACGCCAGCAAAATCTCCTGAAACAGCGGAGCACGTTGGCGACCATCTACCGCAGAGAAGCGTGTTGTTCACAGCGCCAATCGCCACGGTTTACAGTTATTCGAAGCTAACCCATGGATGTACGGTAGTTTTTCGGTGTATATAGGTGTATTTGTATGTGCCACGTATTCTGGCGCATGAGCGCAGGCCACGCCCTGCATGGCCATCTCATCGTATCCGGAGAACTTCTGGGCCCATGGATAGGGTGCGAAGTTGGCGGGCCTGTGGTGGGCGCGTAAGGCCAAAAAAGTAGTGCTCCTGACAATCCTGCATTGCAGCCTTTAGTATGAACACAGAAGTTATATTTAGCGGCTACGGTACGTTAGCAGCCACCTACCAAAGAGGCGACTGTTGCTCACAACGCCGCTCAGCCCACTTGTGCTTATTCAAAGCTCACACACGCAGGTCAGGTAGTGTATTGGTGCAGGCAGTTTACATTTTGGCGTCATCTACCGGCATCCACGCGGAGTCTTCGCTTGCATAGCCGTCGAGGCGGCGGCGCCATCTGTCCGCCACGCGAGGTACCATCGCCTGGCGCTGACAGACATTGCGATTCCCTAAACAGCTCCGCTATGAAGAACTTTTTGTTTGAGTAACATTTCGCAATCTGTAGGAACGTCGTACTTTCTCTAGAATTAAACGGCATTCTGAAAGAGCAGTTTCTATGCACACGCTCTAGTCACCTCGTTTGCGACATTGCATCGCACTGTGCGCAGCTGTGTATTCTGCTTTGTAGTGCGCAGAACAGATTGCCTAACAGCATATAATCAGATGCCAGTTTCTCGATTAGCAGTAATTTTGCATATCTTTGGTGATAGGACATAAGTGGAAGTTAGCTGTCACGGCAGCGTATAAAAAGCATATAGAAGGCTTGTGCGCCAACGAGCAACATTCTAGATCTGTGGCCATGTTCTGGACTGCGTGACTTCTCTGCCAATTCGTGATTTCGTTTGAAGCTTTGCCTTAGTGGCTTTCATTTTTGTGAAGTGGCTGTCGCTCTTTGTGCTTTCGTAGTTCTCTACAGCGGATACATGATTCCGCGCAGGCTGTAAAACGCAATATGGCTGGTCGGGAACATCCTTTTTCTGGGAATGGATAAAAAGAATTGGTGTAATATAACAGGATGCCCTGTACCTCAAAATCACAAACTTGCAACTTCAGTGTTCGTACAAGACCCAAGATTTTACATATAAAAAGCTTGAAAATGGACGCGGAAGTTGCTGTTACACAGGAAAAATTATCCCCCCTTTCAGCGCCTTGAAGTTCTTGTGATTAACAACAAACACAGTTTCCCACGACGAGCAATTTAAAATCATTTCCTAGCAGAACCAATATAACTTTTGATGGTTTCCAAGCCACCAATACCGTAGCCTAAAAATAACGTCCCGTTCTTTTCTCTTAGGTTTGGCGGAAAAATTCCACATTTTTTATTGGCGTAACAGCAACAGACTCTTCCGTACAGAGGCTCTCATCTACGAAAAAGCCAATGCATTGGCTTTGTCAAAGCTAGTTCTAGTAGGCTGGTGGGTGACATGCTCGAATTTCAGGGCTCTGTCCTCGAAATTTTGAATTATGTGTTAATTCGCCATATTTTTGCGTAGGCAAAGCTTTAGCAATTAGTGACGTGTACACGTGTAGCTGTAATGAGATGCAGTGTAGTTTAACGCTTTGATTACAAACCACACTAACAAGCTATCACAGGCTCGGTATAAATATAGAAAAACACTAGACATCTAATACAAAAATTACGACAAAAGCCAACAAGCAGAATTCAAGATCTGGGGCCTTATTCTGGACTTCGTGACTTCTGTGCCAATTCTTGATTTCGCTTGAATCTTTGCCTTAGTGGCTTTCATTTTTGTCAAGTGGCTGTGGCTTTGTGTGCTTTCGTAGTTCTCTACTGCGGGTAAATAATTCCGCGCAGCCTATAAACCGCAATATGGCTGGTCGGACAAGTCCTTTCTGCGAATGGATAAAAAGAATTGGTGTAACATACGGGATGGCCTGTACCTTGAAATCACAAACTGGCAACTTCAGTGTCCGTGCAAGTGCCATGATTTTACATATAAAACGCTTGAGAATGGACGCGGCAGTTGCTGTTAAACAGGAAAAAATTATCCCCCCTTTAAGCGCCTTGAAGTTCTTGTGAGTTGGCAACAAGCAGAGTTTCCCACGACGAGCAATTTAAAATTATTTCCTAGCAGAAACAATATAACTTTTGAAGGTTTCCATGACACCAATACCGTAGCCTACAAATAACGTCCCGTAGTTTGGTCTTACGTTTGGCGGGAAAATTCCACATATTTCGTTGGCGTAACAGCAACAGACTCTTGTGTACAGAGGCTCTCATCTACGAAAAAGCCAATGCATTGCCTTTGTCAACGCCGGTTCTAGTAAGCTGGTGGGTGACATGCTCAAATTCCAGGGCTCTGTCCTCGAATTTTGAATTATCTCGTAATTCGCCATATTTTTGCGTCAGCAAATTTTAATAATCAGCGACGTGTACACGTGTAGCTGTGATGAGATGCAGTGTAGTTTAACGCTTTGATTACAAACCACACTAACAAGCTATCACAGGCTCGGTTTAAATATAAAAAACACTTGACATCTATTACAAAAATTACGACAGAAGCTGAAACCAGAAAAACGCACCTTTCTGAAGGTTAAATGTGACGTCAAAAGCCCAAGGTGATGAACTGTGTTCCAAAAAAACGAGCAACAGGTGTGTTTTGTGATGAGAACATCAATAAATGTTTTGCCGTATCCATTTATTCTTTTTAATCGATTTTAATATGTTCTTAAGGTCTCAGCGTATAGCAATCTTTGTGTCGATACCTCTTTCTCGGCCGTCTCTGACTTCACGCTATCGTCAACGGCTATGTTACAAGCTTACGGCTTTACCGCAGAGAGAGACGTCTGTGACCCTCGGTTGTATGAGGCGGTAAGGACAGCGAAATGCTACATCTGATAAAGGCAGAGCGCAATGATTCTGCCGCCTAAACATTTCGTCAACTTGCAACTCAATCAGCGGAGGAATGAATAAAACAATCAGTTTTGTTTATTTTTTAAATCGGATCACGTGATCCACCAGATTACTGGGAGGAGAGTGGGGACAAATGCCTTCAGTTGAGTTTTCGGTAATGAAGAGGTTTGTACTGGCCTCTTATGTGTCTCTTACCCCTAACAAATATTCGCGTATTTCTTACCAAATATAAAAACAACATACCGGGCGTCAGTTTAGTGTACTGTTATCTCTGACTTGGAAGCCATCAAAACTATGAGCTATTTAGCTGGAATATATATTTATACCGCGAGTACTCTGAAACTCAGTCTTTTGCAAATTCACACGAATTTTACGGTGCAGAAGGTTACCTAAATTTTTTGCTCTACTTCTGAACAACGGCAGCCGCCATTTCCAAAATATAACGTACCATCACCTCAATTTTAAATGCAGAGCATTTCAGTAACTCACGATGTCACCCGAGTTGACGTCCGTAGTCGGCACCGTCGTGGTCCCTACTATATAAAAAAAATACTATCCGGCGCCCGGTTTCGATCCACCAACCCTGCGGGAGGAACGCAATGTACATGGTGCTCTACCCACTGCGCCACAAAGCCGACAGAGAATGGGACACTACGAACGCGCCTTATCTCATTGACTCATTCAAATTACTGCTGACGAGCGCTCTCTCGTCAGCAGTTGCCACAAGTGCAACAACATTAACGTAACGCAAACTACTTTACGTCGTCCGCCCCCGGAAATGCTCTGCATTTGATCGTGCCCTTCGCGAGGGGATGTTTCACTACGTCTTCTCTCGGTCGCGGGACCCGTGGTGCCATCTGGCGGAGGCGCGGCACAACTCGTAGCACTTTGAAAAGATGCGGCGCCAGCCAGCTGTGTGTGTGCGTGCCGCACTTGTACAAATGGCGAGTGCATTGGCTGTCCACAGAGCAAAGCATTCGTGCAAGTAAGCCGTTGCAGTCAGTCAGTCAGTGAGTCAGTCAGTCAGTCAGTCAGTCAGTTAGTTAGTTAGTTATTTAGTTAACAACTCTTTCCTTGTGTTCTCTACCGTCTTCCCAGTAATGTATCCCCGGCTTTTACGCCACCACCACCACCCCATGACATCTCGCCAGATTCAGTGGCATTTTCTACCTGTGTCGAAATAGCTTTATATTCTAGCTTCTAGGCCAATCAGACCACGTTGTACTGAGCCATTTTTATCGCTTGCTGACGTGGCCAATTTGCGACGTGTACGCTCGCGCATACCCTTTATATTACCTCGTATCTTGTCAGCCAATCACAAAGAGAGCGTGAGCTACAAGCCATATTGTGGTTGAATAGCGAAAACAGGCCTAGCTTGTCTTGGTGCTGATTTTGCCTAGTTTTTATTGGCGGCCATAAGTTATGGCATTTAAGTAAAGACAAATAAGGGAAACTCTAAAAGGGGTACCTGTAACTGTCTTAAAACATCAAAATAAGGAAAGTACACACAACCACAATGTCAGCCTGTAGCACGGGACCAAAACTAAAAACCCATCACACGAAGGTTCTGGCAAATTCACAGTTAACGGAAAATTCACGACGTCGAGAATAGGGTCCCGAAATAAGGATAGCAAAAAACTGGGTCTTTTATTCATTACTGATCTGATTAAATTTAAGCTTGACCAACGAGTATATCCGCAGCACCGGTGCACTCTTACTTATCAGAGGTAGCATTTCGCTACTCCACTCTCCTCATACAACCTATGGTCAGGGCCATTATTTTCTCTGCCCAAACTGTAATGTAGGATAACAGGAAAAGATAGCTGGGTGGAAGGGACAGGCCGGAAGGTGATGGTGGAATCAACAGCTTGCCTTTCAAGATTTAAACACAGAAATAAACTATGCTACAAAATCGAATAAACGAATCAATAAATACAAAGCCGAACATGCAAACTTCGTAAGCTCAATCAACGCCTTTCACTCGCTTCTTTAAAATTGTTCTTGAACGCCATGTGGTGTTGACGCCAACTTGGGCATTAAGAAAAGTGTTTGCTGTATCACCCTCCACGGCCGCCTAAATGTTTTAAGTACGTAGCAAATATTTCTGCATCCTTCATCTGCAATATCGGTTGCTTGCCAGTGACTTTTGCCAGCTGAGCGTCACATACAGTGCATGTGGTCAAAACCATACACGCACACGTCAATGATTGCTTACGTTTTGCCTATGCAAAAAACTTGGCGAATTGACAGGAACTTCACGAAGTCGTAACTACAGCCCTTTTCACCAAGACTAAGCGCAATAGCCACCCGCGGTTAGTAGTCTTGGCATATATGGTTTTTTGTTTCATGCTACCGTGCCGATGCACAAATCCCTTTCCCCCCGCAACGTAACTCATTCCTTCTAATTTTGTTCAAAACCAGTCTTGCTAAAAGTGCAAAGTGTAATCTGTTCTACAAGAGGCACGGGAACCCTAAGCCATAACACAGAACGCGTGGGGACTCCAGCCCGGTAGCCTTTTTTGGTCGGCCTCAGAACTTCACCGTGATAGGGCACCGGAGCCATGAGGACAAAACACAAGTACGGTTCATTCGAAAGATGGCCTCGATAGAATCATACTGACACCACTGTTAACGCACACTTCGCTCACATAAGCTACATAACTAGGAAAAACCGGAATGGCCATGCGACCCACTAGCTCATTTTCCGCAACAGAACCTATGATGTCACATGAGCTTAGCTGTGCGATTGGCTTAGGACGGAAAAAGCAAACGCAAATCAGGCATGGCCCAAAGGCTTTTCGAACGAACTATTTGCGCTTAAGTGTAGCGCATATTCACTTTACAGCAGTAAGAATGCTGCGCTAAACTAATAAAGTTACGAAAGCGCCCGTAAGCATACAAGTACCGATGCACACTCCTGTTGGTACTGGGCGCACTATGTCTGTTTTAGCTGGACAACACTCCGCCGCTTTCAAGTTGTTTTACAGGACACTGGCCGATTGGCGTAAGCGGCGTTGTCTTACGTGACTGTGTTTGTCTAGGATACCCCAGGTTTCACGACACGGTCACTTTTTACAGTAAGAAAAACAAGCCAGTTGCAAATACGCTCAAAAACAAAGCAACCGCGGACAACGGTTCGTGGATGACTATAGCAGCGCCATCTGGGAGAGCTGACGAACAGCAAGGCCGGAAACCCGATTGATGCAGTGGAATTTCACGCGCTTCTGACGTCATTGCTGATATTAGGAAAACCGACGATTTGGCGGGAGAATCAAAATTTTAACCTAAATTGAGCAATTTCTCAGTGAATACGGCGTCATTCGCTGCCGGACAAGCGCTGGGGGCAATATAAAACGTGAAATCTTTCGAATAAAACAAACTTTTATTCTGTCTTCATGGCTTCTTCAAAGCTATACCTCCAATTATAGGCAGTCCTCCTTACTAGAACGCGAATCCGTCAAATTAGGAGTTGTTATAAATGCTGTTTAGTAAGTGGCTTTTCCATGAGATACGCGTGCCACTTCTAAACGGCACATTCATATGCCCACTCGCAAGCTTTCATCGCTTTAAGATAGTACAGAGTTTTAAACTAGAGCATAACCTTATTAAAATTTTATTAGTAGCCAGAGTGGTGTTACCGTTCTTTGCTAAAGTTTCTAGAAACAGGAGGCAAGAAACTGTAGTTAGGGTGAAGTGACCGACTATTCAGGCCGATTTAAATTTAAACGCAGAATCATGGCACTGTCATTCCCAGCGTCCAGCTATTCCCGCTTGAGGCCCCGCAGGATCCTACAACGACGCCACCACAATTATCCTCAATTTGTCTTCGCTGACCGCAAAGCCGCCCAGCGGGAAAATGATAAGCTACGTCCGCAATTTCAACGTTATGATTAGGCACAGATTTAAAATAACAATGTAGTCACAGTGCTGTACTCTTGTGCCTCCCCGAGCCAAACCCTTCCAGGTATGGTGTGCTGCCTGCTCCGGATGTAACCATCGTCCGGGATACCTAAGAGGCTAAACTAGATAGGTTCCACCATGCTAGTAAGGGTCTTTAGTACGAAACCAGATCTCCCTGATGAAAGAAGGATCTCGCCACGCAGGTGTAGTAGTTCGGCCAACGTGCCACGACTGAGTAAATCTAGTGTCGGCCCTCAGTCATCAGCAGCATTAGAGCACCTGTCCACGTGCCGGTAAGAACAGCGATACATCTGTGGGTGCTAAGAAAACCTGTCTCCGGAAGGGCCGCATTTAGAACATTTTATTTTACATCTTCACTTTCGTTGCAGTTGTTTAGTTTTCGTTTTTTGTGTCCTATTGAGTATTGTACAAGCAGGAGATTCGCTGTGAATAAATGAGAACACCCTATTGGAGCTCTCAACTAAGAAATATAATCTAAGAATGCAATCAAAACTAAGAAATATAAACTAAGAAATACAATCCAAAATAATGTCGATAAGATTTCTGAATTTTCTCGAAATGCAGCACGGGCGTCTGGTGTAGCAGCACAATGTGTTTTGTCTTGTTTTACAGAGTATGTTAGGTGTGTTGGGCAACAACATTTACGTCGGAAAGAGGCGAAACAAAGGCTGTTTTAGGTGACCCACTTCTGACATTCTCTTTTGTGAAATGTTTGTTTTTGCAATTCCACACAGACGATGAAATATCGATCGAACCAAAGGATGCCGTACTTCTCCGTGAATACGTGAATGGCACAGTGGAGTCAACCTTGTCCTTGGAATTCGTGACCAAGAAGGATCTTCGAAACCCAGAACTTCATATCCGGTACAGATTTAAGGGCCTTGACTTTCGTACTGAGTGAGTGTTTTACTGGATACTTCAAGAATGCACGGCTGTCTGAACTTGTCATGCGTATACATGTTTGGGCAAATTGTGCAAGTAAGCTCCCACTGGATCTGTCCATTAGCCACTGCGCAGAGAAAACTTGTGCCTCAGTGAACCACTGGGGGATCTGCGAGATTGTTTTATGATAGCGAAAATGATTTCACTCCTTTCCTGCTTAGCCGGCAGGCTTAGTTTTCCTATTGTTCCTTGAGGTATCTTATTGCATTAGTGCTATTGCGGAAGTCAATAAGAAAAAGATCAACGCATATCCGTGCGGCAAAACTTGCATGCTTCCTGTGACCTCTTATACCACTTTGGGCAAAATCGCACTCTTCCACCCTTGCGGAAGTAAGCCCGCGTCTGCGTTATCTCCTAACCCTATGCAATTTGACAAGATAAGGCGTCTTTCCTTACCCTCCGGCGTTCGAGGGTTCCTCAGACAAGACCAGCTCACCACTTCACCAATCATATAGAAGGCCGTCTTGCTTGCTTCATTGAAATAGATGGTTTACACCACTACTTTGCACGCAGAAACGTTACACTTCGTGTCCAGCATAATGTATTTGAAGCAGAAGCACTCAGAGGTCTACACCCCGATGGCGCTCGAACAACGTTCCATCTGCTGCTATCTACAGGGCCTCTTTTCTCCGCTTTTTGCCATGCGGCACCCAAGAATAGGTGCATAGATGGGAAGATCAATGAAGGTAATAAAGCAAAAGAAGGAAGACAGTAGGAAAGAAAGAAAGGGAGGGGTACAGAAATTGCAGATATTTTGGAAACCGGTAACAGAGATACATTGTACACGTAGGCATGTAGTCTAGTTTCGTTCATTAGCGACCTGCAGTTCAATGAGATGCTAGGCATCATCTTTACCCGTAGGAGCAGCACTTCCGGGCGCCTTGGTGTTGTGGTGAGGGTCCCCAAGTCCGCATTTCTGAAGGCTTGAAAGCCACCCTAGCCCGAAGCGCTTTGGACGAAATTTTCACCTACCGGAGAATTTTCGGACCTCCGAGTACACACCGGAGAATTCGGCCACTTCTGTCCCATCTCAGAAGAGATTCCTCGGTTTAAATATGGGAGCGTAGATTACAGAGAAGGGGACTAAGGCGATTAGGGTGGGAAATAAAGTGCGAAGGAGGGCCCGCTCATTGGTTCGCAATGTTCTGACAGTGTCTCTACATCTAATGTACTCGTATCATTAGGGGTGCTGTATTCTAAAGACGGACTCCGCTGGTCGATCAAAGGTGCCTTTGTCACTTGCTTTGTATGATCCACAGCACTGGCAGAGCTTGTGTATAAGTGAGCCTACGTGAAGTTTGGGAGTGCGCTTGCAACGTTAATTGCGTCCTCAACATTCTTGTGTACCAGTACCAGCGGTACTTGCCTGCGTTGGTATAACAGAGCGAGCCTTTCAATTTCGGGTGTGCGGCACTTACGAAAGCGGTCCGTCCTCCTTGAGGTGGAAGAGATGTTGTTTGGTTCGAGACCCATTTTAAAGGGGTACTTACGACAAAAGGTACTCGCCTTTGGCTAGTTCTACCCGCTGGAAGAATCATTTCAGAACATAAATCTAAAATATTTTCCGAAATATTGCTTCAGAAGTTTACAAGACGGCTTGAATTGAGCTGCATAAAAGACGGCTTGTATTGAGCAGCATCTACCCTGGCACGCAACTACACGCGGCGGAGGAGCTGGCTATAGCAAAAGCATTGACGACTGTGAATAAACCAGTGCCAATAGTAACGGACTCTTAACAGCAATGCCGAAATTCTATACAAGATATCATCAGCAGCGCCGCACTGCATGTACTCGCCTCGCGTCCGGAGCCGCTAAAAGACACCCACATCGTCTGAACGCAAGTACATGCGGCGGTCATCATCATCACCAGCCTATCTACGCCCACTGCAGGGCAAAGGCCTCTCCCATTATTCTCCAATTATCTCGGTCCTGTGCCAACTGTGACCAATTTATCCCCGCAAACTTCTTGATCTCATCTGCCCATCTAACTTTCTGCCGCCCCCTGCAACGCTTGCCTTCTCTAGGGATCCACTCTGTTACCCTTAATGACCAGCGGTTATCTTGCCTTCGCATTACATGCCCTGCCCACGTCCATTTCTTCTTCTTATTTTTACTAATATGTCTTTAACACCAGTTTGCCCTCTGACCCACTCAGCTCTCTTCTTGTCCCTTAATGTTACGCCTATCATTTTCCGCTCCATTGCCCGCTGAGTCGTTCTCAATTCAAGTTGAACCCTCTTAGTGAGCCTCCAAGTTTCTGCCCCGTAGGTGAGTACCGGTAAGATGCAGCTGTCATACACTTTCTTCTTCAGCGACAATGGTAGGCTGCTATTCATTATCTGAGAATGTCTGCCATATGCACCCCACCCCCATTCTGATCCTTCTAATTATCTCTGCCTCATGGTTGGGATCTGGGGTCACAACTTGGCCTAAGTAGATGTATTCGCTTACCACTTCCACTGCCTCGCCACCTATCTCAAACTGCTGTGCTGTCCCGAGGTTATTGATCATTACTTTAGTTTTCTGCATATTAATTTTCAGGCCCACGGTTCTACGCTGTTCGCCCAGTGCGGAAAGCATGCTTTGGAATTCGTCCCCCGAGTTACTTAGCAAGGCAACGTCATCAGCAAATCTGAGGTTACTGAGGTATTCTCCATTAACCCTTACTCCCACCTTTTCCCAATTCAACGTTCTGAATACTTCTTGTAAGCATGCGGTGAATAACATTGGAGAGATTGTGTCTCCTTGTCTGACACCCTTCCTTATAGGTATTTTACTGCTCTCCCTATGGAGGATGATGGTAGCTGTAGACCCACTGTAGATATCCTCTAGTATTCTTACATAATGCTCATCTACCCCCTGGTTCCGTAATGCCTGAATGACTGCTAGGGTTTCGACCGAGTCAAATGCTTTCTCATAATCTATGAAGGCTATATATAGGGGTTCAGTATACTCAGCGCACTTCTCTATCACCTGATTGATCGTGTGAATATGGTCCATTGTTGAATAACCTTTACGGAACCCTGCTTGTTCTTTAGGTTGACTGAAATCTAAGGTTGCAGAGATTCGGTTAGCGATTACCTTGGTAAATACCTTGTAGACGACTGACAGTAAGCTGATCGGCCTGTAATTTTTCAAGTCCTTCATGTTCAAGTCCTTCATGTTCAAGTCTGTCATGCGGCGGTACAGGGAAATAAAGGGGCCCCCCGTAGACGCATACACCAGGCACTCCCTGCCACCCCTTTTTAAGTCCGAGAAACTCGAGGCACCGAGGCAACACCCAAGACATATCTGGACCTCCTCGAATACTACCCGAAATAACGACAGCAATACACTGCTCCAGATCACAAGCTCTACCGCGAACAATAGACCACCTGGCGCCGCTTACGAACTAACTCGTATTAACATGAAACTTAATTTTATGCGATACAGCCCGGACTCTACCAGCGTCAATGCCAGTAGTACTACGAAGGAGAAAATAACACGCTGCAACACATGAGCTGGAATGCCCCAACATGCCCAGAGCAGCTCTGTGGCCACTACCAACCCCTCCACCACCCTGTCTGGCCCCGCTGCCTCACCCGACCCTGGATGTACAGCTCTGGCTGAAAACCAGGGCGGCGTGGGCAAGAGAAGACCACGGCTCCTTGTACTGACGAAGCCTACGAGGACTGCAGTGCCCATTTTTTAAAAATAAATATTTACTCCTGCTCCACCACTCCGAAAATTCAATGCATCCATTAAACATTACCCTGTTCTCTTTGGGCCAAAATTACAGTCCAAAGTCCCACGAAAAATGAAAAATTCCCCGCACGGAACATCACTGTTTGTACGTGGCTTCTCTGCTGATGTTCACGTTCTCCTGCCGAATCCTCTTCGGAATCTTAACTTTTTCGTATCATACGGCACAAAGCCAATAAAAAAATGGCCCCAAATTGGATTCCCACTTGCGGTCGTCGGGCGTGCCTGCATTGAAATTAAACAGTTTAGCCGCTCTACCGCAGACGTAAAAGCGCGCTAGGCCGAAACCTCAGGCACAAGAGCCCTGCAATAGGGTTGTTGTTGTAAATTCTAATCTACCCAGAGCTTTACCCGCAAACAACCTGTTAAACGTTTCTGCATGAACCAATAGGAAAGCGCATTCAATTTCTGAAACAATGTTAATAGCATTGTTCATTGCAGCAACGTAATCGGACGGCGTGACGGTAGCGCTCGGGGGCGCGCTCTGGCACTTGTTATCGCTAGTTATTTTTGCGATTTAAGAGTAAAAGGCTGGTTGGTTTAATATCGGATTACTCCACGTTAGTTTGATAAATGTTTATGAAGTAATTTCCCATTTTAGGCTTTCGCTCATTTATCTCGTCAGGTAAAGAAGTTCACGTTAGCGTAACTCCCCTTATAGGGTTTTTGACCCATAGCTCTTGAAGATTGACCTAGAATGGCTGCTAGCATAACAGGAATTTAAACTAGTGTGAAACAGCGTAAACAGTTATGGAATACACAGATTACTCTAAACATGGTTACGTCGGCCTAGTCGTGCTTCTGCCAGCGTAACTTGCCGGCGTTGTCGACTGAAGGTTCGGCCATTTTGATGAGTTGTATCAGAGATTTGATATCTCCCTTTCCATTTTTGGCGAGTTTAATCATAGCACCAGCGTTGCAGATTTATCTGACTCTTGGCGAGGGCGCTGTATGCCGACGTTAAATGCAGACAAGGGGCAGCTATGATTGGCATCTTAATAAG